>NC_064925.1:415879670-416479670 GCF_023897955.1 Schistocerca gregaria | reverse complement strand
CCATCAAGTTTTCAAGAAGCGGCGAGTGTCTGCTGAGACAAAGGATTTGCGCCACGACACGGAAACTCACTCACGATAAGCGCCGGTAATGAGCCGCAACTTTGAACAGGGAGCGGGAGAGAGAGAGAGAGAGAGAGAGAGAGAGAGAGAGAGGAGGCAAGGAGGAGCGAAGAGTGGAATGGAATGATGCCATAATACAGCCCTTCCATTGCATACCCTGGACAATTCTGGCAAGATGAGGCAGACAGGTGGGACAACAAATAGCCCTGCTGCTAGACTACCACTCCTCATGGTTTTCAGCTATAGAACTTGCCAAATCCACAGCTGCACCTGTACTCTGAAAACTGCATTGTGCATTCAGGAGGGTACTTTCCATTGTACTATTATGTACTAGCTGACCCGACATATGCTATCCTATCCAAATTTCAGTAAATTTGTTTGTGATCATTTTCTCAAGTTTTGAAAAGCCACTAAAATGAGTAAATATAGTAAAAATGAGGAAGAAACGTATTTCTGAATAATTATTGTACATATTAAAGATAGTGGGTATATAATTCAATTTGAGAATGAATAAATTCCGAAGTACAATAGTGGGCGATTCCACACGCACATTTGTTGCACCAGATGAGGTCATTTGGAACCAACTGCTGTATTTGTGGGTTTGTGTTGGGAAGCCGGCTCGTGTGGCCGAGCGGTTCTAGGCGCTACCGTCTGGAACCGCGCGACCGCTACTGTCGCAGGTTCGAATCCTGCCTCGGGCATCGATGTGTGTGATGTCCTTAGGTTAGTTAGGTTTAAGTAGTTCTAAGTTCTAGGGGGCTTATGACCTCCGAAGTTAAGTCCCCTAGTGCTCAGAGCCATTTAAACGCTCTGCAACTTCGCCACTTGAGCAACACAATCTGGGGATTGCATATCTGTATTTCAATGCATTACAGTGTGGGCACACAACGATCATGTGTCCAATAGCAAGAGAGTGGTCGGCAGTTGTCATACTGTAACGGAAGTAGCTCGATGAGTATTCAGCGCAACATGTGTGTGTCTTCTCGCAACATTATTCAAATTCATTGTCGTTCGATTGGTACCTACTGACTGATGATGTCTCGCATTCGATGCTTATCATTTTTGTTTACAGTTTTTCTTTCTTCTTGTGTACATTGCGGTGCACGTGTTTTTGATAATCGATTCCGTTCAATTTCATTTCACTCTCCGTGTTGCTCTGCAGTTCGATAAGATTGAAAATTCATTTGGTTAACAGCATTACGAGTCCTGTTACGTATATTGCGCCGTCTTATGGTGTAGTGCAGTGCGATTAAATTGTTTAAATTCGTTTCAGTTGTGTCGCTTGGAACACAATGCGCGATACGAATAATCACAATTCAGTTGAAAATGTACAGTTGATTCAATTTTTTTGTTGCTGTATAATTATTAGTCACATCAAAGCTCACAGTATATGTAAGCAAATTTGTTTCAGATAAAACGCCGATATCTCATTTTTATTTCGTGAAAAGACTGCGATGGACTGACAGCACAATCATAATTCAACTGTGAAAAAAACCGGTTGGGTTGATTCACAATTTGACAGTCCGCTGTTACACTTCATTTGCGTACGTAGTAGTGAAATAAATTGGAATGAATATAAAGTAACTACTATTTTTGTACAGATTGCCAAATAACACAAAAGTAAAAACAAATGTAGTTTTGATTTAATTTACGATGGAATGCTTTTTTTTCAGATCTTTCTTCAGACTTCTTTTTCAGTTGAGAACACTCAATTCAGTTATTTACATCCCGGGAGCTTAACAAACAGTATCAATCAAATATGAGGTTCCTACCATCAGCTGCGATTGAGATTTGATAGAAAAATTAAGAATTCTGCAATTTGTGCTAATTTTCCGACTTCCTTTTGTAATTATCAAGAAGTGTTTCTTTTATAATTTTTCTATCACCATGACGATCAAGACATCGTGAGCAATGACCTTGAGTTTATACAAAAATTCCATAGAAAAACGCGGTTTCAGGTTTTCCAATTTTCCGGGAAACTGTTCCAATTTTTATTTCCTAAGAACCTCATCCGTACTATTAGGAATTTTTTTTAACTATTAGCCAGATCGGTGCAGGCGTTCTCAATTTAGGCGCGAACAGGATTGAAATTTAGTTTATATACATTGGGGCTTCCACTTACTTATTGAGCACGGGAAGAGAAATCTCCATGTGCACTGTAACTTGCATAATGATATTTCACCACTTTTCCACCTAAGTGCGTCAGTTTCGCACCATCACAGTTTCATGATAGATTACAGAAATGCGATAACAAGTTTCGACGTGCACACAGATCCACGCCATATACAGAACCTAATATGAGCATGCAACTGTTAAAAGACGTTAGGGGATAGCGACGTTCGCCCTGTCTCTACACATGTGGATAACGTGCTTCGTGTGGACTAGTCTCCGTAGTCGAAGTCGCTAAAGTATACCTGTGTAATGGTTCTGGACTCTGAGGTACTCCAGTTCGAATCCTGGTCGTGGAGCACTTTCCACTGGCACTACTTGGTCAGGAGGAGAGAAGGTGACGTAATGTTCCTGAATGTCTTTGTGCCAATGTCCTGTACTAAACTGCAAACCTCCCCGCAGTGTCTCATGAAATGAGGCCAAGTGACACTGGTGTGGCGCCGTTAAGTTGATTGTGCGAGAATTCTCGCACTTCTCGGCTCTTGCTACCTTCAGAGTTGTGTGGATGACTTTTTTCCGAAAGGCAGATGCTACTTCGCCAGTCTCATGCATTCTGCTCACCAACGTGAATAGTCGTTTTGTTGTCACTTCACTCAATGATTTTATAAAATCCGACGAAATGTTATCCATCTCTTGTGCCGTATTTGGTCTTAAATCTTGCAGTGTTCTTTTGAATTCCGTTTCTAATACTGTATCCCCTGTCTCTTCAGTACCGACACCTGTTTCCTACTCTATCACATCCTCAGACTTGGCTTCCCCCTTCATCGTATTTTTTACATCTACTCACTGTTTCCTCTGCATTTAACAGTGGAATTCGCATGGCACTCTTAATGTTACCGCCCTTGGTTTAATTTCACCGAAGGTTGTTTTGACTTGTCTGTGACCTGACTCAGCTATTCCGACACGTTATTCTTTTTCGATTTATTCGCATTTTTCCTACAGCAGCTTCGCCTTATCTTCCTCGCACTCATTCCTAACTGACCTATGTTATATTTACATTTAATATCTCCATATATCCATACAGATATACATCGTTACATCCAGGTATTTGTATGAGTTGACTGTTTGCAGTTGTCTCTTCAGCATAGCAGTAATAGGTTGTTATGTTTCCATGTTTCGCGATTTACATTTCTGGACATTTAAAGCAGTTTGCCAATCATTGTACGACTCTGAGACTTGCCCAACAGTCGTGGCACGGTCCCGATCCGCTCAGCAGTCGGCGCTAAAATCTCGTAGCAGGTGAGAAGTGGATGGATGGAGAGGGTTGTATGGGCGCACGACGGCAAGGTCTTCAGCGCCCGCTCAGTAATAGACTGAGACGGGTGTCAAGAAAAGACTCAGAACAGTAAGATAAAACAGAAAGTAAAACACAGGTAACAAGATTGGAAAAATATGTGTCTATCCGGACACCGTTGCAATGAAGTGGCTACAGCTAGCGTCACCGGTATCCAGGGGGGACAACCGAATTCAGTCAGTTGTTGGAAAAAAATAGACTCATGAGGCTGTAATTTTACGTGTCAGTTGAATTATTATTCGTTCATTCTTGTGAGTGCAGCCCTTCTATAGGAACAACCAAAAGAATACATTTCATACAGTCGGTTGTAATTTTATGTATTAATTCGCTGATTTCTTTTTTGTGACACCAGTCTGTGCGAGCAGTCGGCGAACGAAAACAATCCATACAGTCCGTTAGAGTTTCGCACACAGACCAAATTATTCGTTCTTCCTTTTCAAGTGAAAAAAAATCTGCAGGGGTTCTGTCGGTTGAAACACCATCGTCTTTCAAATGAAGACACTTTTTGGTGTTTTAGTTGACTGAGGTACTAGTTTATTGACCTGAGTGAAACCAGTCCGTAGTACTTTCATTGGCAGTGTTGTACTACGCATACCTCCGGAGCGTACCCCTACATCCGGAGGGTACACCGACTCTCAGACTACGCGCTCTTTCCACGGTACGCCAGGGTCGCAGCTGGCGCGAGGAAGTGGTTGCTCTGCCCTGGCGGTTGTTCCACCTCCAAGCGCAGTGTGCCACCCTGGCTGCCGAGTGCCGAGAGCTGCTACACGCGCCCGACCCCCAAAGACCCCCGTCCCTGGCTGGACACGTATGTGTGTCCGTCGGTTGTCTCACATTAAGTGAAATCAGTCAAACCCAGCTGGTGAGTGAAAAACCATTCACATAGGTGACATGGCCAAGGAGACACCAGTTCAGGTGTTTCAGTAGACTGAAAAAAACGTAAAAAAAATTGACTGACCAATCGATTGTTGGAGCTAGGGAAAGCAGGCCGGTTAAAACCGTTACCAGTATTTTAGTTACGAATTACCGGTATTTCTCGGTGTTTGTTTGGTCTCACTAATTACTGGTTA
The DNA here is from genome assembly GCF_023897955.1 of Schistocerca gregaria. Classification (NCBI taxonomy): domain Eukaryota; kingdom Metazoa; phylum Arthropoda; class Insecta; order Orthoptera; family Acrididae; genus Schistocerca; species Schistocerca gregaria. The sequence continues at coordinate 416,475,077 of NC_064925.1, read as the reverse complement.
AAAAATCGAAGTATCAATAAGTCATAGAAACAGTGCTAATTTTTGCTATATTAGAAATTCTTCCAATCCATATGTGGCATACAGCAAACCAACACTGTTAACAGTATTGGTTAAAAACAGTCTTGGTTGCGATTTTATTTTTTTATTTTTCAACGACGCGGTTCACCTTAGTTAGGCATCTTCAGGTCATCTACAGAGAATACAGGGAACAAATGCATCTATTTAAGAATCACGATCGCGTTGTGCAGACTTGGATTACTTATAAGCATGTATAAACAGATCAACTATTGAAAGATTAAATACCTTAATTTGGTATTTCTTAGAAGAATCCTTTAGTCAGTGTAGCCAAAGGGCATCGTCGAATATATCAGGCCAACACCGCCTTCGTTAAACTCGGTAAAATCTAGAAATATAAAATAGTAAAGAAAAGGTAATGATCCGCTTTAAAAGATTAAAAACGGGGGAAAACAAACTTGTGACATAATACAAGGAGAAAAGTTAAAACTTAACAGTTCATTCACAATTATAATAAAAATAGAAAGCAACTGATCTGTTGCCTCGATCTGCTGTAGAGAAATAGAGATCTTTAACCTCTGTTTCGACCCTTTAGCACTGACTACTCGTAATGTCCAAATTGTGGCGTGAACCACGATTGTAACATGATTTTTGGGCAGAGTTACAAAAATTAGAATCAATAGGAGAGTATTCGCGATTTCTTATAGTGAGATACGAATTATCACTTAAAGCAGCGAACGCTGGGTGGACTAAGTTTCCTTTATTTGCCTATTTAGAATTTTGATCTCTTTTATTTGCCTGTTTACATTAATATTTTGATGTCATGAAGCTGAAGGGGTCAAAATTTTCAGCCTTTGTTCGATTTCTAGGTTTATTACAGGAAATAATAGAAGTAAAATATCGACATCGCTTATTTCCGAATCAGGTTACTTTCAGAAATGTTAAAAATATCGTTAAACTTGAGTTGAAAAAAATTGTTATAACTGAAAAATGGTTGTTTCGGCAGTAACCGTTATCCCCATCGGGTGTTAAAGCTAGTCTTAGTCCCATCACTACCAGGAGGCAGTGATCTTAGAGACCGAAGGGTGTCCCACTGAGAACGAAAGAACTGCATGCCTGGGTAGCGAGAGGAGTTGCGAAGGACCAGCGGCACCAGGAAGACGCTTGGCGCCTAGTAAAAAGTGAATAAAAAATTTAATTATGTAACAGTCACATCCCCCCCCCCCCCCCATGAACCATGTACCTTGCCATTGGTGGGGAGGCTTGCGTGCCTCAGCGATACAGATGGCCGTACCGTAGGTGCAACCACAACGGAGGGGTATCTGTTGAGAGGCCAGACAAACATGTGGTTCCTGAAGACGGGCAGCAGCCTTTTCAGTAGTTGCAGGGGCAACAGTCTGGATGATTGACTGATCTGGCCTTGCAACATTAACCAAAACGGCCTAGCTGCGCTGGTACTGCGAACGGCTGAAAGCAAGGGGAAACTACAGCCGTAATTGATCTCGAGGACGTGCAGCTTTCCTGTATGATTAAATGATGATGACATCCTCTTGGGTAAAATATTCCGGAGGTAAAATAGTCCCCCATTCGGATCTCCGGGCGGGTTCTACTCAGGAGGACGTCGCTATCAGGAGAAAGAAAACTGGCATTCTACGGATCGGAGCGTGGAATGTCAGATCCCTTAATCGGGCAGGTAGGTTAGAAAATTTAAAAAGGGAAATGAACAGGTTAAAGTTAGATATAGTGGGAATTAGTGAAGTCCGGTGGCAGGAGGAACAAGACTTTTGGTCAGGTGAATACAGGGTTATAAATACAAAATCAAATAGGGGTAATGCAGGAGTAGGTTTAATAATGAATAGGAAAATAGGAATGCAGGTAAGCTACTACAAACAACATAGTGAACGCATTATTGTGGCCAACATAGACACAAAGCCCATGCCTACGACAGTAGTACAAGTTTATATGCCAACTAGCTCTGCAGATGATGAAGAAATTGATGAAATGTATGATGAGATAAAAGAAATTATTCAGGTAGTGAAGGGAGACGAAAATTTAATAGTCATGGGTGACTGGAATTCGTCAGTAGCACAAGGGAGAGAAGGAAACATAGTAGTTGATTATGGATTGGGGCTAAGAAATGAAAGAGGAAGCCGTCTGGTAGAATTTTGCACAGAGCATAACTTAATTATAGCTAACACTTGGTTCAAGAATCATAAAAGAAGGTTGTATACATGGAAGAATCCTGGAGATACTAAAAGGTATCAGATAGATTATATAATGGTAAGACAGAGATTTAGGAATCAGGTTTTAAATTGTAGGACATTCCCAGGGGCAGATGTGGACTCTGACCACAATCTATTGGTTATGACCTGTAGGTTAAAACTGAAGAAACTGCAAAAAGGTGGGAATTTAAGGACATGGGATCTGGATAAGCTGAAAGAACCAGAGGTTGTACAGAGTTTCAAGGAGAGCATAAGGGAACAATTGGCAGCAATGGGGGAAAGAAACACAGTTGAAGAAGAATGGGTAGCTCTGAGGGATGAAGTAGTGAAGGCAGCAGAGGATCAAGTAGGTAAAAAGACGAGGGTTGCTAGAAATCCGTGGGTAACAGAAGAAATATTGAATTTAATTGATGAAAGGAGAAAATATAAAAATGCAGTAAATGAAGCAGGCAAAAAGGAATACAAACATCTCAAAAATGAGATCGACAGGAAGTGCAAAATGGCTAAGCAGGGATAGCTAGAGGACAAATGTAAGGAAGTAGAAGCTTATCTCACTAGGGGTAAGATAGATACTGCCTACAGGAAAATTAAAGAGACCTTTGGAGAGAAGAGAACCACGTGTATGAATATCAAGAGCTCAGATGGCAATCCAGTTCTAAGCAAAGAAGGGAAGGCAGAAAAGTGGAAGGAGTATATAGAAGGTTTATACAATGGCGATGTACTTGAGGACAATATTATGGAAATGGAAGAAGATGTAGATGAAGACGAAATGGGAGGTAAGATACTGCGTGAAGAGTTTGACAGAGCACTGAAAGACCTGAGTCGAAACAAGGCCCCCGGAGTAGACAACATTCCATTAGAACTATTGACGGCCTTGGGAGAGCCAGTCATGACAAAACTCTACCAGCTGGTGAGCAAGATGTATGAGACAGGTGAAATACCCTCAGACTTCAAGAAGAATATAATAATTCCAATCCCAAAGAAAGTAGGTGCTGACAGATGTGAAAATTACCGAACTATCAGTTTAATAAGTCACAGCTGCAAAATACTAACGCGAATTCTTTACAGACGAATGGAAAAACTGGTAGATGCGGACCTCGGGGAGGATCAGTTTGGGTTCCGTAGAAATGTTGGAACACGTGAGGCAATACTGACCTTACGACTTATCTTAGAAGAAAGATTAAGAAAAGGCAAACCTACGTTTCTTGCATTTGTAGACTTAGAGAAAGCTTTTGACAATGTTGAGTGGAATACTCTCTTTCAAATTCTGAAGGTGGCAGGGGTAAAATACAGGGAGCGAAAGGCTATTTACAATTTGTACAGAAACCAGATGGCAGTCATAAGAGTCTAGGGGCATGAAAGGGAAGCAGTGGTTGGGAAAGGAGTGAGACAGGGTTGTAGCCTCTCCCCGATGTTATTCAATCTGTATATTGAGCAAGCAGTAAAGGAAACAAAAGAAAAATTTGGAGTAGGTATTAAAATTCATGGAGAAGAAATAAAAACTTTGAGGTTCGCCGATGACATTGTAATTCTGTCAGAGACGGCAAAGGACTTGGAAGAGCAGTTGAACGGAATGGACAGTGTCTTGAAAGGAGGATATAAGATGAACATCAACAAAAGCAAAACGAGGATAATGGAATGTAGTCAGATTAAATCAGGTGATGCTGAGGGAATTAGATTAGGAAATGAGACACTTAAAGTAGTAAAGAAGTTTTGCTATTTAGGAAGTAAAATAACTGATGATGGTCGAAGTAGAGAGGATATAAAATGTAGACTGGCAATGGCAAGGAAAGCGTTTCTCAAGAAGAGAAATTTGTTAACATCGAATATAGATTTATGTATCAGGAAGTCGTTTATGAAAGTATTTGTTTGGAGTGTAGCCATGTATGGAAGTGAAACATGGACGATAACTAGTTTGGACAAGAAGAGAATAGAAGCTTTCGAAATGTGGTGCTACAGAAGAATGCTGAAGATTAGATGGGTAGATCACGTAACTAATGAGGAGGTATTGAATAATATTGGGGAGAAGAGAAGTTTGTGGCACAACTTGACTAGAAGAAGGGATCGGTTGGTAGGACATGTCCTGAGGCATCAAGGGATCACAAATTTAGCATTGGAGGGCAGCGTGGAGGGTAAAAATCGTAGAGGGAGACCAAGAGATGAATACAGTAAGCAGATTCAGAAGGATGTAGGTTGCAGTAGGTACTGGGAGATGAAGCAGCTTGCACAGGATAGAGTAGCATGGAGAGCTGCATCAAACCAGTCTCAGGACTGAAGACAACAACAACAACAACAACAACAGTCACATCACTTAAGACCCAAGCTAATTACTGTATGCACACGAATTTCGCAAAGAGAATTAAAGACCCATGCTGTGAACCCTAAAGGGAAGTAACTGGCAAATATAAGAATGAAAATCGTTAAAGTGAACGCAGAACACGATTTCAATAAAATTCATTCAAATAAAGCACAGATATGAGATGCATCTGACTATGTAGATGAAGTAAAAGAACACGAAATGTGAAAGTAAGTAAATACACTCTATAGCCAGAACATTAACACCACCGACCTTCTATAGCACTACTAGCCATTCAAATTGCTACACCAAGAAGTACTGCAGATAATAAACGGGTATTCATTTCTAACATTCTGTGTGGTGTCTGTCTGTTCTATGTCGTGCCTCCCTACCACTTCCACCCAACGACGCTCTGAGCGTGTTTTTTAGGGAATTGAACCTCGGACCTGCTGCTGGTAAGGAGACGCCAGACCACACATGACATGTAGTGTTCAGAAGAGTTCAGTGAGACTAGCGATGATATAACCAAATACTTAATGATTTCAGCGTCAGCTCCTCCAATGCACTCCCTGTAAAAGAATCTTAATACTAACAAAATTTAGTGGAAGGGGTTCAAGGCTTTCCTATTTTTGGTTAGCTGGTAAAATAACGTCGAAAAAGCAGTTAAGTTTACCATTGGAAATTTTATTCTACTCACAAAACATTGTTTATAAATTGCACTATTGATAAAAGCAAATGTTTTAATAGAGGATGATAAAAACCAACTACGTTCAACAAAAATGTGAACGAATAATCCCTGAATGGGTTTCCAAGTTCTAAAATGGATCTAAGGATGACCTATGCCATATCACATCTATAATATAGGTTTAAATTAAGTTTCACAAAAGAGAAAACTATCAAAATGGTCTACAGTGACCCTCAATTATCTTTAGTTACTTATCTAACTTGTCGTAAATTACAATGGCTGATGTGGCTTCTCAATAATTATATAAGAGAAAAATCATCACGTTTCAGACTTTAACTTACGTAGCAAATGTGAATACCATGAGCTTCAATTGACGATCGACACTAATATTACGTAAAAGGGGATGTATCAGATGAGACTTCTGCAGTTCTGAGTGAAGGCTAATGCGCTCAAAAATGCGGGATCGCGTGAGTTCATTACCTTGTCGGTGTTCGTCAGGTGGCGACGGCTGGTGCAGCTCCATCAAGCTCGCCGTCTCCGAAGCAACTACCTCCTAACTTCTACTTACTACAATTTACCGAAGTTGGTTAAAAAAAAACTATCTGGCTGTGTTTTCATCTGACCAATCAGGGTCTCAATGTTAACCTGAAGCTCCGCCTACAACAGGTCTGTCTATCCAATGAGAAAAGTTATACTTATCGTGGACGATCAATGTTTTTTAAAGTTTGCAACGTAACTGAGACGTGAAAAAGTCTCACGCTAAAACTTGCAGCTGGTGTGGCCCTTTTAGTGTTATCGTAAGATCTATACTGTTCTTCTGGAGGGCTCTAGCTTTTAACATGGGCTGGGGGTGGTTCTGTCGGTTAGCTGGCGACATTGGTGCCGTCCATTATCGTAGGGCCTTCTAGCTTAACATGGTTCTGCTCTAGGTTTCTGTTCTCGCTTCTCCCCTCGGAACTGCATCTGACTCACTGTGGGAAGGTATGACATGAATTTAGGCATTCTTGTGTTAGTCTGTGGTATTCCATTTGCTCACTCATTACTTGTATTGCTTTGGTTAATTTAATGTCATGATTTATTCAGAGCTATGTGACATACTACTGGATTTGCTTTACATGTCAGGGTTTTCATGGAAGGTGTTGGATTTGCCCGATGTCTTACATATCACCACCCATCGAACTCAATTTTTGCACTGAAGTTAGGCAATGATTGAATTGTTGTCTAAGTCAGTCAAAATTTATTCCTTTATCTAAAGTTTGTTGCCTACTGTTCAGCCACGTTATTCTGGTTCTATGCTAGTTTGTATTACTAATTTATATTTTTATATTCTTCCACATTATTCTCAAAAATATGTTTATATTGACAAGAGAAGAATATTTTTATACTATTAGAATTATTATTTTTTAATTATTTTCTTTCTTTATTTAAGTGTGAAGTTTGTTTTTTAAGAAGTTTGTTGTCGAAAGTGAGGAGACTTTCACATCGATTTTCTTAGAAATATTTTTTTTCTTATAAATGTAGTAATTAAGTAAAATCTGTTCCTAACACATTTCTTAAATATCATGTACAACTAAAATGTTTATTTTTTCTCTACACTCATTTCAACATTGTTACACTAACAAATAAGAATTATTTCCAGGAATTGCTTTGACAAAGAAATATACAGACACAAGTATTGAGATATTATCCTAACAAATGGTACAAATGTGCATTTTAACTTGGGCTGTGGGGTGGTCCTGTCGGTTAGCTGGAAGGTGGGTGTCCATCCCATATTGTAGGGCCTTCTTGCTTAACACAGTTCTGCTCTCGGCTTCTGTTCTCGTTTCTCCCCTCGGAACTGCATCTGTCTCACGGTGGGAAGGTATGACATGAATTTAGGCATTCTTGTGTTTGTCTGTGGTATTCCATTTGCTCACGTTACTCGTATTACTTGGGTTATTTAATGTCACGGTTTGTTCAGAGCTATGTGACATACTACTGGATTTGCTTAACATGTCAGGTTTTTCATGGAGAGTGTTGGATTTGCCTGACACCTTACACATCGGAGAAATATATTATACTAGAACCGTCATGTGATTACATTTTGACTCAAGTTGGGTGCATAGATCCTGAGAAATGAGTACCCAGAACAACCACCTCTGGCTGTAATAACGGCCTAGATTAGCCTGAGCATTAAGTCAGACAGAGCTTGGATGGCGTGTACAGGTACAACTGCCCATGCACCTTCAACACGATACCATAGTTCATCAAAGGTAGTGATTGTGACGAGCCAGTTGCTCGGCCACCATTGACGAAACGTTTTCAGTTGGTGAGAGATCTGGAGAACGTGCTGACCAGGGCAGCAGTCGAACATTTTCTGTATCCAAAGAGGCTCTTACAGGAACCGAATGAAGGGTAGAGCCACGGGTCGTAACACATCTGAAATGTAGCATCTGCTGTTCAAAGTGCCATCGGTGCGAACAAGAGGTGATCGAGACGTCTAACCGATGGCACCCCGTACCATCACGCAGAGTGATACGGCGGTATGGCGATGGCGAATACACACTTCCAATGTGCGTTCACCACGATGTCGCCAAACACGGATGCGTCCATCATGTTGCTGTAAACAGAAGCTTGATTCATCCGAAAAAATTACGTTTTGCCATTCGTGCACCCACGTTCGTCGTTGAGTACACCATCAAAGGCGCTCCTGTCTGTGATGCAGCGTCAAGGATTACCGCACCCATGGTCTCCGAGCTCATAGTCCATGCTGGTGCAAACGTCGTCGAACTGTTCGTGCAGATGGTTGTTTTCTTGCAAACGTCCCTATCTGTTGACTAAGGGATCGAGACGTGGCTGCACGATCCGTTACAGCCATGCGGATAAGATGGCTCTCATCTGGACTGCTAGTGATACGAGGCCGTTGGGATCCAGCACGGCGTTCCGTTTTACCCTCCTGAACCCACCGATTCCATATTCTGCTAACAGTCATTGGATCTCGACAAACGCGAGCAGCAATGTCGCGGTACGATAAACCGCAATCGCGATAGGCTACAATCCGACCTTTATCAAAGTCGGAAACGTGATGGTACGCATTTCTCCTCCTTACAAGAGGCATCACAAGAACGTTTTCACCACGAAACGCCGGTCAACTGCTGTTTGTGTATGAGAAATCGCTTGGGAACTTCCCTCACGTCAGCACGTTGTAGGTGTAGCCACCAGCGCCAAACTTGTGTGAATGCTTTGAATAGCTAATCATTTGAAAAAAAAAAGGTTCAAATGGCTCTGAGCACTATGGGACTTAACATCTATGGTCATCAGTCCCCTAGAACTTAGAACTACTTAAACCTAACTAACCTAAGGACAGCACACAACACCCAGCCATCACGAGGCAGAGAAAATCTCTGACCCCGCCGAGAATCGAACCCGGGCGTGGCAAGCGAGAACGCTACCGCACGACCACGAGATGCGGGCGAATCATTTGCATATCACAGCATCTTCTTCCTGCCGGTTACATTTCTCGTCTGTAGCACGTCATCTTCGTGGTGCAGCAATTTTAGTGGCCAGTAGTGTAAATCCGTCCAGTCGATTGCAGCGCCACCTGGCGAGGAGCGACTGCTAGTCAGTCACACACACGGTACATGTAGTATTATTGAGCGTGCTGAGCGGGTGTGTAGAATGGGGATGGCGAGCGGCCTATCTGAGTTTGCGATAACACGCGATCTAGTGTCGACCATTTCGTTAACTGCACGACTTGTGGGTGTCCGAGGAGTGCTGTGGTGAGTGTATTCAACAGGTGGCTAAACCAAGGTGAAACCAAGTCCAGATGTCGTGGGACTGGGCGGCTACCTCCCATTACAGATGTCAGACCTCATAGTCTGGGCAGACTGGTAAAACAGGACAGACGGCGAACTGTGGTGGAACTAACATCAGACTTTAATGCTGGACAGAGCACAATTGGGTCCGAACGCACAGTGCACCGAACATTACTAACGATGGGAGTCTGCAATCGACGATCCATGCCTGTGCCAATGTTAACACCATGACATTGGCAACTACCACTGGAATGGGCACGTGCCCATAGGCACTTGATGTTGGCGCAGTGGCAGAGCGTTGCATACTCTGATGAATGCCGATACCTTCTTCACCATGCCGACGGGACAGTGCGAATCAGTCGTCTTCCAGCAGACAGCTTGTCACCAGAATAGTGGGTATTCCGGAATGGAGACAAGCTATACGTGGCTCCATTAGGCTCTGGGGAACATACACGAGGGCATCCATGAGTCTAGTAGAACTCGTTCAGGGTACCATGATGGACAAGTAGTATCATACACTGGTTGCAGACCAAGTACACCCCCTTCATGATGATAATGTTTCGCGACAGCTGTGGCATTTTTCTACAAGATGACGCACCATGTCACAAGACCACGAATGTGATGGAATGGTTCGAGGAACACAGAGGCGAGTTGCAATTGATGTACTGGTCACCCAACTCGCCAGTCGGATCCGATAAAACACATCTGGGACATGATTGAACGTGGCATCAGAACTAATCGCACCCTCCCCTGCACGTGCAGATGTGGTGCCAACTCCCTCCAGCTACCTAAGATCTTACTGCTTCCACGCCACGACGCTCCGCGGCTGTTATACGAGCCATACACTCTACTACAAACACTCCATTTTGTAGGCGGTCCTAACGTTTTGGCAGATTTAGTGTATGTCCGTCAGCGTGTTTAGGATGATTATGCCTATTTGAACAGAGCGGTGCAGCTGACTAAGGCATGTGCCAATGTGCTGTAGAATCGTAACTGCCTGCAATACAACATTACAGCAACGTACGCAGAAGTGACAAAGAGATAACAGGCGAAACTAAAACCAGAAATAATGAGAATTAAAAGTCAGAGCTGTATAGATATCTTGAACAAGGATGTTTAGGTCGGCCGCTGTGACCGAGCGGTTCTAGGAGCTTCAGTCCGGAACCGCGCTGCTGCTACAGTCGCAGGTTCGAATCCTGCCTCGGACATGGACGTGTGTGATGTCCTTAGGTTAGTTAGGTTTAAGTAGTTCTAAGTTCTAGGGGACTCATAACCACAGATGTTTAAGTCCCATAGTGCTCAGAGCCATTTTTTTAAATTTGTCCTGTTGTACGCTAGTCTATACTTTAATTTTTCGTGTTGTAAAATAGTCAGCGGTAATTGTTACTGGATGCTAATTACAAAAAATCGGTTTTTAATTCTAAGCTGCTACTGTTGTCGTCTTGGAACAACCATTGTTTCTAATGCAATGCGTCAGCTCCTACAGGTAACAGAATCCTGTTTGAAAACGTTTTTTGGTATATATGTATTAATTTTTAAATTTTAATGTGTTCCCTAGTTTAAGTTACGGAGTAATTGGTGCTCTTTTTATAATCTGTTCACTGCAGTAAACTTTTCTATGACATCTTTTACAAGTTTTAGTAATTTATACGATAATTGCAAATTCATCCATCTGGATTCGAATTACGCCTAAATTCCGAAAGTGCAGCTACGTTTTCTCAAAAAGTGTTCAAATGTGTGAGAAATCTTGTGGGACTTAACTGCTATGGTCATCAGTCCATAAGCTTACACAATACTTAACCTAAATTATCCTAAGTACAAACCACACACACCCATGCCGAGGGAGGACTCGAACCTAGGCCGGGACCAGGCGCACAGTCCACGACTGCAGCGCCTCAGACCGCTCGGCTAATCCCGCGCGGAAGCTAAGTTTTCTAACTCAGGCTTTAACATGTACAGTTATTGCAATAGCTATACAAAACTAATGTCCGTTTTGAAACCTTCTTTTACTAACATATAGTTAAAGTGTAAAATTTGTGGTTTCAGCTTGCTTTCATGTAGATCACCGTATGCTGTTAAACTTTTATTTCTTACGGCACAATGTGGTCATAAATTGTGACGTGAAGTACATAGCATGTGTTTTTATCCTATGAACGTTGAAACAATGTTTCGGGAATTTAATATTGAAGTTATAATTACTGTGTAAGAAATTTTTTGAAGCAAAATGTTTGATGTAATTTCGGACCAGCAACTTACTGCCTCCTGCACGCTCTTACTACCGCAAGGCAGATAAAGGAAATATGTTGACTGTTATCTCTGACTCCGATTATAAAGAGCAAGGTATTGCTCAATTTATCAAAAAGTAGTTTGAAAGGGGTATATACAGATCCCAGAAACTATTTTAATATTGCCTCAAGAAAGAAACTGGAAATTGTGCAGTTTATGTTACAGCCACATGGAAGGGGTAGATAAAGATCCTACGAAGTATTTTAATATCGTCTTAAGAAAGAAAAGCCGGCCGCGGTGGCCGTGCGGTTCTGGCGCTGCAGTCCGGAACCGCGGGACTGTTACGGTCGCAGGTTCGAATCCTGCCTCGGGCATGGGTGTGTGGGATGTCCTTAGGTTAGTTAGGTTTAAGTAGTTCTAAGTTCTAGGGGACTGATGACCTAAGATGTTTAGTCCCATAGTGCTCAGAGCCATTTTTTTGAAGAAAGAAAATGGAAAATGTGCAGTCATTATTAGGTAAGATTCCAGTCAACCCATTCAGCATGAAATGTCTTCTTTCACTTCCTGATTGACTTAATAGAGTACCACTAAGTAATGAAGAGAAAGATAAACAATTAAAAATTTTACAACAGATCACTTTTACTAATAGGTACAAAAAACGAGCTGTTAGCCAATTGTACAATAAACACAAACGAGCTGGGAACACGCGATCTAGTGTTTAGCGTTATGTTTTCCTAAGAGATTTTGACTGAAGCGCCAAACAACCTGGTACTGGCAAACGTATTCAAATACAGAGTTATGTAAACAGGCACAGTCGGGAATGCCTATGTAAGACAACAAGTGTCTGGCGCAGTTGTTAGATCGATTACTGCTGCTATCGTGGTAGGTTATCAAGATTTAAATGAGATTGGACGTGGTGTTATAGTCAGCGCACGAGCAATGGGACACAGCATCTCGGAGGTAGCAACAAAGTGTGGATATTCCCGTACGACCACGTCATGGGTGTACCGTGAATATCAGAAATCCGGTAAAACATCAAATCTCCGATATTTCTGCGGCCGGAACAAATCCTGCAAGAACGGGACAAACAGTGACTGAAGAGAATCGTACAACGTGACGGAAGCGCAACCCTTCCGCAAATTGCTGCATATTTCAATTCTGAGCCATCGTCAACTGTTAGCGGGAGAACCATTCAACGAAAGATCATCGGTATGGGCTTTTGGAACCGAAGGCCCTGTGGTGTACCCTTGAAGACAGCGCGACGCAAAGCCTTACGCCTTGCCTGGTCCCGTCCACACCGACGTTGGACTGATGATGACTGGAAACATATCGCCTGGTCGGACGAGTCTTGTTTCAAATTGTATCGAGTATATGGAGTATATGGACGTGCACGGATGTGGTGACAACCTCATGAATCCATGGGGCCTGCATGTCAGCAGGGGACTGTTCAAGCTGGTAAATTCTCTGTAATGGTGCAGTTGGAGTGATATGGGACCCCTGATACGTCTAGATAAGACAGTTGACACGTACGTAAACATCTTGTTTGATCACGTGCATCCATTCATGCCTTTTGTGCATTCCGGCGGACTTGGGCAATTCCAGCAGGGCAATGCGACATCCCAAAAGTCCAGAATTACTACAGAGTGGCTCCAGGAACACTCTTATGAGTTCACACTCCCCAGACATGAACATTATTGAGCATACATATCTGAGATGCCTTCCAGTTTCTTGTTCAGAAGACACCTCCACGCCGTCGTACTCTTGCGGTTTTATGGACAGCCCTGCTGGATTCATTTGGTCTGTTGACTCCAGACATTAATCGATTCCATGCCCTGTAATGCTGCGGCACTTTTGTGTGCTCGTGGGAGCCCTACACGATATTAGGCAGATGTAGCAGTTTCTTTGGCTCTTCAGTGTATTTAGTATTGGCTTCCAGACCGGAGACTATTTGTTGAGGCATAAACTAGGGAGAGGGAAAGATGGAGGCAGTACGTTGAAATAGAATTCGTCAGGAATGTACGAGCTGCAGTGTGGCACATGTGATTCCTTTTACGAGTACATTGGTCAAACGGGCAGAACATCTCTTAGCCTCTTTCAGGAACATATATGCCCAGCGAATAAGAAAGATCATGGTAGTCGGCCACCATCTCAGAAGCGCAGGTCATATAGTGGGTAACACTGAGTTAATGATGGAAGTGCAGCATCATGTGCCCAAGGGTTGCATCTCGACATTTTGGAAGAGTTAGATATCTTTAGGAAACAGATAAATTAACCTGATAAGGTTCTGAATGATTAGGTCGATTTTCATATTAACCGTTTTTTCACACTATTTAGAAATTATTTATACTGGCTATTTGTGCCTTAATTCTTCTAAAGTACTTTACATTGATTAGCTTTTGAGTTGTAATGGTTTTACTACTCTTTGTGACGATGCACTTCCATGTTGATATTTACTTTGCCTTATGTCCTACATGTAACTCCTTCTTCGTTAAAACCTTCCCTTCCCCTACCTAACATTTTTTTGTGCTTCTAAGCGGCTGCGGTCTCTTGATGTTTAGTGAGAGCGTATGTTGGAATACTGGACTCACTGGATGCGAGAGAACTCAGAACAAGAATCAGGTAGTGAATAACTCATGGGAAGAGGAATTATCCTTGCTTCTAGGAGGGCTTATGTTATCTCACTCATAATGGTAACTACACTACTCTTTTAAACCCCCTCACCCCTTTTAAATCTCCTCACTATATTCCGGCATTCCACCACTCCCCCCCCTCCCCCCCCCCCCAAAAAAAAATTGCTTCATCTCTTTCTGCTACCCTCCCACTCTGGACAGTTCTGTTAGATTCATCTACGGTTATGTTGGTTTGATCGTAAATATATCACTGACGCTGGTTTATGGGGTAGTTCTTTGTGTACATGTCCATCTATGCCGTTATGCAAAAAATTCCCAGTAGGTTTTTTATGTAATTATTTTATGTAGTTCAATAAAGATGTAAAAGGAAAGAAGAAATGAAGTAGTTCTTATTTGGGAACTGTCTTTATGTGATGTACTGCGTGCTCTAACTTAGGAGATCTTTCTCTGCCTCGTGATGACTGGATGTTGTGTGATGTCCTTAGGTTAGTTAGGTTTAAGTAGTTCTAAGTTCTAGGGGACTGATGACCATACATGATAAGCCCCATAGTGCTCAGAGCCATTTGAACCATTTTGAACTTAGGAATTTGTCTGATACTGAGAAACGAGTGCTGACAATGATTAAATTAATCCTTTCTACGTATCAATGTTTTGAATTGTGTTTACAAGGTTGCTTCACATAGCATTCACATCTTTTCTCCTCCCCATCCCCCCTTAATTCCCCGTCCACCTTCTTTGCCTAACAGCAGTTTCGGCCGCCCCACTCTCCCCATATACCACTTCATTTTTCCACTACATACAAAATTACGTACAAATCAACAGAATTACTCAGGTATACAATAATGTTTTACAACAATGTCTATAATATATTGGAAAACATTATTAGTTACTTCAGATATTCTTGGAATGGCGAAATTGGTGATTTGATCTGAGTGATTTTCGTGAAACATATATACAGAGCCACCTCTAAACGCACGCCACCCCATTTGATCGTACACAGCTTCTTTATATCCATCCTGTCGTTCACAGTATCTTTCTCCAATTTTGGAAAGCAACTTGCAACATGTTAGCGTTAGACAGATATGAGATATAAGCGTCGCAATGCTCACCCAGAACTTTAGTGCATCCCATCAACCACGAAAGGTTTACTGTTAGATGAAAGCCCTACCTGTGAAAAAGCTAATGTCATATTTAATAATGTCACTAATATGAAATATATACTGCGCAACAAAATTAAATAACTTTTTCTAAACCCAGTGTTTGTCTGTCAATGGGACGAACAAGTTTGAAACGTGGCTCATAGGTGCCTCCGACCTATCTGTGTATCGGTGCAAAGCGGTGGCGCCCTGCAACGCTTCAAACAGAAAGATGTCGATACATGCGAAAGAAACGCCACAGCTCAGAAGTTCATGTGTGCTACAAGGTGGGTTAATGACGTCACATTGCCATCAAATTTCACCAAAATTCTGCTCATTGGGAACGTAGACGTGTCACGTGATGACAAGGTCGTCACAGCCCCCTTTCCCAAATGTCACCCTTTCTTTAGATGTATCTGACCGGCGGTCAGAATCGTCACGAGGAAGCCTTAGAGGGTGGCATAAAGGACGTCAATGAAACCACCTCCTTCCCTGGAGCCTTGATTCCCAAACAGTGGCAGTCGAGCAACAGGAAGCTATTACTAACCACCTGTCACACTGCTGACATCCTCGGACTTTTCAACCTTGCGCCCTATTGAAAGCGATCGGACACATTTGGAGTGCCACAGGACCACAATTTTTGCTCTCCTCTACAAGTTGGAACCGCTAGGGGACGTTAGAATCCATTTAGAGAAATACGATGCAAAGCAAGATTAGGTATTTACACTTTTTCAGTCCTCCAGTTTTCCATCCTCTTGTGGAGTGATGAGCGGCTGTGCAACATCAACATGTGCGTGAATGAAACAGCACCTGTCACACTGCTGACATCCTCGGACTTTCCGACCCTGCGCCCTATTGAAAGTGATCGAACCCATTTGGATTGCCACAGGAACACAATTTTTGCTTTCGTCTACAAGTTGGAGCCGCTAGGGGCCGTTAGAATCCATTCAGAGAAATACGATGCAAAGCCAGATTGGGTATTTACACTTTTTCAGACCTCCGGTTTCCACCCTCTTATGGAGTGATGCGCGGCTGTGCAACATCAACATGTGCGTAAATGATACATCAAAGGGTTCCTCCAAGACCCCCACCCCCGAGTCCAGGAACCTCGATACGTTGCCATTCTTGCACCCAGGTTCGTCGTTGAGTACACCATCGCAGGCGCTCCTGTCTGTGATGCAGCGTCAAGGGTAGCCTCAGCCATGGTATCGGAGCTGATAGTCCATGCTACTGCAAACGTCGTCGAACTGTTCGTGCAGATGGCTGTTGTCTTGCAAACGTCCCCATCTGTTGAGTCAGGGATCGAGACGTGCCTGCACGATCCGTTACAGCCATGCGGATAAGATGACTGTCATCTCGACTGCTAGTGATACGAGGCCGTTGGGATCCAGCACGGCGTTCCGTATTACCCTCCTGAACCCATCGATTCCGTATTCTGCTAACAGTCAATGGATCTCGACCAACGCGAGCAGCAATGTCGCGATACGATAAACAGTATCGCCATAGTCTATAATCCGACCTTTATCAAAGTCGGAAACGTGATGGTACGCATGTCGCCTCCTTACACGAGGCATCACAACAACGTTTCACCAGGCATAGCCGGTCAACTGCTGTTTGTGTATGAGAAATCGGTTGGAAACGTTCCTCATGTCAGCACGTTGTATGTGTCGCCACTGGCGCCACCCTTGTGTGAATGCTCTAAAGAGCTAATCATTTGCATATCACAGCATCTTCTTCCTCTACAGGATGGGGGGGGGGGGGGGTTGCGCAATGTGTCCTCATGCCCGATATCCCTGGGTAGCGCGTCCTGTTGTTAGCTATATTACTTATGCTACAGTTTTTCTACGTTAATGTAGTCTAGTTATAGGTATAAGGTGGCGCCTGTGATAGTAACCTGTCACGATCTATCCTTCTCAATCTACTGACACGTTTCGGGTCTACTTTATCAGTATGGTCCTATTTCTACATTTAGAGTCATTTGCTGTGCGTGTTGAGTGTTGAAGTGTACCTAAACTGGAGTACTTGAAAGACTGCAATTTTTTAATTGTTTCTCTTTCCCTTTCTCATGATTTATAGAAAGATAAATTTAACAACACTATACTACATGTGATGTAGAATCAATGCTATCTCAGTAATTTCAATTTTTTAATGTTCGTTTATTAATATCTTTCTTTAATTATTCACTTCTCTTGTTTCGTACGCCTCTGTGGTAGGATGTTTCATGGAAACGCAGTTTTTTGTATGATGGAAGAAAGAGTAAAGTTGTATCAAAAAGTATTCAATGCAGTGTTTACTACATGTTTGGAATGGGGTTGTGTTTAGTAGGAGGGAAAACCTTCGGCCATTAGGATTCCTTCTACAAAAATTTTATGTCACGAAGACGATGCCTTATCGACGCCACACGGTCAGAAGAAATTTATCTATCTAGTAAGAGGAAGGCCGCAGGAGAAGATTCCGGAGCTTCTGTTGTCGAGAAGAAACGAGGTAAAGCGGTAACATCCGCGGACCTTACTTTACAAGACATTCATGAAATTGGTAGTTGTGCAGGTGAACGTGACAATAGCAACAGTTCTGTCAGCCGTTCTCTCCACATACCTTCAAAGACTTACCATTATTTATACAAATTTAAAAAAATTGTAACTAAATCACGTCGCCCCCATTTCAGCGTCACCTTTATCTCGTCGTTACGTCAGTGTTAATTACCTTCTTTTTGTTAGTGTAGTCAACGACATGTTTTACGTGGTTCGTGGTACAATAACAGGCAATAATACGTGGCCCCAGCCTCGCCACTGGAAAAGAGATTGTCGCCGCAGTTGGCACTGTCATTGCCAGTCACCTGCCTGCCGGTCTCTGCAGCAGTATTGTGGCAATAAAGGACGGCGCCCAGCAGCCCAGAGCCAGTTTGCACCAGGAGTCACTCCGGACCGAGCGCTGATCGCAATCTCTGCTCCCCCCAACAAGAGCTCTCTTCGCCCGCGTCTTAGCTTCGCGTCTCGTCCAAGTCCTTTCGCGCTGGGCCTGATTAAGGCATCATCCGTGGCTCGTTTGTGCGCGACTAACCATCGCTCCCGGATAACGTCGTCCGCACACGCAGCCCGTCCATCGGAGCCCATCTCTCCGCATCGTGCACAGCTGTCACGCTGCCTCCGACCGGCCCCGAGCTTCCGCCTCCCGGAGATCTCTCTGCTGGACCGTCCTCTGACCCTACCGCTCTCTACTGATACGAGAGCACCAATGTCGCCCGATTCTCCCAGTGCAGCGTCATGGACTATCAGAGGAATGGAACTAAGTAATGTTGATTCAGGACCAAATGTAAATAACGTTTATTTATTCTTGTTACCCGAGGAACGTCAACGTTGATTGGTATGGCTGTCTCGCAGTAAGGTTCCATAATATAACCTTGGTGCACCGCTAAACTTCTGCCCACATTAGTTGATGACTCTCCATGAAGTAAACACGTCCCCTATCTACCAGCAACTAGTCAGTCAAGAGACAAATATCATTCGATCATACCATATCAGCCGGACGGACTGGCCGAGTGGTTCTAGGCGCTTCAGTTTGGAACCGTACGACTACTACGGTCACAGGTTCGAATCCTGCCTCGGGCATGGATGTGTGTGATGCCTTAGGTTAGTTTGGTTTAACTAGTTCGATGTTCTAGGGGACTGATGACCTCAGATGTTAAGTCCCATAGTGCTCAGAGCCATACCATATCTTCCTGTTGTCAGGAATAAACGTTTCTGTGGTGCAGAGTCGAATGCCGTTCCGGGGTCAATAAATAATGCACCCACCTAATACTCGACATATATAATAAATGGTACATTGAACTAATTGAAAGGAAAGCTACGCGGAAAGTAAAATCCGATAGGTCGCGATATGGGAACGGCTGTGAAAATCCGATGAAGCTTTGCACAGATTTGTTGGACAGTGTCTCTAGTATGTCTGCCGATAGCGTCACTCGCTCTCTTCAATTCCGAGCAGACAGTGAGCAATTAAAGATGCCTAGGACAAGAGTGTCTCCTGCCAGTTATAGGCGTCCGTTGCGAGATTTTACTTTATTTAATGCAACCCGTCCTGAAGTACGTGTTACACATTTACTTCTTCATGAAAATTCTCTGCTGCACACTGCAGGAACAATGAGGACACTCCTGCAGCGCTTTACATGGAAAGTTTTGGTACATTCACCACACAGGCCGGACGTGGGTCCGTCTGACGTTCATCTCTGCTTACATGAACCGCTAGCTTGGCACAGGCAACAAATAGCAGAGCAGCGTAGAGAGGTGTTGGAAAGCACGGAAAGCACAGACGGCTGTCCTCTTTGACGAGGGTACTGGATAATTAGTAGAACGCTATTGCAGATGTCCAAGTCAGAGTGGCTGCTATGTAAAGAAGTAGCTGGGAGGTGCAGCAAACTACTGGAAATTAAAAAAAAAATGATTTTCACTACTGAGGTTCCCA
Source organism: Schistocerca gregaria (assembly GCF_023897955.1). Taxonomy (NCBI): domain Eukaryota; kingdom Metazoa; phylum Arthropoda; class Insecta; order Orthoptera; family Acrididae; genus Schistocerca; species Schistocerca gregaria. Next base: position 416,455,615 of record NC_064925.1, on the reverse strand, counting down.
TTTCGCGACCGATCTGATCCTAATTTCCTAATTTCTGTCCAAATCGGCGTACTTAGTACTTAGCTATTTTACAGTTACAGTCGTTTATCCATCTGTAAATTATCCTAAGTGTACAGGCATTTTGAAATCCAACCCAGTAGTTCAGAGAGAGCTCAGGTTAGTGCAGCATTGGTAAACGCCCCCTGTTTCCCTTCTCCCGCCCGCCACCATCCCACGGCTGCATAACACTGCTAATTCAGAAACCGAAGTGAAGACGCAGGAGAATTCAGTAGCAAGTTATCGGTCTGACGACCATTTGAAGATCCTTTGCTGAGTTAAAAGCAATACGAAATGTACACCAGTAAAACAGAGTGATAACCAGTTCATGAAATTATCAGTGCAAGTACAGGGAAAGGAGACACAGGGAAGGAAACTGTATGGGAGCACTCTCTGGTTTTTGGGCTAGCCAAGGCTGCTATAGGTTCAAAAAGTGGTACAAAAGACTTCAGTATTCGGCAAGGACACCTAAGGTGTACACTTAAGACCTAATGATTTAGAGTTAACTAGTGTGCTGTGTATGCCGTGCCGACCTGAATACTTTGGAATGCCACGTTACTCAGATGATGTCAAGCTAAAACTGATCCCCTATGTGACAGACGAGCGCTAGCTGGACAGAACGCGTGATGTCGCACATTTAATAGTGGCAAGATGTGTCTGTAATTTAGGGCACTCCATCTTTGAAGTTGCTAGTGCAGTGTGGATTTCACGTTGATTTGTGTGGGTAGTGCATTGTGAGTTCCTATATTTTGAGAAAAATTTCGTCGCCGTAGAGGTCACCGTCCACCACAGGGATTCGTAACAATAGGTAGGGGGTCCAATTATGGCTTATAGCTCACTAGTAAACTACAATAAAACAACAACCACCAAATAGCCATACATCCAGAACCATCAGCTCGCCGTGGCGTACATACATTGATGAGCCAAAACATTATGACCAGCTGCTGAATAGCGTCTTGATTCTTCTCAGATACGCTATACAGCAGGGATTCTGCATGTTACAGATCCGAAATGACATTTCTAGGTTTCCGGAACCATGGGGCACCAGATATCTACGCGCTGGCCAAGCAGTTCCGATAAATGAAGGGCGGTGGTTTGTTTGCATGGAACTAGCAGCCAGTAGCATCTCAGATGTGCTTCATTGTACTCAGATCAGGAGAGTTTGGTCGCCAAGACATAGAGTTATAATAATGCTTCGGAAACTAAATTTAAAACGATAGAATCTTTGTCGAGGAGCAACAATGCATAAATATGTTTGGAAGGTGACTATCAACAGCTGTCAAGTAATCTATAAAACGCATGTTTGACCATCAGCTGCTTTTATTTAAAATCCAAATGTGAACCAGTTTCAGTACTGCTATGTTTAAGCTTACTACATTGGCTTTTAAAAGCCCTGTGCCGTATACTGATGTTCGTGACATGCTCTACACATTATTTAAGTAATGACAAATGTAATATAAATCATTTTAACACTTATCCGTGAAGATAGTCAACGACTGAAACCGGTTCCTATTTGGGTTTAAAATAAAAGCAACTGATGGTCAAACGTGCACTTTATACAACCATGCCTGTCTGGTTGCAGGTCGTCATGTTCATGTAGTCCACATGCGCCTTTGATGAATAACCAAATCGTCCATCGTCTCCGGTTAAAACCCCGCCACCTCTTAAATACACTCCTGGAAATTGAAATAAGAACACCGTGAATTCATTGTCCCAGGAAGGGGAAACTTTATTGACACATTCCTGGGGTCAGATACAACACATGATCACACTGACAGAACCACAGGCACATAGACACAGGCAACAGAGCATGCACAATGTCGGCACTAGTACAGTGTATATCCACCTTTCGCAGCAATGCAGGCTGCCATTCTCCCATGGAGACGATCGTAGAGATGCTGGTAGTAGTCCTGTGGAACGGCTTGCCATGCCATTTCCACCTGGCGCCTCAGTTGGACCAGCGTTCGTGCTGGACGTGCAGACCGCGTGAGACGACGCTTCATCCAGTCCCAAACATGCTCAATGGGGGACAGATCCGGAGATCTTGCTGGCCAGGGTAGTTGACTTACACCTTCTAGAGGACGTTGGGTGGCACGGGGTAAATGCGGACGTACATTGTCCTGTTGGAACAGCAAGTTCCCTTGCCGGTCTAGGAATGGTAGAACGATGGGTTCTATGACGGTTTGGATGTACTGTGCACTATTCAGTGTCCCCTCGACGATCACCACAGGTGTACGGCCAGTGTAGGAGATCGCTCCCCACACCATGATGCCGGGTGTTGGCCCTGTGTGCCTCGGTCGTATGCAGTCCTGATTGTGGCGCTCACCTGCACGGCGCCAAACACGCATACGACCATCATTGGTACCAAGGCAGAAGCGACTCTCATCGCTGAAGACGACACGTCTCCATTCGTCCCTCCATTCACGCCTGTCGCGACACCACTGGAGGCGGGCTGCACGATGTTGGGGCGTGAGCGGAAGACGGCCTAACGGTGTGCGGGACCGTAGCCCAGCTTCATGGAGACGGTTGCGAATGATCCTCGCCGATACCCCAGGAGCAACAGTGTCCCTAATTTGCTGAGAAGTGGCGGTGCGGTCCCCTACGGCACTGCGTAGGATCCTTCGGTCTTGGCGTGCATCCGTGCGTCGCTGCGGTCCGGTCCCAGGTCGACGGGCACGTGCACCTTCCGCCGACCACTGGCGACAACATCGCTGTACTGTGGAGACCTCACGCCCCACGTGTTGAGCAATTCGGCGGTACGTCCACCCGGCCTCCCGCATGCCCACTATACGCCCTCGCTCAAAGTCCGTCAACTGCACATACGGTTCACGTCCACGCTGTCGCGGCATGCTACCAGTGTTAAAGACTGCGATGGAGCCACGGCAAACTGGCTGACACTGACGGCGGCGGTGCACAGATGCTGCGCAGCTAGCGCCATTCGACGGCCAACACCGCGGTTCCTGCTGTGTCCGCTGTGCCTTGCGTGTGATCATTGCTTGTACAGCCCTCTCGCAGTGTCCGGAGCAAGTATGGTGGGTCTGACACACCGTTGCCAATGTGTTCTTTTTTCCATTTCCAGGAGTGTATTTAGAATCAAATCATCTGCAATGAAGGCTGAAAACCTCTGGCGTAAGACGTCATTCTCATTCAGCCAATGGCCCTGTCAAACAAGACGGAGAAGCGAACAAAGTTTTAAGGTACTCTCTTGTCCTTGGAGTAGGAAACTGCCGCTGGAGACGGAAGAATCAACAATGAACAGCGGCAAGAGGCTGCAGATAGCAACGAAACCAACTGCATTAAAGGCTCTGAGCACTAATAGTCTTCTATTCCTGCTCCGGTAGGGATTGCCAAGGAGGAGGTTACCATGATAAAAAGGCTGAATAACCAACGGAAGCATAACGTTCTACGAGTCGGGCTGTAGAATGTCAGAAGTTTGAACGTGGCAGGAAAGCTAGAAAATCTGTAAAGGGAAATGCTAAGGCTCATTCTAGATATAGTAGGGCCAGTGAAGTGAAATGGAAAGTACACAAGTATTTCTGGTCATAAAATGGGAAAATGGGAGTAGAATTCGCCATGTACAGGAAGGTGGGGCAGAGATTGGGTCACTGTAAACTGTTCAGTGATAGGTTTCTTCTCATCAGAAACGAAAGCAAACCAACACCGTCAACGACAATTCAGGCATATATGCCGACTTTGCAAGCCGAAGGTGAAGAGATAGGTAAACAAAATGACAATGTCGAACGGGTTATGATGTACATAAAGGGACCAGGAAATCTAATAGCCATGAGGAACTCGAAAAGTGAGAAGGAAAGTACGGGCCTGATACTAGGAATGAGGGAGGAGAAAGGCTAACTGAGTTCGGCAATGAATTTCAGCTAGTAATAGTGAATACTCAGTTCAAGAATCACAAGAGGAGCAGATATACTTGGAAAAGGCTGGAAAGTACGGGATGTTTTCAATTAGATTACTTCATCATCAGGCAGAGATACCGTAATCAGATACTGGATTGTAAGGCATAGCCAAGGGTAGATACAGACTCAGAACACAATTAAGTCGTGATGGAGAGTAGGCAGAAGCTTAGGACCCTAGTTAGGAAGAATGAATGCGCAAAGAAATGTGATACGGATATACTATGGAATGCCTCGCGATCTCAAACGCCTTGCCACTGTTCGCGCGTCTGCCCTCTCGGAGGCTCGACTCCTTAATCGGGCATCGGTGTGTGTGTTGCCATTAGCGTAAAGTAGTAGGGTCATTAAACAAAAGGTTGTTGTGACACATTATGAAACAGTTGAACAAGTTAAGGAGAATATCACTTAGTACATGGAGGAGAATTGTAATACAATGCGACCATCTATGAATATGTGGACACGCGATAGAGGGTAATGGGGCTTTGTAATCACTCTATTTACACCGTAAACACCAGTTTTATCGTAGGGACAAACCAACCACTCTTTATGATGAATCCATCGTCGTCCATTCTTCTTAGGTGTGAAAAAATCGAGAAATAATACCAACAGAACTCGACTATCTACCTAATTTATTGAATAAATGGCCGATATAACGGATTCTACAATAATACTTCTCGATCGAGGGATAATACCAACAGAACTCAACTATCTACCTAATGTATTGAATAAAAGGCCGATATAACGGATTCCACAATAATACTTCTCGATCGCCGATCTCATAGCCATGTCTATGGAGGGTACTACTCTGTTTTCCCGTACATTCTGTACAGTTCGAGCTAATATTTGGTCACTCATATCACACGATGTGAATCCCATCGAACATTAATGGGACAGAATCGAGAGGTCAGTTCGTGCACAAAATTCTACACCAGCAAAACTTCTGCAATTATGAATGCTATACAGGAAGTATGCCTCAATATTTCTGCAGGGGAATCCAGGAACTTGTTGAGTCTATACCACGTTGAGTTTCTGCACTACACAGGGAAAAAAGAACGCCTGACACAATATTAGTATCCTGTGACTTTTGTTACTTCAGTGTGTTACCATAAGTATGCTTCTGCAGTGAGCATCTGACACAAGTGATTTGAAGGACGATGAAATGAATAAGTAGGTGACAAGGAATTGTACGTTCATGCCTCATCACAGGAACATGGGGGTTGCAGACCAGCTGGCTCTGAAAAGCAGTGTATTGTAGCAGTTCTGACGAGGGAGTGTAATGCTGGTGCAGGGACATGTGTTCCGGAGCACAAAGTTTAACGCATATTATTCAACATGGGGCCCTGCAGCATACTACCCATACACGTTCACCGACTCCGGTCTTCTTCAATCACATCATCAGTCAAGTCTTCCCCCTCACAGAGGCCGTCAATGTACCTCATTTATCCACTCGCCCCTCTGCATTTAACAGCGGAATTCCCATTGCTTTCTTAATGTTACCGCTGTAGCGGCGCTTCCGCGCGCTAAATCAAGCTGGCCGGTGTGTGTGTGTGTGTGTGTGTGCGCGTGTGTTCTGTGCGCGTGTGTCAGTGCAGTGCTGTGCGGTCGTCATTACTATATACGACGTATATGTAGTTCCGCGCCCAGCCTCTAGAGGCGCTGTGTTTTCTAGCTTTTATATACGTTCTGTTCATTATTATTATTCCTTGTTTTTTTTTTTAGTTAGTTAGTAGTTCCGTGCCTCCTGGCTTGTGTGGACAAGTGCTGTTTTCTCTATAATAACTACGGAAATATTCCCAGGATTAAGGATCCTTCTGTAGAGGCCGGAAGCAAAATTTGTAACTCCGATCGGTTCATACATGCCGGGCGTTGTCAGATACTCGCTCTCAATAAAGTTATTGTTGCTGAACTGAAGGTATTTATTCTTTTGAATCACGTTAAGCAAATGTCGGACAGCCACCAGTTTAGCTGGAACCGACAAGTAGTGACCCCGACGTGATTCAAGCAGAAACCGACGTGATTAAGAAGAAGCAGGCGTGAGCTACGTAAGTAACGAGCACATAATGACCGAACAGCAGGCCGTCTCCAGGATTGCAGTCCGTTTGCCGCCGTTCTGGCCCGACAACCCGGTAGTATGGTTCGCGCAAGCAGAGGCGAGTTTTGGCTGCGCTGGAATAACTGTCGCAGCAACTAAATTTGCGCTGATTGTGAGCCAGCTCGACCAACGTTACGCAGCCGAGGTGCAGGACATAATCACAGCACCGCCCGAGACTGTAGCTTATGCCAGGCTAAAATCAGAATTGATTCGACAGGTGGCCGCATCACAAGAGGACCGGATACGTCAGGTTCCGACACAGGAAGAAATTGGCGACAGGAAGCCTTCTCAACACCTGAGACATCTACGCAGTAAGTTCGACACCGTTTCTGTGCCAGACAGTCTGCTCAGAACGCTGTGGAGCAGTAGGTTGCCGCCGCAAATAAAAGCCATAATCGCCTCACAAACGGACATGCCGCTGGATAACGTGGCGCAGCTAGCAGACCGGATTCAGGACGCGATCACACCGGCTCAGGTCAGTCCAGTCGCGGCGTTGGGCAACAGTACAAACAGTACCGCATCTGTAGCACGGGCCGACCACGATTCACTCGCGGCCAAGGTTGAGCTTTTGTGCGCCCCGGTCAGTGCGCTGTTGGCACGTGACGACGACAACAATAGAAGAAGCCGAAACAGACGGTGGCGTTCGAGAAGCAGACCTTCCGGCGGTACTACCACTTCACAAGGCCAGGTACCGTTGTGCTGGTACCACCGACGATTCGGCGATCAGGCAAGTAAGTGCACATCGCCATGCTCCCACCCAAACGCCACCGGCGGTCGACAATAGGCGCTACCGACTGCCAGTTATCCTCCAAGCGCCTGTTCGTTACCGATAGGAGTTCCGGCGTAAAGTTTTTAATTGACACTGGGTCGGACCTGAGTATCATACCACGAACAGCCATACGTCGTTGCCGGCCGGCAACTGCCTTCCGTCTGACGGCTGTCAACAATTCTTCCATCGCAACATATGGCACACAGAGGATGGAGCTTCATCTCGGCCTACGTCGCGCGTTCCAGTGGAATTTTACCGTGGCTGACGTCACGGAGGCGATCGTCGGGGCTGACCTCCTGGCGCACTACCACCTGTTGCCGGTCGTCGCGAACGCACACTTGGTAGACAGCGTCATTGGCTTAGCAGTCACCGGTTTCCGTCGCAACACAGCAACGCACAGTGTCAAGTTGGTCCATGCTACGGAGGGTGAGTACACTGAATTACTGCTTAACTATCCGAATTTGACTAGGTCGCCCGGAGCTCCCAGGTTCATACCACACGACACGGTGCATCACATTCAAACGACTAATGGTCCCCCAGTAGCATGCCGACCTAGGCGTCTCGCTCCGGACCGATTGTCGATAGCAAAGGCAGAATTTGACGCCATGATTCGCGAGGGCATAATGCGGCCATCTAAGAGCCCGTGGTCCTCCTCATTACATCTTGTTTCGAAGAAGGGTGGAGCTTGGCGCCCATGCTGTCACTATAGTGCGCTTAACGCGCGAACGGTGCCGGACTGATATCCCGTCCCGTTGCTGAGGGATTATAATCACGCTTTACATAGTGCCACGGTGTTCACAGTTCTGGACTGCGCTAATGCGTATACACAGATTCCGGTGGCCAATGACGACATTCCAAAGACTGCAATAATAACGCCTTTATTTGAAAGCAAATTTATGACTTTCGGTTTACGCAATGCCGCTCAGGCCTGGCAAAGTTTTATAGACTCGGTTCTCCAGGGCATCCTGTTTTGTTTCGACTACCTGGACGATGTGTTAGTGTTCTCTGCTGACCATGAGCAAAACCGACAACATCTGCGAGAGATTTTCGAGCGATTGGAGCGTTAGGGTGTCGTCTTGAAGGTGGACAAGTGTGTTTTTGGGCAGTCAGAGGTGACATTTATTGGCCATAAGATTTCTGCTGAAGGCTCTCTTCCTCTGACCGAGAAGGTAGACGCTATCTTGCAGCTACCCCGACCAACTACGATCAAAGAATTACGTCGTTTTTTGGGGATACTCAGTTTTTATCGACGACCCCTTCCTCACGCTGCGGAGATGCAGGAACCTTTGACGGCGGCATTATCAGGCCCTAAAGTAAATAGCAAGTCTCTGAAACAGTGGAGAGAGGACATGTGTTCTGCGTTCGAGGCTACAAAGAAGAGCATGGCCGACGCGGCGCTTCTCGCACACCCACGGCTCGACGCGGCATTAGCAATTGTCGTAGACGCGAGCCAGACAGCGATCAGAGCCGCGTTACAACAATGGTCGGACGCATGGCAGCCACTGGCGTATTATTCCCACAAGCTTTCGCCTGCACAGAGAAAATGGAGCACATACGATCGTGAGCTCCTGGTGGTATACCAAGCAGTGAAATATTTCCGCCCCCAAGTGGAAGCGCGAACTTTCACGATATATACAGCCTACAAGCCACTCACGTTCGCCTTCCGTCGGAATAGTGTCAACTGCTCCCCCCGTCAATTTCATCACATTGAGTTCGTGGTGCAGTTTACTACCGACATTACACACATTTCTGGGATCGACAACATTGTTGCGGATTGCCTGTCACGGATCAGCAGTGTTTCCAGTACCATAGACTTTCCTGCACTGGCACAGGCACAGAGAGACGACAAAGAAATCCTTGCCTATGTTAAAGATACGGCTTCCGCATTGCAACTGAAACTCGTTGATGATCCGGGGGAAGATACACAGATATATTGCGTCCGTCCTCGCGGCCGACGTCGTCCCTTTCTGACGCCGGCTTTTAGAAGACAAGCCTTTGATACAGTACATGGATTGTGCCATCCAGGGGTACGCAAGACATTCCGCCTAGTATCGAAACGTTTCGTGTGGCCGGCCATGCCGCGAGTGGGTCCGATTTTGTCTTCAGTGCCAACGCTGCAAGATTAACCGCCATGTGCTCACACCGATCGGCGATTTTCCTGATACCACCGCCCGCTTTGCTCACGTTCATTTGGATGTAGTCGGACCACTTCCACCTTCGAAGAGACAAAGATATCTGTTTAGAATGATCGACCGTTTTACACGTTGTCCGGAGGCAGTGCCTGTAGATAATACCACAGCAGACACATTAGCTTCCGCTTTTGCAATGACTTGGTGGGCAAGATTTGGGTGCCCACTACATATTACCACTGACCGCGGACGGCAATTTGAATCAGACCCGTTCTCACAGCTGGTCAAGTTCTGTGGTTACACCCACCATAAGACCACAAGTTATCACCGAGCAAGCAACGGAATGATCGAACTCTGGCACCGCTGTTTTAAGTCCGCGCTGTTGTGCAACGAAGAAACCTGGACAACCGCACTACCAGTCGTCTCGTTAGGCTTACGGACGACTTTCAAACCAGACCTGGGGTCGTCAGCGGCAGGAGAAACACTGCTGCTTCCTGGTGACTTTGTAGACGCTGATGCCACAGAGACAGTTGCTACTGGCCAGCCGGATTTCTTGAAACGCTTGAGGGACCATGTATCAAAGATTCGCCCTCCGAAAGCCACACGTCATGGCAAGCCGCCCACTTTCGTGCACCAGGACCTGGAACAATGTCGTCACGTCATGCTCCGCACTGAGGGTGTTAAACCGCCCCTACAAGCTCCTTATTCTGGTCCATATGAAGTGCTACGGCGCAGTGCCCACACGATGGATATCCTCGTGAACGGCAAAACAACGACTGTTGCGTTGAATCGGGTTAAACCTACGTACGTTTTCCTGACACCCCACTAGCGGCACCTCGTCGTAGGCATCCCCCTACCGCTGTTCCAGACACTGACGCCACATCTCCGGCGCCGGCTCTTCAACATCCGCCGTCCAACGCAGCAGAACATCCGCCTCCTGACGCTGTTCCTTCTCCTCCTCCGAGGACGCCCCGTTCTGGAGGTCGGGTGCACTTTCCGGCGCGGTATCTCGACGCCGACGCTCCGCTTCCGCACGGGGGGCTGATGTAGCGACGCTGCCGCCCGCTAATTCAAGCTCGCCGGTGTGTGTGTGTGTGTGTGTGTGTGTGTGTGTGTGTGTGTGGGCTGTGCGCGTCTGTCAGTGCAGTGCTGTGCGGTCGTCATTACTGTACACGACGTTTGTGTAGTTCCGCGCCCAGCCTCTACAGGCGCTGTGTTTTCGAGCTTTTATATACGCTCTGTTTATTATTATTATTCCTTGTTTTTTGAGTTAGTAGTTCCGTGCCTTCTGCCTCGTGTGGACAAGTACTGTTTTCTCTCTAATAACTGCGGAAGTTTTGCCAGGATTAGGGATCCTTCTGTAGAGGCCGGAAGAAAATTTTGTAACTCCGATCGGTCCATGCATGCCGGGCGTCGTCAGATACTCGCTCGAAATAAAGTTATTGTTGATGAACTGAAGGTCTTTATTCTTCTGAATCACGTTAAGCAAAGGTCGGACAGCCACCAGTTTAGCTCGACCCGACACTGCCTTTGCTTTTAATTTCACGAAAGAACGTTCTGAATTTTCTGTATACTTACCCATATCTTCAGACAATCATATATTTTTCAATTTATTCCCGAGCAGCAACTTCCCATTAGCTTCCATGCACTTGCTGTGTATTTCATTCCTAAGTGACTCGTACTTACGCATTTCTGAAGTTCCCACACCATTTTTGTAAATCATTCCTTCATCGATCAACTGAGGTATTTCTTCTGTTAGCCATAGTTTCTTCTCTGTTACCTGATTTGTACCTATATTTCTGCTTTCCAACTTCTATGATTGTTCTTTTTAGAGATGATTTTTCCTCTTCGGCTGAACTGCCTACTCAGCTATTCCTTATCGAATTACCTATAGACTCAGGGGGATTAAGGCGTATCTATTCATTCCAAAACGCATCTTCGCAAAGTGACAAATCAGGACATCGGGGTGAACATTCCAAAGTTGCAGGCAAATAGAAAGAACCACGTCCAATACATTTATCAGGAAATTGCTCATGGAGATATTCACTAACGATAGTAGCTTAAGGCGCTGATGCTCCGTCCTGCTGGAGTCACACACGACCGAGCAGCTACCGACTTTGCAGATGTCGAATAAACGAATCGGGTAACATCATGGAGAGATTCGTAATGAGATTCACAGTATCGTTAAAGAAATATGTACCAGCCAAGTGGTAGCAGACTTTACAGCCGATATCATAACGTGGTGGGCTGTGTTTATGTTCCTCATAAAAACGCAGATTTCCTTTATTCCAGAAATAAAAGTTTCGCTCTTCTGCACTATGATATATTACACATTCCCCCGTCCCACCCCTCTCACCCAACCCTGTCTTGAAGGAAGAGTTGTAAGAACATCGAGGTTCGTCATAGGTATAACGACGTTTTTCCACCTAATTATCACTCCGTTCGTTTGCAGATGCAGGTTTCAATGGCTTTAACTTCAATTTATTCTTGACATATTTTTGTAATGTCGAGTATGGAACGCTGAATTCCTGTGGCAGCTTACGAAAAGACTGCAATGTGGTTTCGCAGGACCGAGCGGATCAGGTCTTGGAAAGGGGTCAAGGTCAATTATTGTTAGTTATACAAGAACACACACAACTTTATTCCTCAAACCAATGCATAGTTTTCTCTTTAAAACAACAAAGATAAATTTACGGCTGATGTCCCAAGTAATTTCTCCAGAATAAGTTTAAATGATTGCTTTTAAAACACCAGGATTTAGAGAAACGGCTGAAGGCCTTACTTAAGTGAAATTATAATATCTTCTCGGCTAAAGGCCGCAATAATATTTCAGATCAGCTAAGGTAATTCTTTAAAACCCAAGCATTTACAAATTCCAGCTAAAGGCCATATTAAGGAAAGTTCTTATTAATTCTTCAACTGAAAGCCCAATAAAAATTTTTACATAATAAAAGAGACGTTTTAAAGAAAAGCTTTTACACAGTACAACAGAAAAGCCATCTTAAGAAAACTTGAAGTATTTTGTCGGCTAATTAAAGACAACCTAAGATAAACATTTACAGAACACGGCTGAAGGCGGTTTCAGTAATACAAGATAATTAAAGAGAAACCTTCAGACAGGGATTTACATATTAAAGCCACAGATTCTGAAACAAACGCGGCTGAAGGCCTAAATGCGGAGCAACAGGAATTTTAAATGAAACACACCTCAAGGCCTAATCTTAAAGTTGTTATGAAGTTCAGCTGAAGGCCATATGTTAAACATAAAACAGACAATATTAATAAACGACTGAAGGCCTGGCACAATACTTGCGACCATTTTTTCTTTTTATTTGTTAATACGTAATATGAAGCTTTTTTCATGTATTTAAAAGGTGCACTTTTTACAATTATGATCAGTTGTACTCACTTTGCTGTTGCTTGTTTTGTGTTTTCTGTGATTATGCAAACTACACGCAATAAATTTTTGGTTTTACGCATATCAGTCATTTTGTGAGAGGTCGCAACATCTTCAACGACATACTTTTCAATGGTTCAAATGGCTTTGAGCACTATGGGACTTTACCTCTGAGGTCATCAGTCCCGTAGAACTTAGAACAACTTAAACCTAACTAACCTAAGGACATGACACATATCCATGAACGAGGCAGGATTCGAACCTGCGACCGTAGCAGTCACGCGGTTCCAGACTGAAGCCCCTAGAACCGCTCGGCCACAGCTGCCAGCATACTTTTCAATTTTTGATGCTGCAGTTTACTGTAAATTTAATATACCTCGTATCATTTCGAACGTCAATACTAGCTTTAATAAAATATTTAAAAAGAAACAACAAAAAAATGTATTGACCGCTGTAAGTACAGATAGGTTTGTGAAGCAGGAAAGGTGAATGATTAACATGTAACAACATTAATTAACTCTTTATTTAACATTAAACAACCAGACCGTGAAATATCATATGACAATTTTCTAGGAATATCCCTCCACAACAATTCAGTGTAACAACTTTTAATTTCAAAAAAATTCAAAATATTAACCATCTACAATGCTGAATCTTTAAATTGTATTGAATTTTTAACATATTCTTATATAGATTTAAGTAGGATGAACTTCTCGAGATTTCTTTTAAGCTTCCAGAACTCAAATGTGGTAGTACAACAATATGGAATCTCAATCAATTTCCTAAAATATCTGATGCAAAATTTCTCACTGGCTTCCGAAAGGCACGTACTGTAATACGCAGACATACGAAGGCCTTCCACATGCAATCTTCTAAATCATTCAAATAATCAGTAGCAGTGCCCTGCGTCCAGACGGTCCCCACTTTGCACATGAAGGACCGATTAGACTGCGATGCAAGGCAACCGCCAACTAGGAGCATCCTTGGAAGCAAACAGAGTCCACAGACTATCAACTCAATAGCAAATCACAAAATACAATAAGACGTCTTGCTGCACATAAAAGTTCTAAAACATTGCAGTATTACACTACTAGCCATTAAAATTGCTACTCCAAGAAGAAATGCAGTAGATAACCGGGTATTCATTGGACAAATATATTATACTAGAACCGACACGTGATTACATTTTCACGCAATTTGGTTGCATAGATCCTGAGAAATCAGTACCCAGAACAACCACCTCTGGCCGTAATAACGGCCTTGATACGTCTGGGTATTGAATCAAACAGAGCTTGGATGGCGTGTACGGGTACAGCTGCCCATGCAGCTTCAACAAGATACCACAGTTCATCAAGAGTAGTGACTGGCGTATTGTGACGACCCAGTTGCTCGGCCACCATTGACCAGCCGTTTTCAGTTGGTGAGAGGTCTGGAGAATGTGCTGGCCAGGGCAGCAGTCGAACGTTTACTGTATCCGGAAAGGCCCGTGCAGGGCATGCGATATGTGGTCGTGCATTATCCTGCTGAAATGTAGGGTTTTGCTGGGATCGAATGAAGGGTAGAGCCACGGGTCGTAACACATCTGAAATGTAACGTCCACTGTTCAAAGTGCCGTCAATGCGAACAAGAGGTGACCGAGACGTGTAACTAGTGGCACCCCATACTATGAGGCCGGGTGATACGCCAGTATGGCGATGACGAATACACGCTTCCAATGTGCGTTCCCCGCGATGTCGCCAAACACGGATGTGATCATCATGATGCTGTAACCAGAACCTGGACTCATCCGAAAAAATGACGTCTTGCAATTCGTGCACCCAGGTTCGTCGTTGGGTACACCGTCGCAGGCGCTCCTGTCTGTGATGGAGCGCCAACGGTAAACGCAGCCATGGTCTCCGAGCCGATAGCCAGTGCTGCTGCAAACGTCGTCCAACTGTTCGTGCAGATGGTTGTTGACTTGCAAACGTCCCCATCTGTTGACTCATAGATCGAGACGTGGCTGCACGATCCGTTACAGCCATGCGGATAAGATGCCTGACATCTGGACTGCTAGTGATACGAGGCCGTTGGGATCCAGCACGGCGTTCCGTATTACCCTCCTGAACCCACCGATTCCATATTCTGCTAACAGTCATCGGATCTCAACTAACGAGAGCAGCAATGTCGCAATACGATAAACCGCAATCATGTCAGCACGTTGTAGGTGTCGCCACTGGCGCCCACCTTGTGTGAATGCTCTGAAAAGCTAATCATTTGCATATCACAGCATCGTCTTCTTGTCGATTAAATTTCGCGTCTTTAGCACGTCACCTTCGTGGCAATTTTAATGGCCAGTAGTGTAAAATTGTTGTTAATCTGGATGGAACTCAACATACAATTGGGATTTAATCGTAATTCCTACTACAGGGCTGTCAACAGCCTAACAGCCTAGATTTGAATAATCACCGTTTGACACCTCTTAACGGTACGTTATTTACCAGTACCCATACTTGCCAATGGCAGCCAGTGCCGGCCGTAAAATTATTGGAACATCTGGAGTGTGCTAGTTTACTTCTTGGCCACAGAGTCACTGATAACTACCAAAAACAATTTTATTTTAAGAAAATACTTCTGCAGTTTGTACGCTGCCTTAAATGAAATGAATGTGACCTTTGGATTATGGTACACCGTACACGATTGCAGCATAAGACACGAAATTACCACATACAAAACTATTAATGGATACCAGGACGATGGAGAGTAAACGTTTTACACTTGCAGACCAAGTTCACTGTTTCTTGCCTCATGAGTCCTCGCCAGATCAAAGTCCACACTACGTCCATCCCATTTACAGCGGATTTCCAAGCTTTCGCATCCTTCAGCGATTCAATACTCGGCCACGTTCCCACTCAAGGAGCAGCAACCACTTGTACTCATACCCCACATCCAAGAGAACATATTGACTTACTTTTAGAAGTGAATCTCCGCGATGCCTTCCTTCCTTTTTCACGGGTCCGGAATAAGTTGCCTTCAGCCAGCCAATGAAACTCGCACTCTCCAATCTCTCTCTCTCTTTCTCTCTCTCTCTCTCTCTGTGTGTAGTCGCGGCCACAGTTTCTTATACCCGCTCTCCGTCACCGAACCAGCTACCGCATACCCACGTGATCACGTGACTGGCTACTGGTCACTGTAGCTCGCTTCCTTGCCTGAGCCGCACAGCCCGAGAGTACGCACGCCCCTAGGTGACCACTGTCTCGATCGCTGCCCCACCATCCTGTCACTCACCGACCAAAGATTATCTTAACGGTTGAACTGATACAGACCACCCTACCACAGCTCACCAGTAGGTTTCATTTTTTGTTTTGTTGGTTCAAATGGTACAAATGGCTCTGAGCACTATGGGACTCAACTGCTGTGGTCATCAGTCCCCTAGAACCTAGAACTACTTAAACCTAACTAACCTAAGGATATCACACACATCCATGCCCGAGGCAGGATTCGAACCTGCGACCGTACCAGTCGCACGGTTCCGGACTGCGCGCCTAGAACCGCGAGACCACCGCGGCCGGCCTTTTTTGTTTTGTAGTTTACTGTGTGTCTTCATATTCGCATTACTGTTTTATTTCTATTTCCTGAGAACTACATTTATGCCATTGCGCTCCAAATGTTTTCTCAAAATTGCATTTATTGTATTGCACTGAACACTTTTAGCTTAGACACAGGACTTTGTTTTAGTAATGCTGTTTAAGCGTATCTGTAATTCTCTGTGAGATAGTATGGAGGTGAGGCGTGGCTGTTAGTTCCCGGTGTTCTTTGTTTCAGGGGTATTTCAAGAAGCAACGGCCACTCAATGGCGTGTGTGTGCTCCGAACTGCTGCCATTTATTCGGGTCATCGTGGGTGTACATGACATGCCTCTGCAAGAGCTCTTATATGGGAAGTTACTTTCTGAATATCGGCAGTTGGCATTTTGTCTGTTTGTAACGTAATTTTTGCCTTCAAGTTACCATGCCATAACTAAGTCCGTTCCTAGTAGGTCATCGGGTTATACTGTATTCGCATATTTGTGGCATGGACAGTTGCGTCAAACCAGTCTTTGGACTGGAGATAGTCCCTGTTTACTTCGACTCTCCCTGGCTGACCCCACATTTTTCGTGCCTCACCCACACAACCTATCACTTACTATTGGGTAACTTTGTTACTGTTTCCACATGATTTTTGTATTACGCAATTAAAGTATGTCCCTAACGGACATTCCATCTTCGCTTACTTTCCTTATTGTTTTACCTAGTCCTTATCAACTGGTACTCTGAAACCCAGGTAGTGTACATGCCAATAACCAAGTAAAAGGATTTTTCAATTACAATGGCAGCACAGTTTATTCATCATAGACTTTCCTCGCCGTGTCATGTGGACGCAACGCCTCAATCCGTCAGTGGGTAACGGTCATAATTGTTTGTCTCATCAATATGAGTCTCAGCCCCACGCCACTACTTTCACTTGTCTGACGGCGTAAACCACAAATGTAAGAGCAGGTACTTGAATCCAGCCATTTGGTAGACGCTGTTGTCAAAATAAGAGCACACTTGTATTATTCCGGCACCCTTGAGGCAGATGTTAGTATTATTGCGTGTGGTATTGGTTGAAATGGAACTTAAGGCATCTGATTATTTATTTATTTACACGCCAAGTTCCATAGGGCCAAATTGAGGAGCAAGTATTCAAAGCCTAGGAACATGTCAGTACATGAAATTAAACATAAAAATAATAGAGGTAAAAATAAAATGTTTAAGAACCAGAAATAAAGTCAGTCCATAAGTTTAAGTACACGCAATCAACAATGCAACAAGAATAAGTTTAATTTTTCAAGGAATTCCTCGACAGAATAGAAGGAGCGACCCATGAGGAAACTCTTCAGTTTCGATTTGAATGCGCGTGGAATACTGCTGATATTTTCGAATTCGAGTGGTAGCTTATTGAAAACTGATGCACAGTATACAGCATACCTTTCTGCGTAAGGAAGTCCGATCCAAATGCAGGTTTCATTTCTGTCGAGTATTAACTGAGTCAAAGCTGGTTATTCTTGGGAATAAGCTAATATTGTTAACAAGAAATGGCTATATATATATATATATATATATATATATATATATATATATATATATATATATATATAGAGAGAGAGAGAGAGAGAGAGAGAGAGAGAGGCCAATGACAAAATACCCAGACTCGTGAACAGGGGTCGACAAGAGGTTCGTGAACTTACACCACTTATTGCCCGAACCGCCTGTTTCTGTGCAAAAATATCATTTCAGTATGGGAAGAGTTACCCCAACATATAACGTCATATGACATAAACGATTAAAAATAAGCAAAGTAGACTAATTTTCGTGTCGAACGATGACTCACTTCAGACACCGTTCGAACAGTAAAAATAGCAGCATTAAATCTTTGAACAAGATCTTGAACATAGGCCTTCCACAACAGTTTACTATCTATCTGAACACCTAGAAATTTGAACTTTCCGTTTCGCTAATCATATGCCCATTTTTTGAAATTAAAACGTCAGGGTTTGTTGAATTGTGTGTTAGGAACTGTAAAAACTGAGTCTTACTGTGATTAAGCATTAGTTTATTTTCTACAGGCCATGAACTTAGGTCATGAACTACATTATTTGAAACTGGGCAAATGCTGCACACAACATTCTTTACTACGAAGATGGTGTCATCAGCAAACAGAAATATTTTAGATTTACCTGTTATACTTGAAGGCATATCATTTATATAATTAAGGAACAGGTGTGGCCCCAATACCGATCCCTGGGGCACCCCCCACTTGACTGCACCCCATTCAGACCCCACATCACAGCTGTTCTCAACATTGTGAATAATGACCTTTTGCTGTCTGTTGCTAAAGTAAGAGGTGAACCAATTGTGAGCTACTCCCCATATTCTGTAATGGTCCAACTTCTGGAGCAATATTTTATGATCAGCACAATCAAACGCCTTGGTTAAATCAAAAAATATGCCTAGCGTTCGAATCCTTTTCTTTAACCCATCCAGTACCTCAGAGAGAAAAGAGAATGTAGTATTTTCAGTTGTTAAACGAATCATGTGATATAAAATGATCAATTATCCGTACGTACACAGCCTTTTCAGTAACTTTAGCAAACACTGATGGCATATAAATAGGTCTGAAATTGTCTACATTATCCTTTTATCTCTTTTTATAAAGCGGCTTTACTAATGAGTGGTTTAATCGTTTAGGAAACTGACTATTCCTAAAGGAAAAATTACAAATATGGCTAAATACAGGGCCAACATGTGCAGCACAGTAGTTTAATATTCTTCTATGCACTCCATCATATCCATGACAGTCCATGATTTAATTATTGACTCAGTCCCCCCCCCCCCCCCTTGTCTGTATCACAGAGGAGTATTTCAGACATCAATCTCGGAAAGCATTGGCCAAGAAAGGTATATGATACTCTGTAGAAACTAAATTTTTATTTAATTCACCAGCAATGCTCAGAAAATGACTGTTAAAAGCTGTACATATACCTGATTTATCAGTAGCAGAGATATTTTTACTACGAACTCACTTTATATAATCAACCTTGTGCTGCCGGCCAGACACTTCCTGCACAACTGACCATACGGTTTTAATTTTATCTGATGTGAACTAGCTATTCTATGTGCATTCCACATACTTTTTACCTTCCTAATAACATTTTTAACCACCTTACAATACTTTTTGCAATGGGTTACTGAAGCTTGATTGACGTAATTCCCGCTTTGTTCTACGATATATCCTTACCCCACCAGTCAGCCACATGGGCTGCCTATTACTGCTCTTACACTATTTAGAACGTTCAAATGGAAAGAAACTCTCAAAGAGCATGAGAAATGTGTTGAGGAAACCAGTATATTTATCATTATGTTATGTGCACTATAAACATCCTGCCGCTCTTGTTCCTTGACAAGGTTTCAGAAACTCTGTTGCTGTTGGATTAACTGTCCTACATAGTTTGTAATTATGTGTGACATTCCTTTGACTACAAAAGCCTTTAGTGTTAAAATTTGTGCATCATGGTCTTTTACTAACAGAATGCCCATCCAGTAACGAAGAACGAATAAAAATATTGTCTGTGACAATGCTATTGTTCCCCTGCACCCTAGTTGGAAGAAAACACAATCTGCAACAGATCTTATGAATTTAGGAGATCTACCAACATCCTTTTTCTTGCACCATCATATGCAAAATTTATATTTAAGCACACACCTTTCACAAGCAAACTATACAAACATTGTACCACCTCAAAACTTCCAAATAGTTTGAAAAGCGCTCTGTGGCTTTGAGGTGAAACAGTGTCAGCCAGTGCAAGCCACCACTGGTATGGCTGCGCCGATTGCAGCAAGCAGCTGCCACAGAACTTTACCATCACGGCGAGCCTTGGTATGTTGGTACAACCACCTGTTCGTCAATCACTGGTGCTACTGAAATCCAGCACGCATCTGCAACGTTATGAACATGGGTAGTGTGATGCTTTTGACGCATGTGAACACGCTCAGGCCTCCATGACCATGTGCAGCGGCCTATCACTGTGTGGCACACAGCAGCATCGTCCCTCCGTCCACTGGTACAGTCATCAACGTCCGCCATCCCGCGGACCGTCCTCCTTGCAGTCTAGCATTCGCTCTGAAGACCCATAGCGTTGAAATAGGACCAGTCTAACCGCAGATTTGCTAAGCGACTACCTTCACCAAATGCTTCCAGTCAGATGTGCAAGAGAAATAAATGGCTCCAACCTGGCCATGGACGGATTTGCTCCTGATTCCAGGTTCAGACTGGCTACCCTGACAAGTCTACTCTTCATCACCCCCATCCAACGAGGTCGACACTACACTGCGCTGTCAGCGTCACTACCGGTTGCACTGACTTCACCACTGCTCTTTTCTGTGTTCTGCATGATTATGTAATCTATAGTCAGTTTTCAGTTTTACGTGAATCCATCCTTCTGTGACAATTCACAACATCTTTATCGACATACTTTTCAATTTTTGATATCGTTGTTTATAATCATAGGTTTAAATGCCGTCATGTTCAACTCATTCTTCATATGTTTTTGTAATGTCGAGTATGGAGCACCCAATATCTGTGACTGGCTACGAATGGACTTTTTTGACGAGCGTTTTAAGTCGTGTTGGTGGTCGCTCTGAGCGGAGGTAATCTTTCATGTAACCTGTTGTAAAGTGATTTTTCTCCCACTGTAAAATTGTTGACATTTGCGCAGTCCTATTCTGAAACCTTACAGTTAAATCATGCTGAATATCTGTCACTGATTTTCCTGCATGGGGTCGTTGGTGAGTCCACGTGATTGTTACGATGCGATGTGAATGGACTCGTCACCCATGATTTACATGCATATCAACATCTGCGACAAGAGAAACAACAGTTCATTAACGTCTATGTATATACATAGGGGGTTAATGGGACTTTGTGCTCACTCTGTCGATATATTGGGCAGACAGAGAAAAATTTCTAAACCAATTTCAGATAACATGATGTAATCCGTAGTCAGCTTCAGCGATGCATTTGGCGCGCAACTGCCACAGCTTGGGTAGCATTACAGAAGCTCTAAAAAGTTTGCATATATAGCCAAAATGACTAGACCTCAGTATTTGGGGCAGTTGAAAAACAAGAAATGCTAGCTGCGACATCCACACAGTGGTGTCAACGAGCAACCTGAACTTAAATACTGTTCAAATTGATGTTCTGCAACTACAATACAGTGCTTGCAGGGAGCTCCAGGAAAGTATTGTTTCGCATATGACTATTTTCACATAAGCGCTATGTGCTGGATCTTGACCCTAGATTTTGGAGGTCGGCTGACGTGTCAACTGGGATTAGTCTTGTAATTGTTTCTGGGTTGTTTTTATGTGTTCATACCAAGTATGTAGCTCTTTTCACATATATATATCGTGTATTTTTTACAATGTTTGCCAGCTGTACTGACTTCACCATTGCTCTACATGTATCCGTCCATTTGTGGTAGGTCACAACATCTTCATCGACATACATTTGAATTTTTGATACTATAATGTCTATATATTTAATACATCTTGAATAATTTCGAACAGTTAATACTAGTTATAAGTAAAACATTTAGAAAGGAACACAAGAACAAAATTATTGACCGACACAAGCATGGTGCTGCAAAGTGATTAACATGTATCTACATACAGTTAAATCATTATTGAATAGCTATAACCTAGACCATGAAATATCATTTGACTATTTCCTGGGAAACTTCCTCCACAAAAAATTCAGTTCAACAGCATTCAATTTTAAGAAATTTTGAAATATTAATTGTCAGTTATTATGAAGGAAATCTCTTTAACCTTTGAATTCTTAATATTTTCTTATACTGTTTTTGGTAGGATGAATTTCTCAAGATTCCCTTGAAGCTTTCGAAACACAAGTATCAATACACAATAATATGCAATCTAAATTAATTTCTTAAAATTTCTGGTACGAAAATTCCTCAGTAACTTCCGAAAGGCACACACGGATCCACAACCACGCTCCAGAGGCCAACATCTTCTAAATCATTCAAATAAACAAAATCAGTGCTGCGTGCCGAGATGGACCCTACTTTCCCTCTAATCCCATGTTACTTCAAGTGGAATAAAAACCCAGTTAATAACCTTTAACTTACTGAGGACATAGCTGGACACTGTTTGGCGATAAGGGCGCGTCTTGTGTAATGTAAATGTTCATTTCAACAGTGTTGAGCCCTTGAATTAGTAGTTGGTTGTTAGAATTTGTCATTCACTGTTGTGAGGATATGCATAAGTGACGGTAGTTCTGTTAATTTAAAACTTTTCTCAGAATATGGTTTTCGGTGGTAGTTGTATTAATTGTGTAGTACTACAGTTTGTAACATGCGACTCACTTGGATGTGATTCTCATAACGATCCTTTAAAAATATAATTCTACATTATTTACTCCATACTTCGTGTATTACACAGACATGCGCTACCATGTCACACCGTTTAAAACGTTTATGTATAAAAATTAATAGAAGCGTTATACAACACTAATTTCAAAATTGTAATTAACTGTAAATATCATTGAAAACTATGATTATGGAAAAGAAGCAAATACATTTAAAATTTAAAAATGAATATTGTAGTAAGGTGCTCTTTGTAAAAAATTTCTTTGTTTTCGTGCCAGCATTGTTTAAGCACCAGTCAGTATTAAGAAGATGTTGGTGTTAATCAATGAGCAGTAGGTGGACAAAGTTGGGATGAAGCAAATGGTCAGTCAGTATTGCACCATATCAAGGTTGTGAAATTGCAAGGATAAATAAAAGGAATTTGGGAGACGAGATTAATGTGGAAGGAGAGACACACAGCAATCATTGTCAATAGCATTCGTTTTTATTTCTCTTGCAAATTTGGATTTCGCCTATAAACAGCCATCTTCAGTGCATATGAGCTACAATTCAACAGACTCGTGGATGTATATGTCACATGTTCTTGTCGATGGCTATACATCTGTGAGAACAGCCGCGAGTCCTTTGAATTGTAACTCAAATGCTCTGAAACATTTATAGCCTAAATCTAGATTTGTAAGAATAATAAAAACTAATGGGACTGCAACTGAATTCTGTGTGCCTCTCCTCCCTTATAGTCTACAGTTGCTGCACACAACAGTTCCTGATGAATAAAAGTTGGTTGAGATTAACGTGATCATAACAATAATAGAACAGGAACAACTAAAACAGTATTTTTTATACCACTGTACCTCCAGTTCTCTATTTTTTTATACATAATGCACTAAAGTAATGATGTACCGTTTTTCCTATTACAGTTGAATACTGGCGGTTATGACGTTACACTTCGACTCAACGTCTGTGAGCAGTGACCACTGTTTAACGGCCATAGATAACAGCTCTTACGTCGTGAAGTCAAGCGCCGGAAGGCCAGTAGGGAACGCTCGAGCAGAGAGGACTGTGAAGAAGGTGTCACGTCAGCCAGTTGCACGCTGACCGACCTCTCTGCAGGACGACAACGCGACAGCAGC
This sequence comes from Schistocerca gregaria, assembly GCF_023897955.1. Taxonomy (NCBI): domain Eukaryota; kingdom Metazoa; phylum Arthropoda; class Insecta; order Orthoptera; family Acrididae; genus Schistocerca; species Schistocerca gregaria. The sequence continues at coordinate 416,432,218 of NC_064925.1, read as the reverse complement.
GGCCTCTAGGTGAAGAGAAGCTTCGAGACTAGCGACCTGAGTAGAGGCGTCAACTCTATTACTTCGCTTGTATTAGGATTGTTTATACTGAAGAAACTTGATTATTTTGTCTGTTGCCCTTTGCTTGCAACAAATCTGCGCAATATTCAAAGTTAAGAATAGTCGTTTACTTTTTGATTATGCGATTTCCTTGAATTGTTTAGCAATCCGAGAAAGTAGGTTTCCTATACACCCCATCTTTGACGACTAGGCAGAATTTAATAACAGATTCCATCGCTGTCGGTGTCTCGTATAACCCTTAATAATCGTTAAGAGTACATACATAAAAATGATAAGAATGATTAATTCACCTTCATAAATAAACAGTCCCGACCGGATATTGTGCTAATGTTCTGGTTCCCGGAATAATGCGACATGTTTGAGTGTCTGCGTTACGATGAAGCCTTGTTCTCCAAAGGTTTCTGTTCAAGAGCTGCTTTCTAAGTTTTAGTAGCTCTTTTGAAACGTAGCTGGCCACCTGAGTTTTGGTTATTTAATTTGACCTCTGTCACGGCTAATTGTCAAATGATATTTTTTAAATAGATTTTGCTTATCTTAGTTGCCGAATAAGACGAGCGGATAATTGTACCTGTTTTAAAACTGTATTTAACCCTTAACTACTATGGATGGTCTCCCAGACCGACATATTTTTCCTTGTTGTGATATTTGATACACCCCTACGAGGTGACGTAGACTCCCCTGTGTACCTTCCTACACGTGCCGAAATCTGGCATTGTTGTTGCGATTTGTTTCTTATTTTTGGGTCTTGAGAGGGCTCATTGACGTACCATAGTGTTTGCATGTCGTGCTTTTGTTGAATGTTACCGTTTCTTTGTGATGAGGAAAGCTAGACTTTCTATGTAACGTTTTCTGTGAGAAACTGATGTGTTCATTCTAGAACTCCTCAGTGAATTCTCAGGTGAAGACTTTAATGACAGTGACAATGATCATGATTGCGAGTATTTAGTGATCACGGTACTAATTCGGAGAAGAAAACTGAAAGTGATGAAGATGTAACAGTTGATGATGGAGAAGCATACATCTTCAGTAAGCACAGAAAGATGTTTTCGATGGAGGAAACAAAAGCCACTAACATAAGAACGAGGTAACTCAACATTGCCTTGCGGCTGCATGGACTTCAACAGTTTCCGAAAAGTCTTGGAGAAAACTTGCTGTTTTGCATATATGAGTCTCAAATACAGAAATAACTTTTTGAAAAACGAAAACATCAGCTTTTTTATCCTTGTTTGAAGTGGAAAACAAGGTATTGTTGTCAACAGTGTGGTGTTCAGATTTGGTTGGAGAATGTCTGAAATGTATGCAGCCTGAAAGCAATTAAAATTTGATTTATGACCTCAGACAAACATATGAGGTAATTACTTTCTTCTTGATTTTTAAAATAAAAATTTGGCGAAATTCCTCCCTTGATAGAATTATGGGATGGAATAACATTCCAAAGCTGAAACGATGAGTAGGAAACTCAAAGCTGATTCCAAACACAATTTGTTATAACTAAAATGTGTTTTTCCATACAGTTATGTAGCGAATCTGTAATACTATCTCTTTGATGATAACGTGTGAGTGATTAGAGAAGTAAGTGGTGGTGGTGGTGGTGGTTAGTGTTTAACGTCCCGTCGACAACGAGGTCATTAGAGACGGAGCGCAAGCTCGGGTGAGGGAAGAATTGGGAAGGAAATCGGCCGTGCCCTTTCAAAGGAACCATCCCGGCATTTGCCTGAAACGATTTAGGGAAATCACGGAAAACCTAAATCAGGATGGCTGGAGACGGGACTGAACCGTCGTCCTCCCGAATGCGAGCCCAGTGTCTAACCACTGCGCCACCTCGCTCGGTAGAGAAGTAAGTAGCTGCTGTTATTTTAGTAATACATAAAATAAAAAAACACAAATTTTGCTGTGTTTTAGTTATAAAAATGTTTTAGATTCTGCATTGTGTAATTAAATCAAATTTCCATAAAGTCTGTCTCCAAGAGGCGTAACGCATAACAGGAAGTCACGAAAATATGGATTCATGAAAACAATGGTGTTATACATGAAATATAAAATGGCGGTCTGAGAGACCCCTCCATAGTAATTGTGTTTCTGTCAACATCCATAGTATCTATGGGTTAAAGACATTCATGATAGCACTTACTTAATTACTGAGCTTTTTTGTTCTATTATCTTGCGAAATGGCCTATAGTTGTAATTGTTTTCTTGCTTCTGCTCTCATTATCCCTTTTTACCAGCGCAGAAAAATTAATAGGGTGTCAAAATTATGAGTGCTAAATCTTCTTGATTTTTATGTGTGATCTTTGTGTTAAATAAACTAATTAGAGTTCTATCAGTTTATATGATCCAGCACTTTACCACTCACCAGCATAACTACGTACTCTTTCGATAAGATTTGCATAATGGGGTAAAATCTAGATGTCTTCATCTGATATCGCAAGAGGCGAGCAAAGCAGGTCATAACGCAACAGCCGAGCGGATTGCCGACAAGGAAGCACTTCTTATTTTACAAGACAGAGTTAAGTGCTACACACCGTAAGAGTTGGGTGCCCAAGGAGCCGATACAGCAGAATATCATACAGAGAGGCTGATGCCGTGATTATGCAAAGTGGAATAAGAAGGTGTAAGCCGGACACAAGGATAACTATTCAGTACGCTGACTTTGAAAATCACGTCTGCTTTCAGTCCAGATACACGAATCTGAGACAAGTTTCAGACGCATCTAGGGAGACCAAAGGAGCTGAACGGCCAAGAAAAGCAGGCCTTGTGATGTCATTATTGTCTCACAGTAGCAAAGTACACGGGCCGACCCTCTATAAATATTACTCCTGTTCTGGTGGGAGATCTGCTCAGTCTGTTCACCATGGAGGTTGGAGCTATGTCGATATATCCTAGGATGATGGGGAGCTGTGGGCGACATCGTCCAGCATGCCTTCAGGTTGCCTGACCAGTGGTCCAGGGAGCAGACCACCATCCGTCATCGTGGAGGCCTGGAGACGTACAGTTGCCGCCGGCTACTTCTCTTCCTGCCGGCAGACTTCGATGATATGGGCGATTCCCCTGTCGGCTGAACACAGCTTGACTTTCATGACTTCATGCACTTCGTGCAGAGTTGGTGGTACATCTGCACGCAGTCTACGGTACTACCAGGATTGGCCTGGTCACCCACTGTCTGGAGTCGCAAGCAGCCGTGGCCAGAGTGGACGACGCCGCTCGCACTGTGTGACCAAGTTCTCGTTCTCTTTCGTGCGCTGATGTTGCTGTTCCTTTGTCACCGCAGGACTAGAGTGAGCGCAGCGAGTTGGTGTCAGTGGATTCTTGGCAAAGTTGACGTCCCGCCACACCCGTCACTTCAGGCGGCCTCAAAATGAAATTTGTGGTACGGTTCTATGGGACCAAACTGCTGAGGTCATCCGTCCCTAGGCTTGCCCACTACTTGATCTAACTTAAAGTAACTTACGCTAAGGACATCACACACACACACGCCCGATGTTTACTTTGTTAATGAAGTTTCATTAGCGATGGGTGTCCAACAAGCCAGCCTCTCACCACACTACGTCACGGCAACTCACCACAGTTGAGAACTCACCGCAGCCTCTACAATATTTATTTATTTTACTATATGCGTTTTACAATTCTGAACCCAAAATTGTTTCTTTAAAACTTGCTTAAATATGTGTATCGAATGAGGCACAGCCTCCGCGTTAACCATGGACCATGCCGTTGGTGGGGAGCTTTCGTTCCTCAGCGATACAGATAGACGTACCGTAAGTGCAACCACAACGGAGGGGCATTTGTCGAGAGGCCAGACGAACGTGTGGTTCTTGAAGAAGGGCACCCTTTTCAGTAGTTGCAGGGGCAACAGCCTGGATGATTGACTGATCTGGCCTTGTAACACCAACCAAAACGGCCTTGCTGTACTGTTCTGCAAGCAGCTGAGAGCAAGGGGAAACTACAGCCGTAATTTTTACGGAGGACATGCAGCTCTACTGTGAGGTTAAATAATGATGGCGTCCTCTTGAGTAAAATTTTCTGGAGGTAATGTAGTCCTGGGGTCTCTGGGAGGGGACTACTCAGAAGGACGTGGTCATCAGGCGAAACAAAACTGGCATTCTATGGTTCGCACGGTGTAATGTTAGATCCGTTAATCGGACAGGTAGGCTACAAAATTTAAAAAGGGAAATGGGTATGTTGAAGTTAGATATAGTAGGAGTTAGTGAAGTTCGGTGATAGATGGAATAGGACTTCTGATCAAGTGAATACAGGGCTATAGATACAAAATCAAATAGCGAAAATGCAGGAGTGGGTTTAATAATGAATGAGAAAAAACGAATGTGGGTAAGCTACAATGAAGGCCGGCCGGCTAGCTGCGCGGTGTAACCCGCTGCTTTCGGAGCGGTAAGGCGTGCCGGTCCCCGGCACCAACCCGCCCCAAGGAGTAGTGTTGAGGTCCGGTGTGCCAGCCACCCTGTGGATAGTTTTTAAGGCGGTTTTCCATCTTCCTCTGCCAATTCTGGCTGGTTCCTCTCATTCCGCGATTGCTTCGCAAACACTATCTCCCCGTACGCTTACACCATAATTACTCTACCACGCAAACATCAGGGGTTACACTCGTCTCGTGTGAGACTTTCCTGGGAGGTCCACTGGCAGCCGAACCGCACAAATAACGCTGGGTTTGTTGTGGGGTGGGTGGACTGCTGTGGCCTGTTGTGGGGTTGTGAACCACTGAGGGTACGACGGGACGAAGCCTCTCCGTTGGTTCTAGGTACCCGATTTAATACACAATACACAAAGCTACTATGAACAGCATAGTGAACGCATTATCGTAGCCAATATAGACACCAGGCCCTCGCCCACCTCAGTAGTACAACTTTCTCTGTCAACTGGCTAAGCAGATGAAGAAGAGACTGAAGAAATGTGATGCGATAAAAGAAATTCTTCAGATAGTTGAAGGAACCGAAAATTAATTGTGATGCTGGACTGGACTTCGATAGCAGGAAAAGGAAGAGAAGGAAAATTAGTAGGTGAATATGGACTCGTGGAAAGGAATGAAAGAGGAAGCCGCCTGATAAAATTTAGCACAGAGCATAATTTAATCATCGGTAACATTTGGTTTAAGAATCATAATGGCAGGCTGTACACTTGGAAAAGAGCTGGAGACACCAGATGTTTTCAGACTGATTATATAATGATAAGAAAGAGATTTAGGAAATTGAAAAAAGGTAGGAAATTAACAAGATGGGACCTGGATAAGTTGAAAGAACCAGACGTTGCTGATAGAGGGAGCATTAGTCATAGATTAACTAGAGCAGAGGAAAATAATGCACTAGAAGACGAAGATGTAGCTGTAAGAGATGAATTAGTGAAGGCAGCAGAGTATCAGATTCGTAAAAAGACAAGGCTTGGTAAAAATCCTTACGTAACGCACGAGACATGGAGCTAATTTGATGAAACGAGAAAATTTAAAAATGCAGCAAATAAAACAGGCGAAAGGAAATACAAAAGTTTAAAAAATGAGACTGACAGGAAGTGCAAAATAACTAAGCGTGAATTGGTAGAGGACAAATGTAAGGACTCAGAGGCATATTGCACTAAGGGAAAAATAGGTACTACCTAAAGTAAAATTAAAGAGGCCTTTGGTGAAAGGAGAAGCCGCTGTATCAAAAGCTCAGATCGAAATTCCGTCCTAATCAAAGCAGGGAAGGGTCTACACATAAGAGACAACGTTGAAAGTGATATTGTAGAATGGGATGTGACGTAGATGAAGACGAGATGGGAGATACGATACTGTGAGTAGAACCTGACAGATCTGTGAAAGAGTCCAGTCGAAACAAGGTCCTGAGTGTAGACGATATTTCGTTTGAACTACTAATTGCCTTGGGAGAACCATCCATGAAAAAACTCTTCCATCTGGTGCGCAGCATGTACAACTTGTACAGAAACAAGAGGGCAGTTATAAAAAATCGAGAGGCATGAAATTGAGGCAGTGGTTGAGAATCGAGTGAGACAAGGCCTATCCCCGATGTTGTTCAATATGTACATTGAACAGGCAGCGAAGGAAACCAAACAAAAATTTCGAGTGGGAATTAAAGTTCAGGGAACAAAATAAATGACACCGTAGTTATGTCAGAGGCAGCAAGAGACTTGGAAGAGCAACTGAACGGACTGGGCAATGAAAGGAGGATACAGGATGAACGTCAACAAAAGCAAAACGGAGATAATGAAATTTAGTGGAATTAAATCAGGTGATGCTAAGGGAGTCAGATTAGGAAACGAGACACTTAAAGTACGAGTAGTAGATGCCTTTTGTGATTTGGGCAGCAGAATAACTGATTATGGCCGAAGCAGAGAGGATGTAACATGGAGAGTGGCTGAAGAAGAGGGATTTGTTAAAATCGAATATATTTTTAAGTGTTAGGAAGTTTCTTCCGAAAGTATTTGTCTGGAACGTAGCCATGGTTGGAAGTGAAACATGGACTGTAAAAAGTTTAGACAAAAAGAGAATAGAAGCTTTCAGAGTATAGTACTACAGAAAAATGTAGACGCGTAGATATGGTAACTAAAGAGGAGGTACTGAATGGAATTGGAGACACAAGAAACTTGTTGCACAACTTCCCCAAAGGAAGGGATGGTTGATAGAACACATTCCGAGACATCAAGGGATCATCAGTTTAGTACTGGAGGGAAGTGTGGAGTGTAAAAATCGTAGAGGGAGACCAAGAAATGAATACAGTAAGCAGATTCAGAACAACGTATGTTACAATAGTTATTCGGTGATAATGGGACTCACACAGGGTAGAGCAGCATGGAGAGTTACATCAAACTCATCATCGGACTGAAGACCACAGTACACTAGAACAGGAGACACAGATCACATTATAAACGGGCATGTCATAGTCTCAAAGACAATACTCATCACAGGAATTAAACGATTGAGAAATATAACGACAAGCTTAAAAACAATATAATGAATCTGCTGAATCAAGCGTAAGGTACTATTAAAAAATTAAATCTTATTGTAGTGTGTTACTGATGTATGTACACAAATGTTGTTGTACCTGTTTCTGAAATTTTAACGTTATGAATTTATTTAGCATTACAAGTATATCATATTTTAAAAAACGCGAAGTTGAAAGACATTTTGAAGTTTTCCACCTCTGCTGGTTTAATAAGTATTCATATTACCACACTATTAACCAATTTCGGTCTTAGAAGATATTTTCAAGCACAGTGAATAAAGGAAAAGATCAAAGTCAAATCCAGTATTTAAAATATGAACGGTATTAAAGCAACGTTAAATTTTATGGTGTTTTATATATTTTACTTGATGCATCGTTTGCCGTATTTTAACTCCTAGTAACAGTTTTCACGTAAGATGGCATGCTCATGATGCTAAATTATAAATTGATGGTCGCCTCCTGGTGTATTATGTACTTTCTTATCAACATGTCATTACTTTGGTGTACCAAACAACTCTTGCCATTGTTTCTTAATACATCTTTAATTTTGCATTTTGTTAAGTCAACTTTTTATGTTTAAGTGCCATCTGGCGAGCCATATCTTGCAACTAATGAGACTCTGAATGTAAGCCGTCTTCTGTAATAAATGTCCTTTCTATCCGAAGTCATCATTGTCACCTATATATAGTTAATGAAGTCAAAAGTAAGATTTCTCTTGATGTACATATTTCTAATCATGTACCGTCTGGCAGAAGTATATTTCTAATTCTTTTGTTTGCAATAAAGATTTCCTTTAGCACTTTTTCTGGATTTCATAGCAATCTGATAGTTCTGGATTTGATTTTTACAATTCCGATCTAAATCTATATGATTATAATAGTGTACAGTACGTTACGTTTCTGACACATTTATCGACTTGTGGACACATTGTTCCAAAATGTGGTTCTTTGCTGTAAGTGTATCCCGCGTGGACAAAAGTGACAGTTGGTGTCCAACAACGGAAACGAGCACATATGGCGTCCTGTAATGTGGAGTTAGTTGTAAAGATGACTATTATTGCACTTAGTAAACTTTCTAGATTTAATTTGGACACTTACAAACTTTTTGCTCGCTTTCTGAAGGATTATATCTGTCGTTATTGCACAATACATTGACATGTATAAGGACAAACTTAGGCTGTCTGTTATAAATATTGTCTTTGTATATGAATAAGCCAAACTTCTACTTGCTGTATCTCTGACCTGTTTCTCTGTAGACTGTTCTCAAAAATGTCCCGTAAGGCTGAAATTGACCAATTTTGCAAGATATGAGAAAGTAAATACCTATCAAAAACAGTCGTGATGAAACACTTCAAAATGTCTTTTAGCATTTATATTGCTGTGATGTCCCACACGACCAAAAGTCTTATATATAAGTAAAACCAACACGTAAGATTCACAAGTATGTTGATTCTACGATTTTATAGTATATGACATGCCACACAACAAGAAGGTAAAATTAAGTAGAGTATACAGAGTAAACTACTTGATTTCTCGCATTACTTGTACACAGTCTAAAAATGAAATATATAAGAACTGTCATTCTTTCCACCATGACGGTCGTACTTGGTTCAGTGGCTCCTACGTTTACTTGGCAATGCTTGGGTCGTAAGGAGAGCGCAACGACTATTCGTCTGGCAGCCGTCGTTACAGCCTACACCTCCGCTTTTATTAAAACAGTATCTTATGAAATTACACTCTGCAGGGAGCTCACTAAATAACGGCCATCGCGGTCTGCTTATGGAGTCTAAACTGCCTTTCATCCTGCTTGTACGCCCCTGAGGTACAGCACACCTTAAATATGAAAAACGCGACCGAGAGGAAACATTGCGTCAAGCAAACTGCTCTGTCCGGATCAATTTACGAGGCTTAACTTCCAGAACGACACTGTGGAACCTTCAACCATATTTCGTCGAGAATATCATTTGGCAGACGTTCACTGACATACTTACGTTACCAGATTCCTCTTAATCATTTTTTAAAAAAAATTACTGTGACTGACAGAATCAGAGACATCTAAGGTAGTACACTGCACTGACGGCAGCAGAAATTACAAGAAGCAGTACGCGAAAAATTTATCAATAAATTTACACAATTAATATGACAAATATTTTTCACTTTTAGTTAGTATGAAAACATACACACTGGACTAATGCTTTTTTTACCCTTTAAGTACACTGCATGTATTCTATTTTAAAATACCTAATGTGACAAACAGTTGAATTATTAATATAACTCTATGACCAAAGGAGAGGGACACTTAATTGACGTGGTGATATTTTATGTTAAAGTGAAGTGCTATATTTTATGTAAAAATTAAGTTATTCGTTAATGCGGTTTTAATTTGCAGAAAGTTTTTTCATGTACTGCTTCGACGATACAGATTGAAGAAAATTGCATAAAGCTATTCGTCAGGCACAGAATTATTTTGCATGGTTTGAATTGTGGAGTAGCACCCTTAAATTTATAATAATTATCGTCACTAAAGAGTGTCCTTTCTGTGAAGGAGGACGGCATGTGAGCAAGTCTACATCTACTGGCAGGTAGTTGGCAGTTAGGTCAAGTCACCTAGCCGGCCGCTGTGGCCGTGCGGTTGTAGGCACTTCAGTCCGGAACCGCGTGATTGCTACGGTCGCAGGTTCGAATCCTGCCTCGGGCATGGATGTGTGTGATGTCCTTAGGTTAGTTAGGTTTAAGTAGTTCTAAGTTCTAGGGGACTGATGACCTCAGATGTTGAGTCCCATAGCGTTCAGAGCCATTTGAACCACGTCACCTGTAACCTAACAAGTCTGTACAGTTCCCACTGAATTCTCTTGTGACGGAAAACGTATCGTTAGGGTGGCAATAGAAAACAGTAAAAGCCTTTGCAGTATGTTTATTTTTTTATTTTATTTTATTTTTTATTTTTTTTACTTGGAGCCTGTACGCTTCAGTCTGGAACCGCGCGCCCGCTACGGTCGCAGGTTCGAATCCTGTCTCGGGCATGAATGTGTGTGATGTCCTTTGGTTAGTTAGCTTTAAGTAGTTCTACGTTCTAGAGGACTGATGGCCTCAGATGTTAAGTCTCATAGGGCTCAGAGCCATTTGAACCATTTTGGGAGCCTGTGAACATTCAGCCTATTCTATAAGTGTAAAGGCGTCCGCGTCAGATAGTAGGTGTCCCTCACAGTCGAACTCCTGCTTGGCGACATGTTAGTTAGAATCTTGTACAGAGACCCTTCAGTGAAGATTACAGTTTTCGAGGTGCTAATTATCTTCATAACGTACGCAGTCAAAAAATAAATCACCGTCACCAGTGATTAGCCGTGTTTTGTATGGAAACTTTATTCAAAACATATTTTAAAGAGACGCATTATTTTCTTCATTACTCATCGACTGTCTCTTTTTGTAAACTGATGTATTCCGAGAGCGGTAACACATTTTCTATGCAGTGCCATCATCTGGGCATCAAGTACCGTCCGCAACAGTGTCCTTAAAGTTGCCGCGCCATAGTTTCCATTCACTCTAAGAAGCACTCTTTGTGAGAATGTTGTGCCATATTTATCCAGGACTTACAAGGACTAAACGGATTAAGGAGCTATACAGTCATAAGTACCATGACAGTCCTTTTGCTGATGTGATACATGGAAACAAAGCGATAAAATTTTTGAATGTCGATTGAAAGTCGTAATAAGTTGCCAGGCAACTGTTGGCATTCCAGATTATACTGAAACATAGCGGGACTGTTAGTTGCACAAGTAATTGCTTACAGATGAGTCCTTGCCGAACCTGGGTACTGCCTAGATACGCACGTTACAAGTGGTTTGCTGACTACCAGAAATGAACGCGGCCTGCATGGAAGACATCTCGTGTGTGCCTTACGACGTAATGTCTTGGTTGCTGCTGGTACCTCATTTATTGACACCTGGGATGACGTGTGACTCTGAGTTCATTCGATTCGGCCTGGCAAGAGCGCGCCCAGCCACCAACGATATGGCCAACGGTTGCACTGCGTAGCTTTATAACCACACCGCTTAATCTACACAAAATACGGATTTAAAGCGTCACACTGCGGTATTTAACACATTTGGCATCTAAAAACTACAATGGTTCAAATGGCTCTGAGCACTATGGGTCTCAACATCTGAGGTCGTAAGTCCCCTAGAACTTAGAACTACTTAATCTTAACTAACCTAAGGACGCCACACACATCCATGCCCGAGGCACGATTCGAACCTGCGACCTTAGTGCTCTCGCGGTTCCAGACTAAAAACTACATTGCCTACTTCCAGAACCCACATATTCTACAAGGAAACGAAGCCCAAACACAGAGTCATATTACACTTCGCCATACGACAGTCATCGTGAAGGAGCGTACAATTTGTCTACAAACCCCATTACTTTAAATGCGAAAGCCCTTAAGTAACTGAGACTTAGTCAGCTAGAGTCGTAGTTATTCACATTGACAATTGCTAATTGGTGCAAGAAACACAGAAACAGAACAGGGAAGATACTGAAGTGAAAGACATAATTATGTACAGAAAAGGAAATGGAAGTGGGCAATTTATTTATTTATTTAGCATATGGTTATATCACAAAAAATACAGTTGTCCCAAATTTTAGAGTACTATCCAGCCCATTAATGTAGTTTATCGATCCCATCGTCCCCACCAGGAACTCTGATGGATCGCAACGGAAAGCACTCAGAGCACATTCTTGAATTCATGGCGAACGGCTTTGCAGTGCCACAGTCTCCTTTGAAGAGTTATTTTCTTCCGCTGTACAGAAAGTTGGCATAGCATTCGGTGTTCTTTCGTTTTCGGTTAAGTATCTACCATATCATGGGTGGGAAACCAGGTGGCTTGGTCGACATGCACGCCATCTTTAGTTACTCCGTTGCAGCATTAATCTGCCATATTCGTCTCCAGCATTCTTTCATATTAAAGCCGTTGTCAACTGATATTCTCCTGATTTAAGACGCGGAACAATGTAACCCACAGTAAACAACGCATGGATCCCTCCTTCTACGTCAGCGATTATTTCTTTTTTCAGTCGAAGGTGTTCTTTGTCGTGGGTTTGATCCATCGTGACTCATTGGCCTGACCGCCACAAATTCATGATTTAGTTATATGAGTGATACTAGTTACCTTGTTCGGACGTAAACCCAATAATTCTTGTTAGCTTGTTCTTTCTCCTCTTGTTCGCAGTTGTTGGACATGATGTTGGAGCTCTTATCTTCCGAAACTGGTTTTACTTCGATGGTATACAGGCTACTAAGATTGCCACTAAGCCAACAGGAAGTAGAAAAGGAGTTAAGTGTTTTAAAACAAGTGGCCGTAGCGAAAGGATATACGTGTAAGCAGGTGATGAATATTTATAGGAAGTTAAAGAAGACGCAAATGGAACAAATAAAAGGAAGTCAAGTAGCAGTTAAGAGGAACAACAAGAAAAAATATGTAGCTCTCACTTACAATGGAAGAATTACAGATAAAATTGAAAGATGTTTTCGTAAATCCGACGTTCAAATAGGGTTCCGAACAAATAAGACGTTAAAATTGAAGCTCCGGCATAGAATATGTAATAGTAGGAATAAATTTCAGGATTCAGGTGTATATAAGATCAAATGTAATGACTGCTGTAAACAATACATAGGGCAGACTGGTAGGAACTTTGAAACCAGATTCAGGGAGCACACCTACTCTCAAAACAAAACAGCTTTTGGGGCGCATTTGGCTGCGACAAAGCACTCAGTCACGAAGATTGAACACAATTTAGACATCCTGCATAGAGCCCATAAGGGACGGTTTCTTAACATTTTGGAAGAAATTGAAATATACACCCACAAAAATAAAGATCCGGATTTAATCCTCAACGAGAAAAGCGAATTCAATCAAAACGCCTATTTTAGCATTTATGACGACCTACTAAGATGACAACTGTTGTGTGTGGAGATCCAGGCCGAGGGATGAGAGATGGTGCGCGGTGGAGAAGCCGGAAGACGCGTGCAGTGCCTGGCGTCGTTGACGGGGCCCTCCTGTGCGGCCCTCTTGCCCGCGGCGATGGACATCAGACGACTGAGCGGACCGCGGCAAAACACCGAAATGGCGGGAAATACGGAAGCAGACCGTAGAGGAAAACAAGTTCACACCATCACCATAGATATATAAATCGCCCTATGTTTTTTAGATCGTATAAAAATAATTTTACTGTTTTTTTATTAATGCTGACAAGTAGAGATTTTAACCTTGACATCTACATATTTTAATTAAGTATTTTTACTTAATAAAAAAAAGATCTAATGAATATAGTATGTGGAAATGGAATGTAACAAATGTACCAGACGCCACCTGTCGGTAAGAGTGGTATAATTAATATAAATGACGTGCACTCTGCCAACCAATTTTATGTGACGTAGCAAGTGAAAACTGCTGGATTTGGACGGGTTACTCCTGTATCTGAAATATCAGGTACGCTCTGGTACATTTGATGTTGATTAGATAGGATGAAAAAGATTTGCTTCCGTGAAATAGTAAATTAGTATCATTATTTTTACAGATCTGAAGATGGTTCTGAATGAACCGAAACCGGCCATAAAATAAAAAAAATTTGCAATCAAGAGGTTTTTTAAGTAACATTATGAAAGATTTAATATAACATATTGGTACAGATACATGGATGATGTCATTATCTGTCTGGTAGATGAGACAAATGAAAAAAAAAGTTGAACTCCATTCGGAAATTAAGAAAGCACATCAAAACATAAAATTCGCATTTGACAAAGAAAAAGTCAAATAAATTTTCTTGACATAACAATAATAAAAGAAAATGGGAAACATCTTCAGAAAACCAACAGCGACAAACACAATAATACATTACGCATCTAATCATCCCCACAATCGATATGGTATATCGATTAAACAAGATCCTACCCAACAAGAGAAACTATGAAAAAGAAATGAGTACAATCATACAAATAGGAACAATGGGTATGACACACATGAAGAACACAGACTCAGTCAAAAAATAAAAACATAAATACAAAACAAACACACCGCTTCCAGAATGCAAGATAACTCACAAGCTGCAAATCCACAGACACACTGAACACACACACACACACACACACACACACACACACACACACACACACACACACACACACACATACAATAGCATATAAGACTGTGCAAAACCAAATACAGAATTATAAATTCCAGGGATCAAGAATATATCAAATAAAACGTCAAAGTTGTGATACAGTATACATAGGCATAACATGTAGGAATTTTAAAATACAATACAAAGAACACACCATGTATTGGAAGTACGAAACAAACCAGTCCACATTTGCAGAGAATTTAAAAAACCATAACCACCATCCTACTAACCAGAAATCAAAATAACGAGAATAAACAACCATGACAAATACCTCATAAAAACGGAACAAAACTCCCACATTCAGAAAGCCACCGCTGCAAACAAACATGTGATAAACGAGCGAACACACATCAGTACAGACTCCTTACTACACTTAATAAAAGAAATGCCCTCTCGCAAATGCAGCACATAAAAAAATAAATCTCTCTCTCTCTCTCTCTCTCTCTCTCTCTCTCTCTCTCTCTCTCTATGTCTCCTCCCCCTTTCCGCCTTCTGGTCAAATGCACACACACACACACACACACACACACACACACACACACACACACAAGCGCGCGCGCACACACACACACACAAACAAAAAGATTCATACACACAACTTAATATAAAGAAGGAAAAGAAATAAGTAAAATAAAAATAATAAAAATAAATAAAGTAGTAATAATAAGAACAAAGCTCACCAAAATAAAAACCATCACACACACACACACACACACACACACACACACACACACACACACACACACACGCACTCACACACATGTGTACAGAAACAGATCACGGATATATAAAAAATTACACTCGAAAGTTGGCAATAAGGTTCGATCTTTGGCAATAACGTCCGGCAGTCGGCAACACAAACCAAAACGTTGCATCAAAACAAGTGTGCTGTGAAACGTGGGAAACAAAAACCCCAAATGGCAATTATTAGAAGAGAGACAACGCCAAAAATAGGACAAACACATAAAATGCAGAAAACCGTTCACGCAACCTGTAAGTAGAAATTAAAATATTACTATATCATATAAAAGCCAACCACCAGAACTGTTTATAGCCTATAGATACATTGTCCCAAAATGTAAACCAAATTCATATTCCAGACCACTAAAGATGACTTGCAGGGAATATAGGAGAAACGCGTATGGCTGAAAAATCGTTTCAGTCAGCTGTAGTTAGCCGTTGCAGACTTAAACATTATCAATATAATGTAGCCCTCGAGATCGCCTATTGGACTTAATATCACAGATCAGAACGTGAATGAGGTGGGCAATACGTCTTTCTCAGGTAGTGGATGACGTATGCATCAACGAAGCTGTTTTGTATTCTTACAATCAGAAACGAATTTCACAATGGGAATCAGTTTTAATGATGATCACTGGCTGGAGAAAACCGGATTCTCGTTGTGAAATGCCTTTATGATTGTGTCGTAAGGAAATAAAATAAAGTAATCAGTGAGTTACACATTTGCATGAGCAGGATCGATTTAATAATTTAAGACCACTTCCTGTTTGGTCTTCACCCTTCTGCTTTGACGCCAACCACCACAATTTCCTCTCCTGTGCCAAACTATTCGTCTCACAGGAACACACAACGCAAAATCCTCGATTACTACTTAGTAAATAACAATCCCTGCCTTCTCCTAAAGGTTCCGGCCTCTACACCTCCCATCAGTACCAATTCTCTCATGTCTTAATATACATCCTGTAATCCTTTCCCTTCTTTTAGTCTATATTTTACGCGCCCTGCTTTTCTCGTAGATTCTGTGGAGGGACTCTTCAGTTCACTTAGTTTTCAGCATCATTCTGTGACATCACATCACAAACCATTTGCTTCCCCCACAGTCTATGGTTCCCTTCCATACGCTGCTGTTCCCCACACGTACATTCTTAGAAATTTCTTTCTTTAGTTACGTTTGATAGTATAAGACTTATTTTAGCGACGAGTGTCCTACCGATGACCTGTGCTAGTCTGCATTTTGATACTTAACTTTGTCACAAATCTCCTTTTTTGCTGTTCCTCGTTAGTCTGTGTTTCATTTGTTTACTATCAGTCCGTATGCTGTGCTTAACAGACTGTTCATTTCTCTCGACGAGTCCAGTAATGCATCCTCACCTTCACAGAGGATAGTAACACAATCGACGAATAGACTGAGGTGACAAGAGTCAAGGAATACCTCCTAATATCGTGCCGGACTTCCTTTTTCCTGGCGTAGTGCTGCAACTAGACGTAAAATGATTGAAGTTCCCTGCAGAAATATTGAGCAATACTGCCTCTATAGCCGGGTACAACTGCAAAATTGTTGTTGGTGTAGGATGTTCTGCACGAACTGACCTCTCGCTAATGTTCGATGGGAGGCCAAATCATTCGCTCTAACTGTCCAGTATGTTCTTCAAGCCAATCAAGAACACTTGTGGCCCAGTGACGTGGTTCATTGTAATCCAAGAAAATTTAGGAACATGACGTTCATGAATGGCTGCAAACGGTCTTCAGGTAGCCTAATATAAACACTTTACGTAAATTATAGGTTCGGTTGGACCAGAGAACACAGTCCATTCCACATGGACACAGATCGTTCCATTATGGATCCACCACCAGCTTGCACTGTGCCTTGTTGACAACTTAAGTCCATGGCTTTGTGGGGTATGAGCCACACGCGAACCCCACCATCAGCTCTTACCAACTGAAAAAGGGACTTATCTGACCGTGCCACGATTTTCCAGTCGTCTAGTGTCTAATGTATGTTGTCACCAGCCCAGGAGAAGCGCTGCAGGCGATCTAATGCTATTAGCAAGAGATCGCCCATTAATGCCAAATTTCACCGCAGCGTCCTAACGGATACGTTCGTTGTACGTCCCACATTGATCTCCTCCTTTATTTTGTGCAGAATTGCTTGTGCGTTAGCGCTGACTACTCAAAGCAAACGAAGCTTCTCTCGGCGTTTAAGTGGAAGCCGTCGGTTACTGTATTGTCTGGGTTGAGAGGTAATGCCTGAAATTTGATATTCTCGGCACACTCTTGACACTGCTGATCTTGGAATATTTAATTCCCTAACGATATACTAAATGGAAAGTCCCATGCGTCTAGCTCCAACTGCCACTCCGCGTTCAGAGACCTTTAATTCTCGTCGTGCGCCTACAAACACGTCGGAAACACTTTTATATGAATCATCTGGGCACAAATGACAGCTCCAACAATGCACTGTCCTTTTATAATTTGTGTACGCGATGCAACCGCTATCTGTATAAGTATATATCGCTATTACATGATTTTTGTCTCCCCAATGTGTTATCAATCTACCTTGTGTGTAATCACTGATTTCCCTAACTCCAAATTTTATAGCACTTCTGAAAATATTAGATTCTTCGATGTACAAGTATAGCAGTCGGGAAGAAACAGTGCATGTTTGCCTTACTCCTGTCTTAATTCAAGCCCTTCCTTGTCTTCCATTGTTATTTTTATTAGGCATTCTACACATTGTGTATCTTAATGGTCTGCAGGGTATGACGGTAATCATCGAAGTTAAAAGTCTTCTGAGTACCGTCACACCTGAAGAGCATGGCAGCAGGAGGCAGAAACGTCGAGTAGTGAAGAATATTGGAGAGGAATGTGATGTAGCATAACGATTTTACCATCGTAATGTATGTTACCTTTCTTTCCCTATAGTTTACGAGTAGTTATTTTTCTGAGATTTTCGACCATCTTACACCATTTTTCCGTTGTCGAACGCTTTTCCTATGACATGTCTTGATTATGCTAAGAGTCTCGTCTCCATTATCAAAGCCGGCCGGAGTGGCCGTGCGGTTCAAAGCGCTACAGTCTGGAAC
This sequence comes from Schistocerca gregaria, assembly GCF_023897955.1. Taxonomy (NCBI): domain Eukaryota; kingdom Metazoa; phylum Arthropoda; class Insecta; order Orthoptera; family Acrididae; genus Schistocerca; species Schistocerca gregaria. The sequence continues at coordinate 416,414,212 of NC_064925.1, read as the reverse complement.
CGAGCTACCGCTACGGTTCGAATCCTGCCTCGGGCATGGATGTGTGTGATGTCCTTAGGTTAGTTAGGTTTAAGTAGTTCTAAGTTCTAGGGGACTGATGACCTCAAAAGTTAAGTCGCATAGTGCTCAGAGCCGTTTGAACCATTCATTATCAAACACAAAACAAGAATTGCTCCTGTGTTGTTTTTGACTTTCCTGTAGCCAAACTTAATCGTCATCTAATAGATCCTCAATTTTCTTTTGTGTTGTTCTGTATATCACTATGGTCAGAAACTTGGGTGTATAAGCTGTTATGCTGTGCTACAGTTCTCCATTTTTCTCCACTTGCTGCTTCAGGATTACATGAATAATATGATTCTAGAATCATAGACTGTAAACACTAAGCTAAGACCATAATGTATGGAAATGACTAGGGGAGGCCTTCAACCCCAGTGGATGTCCAGTGTCTGCTGCCGAGAATAATGATGAACTGAGAATCAACAACATCGCTGGGTAATGCGCCAGCTATGATGGGGGCGGCAGTAATGCGATCTTAGTGCCCCATTCTGGACATGCCTCGCTCCAGTCCGCCCAGAGGTCACAGCACTGTTTATGAGAGTCCGTCCACGGACAGCGCACCTGCGCCAGAGCCGGGTAACTGGGTTAGGCCCGCTGAGAGCTTTCCGCCGTTAAGGATGTGTGGACGTCCACTGCACGACTGTACAGCAGTCCTCGCCGTCTTCTGCCACCGGTACGAGCGACGATTGCCGCGCAAGAGAAGTTGGCCAAGGCTTTCGGTATAAATGAACACGAAGACATCTTCGGCAAAGCAACGTGCAGATGGCTTCCAGACCTCCTGATATTTTAGATCATACGAAGGCTACTTTTTTCAATGTCCTATGGCTCACGAAATTAAAACCACAGTGAAAATCCGATGAAGCTTTGGGCAGATGCGTTGTACAGTATCTCCGCCGGCGCGTCACGTAGAACTTTTTAATTCTGAAGACACAGAGAACCTGTAAAAATGCCTCGAACAACAGGCAGTGTTTTCATTCGATTTTTTCATGGTGAGAGGTTCCTCCTGACCTGATGCAGCCCACACAACGTAGCTGCCATGAGTGAGAGCAAAGTGTGGAAATGGTAAACGAATTTTGAGGCAGGATGTACAGACGTTTATTATTCAGGCGGTCAGCGAAGGAACCGAGTGTCAGTCAATGATTTTATCCAGTGAGTGGATCAGGTAGTTTGAGAAGATCGTCTACACAGGGCAATTTAAAAAAAAAACGCAAAGAGGGATCTTTTCATCAGGAATTGACCTTTTTCATGACACTGTCACTGCAACAAAGACGCTCTTGCAGCGTTTTCGATGGGAAGTGTTTGAACACCCTCCATACAGCATGGACTTAGCTTCCTCAGATTTTCATCTCCTCTCGCACATGAACCGCTTCCTATGATGACAGCATTTTGAGACAAACAACGAGTTGCAGACCAGCTTAGACAACTGCCAGAAAGCAGAGGCTGATGCCTTCTATGATCAGGGTTACATAGAGAAATAACTGGAAGAAACCGATCGGACCTTGAAAAAACGGTAGCCTTCGCATTTCAGTTAACAGACCTCAGAAGTGTAATCATGACGTTAAAACTATTCCCTCTGAAAAATTAAGTTAGCCCTCCACTTAATCTGAAATTTACAAGAAGATTAAAAATTTTGTCCAGATCAGAACTTGAACCTGTGACCTTCGTCTTTCGAGGGCAAGTGGCCTACGGTCGCTTTTTCTTATCTATAACTTTCTTCGCCATTTTCTATTAATAGTTCTGTGCTGATGTCGCATGACACTTCTTTTATTCTGTCGATGAAATTGCTTTCAGTTTTTTTTTCTTCTACTGAGTGTACCCGGAAGCAACACGCTGAGCTACCTTGCCGGTTTTCTGGAGCAAAAGACTGCTTAATGCACAGTTATACTTGAGAATTTCTCTGAAGTTTGGAAGGCAGGAGGTGAGATACTGGCTGAAGTAAAGCTTTGAAGGTATGTTATGAGTCGTGCTTTTTAGCTGAGTGGGAAGGTTTTAATTTTCTGGATGGGGAACCGTGTACCTCCTAGAAGAAAAGAGGAACCTTGCTTGCTTTAGAAGAAGTGAGGAAGGTGAAACGTTCTCTTTAGAAGAGAAATTTGTTTTGTTTTCGAAGTGGAGATCATAGCTTTTGTCTTAAGGAAGCCTTCGTTATTATAGAAGAAGAGCCTTTTTGTATTAAAGGGGTCTTGTTCGCTTCAGAAAGGCGCCAGTGTGGAAGAGGAGACACGTTTGTATTAGACAAAGAAGAGAAACCGGTATTATTTTAGAAGAGGAGCATTTCTTTGTTTCAGAAGAGGAGCAATATTTTTATCAGAAGAGGAAGCATACTTGCTTTTAGAAGAGGAGTTTTGTTTGTTATAAAAGATGACTCTTTCTTGCTTTAGAAGAGGGATGTTTGTTTTGACAGCGAAGCGTTGATGTTATATTTCACTGAAGAGGACAATTATAAGCTATCACTTCAGAAAATGTATACTCTACAAATTTACATCTGCATCTTCAATATGTATACCCTGGCCTATGCGAATAATAAAACCGTCTTATCAGTTTGTTTGAAGACGTTTAAGTCCAACTTCATGGGGTTTTCGCAGGTAACGTGAGCATGGATTTAGGCAACGTAGAAGCTTTAGTTTATCACATTCGGATCACAAAAAAGATGTCGTAATTTAAAATTTTGTCTAATACCGTCGTGTCTGTCTCGTTCGAACACGCTCCGAAGTACGAAAAGGAATTTGAGCCATGCGTGGCTCGTGTTCGTGCCATATCTCATTTGATTTTTTGCTGTACTACCACTTCGTTGTGTTAATTTAAATTACTAGTGTCACCGAGTTGCCGCCTTGCCTGCCCGTGAGCGGCAGCAGCGGCGCTTATCGATATAAGCCCTGGAGTATTATCTTGGCTGACTGCTATTACTTCTCGATTGTCGTGTGTTGGAGGTTAGTTGGGCTCTGCAGGTCAGTTGGAACGCGCTAGCAGTGGAGTTCGAACCCGGCGGTGTGAGCAGTGAGCTCCGGACAGCCATGACTCGCCCGACGGTTGCCGGTACATATCACTTGAGTGCGGACCACCTTGGTTGTTCATCGGTCGGTCGTCTCGTTGGACGACGTGTATGTTGGCCGGCGATCGCTTATGGGTTGGCTGCGTGTGCCGACTCGTGATTCGTCCTTGTTATTACACTGTCACTGCCGTTAGTATTGTCTAGTTCTTCGTGCAACTGTTCGTGAAACTGTGTGTAGTTTGTGTGATTTCGACTGACAAGTTATTTCAAATGCTGTCGGAGTGCTGTTGTGTATTGAGTCGGTGGGTTTGTGTGGATCAGCCAGGAAATCTCAGCGCGGCGCAGTGGGTCGGGCCCGCTGGCGGTCTCTACGCAGTGTCAGAGTGTGTGGGAGCTGTTCCAGTTGCTACGAGGTTCGTGGCTCACACCGACCCAGGACATCAAAGTTGAGTGGTGATTTAATTACCGAAGCCAGTCTGTTCACATTGTGCAGTTGGTTTTGATGGTTGGCTGTTGGGGGTATTAACCGTAAGCAACAACCAGTGTTCGACTTTGCGAAAGTTTGGTCACCATCCGGTGGAGTTTGACTATATTTTAGTTATTTGAAGTCAAGGTGCACCAGCGCGATTTTTTGCCTTGTGGCCGTTACTGTTTCGGTTACCTGCCCTGGCCGCTGAAGTAAAATTCAGGCAGTGTCCTTTCCTCACTGTGTTGTCGCTGTCCAACACGTGTGCGTAATTTTGACAGCTTATGCATACTTGGTTGTGGGCGGCTACCTCTTTTCCGTTTTGGCTTTGGAGTTCTTTGTGTTCTGGTCCGTTGGAAAGCAAGTCGTCTTGTCGGTGGGTCCGTTGACTATCTCTTGGTTGGGCTACCGGCGGATCGGATTTAATTGGGCCGACTACCTGTCTCCCCTAAGCAAACGTTAATATTTCAAGTGCAGACCGACCCCCGAAAACTTCCGAGCGCCGCTGGCTGTATTAACTTTCCCTATTAGCGTCTGATTGTGCGTTTTTAACGGCCCATAGCCGATTGTTTTAATTTGTATGCTTTTAGTTGGGTTTTAAATAATGGGCATGCAGTCTCGTTAAAAATGAAAGTTCCTTTATTTGTCAAGCCATGCATTGTTTGGGTCTTCAGCCTCATTTAACATCTTTTTTTGATAAAACGTTGGACCTTCTGCCTTTTGAAATTCAGTGTAGTTGTGTTTTCAATCATGGGCCTCCAGCCGTCTTGAAATTGATATTCCCGTCTTAAAATTAAAATTCCTTGCTTGCTAAGTCTTAGATTATTTAAGCCTTTGGCCTCATTTAAAAATGTTTTTTCTGCATAAAGCTTTGGGCCTTCTGCATTTTAAAAATTTATTGTAGTTTTGTTATTCAATCATGCGCCATCAGCCGTCTTAGAATTTAAATTCCTTACTTGTTAAATCTTACATTGTTTGGGCCTTCAGCCTGATTTTTAAACAAATATTTTAGGATAAAACTTGCGCTTTTTACCTTTTTGAAAATTTATTGTAGTTGTGTGACATATTCAGTGGATAGTTAAGCTCGGAAATTTGGGCTCTAATGTTTGGGCTACTAAATAAAATCATATGTGTTCGAGTGTAACCGACAGCCGCTCTTTTTAGGCCCCTTTCGACAATTCCAACTACCTGTTCTGTGCTGCGGGTTAAGCAGGGCGTTTCAGAACCAACAGGTGGCGCTGTTAGTGTCGTGGGACATCAAAGAGTCAATAAGTGGCCATGTTACTCTTACATTGGGAGGAAAATGGTCACAACACCAAGAAGAAGTTGTGTGACATAGACTAAAGTTGGCAGACGTGTTTCTACATGTGAAAGACATCTGTTCAAATTCGTATAAGACTGGCGCCAGTAGCACCCCTATGAGTATGCAATCACCTTTGCTTCAAATATACGCTGCAACGGTTGTCAGTTACCTTTGAGATTAAACTGATCGTAGTGAGCTGATGTTAGTCAAGAAGGCCTTCAAGACGACCTAGACGCCATATCAACTACTCACTGAGTCTGAATGACGTCATGTAATAACTGCATGTTCGTACTGCGTTATTGCAGAAAGACTTGGCAGGAAAGCAGGCACTGTACGTAGCTCCTGACAGCGGTGGTCACTAGAATGTACGGTCGCAGGAAGACGGCTACGTGGCACTGTCGAGAGGGAAGACCATATCGTGGTCGGCGTATGGTTGAAATGGCTCTGAGCACCTAACTAACCTAAGGACATCACACACATCCATGCCCAAGGCAGGATTCAAACCTGTGACCTTAGGGGTCGCGCGGTTCCAGACTGAAACGCCTAGAACCACTCGGCTATCAAAGCCGACTGTTCGGAATATGGCTCTGGCACATCGTGCTGCATCTGCAGCAGCAATTTGAGCAGCTGCTGACGTCACAGTGACACAACGAACTGTAACAAATCGGTTACTTCAAGCTAGCCATGTATTGGTCAGAGGAAGGCCAGTTGAGGGCCTTAAATCAACCTGTATATTTGCTAGAGACACTGGAGTGCGATTTCGTATGACAAAGGGAGTACCTTCGAGATTATCCTACGCACCCTGTCTTCACCCTGATGATTCGACATGTTGTGCTGCCATTCATATACAACGTTCCTGGTGGTGTTCGCTAACAGGGAAACGATCACCCACATACCGCTGCTGTAGCCCATCGTGGTCTACAACGTGTCGACATGTTGCCATGGCCTGCCCGGTCATCAGTTCTGTCTCCAGTGGTGCACATATGGGACACCATCAGACGACAGCTCCAGCGATATCCACAACAAGCATTAACCGTCTGTGTATTGACCCACCTAATGCAACAGGCGTGGAACTCCATCCCACAAACTGACATCCGGCACCTGTATTACACAATGCACGCATGTTTGAATGCTTGCATTCAACATTCTGTCCGTTACACCTGTTATTAATGTACCAGCATTTCATATTTGCAGTGGCCTACCTCGGACTAACAACCTGAGATACCGTAAAGTTATACACTTAAATATGTTACCTAGACGAATATATTCCCGAAATTTAATTAACCTACTCTATTTCTCTTCTTCAAGGGAGGGAATTTCTCTTCAACCAAACTAAGACATTGGTCAGGTATTCTCGATGTTGCACATTGCAGTACTTAAAGAACCAATTCTTGTACCTGGTCTGTCGTACCCTGTTGCAGATTATTTACTAGAATAAACAGATGCCATGAGCACGCAGTATTTCTCACTATAAACAGATGCCATGAGCACTTTTGTCGAAGGTGTACTGGTGTGGGAGTTTGCCCAACTTATATTATGTGTGCCTTGTAACGCCTATGAGAATTTGCAACGGAATATCGGGAGTAACAAACATTTGTAGAGATATAATCCCGTTGTAGCACTGGATCTTGTATCTAGCAGACCGCTTTTCGAATTCGACGTTTTTTACCTGTCTGTAAATAGCAGTCATTGCTGCCTAGCATTGGGGAAAGATTTAACACCTTGACAGTTCTCACTTCGCTGTTACCGTTACTTATATCAACTTGTATCAACTGACACATCACGATGACGAAATTCAAATTTGCCTTCGATTTCCAGTAATATTCTAACTTAACACAATTACGCAATTTAGCAAAAACGCAGTATTTCTCACTATCAATTTGAATGAACTCTGCATTGTCACCAGACACAAATTTCATGTAACCAGTCACTAATTTGCAAAGCCGTGGGTTGCACATGCGTTATATTCTTGTCAAAGACGAACCTCAAAGTATTTTTTCTGATCGAAACCACGGAGATTATTCTCTTGTACGAACCGGAACCTCCACTTCACTATCCATATAGTAAGACTATAAACAAGAAGTACCACTACTTACAGGTTCGGTGGCTGTGCAGGGAACACAGTATACACGTTGCAACACCATTGCTCTAATGCTGTACTGATTTATTTTGCTTTTGTTTCATTTAATGTTAAATCGTTGAGCTTCTGTAAATATGTTTGATTGAATAGACAACACAAAATTGTTTACTCCTTTCTTTGTTATAACTTTTATGTCATGATTTGAAACTATGCAATGTAATGTATCTGTCATTTAAATTCTTTGTCCCATTTGGAGGGAATAAAAATTACTATACATAATTGTAATTTCTGTGTGAATAATTTTTTTGTAGAAATGTCGATATGTGAAAATGTTCTGTTTTATTTAATGTGTTTGTTTGCTGTTATGTAAACTGTTAACCTTCACTTAGGGTTCTTAGTGGGTTTGTATATAAAAGGTGTAGTGGTTCCCCTCAGTCACGGAACTGTGTAGCGCGCGCAAACTGTGGTTGGCCTAGGTAGGAAAGGTGCAACAAGAGTAAGTCGGGGACGAGCTACCAAACTGTGCACTGCCATGTTAAAGTTGTATTTGGTGTTGGTTCCGAGAGAGGCTTTTTCTGCTACTTTCCAATGCCTCGGATGGATGGATAAATAGATGGAACGATTCTGGAATTGGTATTCATCATCGCCACCAAGAAGGGCCAGAGTCCAGCAATTCCGCCTGCGAATCCACCTACCAACATGCAGTTGCCACCACATTGCGCAATCACTATAACGGAATACTATAATGATGTACAGTGAAGGATCAGCTTACTGGATGTTTTAGTGTGCACAAATATAAGGTAACTTCTAACTGAATTTATGTACCTACCTTGATTTCTTCCCTATCACAACACCTCTCAGGTTCCTCTCCATCTGAACTATGATTACCGAGTGTCCTATTTTGTGGAAAAATGAAAGCCTCAAAGTTAGACGGTTACTTACATAATGTTGTTTGATCTTTGATGAGAAGGAAATATTCCGATTTACTGTGGAATTAGTGAAATTGTGGGAAGCAGTAAATGTAGTTTTTTAAGGTTTCAAAGTCACCTATTTAATCATTTACTTGAAAGTAGAAGACTGTGGTAATAAAAACAATTTGCTATTTCTTTTATAAATTAAAGTTCTTAAAATTGAGGCTTATAAAGTTTTCCTTAGTTAATGCTCATAGTGCTACCAGTAGTAAATTTTAAAAGGTGAGTCAGTTTCTTGCAAATTTGTCAACATTGTGTTTGACTGTAGTAAAAGAGGAAAACTGCAATAGTAGAAAATTATATGTTCATGGTTGCTAAGTCTTTGTCTCTCTTGCGTATTGGAAGTGCATATTAATAGTATAACAGGATCCACAGTTTGTCTATTGTGCTAATGCGAGGTAACAAGTAATGGGAAGACCACTATTTATGAAATTTCCTTATTCAACATATAGTTAGAAGCAACCTGTTAGTGGATTCCAATTAAATTTCACTTTAAATAGTAAAGTATTTAACTGAGAGAGACTTAACCTATGTCCAATTTATGATCCTGCAGTAAATGTTAATAGTAATGTTATAAAGACCATTCAGTTTGAACAAGCCCTGAAAGTAATAGTGTGTTTCGGTATCTGTTATATTTTTGCCAATAGTTTGTGCTGCTATAGCTGTTAGCTTCAATCTTAACGCTAACATAGGCATTGCACTCGCGTGTGAAAACGTTGTGTTTATCCGTTAAAGTTCCTAATAACTATTTTCTTGAACAAGAATGTTAATCATTCTCTTGCCTAATTAGGCTGGCGACCGTTTTCTTTATCCGTTAGTTAAACAGTACAGATAGGCAAAAATTTTGTTTATTACTGTTCAAATATTTACGTAATTCTGACTTTCATTTCAGATAAGCCACCCCTGTTGGGTACAACTCGGTCAAAATTCCTCTCAGAGTGTAACACTGCTCTCTTGCTTTATACCATAATTGTTTTAACTAGATAGTTTTATTTCACGACCTGCCTCCTACTTTAAGGTTATGGTATAAGCAGTAGCAGACGATAGTGTTATAACGTACCTTAATACTTGTTTACGTAACCAATCAGCTACAACGTGGAACGCCGCACCGCACGTCCACACTGGCTGAGTGATGGTTCAAATGGTTCAAATGGCTCTGAGCACTATGCGACTTAACGCCTGAGGTCATCAGTCACCTAGAACTTAGAACTAATTAAACCTAACTAACCTAATACACTCAGCCATTCCCGAGGCAGGATACGAACCTGTGGCCGTAGCGGTCGGTCGGTTCCAGACTACAGCGCCTAGAACCGCATGGCCACTCCGGCCGGCGGCTGAGTGATGAGCCGCGACTACCTCTAGACAACGCGTGGAAATATCTTTACTAGCGAAAATATGACAAGTAGCTGTCTAATGTGTCAAGAGTAGGACCGGGTTAAGCCATTAGTTGGGTTAGGATGTTTCATTTCCAGCCAGCCAATAGGTTTCAAAAGCTTATTAATTATTTAATTAACACCACTTTGAAAATGAAGGAAATGCAAAGAACCTACCAAACAGTTCGTGTTCGTGGTACTGGTTCATGAGAATGGATTTGAAAAAGTTATACCTCATTTCCTTATAGTGCATCACGATTGTGTGATAACGAATACAGGACTGCAACCATAATGCAAGAAACACTTGGAGATGTAAATAGGTCACAGCTTCCACGTGACCCGGTTTTGAATTCAGTAATCCGCCCACCACCTTCCTAACACCATCTGTCACCGGCCGGGCGGAAGTATTGATGGTTAACAGGGCAGCGCAGGATGGCTGTGATGGAACGTCCCGAAACAACGAAAACGCTGCCGGTGCGCGAGTAACACCCTGACCGCACAGAGCTATCTGTGCGTGATGGACTGCTAGATGGATCTCTGAGGCTGCCTATTACAGTGACACGGCACGAATCGTACTGATTCGATTAGAATTACTGAAATTTAACGTAATGAAGGAAACACTGTTTAACAATTTGGTCACTGCTTTTCAAAAACGAGGCGAATGGTGAAAACGCGATTTTCGGTAATCCTATTCTGTTAAACTTTAATGGGGTTCAGCGTGGAACGCATCATTTGCGTAAGAGTTACAGCTTAGCAAGAGTGTCATTTTAATGGCTATGTTAAGCATCTCTCACCCCTAGCCAATAGCAACAGCTTGGGGAAAGCACAAGCCCTCCCGAGAGCGGTGGGTATAGTCTGTATCTGAGCAACTCAATTACTGTTTGCACACGGTTACGCTTATTGGTTAAATAAGCAGAGTACTGACACCTCTAAATAGCCATAAATAACATTGTTGTACAGCAGGAAGCTCTTGAGAATGTTAATAGAAACAGAAAGGTGTCTTTCTACAGTTGCAGAACCTTGGCAAGCACTCCGTGCTTTATAGCTGAACTGATTGCACATTGAAATCCCCACAGAGAACTGCACTGGTAGAGATTCTCTCTTTTCTCTATGATTGTTGACCCACAAATATACTGTTTTAGCGCAATCTGACTTCATTTCATTAATAATATAACAAAGACAAACTTACTTCGCGCAACGTTTAAATCATGCTTCTGGCAAGGAACGTCCTAACAGCTGCTGCCCTGCGTAGTGCCGATTCAGTGTTGCCGCCTCAGTGTGATAATCTTTGAGCGGTGACCAATAATTCTCCCCCTTCTACATCTACATCTACATTTATACTCCGCAAGCTACCCAACGGTATGTGGTGGAGGGCACTTTACGTGCCACTGTCATTACCTCCCTTTTCTGTTCCAGTCTCGTATGGTTCGCGGGAAGAACGACTGCCGGAAAGCCTCCGTGCGCGCTCGAATCTCTCTAATTTTACATTCGCGATCTTCTCGGGAGGTATAAGTAGGGGCAAGCAATATATTCGATACCTCATCCAGAAACGCACCCTCTTGAAACCTGGCGAGCAAGCTACACCGCGATGCAGAGCACCTCTCTTGCAGAGTCCGCCACTTGACTTTGCTAAACATCTCCGTAACGCTATCACAGTTACCAAATAACCCTGTGACGAAACGCGCCACTCTTCGTTGTATCTTCTCTATCTCCTCCATCAACCCGATCTGGTACGGATCCCACTCTGATGAGCAATACTCAAGTATAGGCCGAACGAGTGTTTTATAGGCCACCTCCTTTGTTGGTGGACTACATTTTCTAAGAACTCTCCCAATGAATCCTTACCAACAATTAATTTTATACGATCATTCCACTTCAAATCGTTCCGCACGCATACTCCCAGATATTTTACAGAAGTAACTGCTACCAGTGTATGTTCCGCTATCATATAATCTTACAATAAAGGATCTTTCTTTCTATGTATTCGCAATACATTACATTTGTCTATGTTAAGGGTCAGTTGCCACTCCCTGCACCAAGTGACTATCCGCTGCAGATCTTCCTGCATTTTGCTACAATTTTCTAATGCTGCAACTGCTCTGTATACTATAGCATCATCCGCGAAAAGCCGCATGGATCTTCCGATACTATCTACTAGGTCATTTATTTGTATTATGAAAAGCAATGGTCCCATAACACTCCCCTGTGGCACGCCAGAGGTTACTTTATCGTCTGTAGACGTCTCTCCATTGATAACAACATGCTGTGTTATGTTTGCTAAAAACTTTTCAATCCAGCCACACAGCTGGTCTGATAATCCGTAGGCTCTTACTTTGTTTATCAGGAGACAGTGCGGAACTCTATCGAACGCCTTCCGGAAGTCAAGGCAAATAGCATCTACCTGGGAGCCTGTATCTAATATTTTCTGGGTCTCATGAAGAAATAAAGCGAGTTGGGTCTGGCACGATGGCTGTTTCCGGTATCCATGTTGATTCCTGCAGAGTAGATTCTGGGTTTTCAAAAACGACATGATACTCGAGCAAAAAACATGTTCTAAAATTCTACAACAGATCGATGTCAGAGATATAGGTCTATAGCTTCGCGCATATGCTCGACGACCCTTCTTGAAGACTGGGACTACCTGTCCTCTTTTCCAATCATTTGGAACCTTTCGTTCCTCTAGAGACTTGCGGTACACGGCTGTTAGAAGGCGGGCAAGTTCTTTCGCGTACTCTGTGTAGAATCGAATTGGTATCCCGTCAGGCCCAGTGGACTTCCCTCTCTTGAGTGATTCCAGTTGCTTTTCTATTCCTTGGACACTTATTTCGATGTCAGCCATTTTTTCGTTTGTGCGAGGATTTAGAGAAGGAACTGAAGTGCGGTCTTCCGCTCTGAAACAGCTTTGGAAAAAGGTATTCCAGCTTTACGCGTGTCATCCTCTATTTCAGTGCTATTATTATCCCAGAGTGTCTGGATATATTGTTTCGAGCCACTTACTGATTTAACGTAAGACCAGAACTTCCTAGGATTTTCTATCAAGTCGGTACATAGAATTTTACTTTCGAGTAACACCCTGATCTTATGTTAATAATGACCGCTTATGTGCTTTGTTTAACTCGGGTACTAGTGTTTCACCAAGTGGTCGTCGGTGGTATTCCAGATACCGGCATATTTTTAAGCTCGCCCAAAAACCGTAGGCCTAACTTCCGTCAGTGAGTAACAAGAAAACTATGTTAGACAGGTCACTGAGGACAAACTTTCAGTAACTAACAGGAGAGAGATACATTTAATGAGATTACAAGCTGTATATTTATCAAACACCATATTAAGTGATGCAGCCTGACGTTTTGTTGATTTTTTTTTAACACACAATGTGTATCTCAGCATATATGACCATGAGCAAAATTTAGAGGTCAGACACTTGGGGTGATTGACCTACAGATTCGTGCACGCTTTTCTAGGGCCAGCATATCATAGGTTCGCCTCGATTTATGTAGAAAGGAAGCCCCTATGCACAATTGTTTATCATCGACAGTTTTGTACTGTGACATCTTATAGGCAAGCCACGGAAGTAAGGATCAGTTATAGTCGCTGCTAGATGGCAACAAAATTAGAAGAGCCGTGATGAACACACATCTTTATGCTCTGGCTGTAGATGCTGCCTTCAAGAATTGCAAACATTAAATACGAAAACCGTTAATAGACAATTAACTGCCGAATGTGCGTCTCCCAGATTATTAAGTCTATGATTAACTTTGACATATATTACTTTCGTTGAATTTAATTCAATAAATATGTGGAAGTTGTTATTGGTACTAGACTACATTCTATAGTTCTTTAAATATCGTACTAAAATATATATTCTCATTTCTTTTAGGAATATATACTACCAGTTCTTATCTTTGTGGATGTTTTTCTACATTTTATAAGGTATCAATAACAGTTCTGGAGTCATTTAATGATTACTGTTAAGTGTGTCCCGACACAGAGGAGTCAGTGTAGGAAATTTAGTTTTATGATGACATTGTAACTCTGTCAGAAACGTAAAAGGACTTGGAGAACCATTTAAAAGAATGAATAATGTGTTCAAAAGAGGTTATAAATTACGATGAAAGTGAAAACAGAATAATGGAGTACAGTCGAATTTCCCGGCGGAGGTTCAAGTACTCCCTCGGGCATGGGTGTGTGTGTTTGTCCTTAAGACAATTTATGTTAAGTAGTGTGTAAGCTTAGGGACTAATGACCTTAGCAGTTAAGTCCCACAAGATTTCACACACATTTGAACATAGTCGAATTAAATCAGACGACTGTGAAAGAATAAGATTAGGAGACAAGAACGCTGACGATAAGCAACCCACACAAGGATATAACTTTGAAATTTAATACTACAGAAGATTACAAAGGTTAAAGGGGTATATCACATAACTGATGAGGACATACGGAAAAGAATTGGGGAGAAAAGAAATTTATAGCAGAACCTGACTAAAAGATGAGGCCGATTAGCAACATATGTCCTGTGACATCAAGGAATAGAACTCTGAAGATGGAAGGAAGGATGTTTATGTGTGTGTTTGTGTGTGTGTGTGTGTGTGTGTGTGTGTGTGTGTGTGTGTGTGTGTGCGGGTTTCAAATGGCTCTAAGCCCTATGGGACTTAACATGTGAGGTCATCAATCCCCTAAACGTAACTAACATAAGGACATCACACACATCCATGCCCGAGGCAGGATTCGAACCTGCGACCGTAGCAGCAGCGCGGTTCCGGACTGAAGCACCTAGAATCGCTCGGCTACCACGTCCGGCAGTTGGTAACAGGCAGGTTTTTTAAAATTAAAATACAGTACGTAGGTACGTTTGAACATTTTATTTCGGTTGTTCCAACGTGATACATGTACCTTTGTGAACTTATTATTTCTGAGAACGCGTGCTGTAGCGTGATTATCTGTAAATACCACATTAATGCAATAAATGCTCAAAATGATGTCCGTCATCCTCAATGCATTTGGCAATACGTGTAACGACATTACTCTCAACAGCGAGTAGTTCGCATTCCGTAATGTTCGCACATGCATTGACACTGCGCTGACGCATGTTGTTAGGCGTTGTCGGTGGATCACGACAGCATATATCCTTCAAATTTCCTTACAGAAACAAATTCGGGGACGTCAGATCCGGTGAAGGTGCGGGCCATGGTATGGTGCTTCGACGACCAATCCACCTGTCACGAAATATGCCATTCAATACCGCTTCAACCGTACGCGAGCTGTGTGCCATGCATCCATCATGTTGGAAGTACATCGCCATTCTGTCATGCATTGAAACATCTTGTAGTAACATCGGTAGAATATTACGTAGGAAATCAGCATACACTTCACCATTTAGATTGCCATCGATAAAATGGCCGGCCGCGGTGGTCTCGCGGCTCTAGGCGTGCAGTCCGGAACCGTGCGACTGCTACGGTCGCAGGTTCGAATCCTGCCTCGGGCATGGATGTGTGTGATGTCCTTAGGTTAGTTAGGTTTAAGTAGTTCTAAGTTCTAGGGGACTGATGACCACAGCAGTTGAGTCCCATAGTGCTCAGAGCCATTTGAACGATAAAATGGGGGCCCATTATCCTTCCTCTCATGATGCAGCACCATACATAAACGCGCCAAGGTCGCTGATGTTGCCTTTGTTGCAGCCATCGTGGATTTTCCGTTGCCCAATAGTGCATATTATACCGGTTTACGTTACCGCTGTTGGTGAATGACACTTCGTCGCTAAATAGAACGCGTGCAAAAAATCTGTCATCGTCCAGTAATTTCTCTTGTGCCCAGTGACAGAACTGTACACGAAGTTCAAAGTCGTCGCTATGCAATTCCTGGTGCATAGAAATATGGTACGGGTGGAATCGATGTTGATGTAGCGCTCTGAATACCGACGTTTTTGAGATTCCCGATTCTCGTGCAATTTGTCAACTACTGATGTGCGGATTGGCCGCGACAGCAGGTAAAACCCATACTTGGGCATCATCATTTGTTGCAGGTCGCGGCCGACGTTTCACATGTGGCTGAACACTTCCTGTTTCCTTAAATAATGCAGCTACCCGGCGAACAGCTCGTACACTTGGATGATGTCGTCCTGGATACCGAGCAGCATACGTAGCACACGCCCATTGGGCATTTTGATCACAATAGCCTACATCAACACGATATCGACCTTGTCCCCAATTGGTAAAAGGCCCAATTTAACACGGGTAATGTATGAAGAAGCAAATACCGTCCGCAATGCGGAATGTTACGTGATACCACGTAGTTATACGTGGTATACTATTACAGCGCCATCTGTCACAAAGCGAAAAAAAATGGCTCTGAGCACTATGGGACTCAACAACTGTGGTCATTAGTCCCCTAGAACTTAGAACTACTTAAACTTAAGTAACCTAAGGACATCACACACATCCATGCCCGAGGCAGGATTCGAACCTGCGACCGTAGCAGTCGCACGGTTACGGACTGCGCGCCTAGAACCGCGGGACCACCGCGGCCGGCAAAGCGAAAAAAGTGGTCCAACTAAAACATTCATATTCCTTTACGTACTACACGAATATGTAATAAAAATGGGGGTTCCTATTTTAAAAACGCAGTTGATATCCGTTTGACCTATGGCAGCGTATCTAGCGGGACAACCATAGTGCCATCTGGTTTCCCCCTCAAGCTTGACGAATTTCGTTCTTTGCAGTTTTTTCGTTTGATGTTTATTTCGTGACATATTTTGCCCGGTTACTATCAATGTACCACCCTGTATAGTTAAATGGCACGCCAGACTATCAGTCCTTGTTGTCGGACCTACCACGGGCGACAGAGGCTGGTATCCAACTTGTGTCCATGGCGTGTCAAGATGCGTCCTCGTTGGTCATCGGGGCTCAGTTCGAAGCATGACTTACTACTCAAGACAGCTGTACTCTAGTTAATGAGATTCTAGGCCGAAAGTACCCAGTACCACTTCAAACGGGCTTGTAGGTATATAGATGTCAAAGATAGTCTGCCCAAGGGGAACCATGAGCTCAGCCCCTTTTCTGAGAGCCGCCTATTAATGGTCCTTGTGGTCATTGAAGCACCACTTTAACATCGAATTGATGATAACGATGAATCCGGGGCTCTAAGTGCCTAGCTGACGAATGCTCGAACCCACGTACTGCCTTATCTCCTGGTCGACATATTTCTTTTTGACGCTATGCTCGGCTGTGGTTCACTCTTTCTTGCCAATGTTGTCGAATAGTACACCTATACAAACGTCGAGCCATTCACCAACTACTCCAGACGGGTTCTCTGAGCAACTACACATCCTCTCTCAATTTTGACATCTGCGTATACCGTTTACGCACTCATCTGCGAGACATAGTTTCTATCTAGCTGAGTACATGGAATGAAATTCGCAAATTTTTTTAGCTCTGGTGTTGCCATATCCCCTATTTATATCGCTGTCAGCTGCGCAGTGAAACTGTGTTGCAGCGTCAAGTAGTCATTGATTGGTTTACAATTTGCACTGCCCGTCGACACCTTAATGAATATCGGTATGTGACCAATTTGCATAGCGCCTTCGAAGTGCGTCGTTTTTTCTTTTTTCTTTTTTTTTGTCTGGGAGTGTATTTTACATTATGTACCCTGGGAACAACTACATCAGTTTAAAGTCCTATGCTACTGGCACTCTGTGACAAACCTTACCTAAATCACATTCCATTCTATTTGGAATTTCCTGTTCACAAATCTTAACGTTATTTAGAAATGTATCATGATCTACAAGTCAGAATAGATGGGCTTCTTTGCAAATAGTTGAGTGTCGGGCACTGTCCTAATAAGTATGGCGTAGAAAATGGAAACATCTGTTTATACTGTCGTAGCATGATAATGTCTCATTTCTGGGCATCTTTTGAAAAACATTGTCAGGTATTGATAATTTTATCCGATATCATAATTAATGTAAAAGTGATACGTTCGACTGTTATATAGTCAACTCCGGAGATGCGCGGTGTGTGCGGCGGACTCCTGACTGGAGGTGCCTGGTGCAATTCCAGGCCGGGTGGGAGATTTTCTGCAGTTGGGGACTGGCTACGTTCGTATTGTCAGGAATGGCGTACCACTGTTGAGAACGCTGTATGGGCACGTCCCTTAAGTGAATAATGACATAATAGTAAGAAACTTTAATATATCACAATTCCTGGGCCACAGTATTCGTAACCACAGTAAGGAAACCTTTGGCCATCTCTAGATGTCTTAAATTAGCAAAAGCACATTTTATTCAGAGCGTGGCTCTGTTATTTTGAGGCAGTTGTGATGAGGGGGCCCAAAGACTAACAAAATAAACTACTATTCCCTGATGTCCCCAAGGTACCGACCGACCGCCGTGTCATCCTTAAACGACTCTCGTCATCGGATCCGGATATGGAGGGGAATGATATCAGCACACCGCTCTCGCAGTCATTGTCAGCTTTTGTGACTTGGAGCTACCCCACAGATAAACAGCAGATGGCGGCTCGGATGGTCACCCAGCCCAGTGCCAATCATATCCGGCGGTGATTGCCACCACTGAAACGACGGGAACCGGTGTGTCCACTACGACACGGCCTTTGACCCAGTAAACGAAGCCCAGCAATAAGGTAGATGCCTAACAACGTCTGCAACTAGGTTTACGTATATTCTTTTTAGAGGCTCTTCGTAGACAGACAAAGCACATCGACAGCAGAGAGGGATCAAAATGAAAGTCAGTGAGACATTGGGATGCTCTTGACGGCAGATACATTTTAGTATCGCGACTATACCTTTTTATCTGGCGTCTACATATGAATGGAGTGAGGGGTATGGTTAATAGCTTATCATTTATAACAGTGTAACAATGCAAAGACTTCCTAGCAAATCATGTTTGTGTACATGTACACATACTTCATTGGCAAACCTATCTATTGGAGACCTCGATCTTCAGTAAAGTAATGTTTTCTGCATCTCTCTGGAGCTATGCCAGGCTGACTTGATGAAATAACCCATTCGTAATCTCTGTTCTCTCGCACACATCCAGAAATGTTTGTGCACCTCCTGGGCCCTGTACGACTCTATTTTTTTGCTCGTTTTGGGCGAATGTTGATTCGTAGTTCAATAACAAATCGGGTCATGGGGGTGTCTTACATGGTCTACTTATATACATGCATACCAAGGGGTAAATGTAATTAAAAGTTACAAACATTCATAAATTTCTATATTCTTGCTACTTTTCACTGCTGTATCGTGTCTAACTACAATTATTCAACACGCTTAATAATATACAGGAGATTTTGGATTAGAAAGACGGCTTGAGATATTGTTCTTGCTCCTAATGGTTCAAGTGGCTCTGAGCACTATGGGACTTAACTGCTGAGTTCATCAGTCCCCTAGAACTCAGAACTACTTAAATCTAACTAACCTAAGGATATTACACACATCCATGCCCGAGTCAGGATTCGAACCAGCGACCGTAGCGGTCACGCGATTTCAGACTGTAGCGCCTAGAACCGCTCGGCCACATCGGCCAGCTTGCTCCTTATGCCAAAGTATTTTTTAGAGGCGACATGCGTGTACGATATGTGAACAGTGCAAATACATATAGAATGAGGTAACAGTTTGCCTTAACGATCGTAAAAATGTTCTAAAAATACAATTTTTGTCCCTTAGAGTTTCGTGTTGTGGTTCCAGCTGCCGTGAGATGCGAGACATCTGTGGACATTTTGCAGTGTTTTAAATATCAGAAGAGCAAATAATTCCTATACAGTACCAGGCAGCTACGGGTGTTACCAGTGTTTCCGCAGAGAAACTTTGTTAATTTGATAGCGGCAGAATGGAGCCTGTGAATTGAAACAGTCTGTGGAATAAACGTTTGTAATACGTCAGAGCAGGGTAAATAGCCGCTCTCTCGTGACCCCGGAAACAGTGCTCTCCTGCAATGGGGCGGTGTAGACGTCACTATAGTCGATGACGTAGCGGCGCTGGTAGAAGTAGACTGCACTGCGTCACAGAGACTGCGTGGGCGCCACAGGGCGGACGGCGCGGGCGAGTCTGGGGTCAGGAGAGCGGAGACTGCGTTGGCGTGCGTGGCGGAGGGTGGGTAAGGTGGCGCTAATGGAGGTTTTAATGGAATTCTGGAGCGCCTAGATATATATGTCCTACGATAAGTGCTACACTTAATGCATTATTTGTAGCTTTGTTTTCTCATACTAAACGTTTGAAAAGCACGTAACAAAACTTGCGGTCTGGGAATTTACGATAAAGCGTTTTGTTACTACAGTGGAAGCATTTCTCTGGATTTATTAAGACGAGAAAAGCATTTCATTAATATTGTTGTTGTGGTTGCGGTCTTGCGTCCAGAGACTGGTTTGATGCAGCTCTCCATGCTACTCTATCCTGTGCAAGCTACTTAATCTCCCAGTACCTACAGCAACCTACATCCTTCTGAATCTGCTTAGTGTATTCATCTCTTGGTCTCCCTCTACGATTTTTACCCTCCACTCTCCCCTCCAATACTAAATTCGTGATCCGTTGATGCCTCAGAACATGTCCTACCAACTGATCCCTTCTTCTAGTCAAGGTATGCCACAAATTTCTCTTCTCTGTGATTCTATTCAATACCTCCTCATTCGTTATGTGATCTATCCAACTAATCTTGAGCATTCTTCTGTATCACCACATTTCGAAAACTTCTACTGTCTTCTTGTCCAAACTATTTATCGTCCGCGTTTCACTTCCATACATGGCGACACTCCATACAATGCTTTCAGAAATGACTACCTGATACTTAAATCTATGCTCGATGTTAACGAATTTCTCTTCTTCAGAAACGCTTTCCTTCCCATTGCCAGTCTACATTTTATGTCTTCCCTACTTTGACCATTTGGTCCCCACATAGCAAAACTCATTTATTACTTTAAGCGTCTCATTTCCTAATCTAATACCCTCAGCATCACCCGATTTAATTCGACTACGTTCCATTATCACCGTTTTGCTTTTGTTGTTGTTCATCTTATATCCTCCTTTAAAGAGACTGTCCATTCCGTTCAGATGCTCTTCCAGGTCTTTTACTGTCTCTGACAGAATTACAATGTCATCGGCAAACCTAGAAGTTTTTATTCCTTCTCCATGGATTTTAATTCCTACTCCGAATTTTTCTTTTATTTCCTTTACTGCTTGCTCAATATACAGATTGAATAACATCGGGGAGAGACTACAACCCTGTCTCACTCCCTTCCCAACCACTGCTTCGCTTTCGTGGCCCTCGACTCTTATAAATGCCATCTGGTTTCTGTACAAATTGTAAATAGCCTTTCGCGCCCTGTATTTTACCCCTGCCACCTCCAGAATTTGAATGATAGTATTCCAGTCAACATTGTCAAAAGCTTTCTCTAAGTCTACAAATGCTAGAAACGTAGCATTTTCTAAGATAAGTCGTAGGGTCAGTATTGCCTCACGTGTTCCTACATTTCTACGGAATCCAAACTGATCTTCCCGAGGTCGGCTTCTACCAGTGATCCCATTCGTCAGTAAAGAATTCGTGTTAGTATTTTGTATCCGTGGCTTATTAAACTGATAGTTCGGTAATTTTCACGTCTGTCAACACCTGCTTTCTTTGGGATTGGAATTATTATACTCTTCTTGGAGTCCGATGGTATTTCGTCTGTCTCATAGATCTTGCTCACCAGATGGTAGAGTTCTGTCACGGCTGGGTCTCCCAAGGCTATCAGTAGTTCTATGGAATGTTGTGTACTCCCGGGGCCTTGTTTCGGCTTAGATCTTTCAGAGCTCTGTCAGACTCTTCCCGCAGTATCATATCTCCCATTTTATATTCATGTACATCCTCTTCCATTTCCATGATATTGTCCTCAAGTACATCATCTTTGTACAAACACTCCATATACTCCTTCCACCTTTCTGCTTTCTCTTCTTTGCTTAATATTACATGTTGGTAACAGGATATTAGAGACTGTAGTGAACGCAGACTATGCGTAAGTGGCACGAGGGGAGTTAAATTAGTAATGCAACACATTTATTTCTGAAAGGACTTTGGTTTTATTTAGGATTCCAATAGTCCATAGTATTAACGACTCTTTTGGCTACGAAAACCTATTTCTCAACAAACTCTTCGTTCAATGCAATGCCACATTACAGGGAGGGAGAGTATGCCCGTAAGGTACCACTCCACCAGTCAGCGTCGGAGGGAATGTCTTGCTGCATCAATAACTTTCCCATCATCCACGCACCGCTTAGTTGTGCCAGGCAGGGTAGTCGAAAGGTGCGAGATCCGGGCTGTAGGGTGGATTAGGAAGCGCAGTCGAATGAAAGTTTGTGAGCTGCTCCCCCGTGCGCACACATGTGAGAGGCTTTGCGTTGTTAGGGAGAAGGAGAAGGACGTCTGCATTTTTGTGGCGACAAACACATTGAACGAGTCACAGCTGGGTGCGGCCGGTGGGAGGGATATCCGACACGTCTGCGAGACCTCGTTGCGATGATAACAGACACCTCTCGCAACGACTCACAGCGCCTATTTTCACTGCGAGGTCTCCATAGACATTCTGCAAGTGCCTACGAATATCTGCAATGGTCAGATTTTCTGCTGAAAGAAATTCAATGAAGGCTTTCTGCTTGCAACACATGTTCCGTTACAGACGCCGTTCTGAAGGCTGCGTATAGCGCTTGTACCTATTGGAAATTCATAAAACTATAGGGGCTAAAGTGGGTTTGCCCCAAAACAATTTACGCACTCTCTCAACCGAAACTGTCTGAGAGAGAGAGAGAAAAAAAAAAGGTATTGTATTACTTACTACACGCCTCTGGTAAACAGTACTTTAGAGAGTGTAGTAAACGCATTCTATGCGTACAGTAATAGATAGTTCCATGTTTACTCTTTTCAGGGACACATAGTGTGTTATAAACCTCTAGAACACAATTTGTTCCACGTCAAAAATCGGTAGTAAGCCCTCAAACGACATCTGCTCTATCGCTGCTGACTGAAATTAAGAGGATGAGTCAAATGAAAATCTTAAATTTGTAATAACAAATCGAAATTTCGTGCCGTTATCCTGTAAGTTGGTAAGCGTACTACAAACATCCTGCAGAATGGACTGTAGGTGGCTTTATAGTGCAGATGCACACATATCGTCGCAGTATCAGTATAAAGATCGCCGCACCACTTGCGACTTGCACCAGGGAAGAACAGCTTTCTGTTATTCGGTTTTTGCATAGTGAAGGTGTGAAACCTATAGAAATTCATAGACGAATCAAGGTCCAGTACTGTGATACATGTCTGTCACAGCAGAAAGTCTACGAATGCAGAAGGAAGTTCGCAAATGGTGTGACTTCAGTGGAAGATGCTCCTCGTTTAGTTCAGGCACAACGAGTTGTGACTCCACAGAACATTGCAGCAGTTGAAGGAAAACTGCCGAGTGACACCGAATGACATTGCAGCATGTTTACAGATTGGTCATGGGTGAGCACACCACATTGTGCATGATGTGCTCCAGTTACACAAAGTGTCTACAAGATGGATGCCACGGCAGCTGACTCCTGAAATGAGAAAACGACGTGTGCTTGTGAAGAACTTTGGCGCTTTGAACGAGAAGATGATAGCTTCCTTGCAAGAATCGTTACTGGGGACGAAACCTGGGTTCACTTCCACCAACTGGAAACGAAGGGAGCGAGCGAGGAATGGCGCCATTCCTCATCATCAAATCCTTGAGCCAAGTGATTTCCATATGTTTGGATCACTCAGAGACGCAATGGGAGGAAAGAAGTTCCGTTCTGATGAAGAGGTACGCCACGCGGTGCATGAGTGGTTGCGTGGACTACCAAAAGAATTTTTTAAAGGAATTTATGCACTTTGTGGGAGCTGGAGGACTTGCATTGAGCGCGGGGGAGATTATGTTGAAAAGTGATACAGCTTTGTACCACTTCTACACAATAATTAATATTTTAAAAAAAATTAAGATTTTCATTTGACTCACCCTCGTAGTTTCGTTTATAAACGTACATGGGTACATATGAAAGTTGGTTATGATGTTACCTAACATACACTGCAGACTTCAAGTTCAGATTTTAATTTTAACCATTTTGCCTACGGGGTAGGTCACTGACAGTTCGAAAAGTTTTTAAGGGTGTTAGAGGGTTGGGTGTTCTGAGATATAATTCTTAAGAAAAAAATGTGTTACATTGCAGTGTTTCCAAGTTATTTAGCATTGCAATTATCCAGTCAGATTCAAGCAGTCTGACAGAAACAGCGTCGCCAAATATATTCTTCGTCAGGTTTACTCAAGCCGAACAAACGTAGCTTTTGCTTACCTTGTTTAAATTTACCATTTTCGATAAGGGCACGTTTGTAATGAGCAATTAAACAAGTGGTAACTCACGGACCCATAGATATCTGAGCATTACAGTCTCTTGCGTATGTAAATACTTAACCTGCTCAAGCAATGACCTGACTTGGTAATTTCGGTGCTAAGTAACTCGAAAACGGCGCAATGCATCGAATTTGTTTTCTTAACTATTATTTCTCAGCACAACCACCCCTCCAACACCCCTAAAAACTTTTCAGACTGTTTCTGACTGCCCTGTATATTTATTCCATCAGTTTTCAAGGAATTAAGTGAAGTTTTCATAATTTTTTTCCTTGTTATAAACTGATACTATCATTTATTGAGTGACGACGTCAGCGATTGGGGTAGGCTGCAGCATCGGACGCCGCTGCACCTTGCGATCTAAATGTTGGCCAGCGCCCAGCTGCACAGGACGCGGCGCGTTGAGGCGAAAATTCACACCGTGGACTCAGTGTGGATATATTGGCTTGCAGCAGCAGCAGTAGTGTCTGCCCACGCGAGCAGAGTAAGCAACAAGTAGTTTGCCCGCATAAGCGATTGCGGCCGAGCGCCTGCATCGCCCTGGTCTCGATCTATAGGTCACAAAGTGGCCCGCCGCTACATCCACAGTGGAAGCAAGACGGAAGAAAAATAAAAACACGTTCGTCGGCTTTGTCGACATGGAAGAAGCGTTCGACGATGTAAAATCGTACAAGATGTTCGAAATTCTGAGAAACGTAGGGGTAAGCTATATGCAAAGACGGGTAATATGCCGTTTGTAGAAGAATCAAACGTGAGAAGCGAGACTGGAGGACCAAGAAAGAAGTGCTCGACTTAGTCTATCGGCCCTACTGTTCAATCCATACATCGAAGAGGCAATGACGGAAATAAAATAAAGATTAAAGAGTTGGATTAAAATTCATGGTGGAACGATGTGAATGATAAGATTCACTGTTGTCCTCAGTGTAAGTGAAGAAAAATTACAGACTCTGTTGAATGGAACGAGTAGTGTAATAAGAACATAATATGGATTGAGAGTAAGTCGAAGAAACAAGAAAGCAACGGCAAGTAGCAGAAAAGAAAATATCGAGAAACATCAAAATCTGGGATCACGAAGTAAACGAAGTTAAGGAATTCTGCTGCCTAGGTAGCAAAATAACCCAAAAGCAGAATGGCACTGGCAAAAAGGGCATTACTGTCGAAGAAAAGTCTACTAGTATACATCATAGGCCTTAATTTGAGCAACTATTGACGTTAGTGGAGTTCGTATCCCCTTCTCCTTTCACCACCACTGCTTACCAACATGGTATGAGGTCTCAAGATGGTCAGTAACTGACAGAAAACGGTAACCACAAAAGTAAAGGTTTCTTGCCGTCTACAATATTTATGTTCATTTTAAATCTCTTCGAATCAAAAGCCACTAGGAGTTGATGTTCAACATGGAACTCAATACAGCAACTGGTATTCGTGAACTAAGCGTAGAACAAATCGAGAACTTGGGACTGAAAACACTACAGTGGTTACTGGACACGCTGAAGCCTACATTAACAACCTGCAGGTTCTGAAAACATGGAGGATGACCAGGGTGTTCACTCTGTTGATACTAGCTGAGGACCCAAATGACCTAAACTATTTTCAACCATACAGCCATATCTCAAAGGTGTGGGAGCGCCTGGCCCCGTATTGATCTCACTTATCCCGTAGGAGAACTCTATTCGCCCGCAAACTGATTTCTTCCCTGCATTGGCCAGATCATAATCTGGTGCCAAATAACTAGGAAAGGTTTGAGTGTTATGAGACTAAAACGGTGGCCTACACTCAGCAACATATGAAACTACCGACTGTAACTAATTATCTACCGACAGTCCCTATTTATCCCTGGTTGGTACCTTCCTACACAGCACATCCCACGTTAGTCTCTCGGTTAATAACAGCAATTGAGGTTACTACTAAGAAGCCCTCTGTCACCACAACCTTACAACATGTATTGCAATAGTAACCCAGTACCAAGCCAATTCACTCTGATAACACACGCTAAAGGCCTAGTAGTGACTGCAGAAGATTTTTCTCCTACTTAGAATAGAAACTGTTCCACACTATTTTCTAATTTAATAATCTGAACGTGAATCCCAGCATGCCACCGATCTGCCCTTTCGACGTGAAAAGTAAAGAGTTGTGGAAGAAGATTTGATGTGGTACGACGAATGACTCCTGCATTGATGCCCGGCGCAAAATCTAATAGTGATTCTGGATTGGAACGCGCCGATCTTCTGGTTGTGGATCAACACCAAACCCATGAAAACAATATGATCTGATGAGCGCAATGTGAACGCTGAGCAACGATAGCTGCAAATGACAATTTAGTACTGCGTACGTTGAATAACTAATAGGCTGCTCTGGGATGGAACGAAGCAGAAACATGTGCACACTGCATTCATAACGGACTACAGTAAGACACTGGAAGCAATCTCCAGTGCAGAAACACAGCCTCCACCCACTGTAACAGCACCTCCCATATACATCGCACCATAGGAAGAGTACGAAGACGCCCTTTCCCACCTCAATGCTTTGAGCAAAGCGCGTTAGCAATGTCTACGACAGAGCGGAAGTTATTCTGCGATGCATCGAGAAATAGGAGAAAGGGATAGAAATGACGTTATCCTTCAAGAAGGGCCTACCGGCGGGTTTGCCCTTCCCTATGCTGCCTGTCGGATACTAAACTGGGGAGGGGGGGGGGAGTGGATACAGGGCAGTTACTAAAAAGATTTTAAATGTTGAAGTACATAAAGGAGCTAATATTAAAACAGACCACTTTCTAACCCAAGTGGAACTGAAAGCCCCAAAAATTCGACAAAAGCATGTTAGTGATAACTCAAATTGATACTACCAAAATCCAGCCACTGCTATTACGAAATAAACTCGACAAAACTAAGCGAAACAGGGAGAAATTCAAACACAATCGCATTGAAACTGTCAAAAATCAAATTTCTTTATGAAGGCGAAAAGGAAACATACTCAGTGTCATGAGCATTGTCAACAAGCATTGTATTATAGTCTCAAAGAATTCAAAATGTGGAGTAAGAGCAAATTAGAAAATACACGTGATTATGTTGCTGGTAACTAGGAAAGATGCTTGAAACTTTGTCTGATAAATTATATTAGACAATCAAAAAGGCAATATGACAACAATAGGCTTCGTAAAATTGAAGACCTTTTCCAAAACAACAAAATCTAGACATTCGATAAAGGCTTTAAAACAAAACTAAATAGGTAGCACCTCTCACCCCCCCCCCCTCCAAAAAAAACTCTTTTAATAAAGAAAATAGACAGACGGCAGTTAACAACCAAGGACGTTGCAGAGAACTTTGCAGATATGTTCAACAAGCTTTAGATTATACCGAGCTAATGGAAAGATTTCTACCGGAAATATCGCTAAAAAAAAAAAAAAAATCCAGATTCAGAAGCACCAAATGAAGAGAAAATTTCTAGGCATATTAAAACTTCAAAATGTAACAAAACGTCTGGTGAAGACACGATTGTTGCAGAACTCCCGAAACGAAATGGTTTGAAACCTTGATTGAAAACACATTGTTAATAAAAACATTTGGCAAAAGTAGAAGGTTCAGGATGACTAGAAAACCACATTGATACAGCCCTTACATAAAAAGGGACTCAGTACGGATGTTAATAACGGTGCAAGGATTTCTGTTCTTTCAGTTCTATACAAAATTCTGCCTCAACACCCCCATACAACGAACACAGTAACAACTTCAGTGCTAAAATTGCAACTGTCAAGCAGTATTCAGACCAAAAAATCGTGCCTAGATTAAATTTTATTTCTGAAACTATTTCTCAGACATCAAAAATTTACAATTAGAGAATAGTTTGTACTTTCGCAGATCTTAAAAAGGCTTACGGCTCAGCGGACTGCACGTCGCTCTTTCTGATTCCTCAAGAACAGGGTCTAGAGCCAAAAACCAAGGAAATCATTAGAAAAACACTTAACAGTACAAAATCTAAGGTAAAAATCACGGGAGAAATTTGGGAACGTTTTGAAATTAAAATGGCAGTGAGACGAGTTGATGTACTTTCTCCATTTCTGGGAAGCAAAATCAGAACTTAAAACTAACGAACGAATCAAATTAAAAAGAAGGAATAAAGGGCAGACTGCTCAGCTTTTCCAGGCGACCTAGAGATTCTATGTTAGAATGAAGTAGAAATTGTTATGGATTCGCCAGAAAGAGCAGGGCAGGAGATGTTTGAAAAAAGAAGTACATGTCCAGCAACAACCTGTCACCAAAACGTTTAAAAACTAAATGTGGGAAAATCTTCAAATATTTAGGCGAAACCGTTCAGAAAACTGGCCTGGGAAAGATTGGTTACGAAATTCATTGTTACAAAGTAGTAACATCGTTCAGGTTTTCAAGAGACACCTACATAAAAAGTACTCCTCAAAATACACCAGACTGAGGCGTAACAACTCAGTGATCCAACCAGAGTGTCTTTATGGAGCAGACACACTCAAAGAGAAAGAATAACCCTGAAAGAATACAAATCAGGGAACGAAAAGCAATGAGATAAATGTTGTGTGCAAATTATACTGAATAAGGAATGTACAGACTAAGAACAAATATAGAAAGTCAAAAGTGTAGTAACGTATGTTTGGATACCAAAAAGGTGCAGGCTAAAATTCTAAGGGGATATTAATAGAATGAAACAGCTGGCTTCTCTAGAAGGGTTTCGGAATTCTACGAAACTCGAAGTAAGACAAAAGTTGAAGTAATAAAATGGATCGGTGCAATAAAAAACGACATTAAAGGATCAGGAATAAAAGAGCTTGATGAACAAAACAGGGAAGTATTTAGGCAGGTAATTAATGACTGGAAGTTGGCCTGAAGAAAAAGCCCAAGAAGGTTCGAACACTTTCGTGTGACGAGCGAAAAGTGCTCATTCCAAGGGAACGAAAGTAATGTGGGCAACACAAAAGAAGCTTCAAAGTGCCCCGTGTTGTACATCACGTGGTCCAGTAGCGTCTAAACGTGAACAATAAAATGAACTTCTCAAGCTATAAGACGTAAGAACTAGGCTACAACATAAATTAGCTTCCTAAAGTGTCCTAAAAATGCGTCACTACAATGAAGTGTTGCCTAACAGATAAATGCTCATTATAGTAAATGCATCGTAATCAAGTTCCCGCATATTGAAAGAAGCATGAAGAAACCATCGTGGAATAGGAAAGGTGAAATATGATAGAAAGGAATCCGCCGTGTTTAAAGCCGGGACTCATAGCAAAGCCTGATAAAGTCAAATGAAATCCAGTATGATAATGCAATTCTCTGAATATGTTTGTTGTGCGCTAGAATAAGCGTTGTGGATAATCAGACGAAACAGCTCTATTAACATAATGTGAGCTAGTGCTTTAATCTTCACACACCAGTATCAAATTATTTTCCACTCTCAACCACTGCATCTGTTGCGAGAAGTGAGTGATTAGGATTCCGCAGTGAGCAGGTGGGCAGTTTCCCGAATGTTTCGAGAACGATCCACTCGACAGGCATTAGGGAAGCTGGTGCGGAGAACCCTCGAAGTTCCAGCAACGTCCTGCGCTCTACAGCGACCGCAGGCCGGTTTCTGGCAGTGACCGCTGGTGAATGCTGCCCACGCAGCTCAATGCTGCCACTGATAGACCGGCTTTTGTCATGCTAACGCGCCCTGACGGTCCACGGCCAATTACGGCGCTGTAGCTAACCGTGTCACTCGGGCCACGTCGCACACAGTTCGGGAACACGAGCGGTACTGATGGCCAATTACGTGTAACAGTTCAAATTGTCACGGGACTGGGCGGCGCGCGATCTCAGCTACGCCAAGCAGGAAATTTGTATTCAATAATTTCGTTACAGTCAAAAGAGAAAAAGCAATGTATCGTTTCCTTTTCTTCATTTTTTGGAAACATGAAACTTACTTAATCCGCGAACTCGGATGCCAAATGATTTTATAAAGATAATTCTTCATATTATACTCGAGTACAATACTTTGTCATTGGACTTCCAGTGAAGTCTTCTCAATAAAATATGTTCATGTGGAAAACATAGCCAGGTTTCGGACCAGATGGGAAATCTGCATCAGATTTTCCTGGAGGGAGTGGCATTACGCACATTGTTTTAATGTCGTGTGGTGTGCTCCAAGGGTCTGTATTCGGACCGTAGTTATTCACCATAGACTTTTTTTTTTTTTTTTTTTTTTTTTTTTTTGCAGGAGGGGAGGAAAAAAAGGGGGGAGAGGGATCGTCACTTTACTGACGGGTCTGATGGGGTCCGACAAGAATTCCTCTCCCAAGCAGGCCTTTTAATCTCACTTACACGCAACGTTCTGAATTTTTTGTTGTATCTGTTACAATCTGCATTTCTCTGTAGATTCTACCCTCACAGTAGCATGCGCTGATGTCTTGACACATGTCCTACCAACCTATCTCTACTTCTTGTACAGGTTTCACATATGTTCCTTTCCTTACCGATTCCAAACCGATCACATTTATTATCTTCTTAATGCACTTATCTTCCAGCATTACACACTTTGAGTTTCTATAATTCTCTATTTTTCCCACAGCCTACGACTCCCGTGCACCGAACGTACATTTTCAGAAATTTTTTCCTCAAATTAAGTCCGATATAGTGTACTGGAATATGCTCTTTCAAATGCTGAAGGTGGCAGGAGTAAAATACAGGGAGCGAAAGGCTATTTACAATTTGTACAGAAACGAGATGGCAGTTATAAGAGTTGAGGGGCATGAAAGGGAAGCAGTGGTTGGGAAGGGAGTGAGACAGGGTTGTAGTCTCTCCCCGATGCTATTCAATCTGTATATTGAGCAATCAGTGAAGGAAACAAAAGAAAAAGTCGGAGTAGGTATTAAAATCCATTTGGAGAAGAAATAAAAACTTTGAGGTTCGCCGATGACATTATAATTCTGTCAGAGACAGCAAAGGACTTGGCAGAGCAGTTGAATAGAATGGATAGTGTCTTGAAAGGAGTGTATAAGATGAACATCAACAAAAGCAAAACGAGGATAATGGAATGTAGTCGAATTAAGTCGGGTGATGCTGAGGGAATTAGATTAGGAAATGAGACACTTAAAGTAGCATAGGAATTTTGATATTTGGGGAGCAAAATAACTGATGATAGTCGAAGTAGAGGGGATATAAAATGTAGACTGGCAATGGCAAGGAAAGCGTTTCTGAAGAAGAGAAATTTGCTGACACCGAGTATAGATTTAAGTGTCAGGAAGTCATTTCTGAAAGTATTTGTATGGAGTTTATGGAAGTGAAACATGGACGATAAATAGTATGGACAAGAAGAGAATAGAAGATTTTGGAATGTGGTGCTACAGAAGAATGCTGAAGATTAGATGGGTAGATCACATAACTAATGAGGAAGTATTGAATAGGGTTGGGGAGAAGAGACGTTTGTGGTACAACTTGACTAGAAGAAGGGATCGGTTGGTAGGACATGTGTTGAGGCATTAAGGGATCACCAATTTAGTATCGGAGGGCAGCATGGAGGGTAAAAATCGTAGAGGGAGACCAAGAGATGAATACACTAAGCAGATGCAGAAGGATGTAGGTTGCAGTAGGTACTGGGAGATGAAGAAGCTTGCACAGTATAGAGTAACGTGGAGAGCTGCATCAAACCAGTCTCAGGACTGAAGACCACAATAATAACATCGTATACTAATATATTTCCATTTGTCAGGAATGCCCTCTTTGCCTGCAATAGTCTACATTTTGTGTCCTCTTTTCTCCGTACGCCATCTGCTATTTTGCTTACAAAGCAGCACAATTCCTTCACTTCGTCTACTTCGTGCTCTCCAGTTCTGGTGCTAAGCTTAGAACTAATCTCATTTAGGTTACTTCTCGTTATGTTCATCTTTCTTCGGTTTACTCTCAGTCTACAGTGTGCATTCGCTAACCTGTTTCTTGCATTAAACATGTTCTGCAATTGTTGCTCACTTCCACTGAAGACAGCAATGTTATAATCGAATCGTATCGTTCATACCTTAGCACCCTCAACTTTAATCGCACTCCTAAGCATTTCTTTTACCTCTGTCGTTGATTCTTTGATGTTGAAGCTAGACAGTTTTGACAGTTGGAGCGAAAGGCTGCTTTCTTGCCTTGTGTCGTTCCTAAAACAAGCATTCGTTCTGATCTTCTGCTCTTATGGTAGATTCATGCTTGCATTAATGATACAAAATGTAAAGCTTTCATCAAGCAGAAGGTTGATTTGAACTCCATAGTCCTCTTCTAGGCATTGTCTTTAAGCTTTTGAAATCACTTGCAATGTCGCTTATAGTGAGCTCTTTAGTTTAAAGTTGACTCTGAACCACTGTGCTGAGCTATTTCAAAATTACCACAACACAGAACATTCTTTTCAGTCGTGGAAGGATGCAAATACACACACAAAACTTTAATTTCATCAAATAACTCTCATTAAAGCGACCTTCTAAAACATTATGAACGATAAAAGCCACTAATGGGTGCAATAACTTCCCTTAAGACATGTACAATATAATCATTAAATTAGCTACAGTTCTTTGTGAAATCCAACAGCTTGAAACAAAATCAAAATAACCACAGGACCAGTCTTCTAAAATCAAGTGGGTAGACTCAGTCAGGTTTTTTATGATACATACGGGCTCATACTCTTCAGTAATGTATAAAAACTATGAAACACGTGTCTTAAAGTGAAATATATGATATTTCTGTGCTTATGTTATTACGATGGAATGTTCCTTTCGACACTTTCTTTTCTTTATGTACCAGAATTCCGGAAATCGCTCGCCCCTTTGGATGGTGGAAAATCAAACCGTGTCTTCTAGAAAGGTTTATGGCGGTTTCGTTTGTAGTTTGTACAGAGAATAATGTCAGCAAAATAAGCGTCAGCATCTCATGGTTTGGACGTTCCAACTCGAAGGCAGGTCCTGAACGACGCTCCACAGAAAACATGAGAAGAACTGTTTGTACCTGGGATTGCGAAGAAGTGCTCAGTGTCCATCATTAAGGTACGTCCAAAACCCGTTCTGAATTCTCGTCGGGGCCAAGAAGGTAGCAGATCGTAAGGCCACGTATCCAATTCACAGCGTTAGTTTCTGTTACGGGGTAATGAATCACATCAGGGATGAAAGCGCCTGTAAAACTATATGAGCACGTATCTGATGAATAGGGGAAGCCAAGATACACTGTGCGAACCTCCATACATCACACAACAGAGAATCGATAGGCGTCTGCGTCGTCAGCACCAGATAAACACATATGGGTGTGTCAGCGAGGCGGATGCAGTGCAAACGAGAATGGTTGACCTGTTTGTCATTGACGATGGTATACCAAGCGGATTGGACGCTGGTATCGAGAAAGCTTTCATGCACCGCTTTACACATCTCACGCCATATGATCCGGGGAAGCTTTTCGATAAGATTGGGGGGCGATGCATTGGCAATGCATCGTGCACTGTCTTCGTCCGGAATATTTGTGGAAATCGTAAGGAGTGGAGGATGTAACTTAATTCTAGAAAGAAATTCCGAAAGTGATAAAGTGGGTGTGGAAAGTCTGATAACATGAATGGGGCGGACGTGGAGATTGGCCCATATTCATGCAAAAGCAGTGCATTGAGGATCGTCGGGCAATGGCACCAGACTTCCAGTTGGGAGCTCACAAGAAGTGCTATAACTCTATCCCACATGAGGAATAAGCCAACCAACCACACACTCCCATGGGAGAGTAAGGGAGGCATATCGAACTTTGAACAACATGCTGGTACAGACAAAGGATCCCATAACCATCTACATATGGCGCACAAATGTAATTGGATCTGAGAACACTTGTGCCACATGAGTGTTTCAAAGACGTGGTAGACATTCACACATCAAGCACGCTGTACAATGCTGAGGGATCTAAGCCAGTGATCAATGAGGCCTTCCCTGACTGTTTGTTCCACCGAACGATGAAGATTATTCGTAAAATCAATGCTCAAGCAGCGGACGGTGGTGGCCTAACTTAGAGGAGTGACACATCTCTCAGGTAGGCCGTCAACAATGAGCAGACGTGCGATTTGGAAATGTTAAGAGAACTACCCAAAGCTTAACCATATGCCATCATCAGAGCTGCACAAACATCATCCTTACAGTGTAGAAAAAAATCGTCAGCATAGGCCATTGCAACGGAAGTGGTGTCCGTGCAATGACAGGCCCACCAGATGTTGGTGAAACCCTGGTGTAGGGGCTCTAACACCAAAGCATACAGTATCGTGGAGATAGGGCAACCCTGTCGTACTGAGCACTCGATCGCGGTAAGGCGTCCATTACATACTTGAAATCTCGCCGCTATAGAGGCTCATTACCACTGTTACTATAATAGCTGGAAAACCCATGTGCTGGAGGACCATCATCAAAAAGCTGTGATCGACATGGTCTGACGTCTCACTGAAGACAAGAGAGGCCAATGCACCAGGCAGATGTCTCCGACCTGGCGAGCGCAATCATGTCCCTGTAATAGCATAGGGAGATATAAGTATTGTTCTCACAAACCAGAGAAGTCTGATGAAGGGACGATGTATTGTGCTGATTTCTTCAGCCATGACGCCAACAAATAGGTGAAAATTTTGATGTTGATGCTGAGTAGAGTGATGGACCAGTAATCACATACCCATAATCGTCCATGTACTCTAGGGCCCAGGGTAATGCCTCTATCAAGGAAGATGGCTGGAATCGTCGTTGCTGGGGACATCAGTTAGACAGGTTCAAGGAAGTAACAACAGATAACTGAAACACTTGTAAAATTTGAGGGGAAGCCCGTCAGGTCTGGGGGAACTAATGGCGGTTCTCAGCCTTACAATGTCTAGGACTTCATCTATGATCAGGTATTGCTGAACTTCTTGAGCCGCGTCCACTGGTGCAGTGTTTACCGTGAACGCTGTTACTCCTCTGTTAGGTTCGGGTGATGCAGGACAGCAGTGTACAGCCACGTGAAAGCGAATGGAAAGAGTGACCAATGGTATATTGTGCAGTGTATTGCTGTCCTTCTGCCTGGGCGAGGCTCTGTATGAGAGCTCGACGACGACTCCAG
This sequence comes from Schistocerca gregaria, assembly GCF_023897955.1. Taxonomy (NCBI): domain Eukaryota; kingdom Metazoa; phylum Arthropoda; class Insecta; order Orthoptera; family Acrididae; genus Schistocerca; species Schistocerca gregaria. The sequence goes on along the minus strand of NC_064925.1, from coordinate 416,379,514 downwards.
CATTCCGTGAGAAGGTGGTACAGAGACTGCATTTCATGAGATATACGATCATGGGTGCAGGACTTCACAAGAGTCCCTTCCAAGCGCCGTCATATGAGTGAAGCGATCCACGCTTTAGCATTACGCACTATAACCTGATGGAAAGGAATGAATGCTATTGAAAGTGCAGTCACCTAGGATCGCATAATAAAAGCCCATGGTGCCCACAGGCCAAGCTTTAACATCTTTGCCACATACCAGCAACGTGATAGAGTAGATGTGTAAGCAGGGCGATGTTGACGACAGAGGGCCCACATGCCCTCAACGATCCATCAACAATCAGGGGCAGTCAGGGGTAGTCAGGTGGGCAACGTTCTACAGGCCATGACTGTACCACACACGTTGGTGGGCGAGGATGACATAGCAGATGTAGGCACAGTGATCAGAGGAAGTCAGAGCTCAGACTTTGGCAAGTCGAGTGTCGCTAACAAGGGAATATTTGCCATAAATATGGTCGAGGCGACTGGACGAGTGAGCCACATGGTATGTGAAAGGCACTTTGGTGCTGAGAACCTTCGTTCATGCATTGATTAGCTGAAGTCAGTCGATGATGACAGAGAGGGCCACACATGGGAAATGTCGTGGAACTTGATCAGTAGGCCCTTATGTACATTTTAAGTGTCCACTGGGGATCAGAGTATGCAGGGGACATCCATAAAGAGGCATTACCTCGTCGGCAAAGGAAGTGTGTCGTTCGAGATGCTGCAGATGCCAAGCGTGAGGAACATATCTTTAGCATTAGGACGGTACAATACATCTTCAGTGGGGAGCCCTGTATGGAGGATGATGACCACTCTGTTACCATTGTCAGAACTAAGGGAGATGGGGGCCATGTAGGTTCTGGTAGCATAGAAATCAGTGGCAAACACTTCCTGGAGGGGGGCAATGTTGACATCAGCAGCAAAATGGTGCTTCTGAATATTCCCAGTTTCTGAATGGTGGCCAGATTAATTGTTGTGATGCGGTAGTGTGCTCCTCCCATAGACACTATTGGCATGGAGGATCCCTTGTAAATGTCTGGCTGACGTGAAATATCTGGTGCACTCACTGTGATCGCAATCACTAGGTGGAAGCTGCGTTGGGTCTCACCGACAGGTGGGTCAGCATCCCAATCTGCTCTGTCATCGACGTAGTCACCCCAGGAAATCGATACCGGTGGCAAGCGACTGTCACACCCATCAAGGGATAGAGGAAGTGATGTTGCCACTGTGAGATATGGGGAACTCCCACCACAAAGACCATATTTGTTGGGTGGCATCCAAGGGGGTGTAATGAATGCTCTCTACATGGGACGACAGTGGCCACTCCGTCATTGGAGTGCTCAAAAGGAGATCACTATCTGCTACCTGGTCAACTACCAGTGATGGCATATGTAGGAGTGTATCATTGGAGGTCGTTGGACTTTGCTTCTTCTGTTTTTGGGGCTACCACTGTTTCCAGAGGCGAAATTCTGTTTTGGAATGAGCTCATGTGAAGGAAAGCAGAGGTAGGCAACACACCCGGTTCAGTGTTCATCTCAGTGGTTGGGCCTTCCGTCGAGCTATAGAGGGTTGTTGATGTCATCGCTGTTAGAGGATATGATGCTTTTGAGGTCTCATCCACCTGTCATTCCCGAGTGGAAGTGCTCGCAGGAGAACAGGTCATGAAGTGATGAATCCAGGCTGCAAACGCAAGGAGTAGGTGTCTGGTAAAGAAGTTAGGTCACTTTTGGAGCAAAAACTTTTGTATCTGCAGCAAATGGCAATGGAGACAGTCGGACCTAACATGGCACTCTTGTCCACATTCTGCATATATCCGTAGTTGGTCATCATACATGACGATGAGTTGCACACAACCTATCACCAGATAGGACAGTGTTTCGACAGTCTGATCGTGATCTGGCGAACACTATCGAACATGTGATACTTCATGAATGTTTGCCAATTTTTCACGATGTAGACCATAGCGTTACCATATGGTGCGACCATCTCTTGGGGCACCTTAAAAGGGAGTTCAAACACCAGAACTGTTCGGAGAGCAATCCACCGTGGTCTACCGTCACTTCCGCAGCATGCCTGTCTCGATGTTTGAATTTTAATCCATGTGACTGTTTAGAACTACGTCAGCGCATGCTTCGTCCATCTACACTAGACAGACGATGCTGCAGGTGATAGAGAAGAGAATACCTATCACTTTTTATTGGTCGAGGCGTAGCTCTTCGTGAATGAATTGTTCGATTTCACAAGTGCGAGATCATGCGTGTTCGGCTTGGAACGTAGCTCTAAGTCCCAGTAAGAGTGCGCTAGGGGATGCAATAGTGATGGACACTATAGAACACAAATACGGTGACGAGGTAGTAAGCGCGACCACGGCCGAAAGCCAACGAACAATAAAGGTCACAAATCTATACAATAATATCCCTTGAGACATGTACAATGTAGTTACAATTTTTTATCGAATCCAACTGCTGGTAACAGCAACAACATGATCGCCGGATCCAGTCTCCCACAACCAAGTGGGCTGACTCAAACAGGTTCATTGTGATGCATACGGACTCATACACTTCAGTAATCTAAAACACACGTAAGAAACCAGTACATCACGTCTTAAAAATGAACGATACGATATTGCAGTGCCTCTGTTATTCCGAGTATGCATACCCGAAGGAGCAGTCACTACGGCGACTATAGCCGTTATGAAAAACAAGAAATGTATTCGCAGTGGCGAGTATAGAAAATCATCAGTTGAATAATGAAATGACGACAATAATAATTTTGCCAGACCGGGACTTGACCACGGATTCCCCACTTATTCCGAATGGTCGAATTACCATTTGGCTATGCGAGCCAAACTTCCATATGTCGACAACCACGTGTCTGCAACCGGGGCTCATAAATCCATTATGTATATTTTTGTATAGGAAAGGCATTTTACTTGACGGTCACTTGCCCGGATTCGCCGATAAATACGATGTTACTGATGGTTGTCCATGGTCGCAACTTCGAACACGTTTCGTTTCCAGAATGAGATTTTCACTCTGCAGTGGAGTGTGCGCTGATACGAAGCTTCCTGGCAGATTAAAACCGTGTATTGGACCAAGATTCGAACTCGCGTTTCGTATATTTCATAATGGCTTTAGTCGCCGAATTGCCTGTTCTTACGGACATGCATACATGCTCAAAGAAACTTTGCTTCGTCATACATAGTAACACAAGCACTGAAATATCGTATTTATCCGTCGACACGGGGCAAGGGTCTGTCAAGTAAAATATCTCTTCTGTACGGAAATACAGACAATAGATGTACGAGTACATGCAGATTCATGGTTGATGACATTTAGAAATTTGAGTGAGTTGTAGACAGATACATGCTCAGTCCGGCACAAATTTTTCATTGTCATCATACCATTCTACAGTTAATGGTTGTCCATATTCGCAAATGACGAATACATTTAATGTATGAAAACAATATTGCTATGGCTGTATTTTTTATATAGGTTTGGACCAATTGATGTATAACGTAGCTTGAGCACTAAGTTACTCCGTGTGGTAATAGTCTGGTTGTGAGTTCTGAAGTACTATCCAAGATATCTGTTATCCATTGTTGGAGAGTAACGACGTGTAGAGGTATGAAAGCGTAAAGGAAGTGTAACTTCAGCACGTGTTAAAGCAAATGGAGGCCATGATTGCTTGCTCAGATACTGCAGTTTCTTTACAAAACATATTGCTTAGGAAGCACATGTATGGTCCTTATGTGAATACGTATCAAGGGTGTGGGTGCTATATTAACCCGGACTCTCACTGGACGTTGGACTTGTACAAAGACAAGTGGTACGAATGAACGTAGGCTTGTTTTGAGTGGCTATATTTCACATGTTCCACTTATAAATGGAACAGAAAGGGAATGACTAGCAACAGTACAAAGTATCCTCCGCGCTGCTCTGCATGCCACCACGCGAGATATGTAAGTAGAGATAGATTTTATAGAACAAAAGGAAAGATTTTAGAAAATTAATCATCAGAAACAGCTTTTTTTCAGATCTGTAAAATGTTGCAGTAGAGAAATGACATCTGTGTAGTATATGAACATAATTAATAGTAAAATCCATAACAGAGATGAACTGAAAGGTAACAGAGGTCAAGCTGGTGGAACCGAAACTAAATTTGAAAAAGTAAAAGGAGGACAATGCTTCGTCGTTTGAAGATTTCGCAATGTTGCAGAAACAGAAGGAACAGCATATGAGGAAGTCCAAGAAACAAGTGACGTTGTGTGTGTGTTCATGATGTTGATACGAACAAAATTGGTGAACACCTACTGTGCGAATTTTTTGTGGTAAAGGAAACGAAGAAGATGGAGTAAATAAAGAGGCTGCCTTCAGATGCCACGTGATGGTTGCTTTAAGGAGACAGTTTGACACACTCGTTTTTAAAGAAATTCACTTTAGTAACCATCAGCTATAGGTAATACAAAGACGACAGCATGCGCTACGTTATATATTAGAAAATACCCCGCCAAAAGAGGGATTTTTCAGGTTCTAATAGTGACAGTGTTCAGTGTTTGAATAACCCTTGGACTACCATTTGTATACCCATCGGAAGGATCCTCTTAGTGCTACTATCCTACAGTACAGGGTAAGGACGATTCCTTAGACAACCCAAAAAAAAAAAACGTACCACGGTTTTCAAGAAGGCCATGCACAGCAAATGGCTGAAATTTTCACAGTTTTTACGGTAGCATCCCGATCTGGAACCAGACCCGCCAGGGCAGCCAAGAGCGCTAACGCGTTGCTTTCTGAACTCGGGTAGGCGCGCCGGCCCCAAATCGAATCCGCCTGGTGGATTAACGACGAGGGCCCATGTGCCGGCCAGCCTGGATGTGGTTTTTAGGCGGTTTTCCACATCCTGCTAGGTATATACCGGGCTGGTCCACATGTTCCGCCTCAGCTACACTGCTCGCAGACATCTGAACACATTCGCACTATTCCATGGATTACACTCGACGCAGACAGTTGGGGTACACTAACTCCGTCCCGAGGAGTACGGGGTGGCGGCAGGAGGGGCATCTGGCCACCCCTTAACCTTAACATGCCAAATCCGATTACCTGCGTAACCGCGGGACAGGGCTCAAGCGATAGAATCCCGATCTTGAACAAGTTTGAAAATTGTCTTGATATCTTTTTCCATTTCTGAGATACAGAGGTTTAAATTTTCCCCAGTTGTACACGTAAAATATGCACGTTAAGTCTGGTATGAGGCGAGAACATAGCTTATACTGTGATATAGGGTAGAGAAATATGAGTGCCGAAACGCTCGGCTTTGCTTCACATTTTTCCCACCGTCACACCACGCTGTCTGAGGGCGAGAGAGAAGAGGGGGAAACTGAAAACGCACCACATTCAAATGGCAGTGCAGTCGCACTGCACACTACTTGATTTTACATTTCAAATTTCTCGAACAAAATAAAACAAAACAAATTTTCAGTATTATTTATTTTTGGTGTGCTGAAGACATAATATAATTTTTATCTCGTACGAACTGTTGGCATACGGACAGACAAAGATAATTTCACAGAGTTTTGCACTCACGTCGCCACCTAATCGCGACTTATTTATTTTTATACATGGGGAAAGGTCTTTCATACAAATATGTCGACTACAATATTGTACCACTTTAGCAACCTTGTTAGGCAGACTTGGCAACTCTATCTGAGGAAAGAAATGTAGACGCCCTGGACAGATTTAACGTAAAAAGATTCGTCATTAGAACAGGAATTACGTTGCGTGTTGATCAGTAACAATTGTACATGCGCAGGAGTGCTTTCAATTGAAATGGTAAACTATCTTGAAATCATCTGGAAAACAGGTGTAAGATTGAAAGTGTCCTCAAAAGCTTTATAAAACTATTCTTTTAATTCTTTGAAGGGCACAATGAATTCTCCAAAGTTCGCGTTTTCTTGAACGTTAATTAGTTTAGGGAACTGGACTCTCTTTGTCACAATGTGTTCCTTATACAACAAGATTTTCTTTTTAAATGCATGTCCATCAAATTAGTAAGAAGTTACCTTGCAATGTATTACTATGGGCAGCATGCAGTCAAGCTTACTTAAAATGCAGAGTCTGCGCTCTGTTCCAATTGTTCAAATTTTTGTTCGTGCACTATTTCTTCCCTCACAAATGCAACAACGGCGAGTTTTAAAATGAAAAATCGTTCCAGGAATGACCCTTGAATTAATCAGCTTACTTTGCAGTAATATACTCGTACGTCTCCATACTCTTGGCTCAGTTCCATTGAAAACAGTTCCAACTGACAATTCAATAACGCGAGCGACTTCAGAACTTTTTCTATGCGTGCCACCAATTTCTTCGCGTGCTCCAGGCCTCTAAATTTAGCACGAAGTGTTTTTTGATGTACAGAAAAATGAATCCAGTCTGTCGATCATTGTATTTTTTTCTCTTTCACTTTCAACTAAATTTTTAAATTACTTCTGCGTGGTATAGTAATGTCGTTTCATAGAAAATATGCAGTGCCTGTCACTTATGTGAACTGAGAATTCTCACCACTCTCTTGTATGCACATTCATTTTAAAGGATTGTGACGATAGATCACTAGACCGCCTCTCTTTGTGTAAACAGCCATCGACCTGTGAACGTCCTTGATACCATGAACAAACAGCGAAGTTTAAACAGCGCTGACAGCACGATTCTGGAGCACTCAGAGAGTTGTACCGAACGAAAAATGCTGCACCGCAGTGCTAGATAAAATGTTGCGCTGTTCCGGGTATTGGGCAACCGCCTTGCCGCAGCGGGTACACCGGTTCCCGTGAGATCACCGAAGTTAAGCGCTGTCGAGCGTGGTCGGCACTTGGATGGGTGGCCATCGAGACCGCCATGCGCTGTTGCCATTTTTCGGGGTGCACTCAGCCTCGTGATGCCAATTGAGGAACCACTCGACCGAATAGTAGCGGCTTCGGTGAAAAATACCACCACAACGACCAGGTGAGCGGTGTGCTGACTCCATGCTCCTCCTATGCGCGTCCTCCTCGGGGGATGACACGCCGGTCGGATGGTCCCAATGGGCCACTTGTGGCCTGTAGACGGAGTGGTTTTAATTTTTGTTCCGGGTATTTCCGAGAAGGGCCGAGCAAAGACGAGTTACCGGTTAGACACGTGGCCAGCACATGATAGGTACGTGACATTACGGCACGCCGTGGCCAGCTCTGCTGTTGAGGATTTTGAGAAGCCCTTCTTGTAGTGCTGAAGCCCATACAAAATTTTCATTCAGGTATAATCCTGTCGGAAATATAAAATTAGTTTTCGTTTATTTCGCATGAATACACTATCAAAACTTCACTAAACCTAAAGAGAGTGGGCAATTTGGAGCGGATGGGTACGAGCGACATACAGTGATGGACTAGTGGGTATGAGCGAGTTACAGTTAGGGGAACTCTTGGGAATGAGTCAAAAAGACCGAGAATATGTTTGCATGCTATTTGGGGAATTTTTAAAGGGGCTGCAGAACAGAATGAGGCAGTTAGTACGTCACGTTTTAATTAGTCTTTTAAATCGCATCACATTCGTCTTTTTTGTATTCAGATAGGAGCATTTTTCCGCTGGAGCACAAATGTATTTACTATCCCCATATTAAGGTTGACGGAAATTACTTTTGTTTATGTTTTTAATATTTCACAAGCCTCCTGTGCTATATTTCTCAGTGGAAAGTGTGTCACTGAAATTTTGTTACCGTGTTTTGCTGTGAGAGGGAGACGCTCTTGAGACGTAGCGAGCTACTGCCAGATACTAGGGCACGGAGGGGAGGGCAGGCTAGAAGGACTGCCGGTCTGGGACGTGGGTGGGGGTGGGGGTGACAAGGGCCGGCGTGCCGCAGTTAATCCCGCCCTCTGTGGCCGCAAACCCGATTTGTCGCGGTCGCGAGTGCAAACAATTATCCCGGCAGCCCGGCAGGTCGCCTCCCACGAGCCCCTGGCCTGCTTGTCAAGCGCCGGGGCCGCGCCGCATGGGGAACCCTCCTTGCGCCAGTGGAGAACACACTTGCAGGCTACCGGCTGCTCTGAAGAAACCTTCGCCTTTTAGCAGGTGAATGCCATACGTTTCTCCCCTGGAATATTTCTCGTTTCCAATACTGAGATCCCCTGCTATACCAGCAGGACAGGACATATAGTTTAATTTGTGGAAAGCGGCCAAAATGAGTGGCTGTCAGTTGCACTCGAAGATACTACTTTATTCATTTGACAAACATAACAAGAGCAAAGAAAACATTAAAACAGAGCAAGCCAAACATTAATTTTAGAACTTAATTCCCGGCTAAATGAGCCATTCAGTCTCACGCCTCAACGGCAAAACAACTTTAGTTTAAAACCGGCTGAAGGCCAATCACTTAAGACTGAAAAACAAGAATTTGAATTTTAAAAGGCAGTTTGCCTCATCTTAAAATATTTCTCTAAATTAGGCTGAAGGCCCAAACAATCTCACGCCTTAAGGGCAAAACAACCTAAACTTAAAATCGGCTGAAGGCCAATAACTTAAGACTCAAAAACAAGAATTTGAATTTAAAAGGCACAAGGCCTTATCTTGAAACATTTCCCTAAATTAGGCTGAAGGCCCAAACAATTTCACGCCTTAAGGACAAAACAACTTTAATTTAAAATCCGGGCGGTCTAGGGCGCTGCAGTCATGGACTGTGCGGCTGTTCCCAAGCGGAGGTTCGAGTCCTCCCTCGTGTGTGTGTGTGTGTGTGTGTGTGTGTGTGTGTTTTTGTCTTTAGGATAATTTAGGGTAAGTAGTGTGTAAGCTTATGGTCTGATGACCTTAGCAGTTAAATCCCATAAGATTTCACACACACATCGGCTAGAATCCATACGTAAGCAAACAAACAAGGAAAGGCAGCACATCAAACGGCGCTCAGAAGTTTCCAAGGGTCGCCTGGAATTCAAACATTAATGCTGGCTTAGGTGAAATAGGCAGTCGGCCTAAGAATTCTCAATCCGACGGCAACCCAGCCGACAAAGAGTCAACCGACCAAGCGACAGGATGGCTTCCGCTCCACCCGACCAGCACACTACAGGGAGCTGAATGGAACAACAGAGAAGGTATCGGAGCGCACAACGATTTACACATTCAGCTGTCAAACTACACGCCGTGCCGGACAGTCACAACACGACGAGGAAAATAAACTGCCTGAATTTACGTCAACGCCCAGGGCAGGCAATCGGAACGTTAACGGCCACAAGGCAGAAGATTCCGCTGGTGCACTTCAATTCCAAAACAATCAAGCTAAGTTAAACCGCACACGAGGGCGGATAGAATTTCGCCAACTTGAAAACACACGTCGTTACTCGCAGAAATGTCCCAACAGCCCACAATGAAATTCTAACGACACAATGTGAACAGTTGGGGCTGCTGGTAGATTAAGTAAAGACTCTACATGGAGGCTTAATTAAAAAGAAAAGATTAACATTAATGAATAAATGCAATAATTTTACTAGCTGTGTGGCTGGTTACGAAGTCTCGTTACCGGTTGGCCCTGACTATTATTAGCACGCAATCTGACTGCAGAAAATAAAAATAAAGAAAGACACGGAATTTCCATTAATACAATTGATTAATTAAGTCCCCTGCAACTATAAAAGCTACGAAACAACAAAGCACAAGTGTAACTGTTCTGTGTCTGGTAGTGTGACTCAACATACACGTATCTGGCTCGGTCCTTTCTCAGTATGACAAAATATTTTAAACACCATTTAGAATGAACTAATTTAAAAACCAGAAATACTATAATTGCACATAGAAACCAGAAATACAAGTCTAATAAATGAATACGAGCCAGATGTTTCCTTGACTGTACCTGTGAGTAAGAAGGATTGTTATTAAAGAAAACTGTAATACCTTTTTACCTCATTATACACTCCGGAAATGGAAAAAAGAACACATTGACACCGGTGTGTCAGACCCACCATACTTGCTCCGGACACTGCGAGAGGGCTGTAGAAGCAATGATCACACGCACGGCACAGCGGACACACCAGGAACCGCGGTGTTGACCGTCGAATGGCATGCGGCAGGCCGGGTGGACGTACCGCAGAATTGCTCAACACGTGGGGCGTGAGGTCTCCACAGTATATCGATGTTGTCGCCAGTGGTCGGCGGAAGGTGCTAGTGCCCGTCGACCTGGGACCGGACCGGAGCGACGCACGGATGCACGCCAAGACCGTAGGATCCTACGCAGTGCTGTAGGGGACCGCACCGCAACTTCCCAGCAAATTAGGGACACTGTTGCTCCTGGGGTATCAGCGAGGACCATTCGCAACCGTCTCCACGAAGCTGGGCTACGGTCCCGCACACCGTTAGGCCGTCTTCCGCTCACGCCCCAACATCGTGCAGCCCGCCTCCAGTGGTGTCGCGACAGGCGTGAATGGAGGGACGAATGGAGACGTGTCGTCTTCAGCGATGAGAGTCGCTTCTGCCTTGGTGCCAATGATGGTCGTATGCGTGTTTGGCGCCGTGCAGGTGAGCGCCACAATCAGGACTGCATACGACCGAGGCACACAGGGCCAACACCCGGCATCATGGTGTGGGGAGCGATCTCCTACACTGGCCGTACACCTCTGGTGATCGTCGAGGGGACACTGAATAGTGCACGGTACATCCAAACCGTCATCGAACCCATCGTTCTACCATTCCTAGACCGGCAAGGGAACTTGCTGTTCCAACAGGACAATGCACGTCCGCATGTATCCCGTGTCATCCAACGTGCTCTAGAAGGTGTAAGTCAACTACCCTGGCCAGCACGAACGCTGGTCCAACTGAGGCGCCAGGTGGAAATGGCATGGCAAGCCGTTCCACAGGACTACATCCAGCATCTCTACGATCGTCTCCATGGGAGAATAGCAGCCTGCATTGCTGCGAAAGGTGGATATACACTGTACTAGTGCCGACATTGTGCATGCTCTGTTGCCTGTGTCTATGTGCCTGTGGTTCTGTCAGTGTGATCATGTGATGTATCTGACCCCAGGAATGTGTCAATAAAGTTTCCCCTTCCGGGACAATGAATTCACGGTGTTCTTATTTCAATTTCCAGGAGTGTATATTGACTAAAATATTCCATTACACCATCATCATAAATCAAAAAAGCCCACTTACTTTCTCAAATATATTCTGACAATTGCATCTTCTTCCATCTATACATTACACCAACCGAATAGTACAACATTTCAGTCAACATTCAGACCCTCTACTCTCTCGCCCAACAGAACAACGACTGCACTAGACATCCTCTAAACTACTACTGGGCCCAGTGGAGGCGGCGGAATAATAATCTTTGGCCTCACAGCCCCTCACACTCCGATCGCGCATGGACGCCGCCAGCGCCACAGAGACTTCGTCGCTGCTCCACGCCAACCAAACAAATGCCCAGGCCCGAAACAGTGAAAGGACCAAGTATACGTCGGCCGATGAGACGACCAACCAACGGTCGTCCCGCTCCAATCTCCCTCCGTCGGAAAGTTCATGTGTATCGCTAGCGGTCGGTGAGCACTGGCGGTCACCGCCTCACCGGGGCTCCGTGCCCGACTTCACTGCTGCTGCGTCCCGAGTGCGCTGCTGGTCCGACGACCCGGTACTATCGGTTGCTCCAGAGATGGTACGACAGTGCACTTATCGATGCACGCTGCTGCTGCCGCTCACTGGTAAGTAAGGCAGGAAGTCAGTGACGCCAGAAAATGGAATAAGAAAACGAGGCGGTGATACCGTAGTAGAAGATGACAAACAATAAATAGCATGAGCACGAGCCGTGCACAGGTCGAATACACCACTGTTTGGAAAAAAAATGGAACACCGTGAGCAATAGATGTGATCACAATGAAATTTATTCCATCAGCTACAGACTTCAGTGGCACTTCACAAATGATTACCATTACAGATCTGTGCATTCACTGTGGCTGTGGAAATTCAATCCGAAGTAGCGTCACCACCTACAACATTCAGAATCCTATACGCCGTGGCTTGGAATCAAAGAGGTCCTGAATATCCTGTTGGGGAATACTCTGCCACGTGGTTTGTAAGCGAGTGCCCAAAGCACTACGTGTGACTGCAGGAGGATCTGAATGAACAAGCTGCCGGTCGACCATGTCCCAGACGTGTTCTATGGGTGACGTGTGAGGCGAATGGACAGACCAGGGAAGCAGTGGTACCCGTCGTCCTTCGAATAAGGCATGCGCCCTCCTAGTTACATGCATCCAGGCGTTGTCCTGCTGAAATATGGCATGTGGAACGGCCTGCAGGAGGGACAGTGCCTCGAGCTGTAAAACCTTCCTATAGCAGCGGTAGCTGTCTCAGATTGCGTCCAGACGTAGTAGGAAAGCTCGGGAGTTACAGGCAGTGGTCCCCAAATCATCATACCTGGCGTTGTCCACTGTGCTGATCTGCAGTACTGACACTGTTGCGTGCACCAAGACGGCGCCGAACACGTATGTGGCCATCACTGTAGAGGCGGGAGTCCTCCGAAAACATTCAATTTTGCCACTCAGCGCGCCAGTGTCGGAGTTCACGTGCCAATTGCAGTCTGCGGCGGTAATGACATCTGGTCAATGGCATTCGAAGCAGTGGCATGCCAGTCAGCAGTCCACCTGCAGAAGATGGCACGAACCATCGACACAGACACTTCCACACCTGCTGCAGTGTTCCAACGTCGCGCTGACGTTGTGGACGAAGCCGTTCAGTCCATTAAAGCAGAAAAAGCGGCGGTCATCTCTTGCAATAGTCACATTGTGTCATCTGGTACTCTTTCGGGGCTGTATAAAGCACTCTTTCCTTCGATTGTTCCCCAAAAGCCTCTCTGCTGAAGGCTCTTGCCCTGTACGACCCGCATTTTCATGGAACGACAGACCAGCCTCCCGGAAACGAATAATTCTGCCCCATTTTTATGCACTCTCGTGACGATAGGTGGGAATTTAAGGAGATGGGACCTCGATAATCTGAAAGAACCAGAGGTTCTACACAGTTTCAGGAAGAGCATAATAGAACAATTGACAAGAATGGGGGAAAGAAATACAGTAGAAGTAGAATGGGTAGCTTTGAGGGACGAGCACTGCAGCAGAGGATCAAATAGGTAAAAAGACGACGGCTAGTGGAAACCCTTGGGTAACAGAAGAAATCTTGAATTTAATTGATGAAAGGAGAAAATATAAAAATGCAGTAAATGAGCTGGCAAAATGGAATACAAACGTCTCAAAAATGATATCGACAGGCAGTGCAAAACTGCTAAACACGGATGGCTAGAGGACAAATGTGAGGATGTATAGGCTTATCTCACTAGGGCTAAGATAGATACTGCCTACAGGAAAATTAAAGAGAACTTTGGAAAAAAGGAGAACCATTTGCATCAATATCAAGAGCTTTGATGGAAACCCAGTTCTAAGCAAAGAAGGGACGGCAGAAAGGTGGAAGGAGTATATAGAGGATCTATACCAGGGCGATGTACTTGAGGACAATGTTATGGAAATGGAAGAGGATGTATATGAAGATGAAATGGGAGATATGATACTGCGTGAAGAGTTTGACAGAGCACTGAAAGACCTGAGTCAAAACAAAGCCCCCGGAGTAGACAACATTCCATTAGAGCTACTGACAGCCTTGGGAGAGCCAGTCGTGTCAAAACTCTACCATCTGGTGAGCAAGATGTATGAGACAGGCGAAATACCCTCAGACATGAAGAAAAATATAATAATTCCAAACCCAAAGAAAGCACGTGTTGACAGATGTGAAAATTACCGAACTATCAGTTTAATAAGTCACAGCTGCAAAATACTAACGCGAATTCTTTACAGACGAATGGAAAAACTGACAGAAGCCGAACTCGGGGACGAGCAGTTTGGATTCCATAGAAATGTTGGAACACGTGAGGCAATACTGACCCTACGACTTACCTTAGAAGAAAGATTGAGGAAAGACAAACCTAAGTTTCTAGCATTTGTAGACTTAGAGAAAGGTTTTGACAATGTTGATTGGAACACTCTCTTTCAAATTCTGGAGGTGGCAGGGATAAAATACAGGGAGCATAAGATTATTTACAATTTGTACAGAAACCAGATGGCAGTCATAAGAGTCGAGGGGTAGAAAAGGAAGCAGTGGTTGGGAAGGGAGTGAGACAGCATTGTAGCCTATCCCCGATGTTATTCAATCTGTATATTGAGCAAACAATGAAGGAAACAAAAGAAAATTTCGGAGTAGGTATTAAAATCCATGGAGAAGAAATAAAAACTTTGAGGATCGCCGATGACATTGTAATTCTATCAGAGACAGCAAAGGACTTGGAAGAGCAGTTGAACGGAATGGACAATGTCTTGAAAGGAGGATATAAGATGAACATCAACAAAAGGAAAACGAGGCTACTGGAATATAGTCGAATTAAGTCGGGTGATGCTGAGGGAATTAGATTAGGAAATGAGACAATTAAAAGTAATAAAGGAGTTTTGCTATTTGGGGAGCAAAGTAAGTGATGATGGTCGAAGTAGAGACGATATAAAATGTAGACTGGCAATGGCAAGGCAAACGTTTCTTAAGAAGAGAAATTTGTTAACATCGAGTATGGATTTAAATGTCAGGAAGTCGCTTCTGAAAGTATTTGTACGGAGTGTAGCCGTGTAGTGAAGTGAAACGTGGACGATAAATAGTTTAGGCAAGAAGAAAATAGAAGCTTCCGAAATGGGGTGCTATAGAAGAATGCTGAAGATTAGATGGGTAGATAAGTAATGAGAAGGTATTGAATAGAATTTGGGAGAAGAGGAGCTTGTGGCACAACTTGACTAGAAGAAGGGATCGGTTAGTAGGACGTGTTCTCAGACATCGAGGGATCACCAATTTAGTATTGGAGGGCAGCGTGGAGGGCAAAAATCGTAGAGGGAGACCAAGAGATGAATACAATAAGCCGATTCAGATGGATGTAGGCTGCAGTAGGTATTGGGAGATGAAGGAGCTTGCACAGGATAGAGTAGCATGGAGAGCTGCATCAAACCAGTCTCAGGACTGAAGACCACAACAATAACAACATGACGATACTCCATCCTGCGATGTTCATCCATAGTGGTACTTGGTTACAAATTTCTACTTCGTATCACAGCTCAACTCCTACTGAGCATTGCATAACATTGACTGACCGGTCACACAAAAGAAGGCGCTGTTGGGCCTACGTGCACGTCTCCTGTCTGTCATTTAAATCACTTATTATGGTACATCTCTTCTAATGACCTCGTACTGTCAGAATGTTTCGATTTTTACAAACAGTAGTGTAATAGGTGAGATAAAAATATTTCCTATGTTCAAGTCCCAGGACGGTACACCTTTTCAATCTCTCAAGAAGTTTCACATCAGCGTCCACTCCATTACAGTTTCAAAATTCAAGCAGCAAACAATCTTTCACGATGTCGCTAATAAGGAGACTGCACAATACTCAGATTTTTGTATTTTTTGTATATTTGTAAGGTTATGTTTAGGTGGGATCTTATTCTATGACTGAATACAGCTGTGTAAGATGTAATTACATTTTTTAATATTGCAATTTTCTCACAGAAGTATAGAATTTATGTAGTTTTCAATGTGACAATGTTAAGACAGTTGTGAAAATAACGCATCTCAGCCTCTGAAAATGAACTAATCCTAGACACAATGGTATTAAATTGTAACCACCAGAAAGTTAAATGATCCTAAACACAAAAGTATTAAATTTTAAGTAAAAGTATCTTTACAAAATTTTTCTTATGATTACAGTACTGCAATAAATCATCCAAATCCGGTTCAAATATCGGTACTGTTTTTAGAATTATTTTGACCAGTACTGCAATAAATCATCCAATTCTGGTTCAAAGTTCGGTACTACGATTAGGATGGTTAGTTTTGTGACAAGTCGAGCAAAAGATTAGCCAAGGTCGCTCGAGTAGACGCAAGCTGGTGGACCAACAAGTTAACGCCTTTGCATACAGTATTTACCTTAGCTGCGATGAGTTGTCTGCATGGCTGCTCTCGCCCACTGAAGTTCCTATAAAACCTTATTAAGCGTTTGCAGAAACCCTCCCTATGTTTCTCGATATGCGAGAAAACAAGAACTCATCCCTACTCTCAGACTATGGCGATAAACCCGGGCATGGCTGGAGCAGCATGCATATTATAATGCCGTCTCAGTTCTCGCAAGAACAGTTAACTAACTGGCTGGTTCCTTTATCCACAGTTGGAGCTCAACGACGCTACAGCTAATTTCTAGCTGGATGTCAGCCGCTGTGAACGCAGTGTTCACACGAATTTCTCCTCTGCGTCATACAGAGCGTTATGTGCTCCATAACTTGACGCCAGTTCAGAGAAGAGTCCCCAAAAATTTTCGTCTTGTCTTTCTGGTATCCGAACTCTCTCCCCACCTGGGTTCTTTTGTTCTCCACGTCACGGCTTCTTCCGACCAATAGAAGCGCTCCTCTTATTTTGTGGACACTCTCTCTACCAATCGCAAGGGTCGCACCATTAAACTGTGTCAAAATCTCGGCACTTTACTCCTTCTCGGTGCGTTTCCGCCAATCGGAGGTTTTGTGCCTGCCCAGATGCCTAAAAGATTACATATGTCTATCACGTGTGTACTACTTGCAGTTCACGTGATCGAATGCGTCACTGGCTTTGTTTGTATCCATTTGGCATTCCGAAATGCAGTTTTCTAAAGATTCTTTCTGTCCTACTTCTGGCAGTCCATTACTCGCTCTGCAGTATGCGTCACCTGTCCATTTGCTAACCCACCACTGTGGGACACGCCCCATTAAGAGCATTCTGTAGTGCCTCCCGGGGTGCAGCGTCAGTGTCGGCCTGCGCTGGATTCCATATACAACATTTCCTCTCGCTGCTTGTTTCACCTTTTGCTCATTGAAATGCATTATATAGGAGTGGTGTGTTAGTACCGTCCAATGCGTGGTGTCCCTTTTGCATTACATACTTACGGGGCAGATCTGGTTATTACCACCGAAGTACGTTAGGTGTCATAACCACCTTCCTATTATAATGTATAAAACTCATATGTAAGGTGCGAAATTGACTTTTCATTTATTCTGCCACCTTACATATTTATGGTAGTGAAGGTCATGTCTCAAATAACTCAAAGTAATTGGATGCAACTCTCAAAAATTCTCGAGAAAGTCGACTTTAAAGTTTGACGACCGTGTCTAATACCCTAATAAACGTCAGTTTTCTCGTCACACAGTGTGGATCACCTGCCATATGGGAGTCATGGGTTCAATTTCCGACTACGTGAATTTTTAAACAAAGGTATATATTCTGCTGGCATTTCAGTCAAACATAAAGTGACCAGAGATGAGAAAAATCTGTAGCATTTGATATTGATAATCTGTGGTTAGAGTCGATTCTTGTTTAGGTGCTTCATGTTTTTTGTTCAGTACGAATATGCAAGTCACTTAAATACAAAACTCATCAAAATCATGCTAATTAACATACAAGTTTTGTTATTTATAGTTAAATATTTCACGCAACAATCTTGTTTTCATTGCAAATATAAATTATTGGTTAACGATCTTTTACAAAATATTGATTAGAAAGATTCCTTAAATTTTTAAAAAATTGCAAGTTATAGTTTTTACCCTTATGTGTTTTATGCTTTACGAAATTGCTCATGGAACATGCGCCTCTTTTTAGTATTTGACCACATGTGGCTATCGAACCTCGACCACCAACGTTGTAGTTTCGCACCCTGTCAGAGACCCACGAGGCGCATCGGAAACAAAACCTTGGTTTAATGTTTTAATGACGCTCTGTAAACGTCAAAGTCGATTACCGAGTCGGTAGAGTACTTGCCACAAAAGCTGACGTCCCGTCTTCCAGGCCCAGTCTGGCACGAAATTTTAATCTTCCAGAAAGATACATATCAGCGTACAGTCCACTCCAGAGTGAAAATTCATTCTGGAGAAATAGTGATGTCAGAAATCATGTACGAGGGTGAACCAGTATTCGCGCCCTCGAATGCCAAATCCCGTTTACTTGCATACTAACAGTACTAAAATGTTTTTTAAAAAAAATTTCTACCAAGCTTTTGTCGCGTGCATATTTTCCGTGGAAAATGTACTTTAAAAGAGGCAGTTTGGTTGTTAGTATTTTTAACTGCGATTATATTTCATGTAATTTTTATTACTTGTAAAATGCAATTTATATTCTGTGAGGACATAAATAACACAATAGTCTAGCACTGATTGATGTGTGGTTCGAATTCCGTACAAAAAAAGAGCGACTTTTCTCTCTTACACACTCATTTATGTTTCTTTCCCTATAAGTATTAGAAATATGCGTGACCGTATCATTTACCACGTCATTTATCTAGTGTACCATATCTACCAAAGAGTAATTTTGGTAGGGCACATCTCTTCTCAGTCCGTCTGTCAACCCGATGGGTGCAGAAGTCGTTCATGGTCGATGTCGTGACTTAAGGTGGCTAACCGCTCAGATCCACGGTTTACTGAGCGTGAAACGACAGTCTCTATTTATCAGGCTGTCGGCCACTCGAATTTCAACAGCTTTCTTTAGAAGACAGTCTTAAAACGAAGAGTCAAAACCTTTGTTCGCGTTTCACCGAATCGCTGAAGATATATAATGTTCCACAATCGCATATTTTATTAGCTGCACGAGTTCGGTGCATTCCGTGTGCTCCTGGAACTTTTCTTCGACTGTCCGCACACTCTGCCTTACCACATTAGCATGGAATAATGGAATATGGGGAACACCCTATAGAGACCCAAGTCATCCTTCAGCCTTAAGAACGAAATTCGACAATACAAGCTTGGAAACGTACATAGTTTACTTGGTGACTGAATGGAAATTTAACATTGGGTTTCTCTATGGTATCATCTTCTTGATTGTGCAAAATATTTTGAAGTAAGGAGTCAGGACTGCAATCTACAATACAATATCTGAAACATTATTCCGAGAATGTTATAGGCTTCTACTTAACCCTACTATATTTTCCCCGTGAAAACACCGGGACCAATGAAAAGCTGTGGTAAACTAATCAGCAGTTTCTTAAATACTGTAACATGTGTGGGCCTCAGTATGTAAAACACGACTCTACTTAAATGTCTTGTAGAAATTACGGGAAAGTATCAAGTTAAACCTCCAGTACTGTAATTAATGCGAAAGGTCTGTGGTCTTCAATATATGAGCTTTGATTTAATGACACCCGTTTAATAAAACATATTGATACTGTGAATGTTTTACATTTTTAAACATATGTTTATACGAAAAGAACATAAGTAGAATCTGTAATAATGTGTGAAATACACTTCACAACAGTTTAAAAATTTCATTTATTTACTTAGTTATTTTTCGTTGGTGAAAAAGAAGACGAAACCAGCTTTCGTTTGTCTCATTTATTGTGCTGCAGCGTGCACGATGTCAAAGTTCCCACTATGTTCAATCGAATAGTATGTGGCATTACAAATTTTGTATTAAACTTCCTAACTAAGCTTTTTTCTTCGAGGAAAGGTCAATTTTATTTTATTTTGGAACAAAAGGTGCTTTTGCGTGTAGACATTACAGCAGTGTTCACACAAATGTCAACACACCACATCAACTGTCAAGAAGACTATTTAATCTTTGTAGTCTGTCTTCTCTGCCCACAGGAGCCGCTAAAATGTTATAAGAATAAGTGGGATAAGAGTCGATCCAGCACACCTCACTGCAAGAAATTGCAAAAATTATTTGCTTTTTAAATTAGAAAGCCAGGGTCAAGAATGTTCAGAACATATCTGCGTCCCAGCTAAAATTCCAGCGACGCGGGAAACAACTAAAAAAAGGGAAGTTCCCGTTTTCTTTACGATACGAATTCCAGCCGGCAGGTGTGCTTCTACTTTTAACTGACAACAGAGAAACAGGCGACAGTGGAATTAAATTATACTCCATCGTCGTTCTTTCATAGCACAGTTACGTCGAGTAATCCGAGTTGGTCAGTTCATCGCTCCGCGTTTAAAGGAAAAATCTTTGTGCTCGTGTCCCGTACTTAAAGTAAAAAGCTTTGTGCGGTGCAGTAAAACTGGAACTGGATACAGTCTTCTACAATTTTTTTTCGGTTGTTTTGAGTTTTGGTTGACGTTTTTGTAAGTGCCTTAACATGAATAACAGTGAAAAAAGCAAACGTGCTAAATGAAGTGGGGCAGTACTTCGGAAATTATCGAAGGAAGGTGAGAACGAGAAGCCAATGTTCTGTAAAAACTCTTGGCACAGTAGGTAAATTTTTCGCAAAAATGTTGCTGGTTCGACTGCGTGTTCAAGTAGTACGGATGATACTGCTGGCGCTGCAGCTGTTGGAAAAGAAGTAAATACAGACGAAACAAAAGTTAAAAATGAAGTAAAGCAAATTATTTCTGATTTCGAGTTTCACAAAAAAATAAGTGTCGAGTTAGACATTAGAAAAAGAAATAACCTCGTTAGTGATGATCTTGCAGAATGGCGTGTCAATGAATCAACAATCGACATTCTCTCACAACGTAGCATTAATCAATATTGTAACGGTGATTATTTTAATTCAAGAAGATCAACAGGCGATAAAACCAGATATTTGAATGAAAGAGTATTTTGTCGTAAACTTCTAAATGGTGAATCAACTTTGCATGATTTTCTAGTATGCTCCTATAGCACAGGTGCTGTTATTTGTGCACTTTGGTAATTGTTCGTAGGTTAGGCTGAGATTGCATCTAATTGTATTGCAGATTGGAAAAATATTTCAAATATTTTTTCTTATCATGAGAATTAACTTGAACACAAAAATTCTGAGTAATTTATTTATTTATTTAACCTGGCAAGATTAGGGCCATCAGGCCCTCTCTTACAAATAACCAGGCATTCTACTTATTTTACATTCATATGTTTTAGTAGGCATGTTAAACTACGTCTAGCACAAAAAGTGAAATAAACAATCAGAAAGGTGCACCTGGAAAAATACATTATTGAAGAGAAAGATTTTAGATAGGAGTGCTGGCAGCAGAGAGTATGAGGGAGACTCATCGTGAAGGGAGGAGAGGAATAGAGAGACATGATGAAACATAATTAAGGAAATATAAAGGAAAAGAAGATTGCGTGGCTAATAGAGATAGATGAAGAGGAAGGCATCTCAGGAGCAAGATAGGAGACGCAAGCTTTGCTATTTGACAGATGAGAGCATTGGCCTTGTACATAAATTTTGTGGAGAACTTTATGAGGATGTTAGTAGGAAATGCTTCAACTTCTTCTGAAAAGCAGCAGGAGATTGAATTTTCCTCAAGGTAAGGGGCAGTGTGTTCCAGAGGCGGACAGCGGCAACTGAGAAGGAGTTTGCAAAAGTTTTTGTTTTGCGAGTGGCCACAGTTAGGATACCAAATAAGAGTGACCTCGTGTTTCGATTATGATGGAATGACAGGTTTTTAATCTCTGAAGCTAGGTACTGGGGTGCTTGCGCGACGAGGAGTCGCTGAAGTAGACATAGAGTGTGGTAGTCGGGCAATTTGTCCGGCCGCAGCCACCCTAGCTCGGAGTATGAAGCACTAACATGATCATATCGGCGAATGTTGCAGGTGTAACGCACACAGGCATTCATGGTTAGCTCTAGCCGTCTTTTGTTTTCACTACTCATGCCTTGTTGAATCACATCACAATAGTGGAGGTTCGGCAGAACGAGTGCTTGCACGAGCTGGCGTTTCAAGTCCTGTGGATATATGTTCCGAAACTTTTTGAGAGCATAGAGACAAGCAGACGTCTTTCGGCACCCTGCGACTGTATTCTCCGCCCAGTTGAAATGCTCATCCAAAGTTACATCCAAGTTCTTCGCTGTTTTCTGATATGGTATTGGAGTACGCCGAGCAGAATAGGTGGTAGCCGTTCGCGGAAATCTGAACTTATTAATTTCTGATGGGCTATTAAGATTACTTGCGTCTTTTTTGCATTTAGTTTAAGCCCCAGGTTTTTCGCCCATGTCACTACTGAAATCAGATCATCATTCATCAGAGCGATTGCAGTGTTTACGTCTTCAGGTCTGACGCTTAGGTAGAGCTGGAGGATCACTCTTAACAACAACAAAAAAGTCACTCGGAACAATAGATAACCATTTCGAGTCATATGCTGAGACAGAAAAAAATGTACTTGCGCAGTGTGTTGAAAAGAGTGTTTACAGCAGTGAAGAAGTAACAAGTCGATGACCTCCCCTACGTGGACACGCTGAAAGATTCCATTCATTACATAAAGGTCAATTTATGATGACTCTCTATAACTTATAGCTAAGTTTGATCCTTTTCTCGCAATCCACATTGAACGATATGGAAATCAGGGCAGGGACATCCAAGTTATTTTTCTTCAACAATCTGCGATGAAATACACTCCTGGAAATTGAAATAAGAACACGGTGAATTCATTGCCCCAGGAAGGGGAAACTTTATTGACACATTCCTGGGGTCAGATGCATCACATGATCACACTGACAGAACCACAGGCAGATAGACACAGGCAACAGAGCATGCACAATGTCGGCACTAGTACAGTGTATATCCACCTTTCGCAGCAATGCAGGCTGCTATTCTCCCATGGAGACGATCGTAGAGATGCTCGATGTAGTCCTGTGCAACGGCTTGCCATGCCATTTCCACCTGGCGCCTCAGTTGGACCAGCGTTCGTGCTGGCCAGGGTAATTGACTTACACCTTCTAGAGCACGTTGGGTGGCACGGGATACATGCGGACGTGCATTGTCCTGTTGGAACAGCAAGTTCCCTTGCCGGTCTAGGAATGGTAGAACGATGGGTTCGATGACGGTTTGGATGTACCGTGCACTATTTAGTGTCCCCTCGACGATCACCAGACGTGTACGACCAGTGTAGGAGATCGCTCTCCATACCATGACGCCGGGTGTTGGCCCTGTGTGCCTCGGTCGTATGCAGTCCTGATTGTGGCGCTCACCTGCACGGCGCCAAACACGCATACGACCATCATTGGCACCAAGGCAGAAGCGACTCTCATTGCTGAAGACGACACGTCTCCATTCGTCCCTCCATTCACGCCTGTCGCGACACCACTGGAGGCGGGCTGCACGATGTTGGGGCGTGAGCGGAAGACGGCCTAACGGTGTGCGGGACCGTAGCCCAGCTTCATGGAGACGGTTGCGAATGGTCCTCGCCGATACCCCAGGAGCAACAGTGTCCCTAATTTGCTGGGAAGTGGCGGTGCGGTCCCCTACGGCACTGCGTAGGATCCTACGGTCTTGGCGTGCATCCGTGCGTCGCTGCGGTCCGGTCCCAGGTCGACGGGAACGTGCACCTTCCGCCGACCACTGGCGACAACATCGATGTACTGTGGAGACCTCACGCCCCACGTGTTGAGCAATTCGACGGTACGTCCACCCGGCCTCCCGCATGCCCACTATACGCCCTTGCTCAAAGTCCGTAAACTGCACATACGGTTCACGTCCACGCTGTCGCGGCATGCTACCAGTGTGAAAGACTGCGATGGAGCTCCGTATGCCACGGCAAACTGGCTGACACTGACGGCGGCGGTGTACAAATGCTGCGCAGCTAGCGCCATTCGACGGCCAACACCGCGGTTCCTGGTGTGTCCGCTGTGCCGTGCGTGTGATCATTGCTTGTACAGCCCTCTCGCAGTGTCCGGAGCAAGTATGGTGGGTCTGACACACCGGTGTCAATGTGTTATTTTTTCCATTTCCAGGAGTGTAATAGAGCTTCTTTCTGAACGAATAAAAAGAATTATCATGAGTGAAACAAAACAGACCAAATAATTCATTTCACATATTGATTAATTGTCTTTCATATTAGGATATGTGAACAAGAACGGTGAACCTGTTGACCGTTTTCTTCTGTTTTTACTAAACCCGGGACATAAGTCTGAAAACGTAGCTGAGGACGTACTGAAAATCCTGTCTACAAATTCCACTGATGTTGCTGAATGTAGAGGCCAGTCATATGACAACGCAAGCAATATGTCAGGAACATACACTGGTCTGCAGGCACACATTAAAGAACGATATCCGAAAGCGCATTATGTGCCCTGTGCAGCACATTCTTTGAATTTAGTCGTCACTAGGACTGCATGTTGTTGTTGGGAAGAATGTTCATTTTTTAGTGTAGTGCAAAACCTTTATAATTTTTTTCTCTCCTTCCACACAGCACTGGGATTAACTTCTTTCTTACATGAAACCAGGAAGCAAAATGGTAAAAAGTTTATCAAAAACGCGTTGGCCAGCAAGAGAGGAAAAGTGTGTAAGTCTATATAAAAAGTGGGAGGGCGTTATCAATTGCCTCACATATATTGCCAACAATACGTTTGAAAATCCAAAACCACGTGAGCGAAATGAGGCTTCAGCTATATTGAATTAACTCAGCAGACTAGAAACAGTATTTATGATGACAGTTTGGAAGGACATACTCCAGAAATTTAATAATATAACTCTGAAATTGTAAAGTGTAAATATTGATACTAAAATTGTGCATGAATTATATAAATCACTTGTAGGATTTATTGCATCTATTCGTGGCATGTTCGACTGTTATGATAATAAATCCATGGAGATTGTCACTGATATAGACTATGAATGCACCTATAAAAAGGTCACGAAAACGCAAACTTCAGCATGACGAAGAAGCGGACTCTGAAGAAGTTTTTGTGACTGGAAGGGAAACATTTATAAAACTTTAGTACTTAACAACTCGTACGCCGAATTATTGAGGAGGAAGGAAAGCTACAGAACACTGTTGGACTCCTTCACATTTTTCAGTAACCTTTAGAACATTACACCTGACGATATTGCTGAACGTGGAGCAAAATTCCAAGCGTCATATGACACAGGTTTAGAGCCTTCCTTCACTAGTGAATGTGTACATTTCACGGAACTTTTGAAATCTTCTGTGATTATTGATATACCAGTCGAAGGAGACAAAACTTTTAACGAAAAGAGAGGTTACAGTCCGTGTTTCCGAATGTTGACATTGCTCTTAGAATATTTCTATGTATGGCACTTAAAAACTGTTCAGCAGAACGCTCGTTTTCGGCTCTTAAAAGACTCAAATCATACCTACGTTCTACGTTGTCTGAGGAGAGTTTGAACGCCTTGTCCAGTCTTCACATCGAATCCGTCCTCCTAACTGATAACCGTATGAATTATGAAGATATGATCAATGACTTTTCTGCCATGAAAGCCAGACGAAAACTTTGCTGACTGGTTCAAATGGCTCTGAGCCCTAAGGGACTTAACATCTGAGGTCATCAGTCCCCTAGAACTTATTACTTAAACCTAACTAACCTAAGGACATCACACATATACATGCCCAAGACAGTATTCGAGCCTGCGACCGTAGCGGTCGCGCGGTTCCAGACTGAAGCGCCTGGAACCGCTCGTCCACACCGGCCGCTTCTGACTGGTGAGTTTGTTTATTTATTCATATTAGTTTTAAGATTTTAAGATTATAATGTGATTTACAAACTATATATTACGTGTTCGTTTTACAGTTGCCGATGGAAAAACGCAGAACTAAACCTCGTTTACGTGCAGACATGACCAAAGGCGCCCGAAAATACTAAACAATGCCCAAATAACGCAGGCCGCTCAGGGCTGTACAGTCAAGCCATACTGATACTGAAGTACATTACAACTGATGCGTATTCTTGGCGTCTGCTGAAATGTGTAGTTATTGCGGAAATACACGCCATCGGAGATGACAAAGTGTTAATAAATGACGAACTTTAGTTCTGTCTATAAATCCGTAAAAGCTTTGCTAATACCGTTAGATAGAGCTTTGGTGAGAGCAGTAGCTGCAGTACAAAACTGTTCAGCCCTTACAGGGATTAAAGGTATTGTTACACTTATTATGCAGCATCTAGCTTCACAAACCCTAATGCTTTACTCGTTAACTATTAGATTATAAAACAAATTTGATTTTTCCACACTACTCTGGAAAATTATGTAATAACAAACCCAGTTCTGTGTTTGTTCGTCTGTATTTAGTTTTTAGTTCGTGCATCGAAATCTCTATTTCATTTTCATTTCTTCCGCTTTCCTATAGATTCACGTGTTAATATCAAAGGTGTTCTTTTTATCTGCTACACATTCAAGTTATTAGTTCGTAAAACAATTGTATTTTAATTTTGAACGCATATCTGCAAAAGTACGTATTAATTTCTTATGTTGACAAGTTCGCTTCAATTTTTAGATCATGGCACAACTTTTTTGTTTTAATTTTCAACGGTATCGTGTAAAAGAACATATTAAAAGTGAATGTATAACAAAAATCCGTTATCTCCTACACGCTCTGCCGAATTTTTAGGCCGTAAAATAGAAGTTATTTTCCTTGATTTCGTTTCTGCTGCCTTTCGACAGAAGAATGTGTTGTCACAAAGCAGTTTTAAGTTTGTTTTATCCGCTGCTATAAACCAAGTACAGTTTACGAGCCATATTAAATTTTGATTGAGCGTGACTAGATCGCTGCCGAGTCCTTCAGAACAACGCATAGCAGAGTATGGAAAAAAGGTCACAGCGCTCCCACCCAAAGCGGCAATTGTGACGTGATCGGGTAATATTGCTTAAAACATGTTTTTTTGGCACGGGCGCATGTAATATGGTGTGCCTAGGGGCGCAAAAATGTTTAATTCCACCACTGGCGGGGAGGCATGGAGAGCCGGCCGGGGTGGCCGAGCGGTTCCAGGAGCTACAGTCTGGAACCGCGTGACCACTACGGTCGCAGGTTCGAATCCTGCCTCGGCCATGGATGTGTGTGATGTCCTTAGGTTACTTAGGTTTAATTAGTTCTAAGTTCTAGGGGACTGATGACCTTAGAAGTTAAGTCCCATAGTGCTCAGAGCCATTTGAACCATTTTTGAAGGTATGGAGAACCATAAGATTAATAAAAGATGCGATGTAGCGAAGACGGTCATTCCGCAGGTACTATCTAAAGATGATGGTAAGGTACGCTGTCAGAATATTGTGTTACTTCGACGTTTGTTTATTTGTTTGTTTTACTGCCATCTATTCTCACCTTTCCTTTTTACCTACAGTAAGTTAAACACCTTGTATAGGTGTAGTTCCTTACGTCAATGCGTCGAGCAATCTATACGTCATTATCATGACATGAGTCTTAATTCAGAATTTAATTCATAGTTAATTGAGGTTGAATGTCAGCTTACAGTATAGTTCAGTGTCTCGTAATATAACTATGTGTGAACTGCTTCTGATTATAAGAAACCGGAATTTCAAGCAATTGTGTACTGGAACAAATTACATTTGTTTTTTCCGCCTATTTTTTGGATATACGCATTGATGCTGTATTACAGTAAGATATATGCCTTTCCTATATAGCATGGACTTCATGGAGCCACTCTGTTTCTTATCATGAGCAAGCAATGCCTCTTTGTTTATAAGTTCCACTGTGTAAAATGTCGTCTAAAGTCACTAAGGTTACTGGATTTGACCTAATGATTAACTTATAATAATGCGCAACAGAATCCGAAAACGCGGTTTCAAAACTAACGACCAAGGAATGAATTTCACGTAAACATTATGAAAGGCATTTCTCAAATATGAGAGCTATTGTCAATAACCACAGTAGATGGAAAGTATTGGTGGAAAGGATGTGAAGGAAAAGAGTAACAAACTGTATTCCATGACTCAGGACATTTATTATCAGAGAGATATTCTCTGCCCGACTTTAGAATTCTTTTAGCAAATCGAAAATACCTTAGTAATATGGTTACATAACGGGATTCAATTCTTAACGATGTCTCTTGTCATAATTCTTTCAGCAAAGGATCATGTCGTCAGAAGGTTGGAACACGGATGTTCTGGTAACTCACATGATAATTGAAACACGTTAATGCAGCAATTACCAACAACTGGAGACGAAACGACTAACTGGAATCACAACTAAAATGTTTTCTCCTACGTTCACTCGAAAGCACAACGTCTTACCAAACCATCATGCCCCGACTGACTTAAATTAAAAAAATTTCCAAAACTTCTCAGACGCTGTGGTTCGGTACAACAAGTCTGAGTGTGGGCAAAGGACAGCCAATCGTCAAAAAATAACACCGTGGCACATACCAGTTTACAGCACAAAATTTGAACAAGGGTTCGGCGGAATTTTTCATGGCTTGTGCAGTGGTGTGCTGTGGGCTTTCAAAACTGAATTCAACGGACATTTCCATGGCTCTGCAGTAAGAACCAAAAGATCCTGAGTTCTTTATCCCACAAGCACTTCCAATAATCCACGCAATTATATATCACAGAGCTATTCATGATTAGGATTATGGATAAATGATGACAAAGGATGCTGGTATAAAATAATGAAAGAAATAAAATCAGTCAAGTTCGTTCCCAATGCAGTCCTCCCAGGCATTATTATATGATAAGCAAATAGTGGGAAAGCAAGTTAATCAATACAAGTAATAGTTTAATGAAAAGTGGCCAATTGGGTAATGGTAGCACAAAAACACTTTTGATATCAAGTTAATATGCAAATTATTTAAATTGATCACACCCCCATCCATAAATGACGTAAGGTGCTTTCCCCAGCCGGTACGTGGGTCTGCACTCCCTCCCCCTCCGCATCCCTCCCCCTCCACCACTTAATTCTTGTTTTTGAGTCATATTCTTCTGATCGGTTTGATTAGATGTGCCACGAATTCCTCTCCTGTGCCAACCTCTTCATCTCAGAGTAGCACTTGCAACCTACGTCCTCAGTCATTTGCTGGATGTTTCTCAATCTCTGTCTTGCTCTACAGTTTTTGCCCTCTACTGCTCCCTCTAGTACCATGGAAGACATTCTCTGGTGTCTTAACAGATGTTCTGCCATCCTGACCCTTCTACGTTTTACTGTTATCCACATTTTCCTTCTGTTCTGTTCCGTTTTTTCACACAGTCCATGTTCCACTACCATACAATTCTGTGCTCCAAACGTACACTGTCAGAAATTTCTACCTCAAATTAATTCCTATGTTTGATACTAGTAGACTTCTCTTGGCCAGAAATGCCTTCTTTACAGTGCTGATCTGCTTTGGATGTACTCCTTGCTTCATCCGGTATTAGTTATGTAGCTGGCTAGGTAGTAGAATTCCTTAACTTCATCTCCTTCGCGGTCATCAATCCTGACGTTAAGTTTTTTGGTGTTCTCATTTATGCTACTTCTCATTACTTTTGTCTTTCTCCGATTTACTCTCAGTCCATAGTCTGTACTCATTAGACCGTTCTTTCCATTCAGCAGATGCTGTAATCCTTCTTCAGTTTCACTGAGGAAAGCAATGTCATCAGCGAATCTGATATCGCTTCACCTTGAGTTTTAATCCCACTATTTAATCTTCCTTATTTCCGTTATTGCTTCTTCAATGTACAGATTGAACAGAAGCGCCTGATGACTACATTCTTGTTTGGCATCCTTTTTAATCCGAGAACTTCGTTCTTGATGTTCCTCTTGTTGTTCCCTCTTGGCTCTTGTACATATTGTATGTTACCGTCTACCCGTATAGCTTACCTGTACGTTTCTCAGAATTTCCTACATCGTGTTGCATTTGAAATTGTTGAACGCTTATTCCAGGACGATAAATGCAATGAATGTGTCTTGATTTTTCTTACTCTTACTTCCATTATCAACTTCAGCGTCAGAACTGCCTCTCTGCTGCCATTACCTTCCCTAAAGCCATACTGATTGTCATCAAACACATGCTCCGCTTTCGTTTCCACTTACCCTATTGGTGGGAATTTCAAAAGTTGGAGGGAAATTCAATTAAATGGTAGGCATTTCAAACATGGTGTGAAGTTCTTTTTCCCAAGGCTGTGCCGACGTCCAAGCCCACCCCTCACTGAGGAATGGGCGGGAAATTCAAAATGGCAGTGTCCTTTCCAGCACTTGAACACCGATCCTTTTGGACAAAGTTCCCCCCGCAACAGCTGCAAATTGTCCAGGTGCATAAGATGAAGGTTAAGTTAGTGTACATTATTTATTATGTTTGGGTGACTGAAGTAAAGAGAGGTTATAACTATGTAATTGAAAGATCGATACTTATTACATAATTATTCATAGAGATCAGTTCTAATTACGCAAGTATATGCAAAGCGCTAGACAAGAAGCACCTAAAATTGCAATGCAGCGTAAAAGTTGACGTTGTTACAGCGCTGGTGTTGTCCTGCTGCGAAAAACATTCACAATACCACTCGAAACTAGTGGCAGATGGCTCAAACTGTACATAGTCTATCCCTTCACCTACAAGCTGGCAGTAACAAGACTGGAGCGGAAGGTACTATATTTGTTCAACTGGCGAGTTGCCGGTGTTGGACAGAGAGTAGTTTAATAAATGGATTACCTGTAAGCATACAGCTGAGGACTGTATCTGTCGCTGTTTGACTCCAGAGTTCGGCACAGACGCATCCCATTGCATTGATTGACAATCACCCTGCAGCCCAGGTAATCGAAATTCAGGAAAGACAACACACCCTACCATAACTGATTGAAAATGCTTCAGTACTCTAATCACACATGAAAATTGGCGTCCCAAGAGATTGCAGCAGGGAAGTGGGGAGACAGTTTCAAATGTGTTGTACTCGATCTGTGGTCATGAACGAAGCAACTTAGAGCCACTAATACCTGCCTCTCCCCACCGTAGGTACGGATGCGGGCGTATTCTATCTTGTCACTGGTGGTCCACAGACAGATCCGTCTAGAGGCGGTGATATACTGTCTGCGGAACTCAGTCACAGATGGAAGTTTCCTGCAAGCTGTTAAACATATTTCTCGGAAAGACTGGAACAACAAAAAAATTCCGGAAAACTCTCCAGATCGGTTTTTCAAATGGATGGCTGCTACCGCTTCTGCTTCCAGGCACACAATCCGGTCCCCAGCTGACTGGCTGGAGGTCCTGGCAGTACAGCGCTAACGATGACTGGGTGTTGTGTGATGTCCTTAGGTTAGTTAGGTTTAAGTAGTTGTAAGTTCTAGGGGACTGATGACCATAGATGTTAAGTCCCTTAGTGCTCAGAGCCATTTGAACCATTTTTGAAGCTAACGATGCTGACATGCACAATAGTACGTGAAAACAGCGAGTCACAGAACAGAGCGAGATAAATGACAGCTACCCAGGCAACGACTTGTACGCCTAAACTACAGCAGCAACCAACTATCCTCTACGCTGCAGCGTACTGTCCCCGTATGCGCCCGCCGTTCTGCAGTGAGAACACTTCCCTGTAACTACTATATTTAATGTCAACGCACCTCCCATAAGCAAGCATTTGTTAAAAAAGGAAGAAACAATCGCCACCATTCTTATTTTACATTGTTGATTGCGTTTCCTTAAACTTATGGCTTGACTTTTTTTGGCTTCACAAAGATTTTATTTTTATTTGTTATTACTCTTATGTTGTAATTTCATCTACTGACACGTTCCATGACCTTGCAGATCGCCCCTCCATTTGGATCTATGGAACTTGATGTGTAAATAAATAAATTAATTAATTAATGTCGTGTTTCCTGGAAAATAGATGCAATCCATTTACTTTTAGTTTTATGAACAAAATCGGTATAGTTTTTATGTTCGACTGCAGGACAAAATTCGCATCTCCCTCTCTCCCCGCCTCCTGTTATTTTGCGACGTCCAATGATGCGAAAGAAAAAAAACTACAGCACTGCCGCCGATTGCATATGACTAAACTGCAGAGGTCAGTACTATACATCTGACAGATGTATTAAGTTACCTCTCATTTCCCATACATGTCCACCCTGCGTAAAATCGAAAAAAGCTCCCATTATTTTCCTGCAAAACTATCGATCACTGCAGAATGACCTCGTTACTCCCCTACTTTCATCTCGCTTAACTTCTGCGGAGCAGATTTTGTGCCTGCAAGCAGAAGCGCTAGCAGCCATCCGTTTGAAAATCGGTCAGGAGAGCTCTCCAGAATTTTGTTGTTGCTTCAATCTTTCCGAGAAATACGTATAACAGATTGCAGGAAGAGTCCATCTGCGACCAAGATCTGCAGACAGTACATCACCGCCATTAGATGGATCTCTTTGTGGACCATCAGCGACAAGATAGAACAGGCCTGTATCCGTGCCTACGCTGGGGAGAGGGAGGGACGAGATGAGGTATTAGTGGCTCTAAGTTGGTTAGTTCATGACCGCACATCGCGGAGAAACACGTGCACCTGCCGCCGTTGTCTCCTGGTGCAATCTGTTGGCATGACGATTTACCCAATCCCAGTACATATGTTGCATTATGACCCATTGATTACGAGAGCTGGTTTTTTTCACGACAGTTTCGATGTGTAATTAGAACAGTGAAGCACTTTCTATCAGTTGTGTAGCGTGTATTGCCTTTCCTGAATTTCGATTACCTGGGTTGCAGGATGATTGTTTAGCAATGCAGCAGGATGCATCTGCAGCGAACTCTGGAGTAAAATAGCGATAGATAGTCTTCACCTGTATCCTTACAAGTAATACACTGATTAATCTCCTGTCTGTGCAACATGAGCATGTCGTCCCTTAAACATAATTACTGCCAAAATTAAAGACAGTACCTTCCACTCCAGCCTTTTTTTTCCGTCAGCTTGTAGGTAAACGGATCATCTTATTTAGATTCTGAGTACATCTGCCACAAATTTTGAGTAGTACTGTGATTTCTTTTACCTGCAGGATAATAAGAGTTTTACTACGTCGTTAATATTTCAGCTGCATTGCGATTTTAGGAGCTCCTTGTGTAGCACTCTTTATAATAAGTAGCGTAATTAGGGCCGATCTTCACTTGAGCTTCCCAATTAAAATAAATAATGTACACTAACCTAACCTTCATCTCCAGCACCTGGACGGTTTGCATGTGGTGGTGGCGGGGGGAGGGGGGGGGGGGGGGAGGGTGCACTTGGCCTGTAAGGACTGGGGTTCAAGTCCTTGAAAGGCTACCACCATTCTGAATTTGGCGCCTGATCCCGCATAGGGGGTTGGGTGGGATGTCAGCACAGTCTTGGGTTAAAGAAATTCCCGGCAATTTTGGAGATTACTACAGCTTTCTTGAATTTCTCGCTAAAATTCGAAATTCCCATAAAAATTCGGAATTGCCGCCAGTAGAGTTCGTTGAGGAAGGAGAGGGAGAGCGATAGGGAGGGGGAGGGTGACCCGTGTGCCGGCTGGGGACCCATGACGTCATGGGTTGGTGGGAGAGAGATTGGGATTGGATTGGGACTGGTTAATTGATCAATTTAATTTATTTGCATATGTCCATTTGCATTTGGATGTCAAAAGTGCCCTTAACCCACTACTAAGGTGACTGAGGGAGACACCTTTCAAATCTAGTAAAATGTTACAGCAGATCAGAAACAAATTTTATCAGCAATAAATATGTACGTAATACGCAAGAGTTTGTAGCCTGAACCCACCTATCAGCTGTCGGTAGTGATCATGTTTTGGTATCACTTACTGAATATAGTAAATGGTGGCTTCGTGATATATATATATATTACATAGAGCAACATCACCTTCTCAAATAACATAAAAGCGAAGGCAGTTCATCTCTGAAACATCATAACATCAAAATACTCTTTATATGTGTGCTTTTTATCTGTTGTGCATCGCTTTAAAGACGTGCGGTTGTACTGGGGGAATACCATTAAACGTAGGAAAAGAAATGAAATTGTGCTCGGCTGTTATGTATGTGTGTGTATCGTGATGCAGATCCTACGTTTTAATGTCTTACGACATACATTAATGTTTTTGCAGCTACCAGTGAGCTTTCAATGCCTTTTTCATAATTTCTGTCGATCATTATAATATCGTGCAAATCGAGTATGTCATTGACGTATTTCAATATATAGCCATTTGAAAATAACCGTACAACTGAAATTCTTCAATAATGTAATATTAAAGAACAAGATTATCACTAACTTGACAGGCGCGTCATAACAGTATGGTTATTCAACACTGTGGTACCGCATCTGAAAAAATTGATCTTATTGTTGGAACATCCACTATTTTCACCATGTTTGGAATTATCTGACTTGCGTTTGTTCCGACATTTAAAGAAATTAATGACTGTGAAACCATTTGAATAAAACAAAGAGACTGTGGGAAATACAGCTGGTAATTTTACTTATCTTAAATTGGCGGTTGGAATATGCTGACAAGAAAATACTCGAACAGACTGCATTGATGCGGAAGGTACCTACGGTGGCAAATAGGATATTTTTTTGCCGAAAAATCGGCATTTAAATGGTGCACCGAAAAATGTTCTCCATTTTCTCCTTCGACGCGTTCAACAGTACAAAATATAATATTTTAAATGCTATGTTCTTGTCTCCCCGAAGCACGTTTTCACGATATTTCCACGTGGTTCCCAATATTCAGACTCGTAAGGAATTTAGGTGAACTGTCGCACTGAATGTCGGTAGCAGTTTAATTCATGTCACAGCATTGCAAACGTGACTATAGCATAATACGAGTAAGAATGTATACCAATGTGGTTTAAATTAATTTCCATTTGTGGCACAGTTCTGATGGTTATCCCTTTGTCCTCCAGTTCGTTGGAATACTGTTTCTCATTGCCAGTTAAAATGTAATATTCGGAAACTACATAATGGGGCGTCGTTTTGCTTTTTTCGTAATACATGTTTTACATATTTCTGTGCCTTCGCGTCGAGCTGCACCGGACGTCATCTGTGGCTTTGTTTAGCGATATTCGAACTCTCCAACAGACTGTACACTGAAGATTTACTCGTCTGTTCCCACATGTCTATTTCACTGTTGCTGCAGGTCTCCTAACACAACCCGGTCCCTTCTTCAAATATTTGACGTTGTTAATATGAATTGTTGCTACTGTATCTACAGGTTTACTTTGCGCTGACCTTCTACGCTGCACCTGTACAGTACGTGTGTAATTAGCTGACTTCACTCTGGAGGTGCCCCGTGTGCTTTCATTTACGCTGTTTTTAGTGGTGCACTCTCTGCTGACGAACAGCGCGGCTTGAACCTTATACGTATCTTGTGCAAAGTTAGCCACACACATCAAACAACTAAAGGAAACGACTGTGTTCGAAAGTATGTGATTTTTATCGTGCACTGAATGTGACGATTTTTGAACTCAAATTTTAGATTTGCAACGTAGAATATTAGTCTACTGTAGGCTAGATAGGTACAGAAAATACAGAAAGTACAGACACAAAGAAAACGGAAACTTTTGTGGAACATTTATCTTTATTAAAATACATTAATGTAAGAGTTTCTCAGGGGAATGTCTTAGGGCCAATATCGTCCTTAATAAACGAAGGTAAATTTCCTGTCAGTGTTAAATATGGGAAAAAGCTGTCTGCTGATTACAGCAATACTGATATCCCGCTTAAGAAAAAAATCCTGGTAAGCAATATAAATAAGAGCATGGCCAATAAATAGTATGTGGTAAAATAACACTGAAGAGAGTAAAAACGATTAGCATTAATTTATGCTTGAGAACAAAAAATAATACTATCGAATTAAGTATACATAGTAAAGGGATGAAAACAATTTGAAATGCAATATACACGGAAGATACAAAAAAATAAAAGGACTTCAACATGTCATGTTGACACGTAATAACAAATTTTTCTGATTTTAGCCCATACTCTCTCCTCCTAAAGTACAGAAAGCAAGGAGCTTGCGGTACAAGAGGTTTGTTTCAGAGAATCGAACATGAAGACGCGCTCATAGCTCTTAAAGGTATGTATTTTAGAGACCATGTTTAATAGACGTTTTTGCTTCGAATAATGGTTGCTGTCATGACCCTGGACAATGAGTATTCCTTTTGGAACACCTCGTATTAATCGCAGCATATTAAGATCTTCATGCTGACTAGTGTTTTTCCACGTGTCTGTAGTTGTGGTTTTAGTGAACGAAGACAACAACAGGACGCAGTTATTTCATGTTAGTCTAGCTCCTGATCCATTAGAATGAATTTTTTGCTTGCACTGCTTGCAATTTCCTGAAGTGAATGAACGGCACCAAAGTGTTGACTTCAGGTTTCTTTCACCTATAACATGCCACGATGAGGAAATGTACATTAAGTCTCTGAAGTCTATTTTATTGATGATTTTTTCAACAAGTAGCATATTACATAAACATTTGAGAATGTAACGTCTCAAGAATAAGAGCGACGAGGCGTGAATGTCTCACCAAGTTCCTGAATAACTTGTTTTGTAAAATCAATGATTCGCAGGTGGATACTTTCATGCTGTAGCAGTGTGTGATGCAGCCTTTGTTAGTCTTTTCCCTTATACTGTCACCGCGAGGCATCCTACTTGTTAACAGCAAATGCCAACTGTGATGAACATTTCTCTGAGCCAAGAGATGCATATCAGTATCTTTGATATTCGTTAGGTCTGCCTGAAGAAACAGCAGAGAGAAAATGCCAGGGAATAATGCGTTCATGACCACTTGATCCCTACTTACAGCCCTCATCCTAGGTGGCGCCCCGATTTGCAGGCAGTCACCAGTTTTTGGCTAGTGTACAGCACATTGTAACTGTCGTCCATTCAAGGATGTGGAAATTGATTTTTCGCATTTTGTATGTACTAAAGACCATGCAGTTTTCTCCTTCATGGAACCATATAACTGAGACTTGAATGTAAAAAGGAAAATTAACAAAAATGTGAAGCCATAGCAAGTCAAAGGAAGGAGGTCTTTGGTGCAGCCAAATGTAAGTGAACATTTATACTTTTTTCATGTTGCGATACTTGGATCAAGTTCTCAGTTAGAATAACTCAGAATTCAGTGCCACAATTTTTAGACTAATTTGGAAGCTGTTTTAGTATTTTTGAACAAGAAGGAGAGATTAGATTCATGCGTCGTTTCAGCAACTCGACTGCTGATGCCATAAGACTGTTTCTTTCCCCCATCACAAATTACAATTTAACCTTTGTTATTGGCAGATATTATCTAAGTCATTTTCAATTAATTCTTCCGTAAAGTAAAGCTGATAGATGTTTTGGGGGGATTTCGGAAATTAAATCGTATGGTAAAGGCCAGAACACAGATACGAAATATAGATGTTAGCGCAGTTAATATAGTAGAATCGATCCCTGTAGTGGAAGGGACTGGAACACAAGTAAGTCAGCTGACAAATACTTTAAACAAATTATTCATAAAGTTAGAGATGATGTCCTATGATGTCCATCATAGTTTATCGGTTGGGGAATTTATGGCCAAAAAAGACTAGTTACCGAAGAAGCAAGTCTTTGAGCACACAACATGAGTTACCGAGAAAGCAGACGAGTTTCTCAGCAAGCAAGACGACTTATCTACAAAGATGGATGTAATGACGTTCGAGTACGCAGAAAAACAAGACATGTGCAAGCAAACAAGATGAATTATCTAAATAACAGGATGTTGTAATATGACAGATTACTGAACATTCAGCCAAATATGGTGCACTGACAAAGAAATTATGTAAAGAGGTAAATCAGACACAGATTTAGCGGAAAAGGTTCAGGAGCTATCAAAAAAAGTAGTTAAGCTTGATGCTGAGCAAGACAAAATAAGATATGATCAATTCGAGTCACATGGGAAAAATTTGATCCCAAGAGTTTGCTTCTTGAACGTTATCCAAAGACAAACAAATTCCTCATCTGGTATGTCTGCAAAAGGCGATTAGTAATATTTCTACTAAATTAGCAGAAGGGCATAATCAGTCAGACGTGGCGCTGGATACAGAACTGCATACAAACAGAGGTACCAGGCTCTAAGGACAAGTTCGTTCCTGGGCTGGTGTGAAGCAAAATGACGTGGTGAAATGAAATATCTGCACCGCAGAACGCACGTTCTGATATAGGGCGGTACCATGTCTCACCATGATGGAAGGAAACTTAATAAGACATAGCTAATTTCAAGTGTTACTGTCAGGAAAAACGGCGATCACCCTGTAGTTTTCATACAGCAATGCCACGATAATGGTCTAAGGATTAGAGGATAGCATTCACTGCATGATTTATCCCAGGTGATGCAGCATTATGAACGGGTGAAGTAGTTGAATATTGTTGATCATTTGATGAAAATGATCATGAGTTCAAGAGTGTGTCTTTAGCGAACTATTTGTCAGCAGTTGTGCAATAAAGGTTGTAAATGGAAGAATTTAACCACGAATTATTCCGGTCATACCAAATAGTCACAGAAACTACTTTGAAAAGTTTTTCAATAAGACGAGGTATTAGGAAAACTTTTTGTCACAACAGGATGCAGTGAGAATTTTAAAAGCAAAATTACATATTCCCCTTAATAAGATACTGATCAATATTTCTGATCTAACATCGAGGAAGTTATGCCCATGTTAGATTCGATAGATTTAACACGCACAGATATAAGAAGGGAGGTGAATGGCGAGAGAAAGAGAAGTGGGAATGAAGGAGAGGAGTAGAGATGGGATAGTGTGGTGGGACGTGGAGTGGGAGGGGATCAGAAGGACATGAGTTTGGGGGAGGGGTGAAGAAGGGGTAGTGGAGGGGGATGGGGAAGGGTGTAGGGGGGGAGGTTAAGGAAAGGGAGGGTCAGGATGGGAGGGGAAAAAGGGAGAGTGGGAGAGGAGAGAAGAAGGGAGAAGAAGAAAGAGAAGGGAAGAGAGTCACAGAGAGAATGCATGCATAGGGTGGGGGCTAGTACATGGCTGTCCAAAGGAACATTGCATTGTACACAGGCACTGTAGTCAATGTTTTATTTATTGGCTAATACCAGGCTTGTGCCTTATAGCTACAATGTCCCTCCTTTATGGGAATAACATTAATGGAAGTAAGAATGCGGGTGTGACATTCAGCTGACGACATACTAAAGCTTGGGTCTGGCTGTGTATCCTGGTCAGAGAGCCAAAATGGTTCAAATGGCTCTGAGCACTATGGGACTTAACAGCTGGGGTCATCAGTCACTACACTTAGAACTACTTAAACCTGACTAACCTAAGGACATCACACACAACGATGCCTGAGGCAGGATTCGAACCTGCGACCGTAGCAGTCGAGCGGTTCCAGACTGGAGCGCCTAGAACCACTCGGCTACCACGGCTGGCTCAGACAGTCAAGGTGGTTAAGGCAACTGTTCATATGAAGCAGAAAATCCAGGTTCGAGGCCCAGTGTGGCATCAGTTTTCCCTGACACTTTCATGATTACAGCTCATGGCAAGGAGGACAAACTTTGTTCCACCCTCCACATCCTTACCACCTACTCCCAAATCGACTCGATTTCACCCGGCCCTTCTCAACACTAGGAGTCATCTTTCTAGATGGTGACCTCAACCATTCAGATGTCTCCTTCAATATCTCCATCCACATCAAGTACAAGAACCATCAACAGTACCCCACTTTGACTGTGTCATGAATTCCATGTCAAGAAGTCTCTTCTATGAAGCCTCAGCGCTAGTGGACGCTGCATCACCAGTGAAAAGTGGGAGTTGTCAAAACATACCGATAAACTTACCAGAGACTTTATTGGCAGACAATATCCTATTCAGTTCGTACATAAAGAGGTATCTCATACCATCTCCTCCTCTGAGACGAGTGACCCTGTTAACAAGCCAATGAAAAGCACTCCTTTAATTGTTCAGTATCACTGTGGCCTTGAAAAGCTCAACCATATCCTTCACCATGGCTCTGACTATCTCTCCTCACGTTATGAGATGAAGGATATCATTCCCAAAATCCTACCTATATCACCCAAAGTAGTGTTTCACCGCCCATCCAACCTACAAAATAACCTTATCCATCTATACTTCAATCCTGCATCCAATGTGGATCCTGTGGGTTAGTCCTTGTGATCAATCAAAGTGTAAGACCTGCACCATACATCAATCCATTGCAGCCATTTAGAACCATGTAATACACAATAAAAGGGCCATGTATGAAAGCAGCCATGCTATATATCCTAATAAAACTAAACACCTACAGCCATTGTTTTGAAGTTATCTTATTATATTTCAATCAGTGTCGGTGACTCAGTACACCATATTCAGGATTTAGTTGACGTTGATTGTGTGAACTCCGATTGTACATGTTATCTCATCAGTGGGCAATATCTATGAACTGCCTTCTGTAGAATAACATAACAGCAGTGTTGTATCTGCAAACATCAACGACTGAGTTAGTAGATGATGTTTGCAGACACAACATCAGTTTTACTGTATTTTATGGAAGTCAGTTCATAGATATTGGCAACTGATGAGATCTTGTTTACGATCAGAATTCACTCCCTCAGCGTCAGCTAAAACCTGAAGGTGATCCTTTGAGTCACTGAAACTGGTTGCAGTATAATAACATCAAAACGATGGCTGCAGGACCTACATTTTATTATATAAGTGGATGGCCAAAGTCCCACCTACCATCGATCACAAGGATGGATATATAAAAACTTGATGTCATAAATCAAATACGCTGATATTATTGTGGAACAATCTATGTGAGCATGATAAGTAACCAATTGTCCAATCACATGAATCGTCGTCGCCTAACTGTGAAAAAGCACAAACTTGACCATCCAGTGGTCAACATTATGCACACACCTACATAAATTTCATCAGCTGCTTCCTACACAGGCCATTTGGATACTCCTTTCCAGCACACTCTTCTCTGAACTATGAGAGTGGAAATTGCCTCTCCAGTATATTCTAACCTCTCGCTGTCCCCCTGGCCTAAACCTAAGCTAATTTCTTTCTCATTGCCTCACTTTATCTTTAATTTTCTCTATTTTATTCACACCATTCCTTCCCCATCAATGTTCATCCCCACTCATGGAGAACCTCCCCCCTCCTCTCTGTCTCTCACTCTCTCTTTCGCTACTCCTGTCCCTCAATCTCCATCTACCCTCTTTTTCTACCTTCTCCCTTACACTTTCGACTTCGTTACCCTCTTCATCACTTTTATCTCCTTTCCTCTCTTGCCTCCCCGCTTCTCCCTCTGTCCATCACGGTAATGTTCTACCCTCTGAATTTCCTGAGTCTTGTTGTAGAGCCACTGAGTCATCTGGCGAAAGACATGCCTCACGCTAGCACACTACCTTTTCCTTGTCCCCTGCGTCATTCCCTACACTCTACCCACTTCCATCAACTGAGGAAACGGCTTTCAACAATCAATATACAATAAACAGTCTCGCCATAACCACAGCTTTGTACATTTGTGTGTATGTGTGTTTGCGAATGTGGATATGCGTACTGTTACTTGTAAAAAAGCAAGAGTTGTAAAGATAGTGTTAACTGTTTTCTGTTATGTTTTTCTGTGCACCATGTACCAGTTGTCTATAGGTCAGTTGTTGCCTTTCTCTGATTTTACGTATTCTTTCATCCATAAATTTCTATTATATATCTATTTAAACATTAAACTTACGTTTTCAAACCAAGATAAATCTGAAAATTGGTGCACAAACAGTTACCTAATCTCATCTATATTGGAAGTTTATAGTTTGGCTACGGAACAGAAATAAACATTGGCTCAAAGAGACTGGTACAAGACCATGAATAGGTGGACTGTTCAAATCTTTTGGTTAGAGTAAGTATACTTGTAAGTTAACCTGTAGTGTTTAAATTTTGGTACATTGTCAGATCAGATACAAGTGTTGTGGATGATAAATTATGATGTTTATCTTCTGTGATGAATGGATGAATTGTTTTGTGTAGATACTTAATTTGACAGAGAACTATGGAGACTTAACTTCAGTTATGCATAAAAGGAAGGACATTTAAGTGAAAGTTGAGTAACAGGAACTGTAAACAATCTCATAAGATAAGATGCTAAATTAACCAACCAATTTTGAGGATTTCTATGCTGGGAGAGGTAGTTCATGCTACATTCCAAATCTGAATTCATAACTGATCTGATTTCATCCAATTCGTTTTGTCAACTGATTTGCAGCTAAACTTTTCGTTTAACGTGTTACAGTGGACTCAGTATGAAAGAGTATAAATAAGGAACAAAAGCATTCTAAGTTGTCCATATCTACACGAATATACTAAACCAGCAGGTAAGGTTATCACTATACACATGTGAAACAGAGGTGCTAGTCGAAAGGGTCATATTTTAATTTCGTGGTTTAGTTACGAAACAATTTAATTTTGAATAATGCAGAACGTTTTATGATCGCGAGAGAACTGGGCTACGTTGTAGGAAGATCACATTGCGGCCATGCGCTTATATGAACGTTTAAGTGCTAGGTTCTGCAGTCACTACTAAGTAAACTGCCATTTAGGTAAAGACAAAACGATAAACAAAAGGAAGATGTGTATATACGAGGCAAGCGATAAGTGATGCTTATCTTAAAACAGCTATTTCCCCTGCGATGATACTGACGTGTATTGTATGTGTGCTTGTGTATAAAAGCAACCCCAGCTGTGAACGCAAATCGATGTGCCTGTCAAGGGAAAACATTGTGCATTCCTCACAAGAGCGCAAAAGTGAACGAATAAGACAGAGATTATTACAACTCTGTTTGGTGTGTTCCATTATTAAATCAGTATACAACTAATGATTTTCTTTTTGCGACATAGAACCCGTTCTTTGTTAATTTCCCTTTTGTATTACGTTAAAGCTAGATTTCCTTATAAACATTTCCGCAAAATGTGACAAGTGGCATATAAACGAACGTGGTATTCTGCTCTGTTAATGTGTGGTACTTTATAACAGCAATTGTTCTTAATATAGTAGCAAATAACAGGGATGCCTGTATAAACGTTCCGCCGTTTCCTTCACTTCTAACTTCATCGGCGATTGGAAAAAGGAATTTGCGGCACCTCAAACATTACATCACTGCTTACGAGGTAAATAATTCGGATCGAAAATAATCCGGATCGAAAACGATTCTTTTCTTTCGTGGCCTTCGCATAGTGTGTTAGTGTTGCTCCATAAATTGTTCCTCACGACAAATCCGGATTATGATTTTACCGGCATTGTAAACGGCAGTCAGAAACCTATAAGGACTCGGTCACTGGCCATCGGGGTCTTATTTGTGGTTGTGGTTGTGTGTGCTCAGAAGGAAACGTCGCAAATCGTATACTGACTCCATAATTAGGGGCTTGCTCCTCCTATGTACGTGCTATAAAAAGGTGCATAAAGAGGTTTTACGGCATTCGGATCCTTCCTTACACGCAGCACTTAAAATAACGCAGTCTTTCGTATTCACGAAGGAAACTGAAAGCAGCCAGGGGGAAGTTCGGGCCACACGGTCCGCCGACCCCACAGACGTGGCGGTAAACACTTCGCTCAAGCACACCAGGAAAACCAAGGCACGCTCAGACAACATTGATGAACATGCTGGCCCTCGCCGACGTCCTTTCCCTCAGCGCAACGGGCTACAGGCACACGGACAGAGCAGCGAAACTTCAAGTGTTTCCGAACGTTCTCTCTCTCTCTCATAGTTTAATTTCCGAGGACTTTCCGGGTTCTCTGTCTTCATCGTCGTTTACCCTCGTGCTCTTACTGTTTCCACCGACAACTTTGCTCCCGCTTTCCACATTACTCAGTTTCCAGCTTTCGTGTTGTGCGTTTCCTTAAAGGACACGTTAATAGTGTGTGTCGGTCGCCCTCCACGTGGCAGTACAGACATGATGAGGCATTCTGGGTGGAATCTTGGTCTGTTATTTCCTCCACTGACGTATCTCGTCGATGTACGTCAAAATCAGGAGTGCACACTATCGTTAAAGCATACGGAAACGTATAAACCTGTAAAACTGTTATTAGTGCATGTCTTTGAGGTCCCTTTTCTGGCGCACCCTCTATCAGAAACAGTACCACCCATTTTGGGTTAGGCTCCCCTACGCTAAAACTGTTTCATTCGAGAGTAAATGCAAATAGTCGCCATAAAATAAATATGGAACACGTTTGGCTACAGAAGTCTCTTCTAAAAATTTTTCTAGGAA
This sequence comes from Schistocerca gregaria, assembly GCF_023897955.1. Lineage (NCBI taxonomy): Eukaryota > Metazoa > Arthropoda > Insecta > Orthoptera > Acrididae > Schistocerca > Schistocerca gregaria. Next base: position 416,335,610 of record NC_064925.1, on the reverse strand, counting down.
ACTTTCAATCTTAGCCTTTAATTCTATCAATTTGGAAGACATATTTGGGTTAGATGCCTTCAAACAGTTTGGGTTCCCCATTTTGGAGAATGTCTGGCGACGACGGAAATTTTGTTCCATTTAAATGCCTCATAACCGTATTTGTTGACTTCTGGGTTATAACGAGCTACCTGTGTTGACAGTGAAAATACATTTAAAACAGGGGTCAGTTCCCCGATTCTCTCTGGCGCGTCCAATCCCGCACAGCCTACGGGACACAATTAAAGCCGAAGTGGACAGGCTGGAGGACCTCGAAGTCATTGACCCCGTCTCATCGAGACAACGGTGTTCTCTCCTCTTAAACACGTCATAATCTGAAAGCCATCAATGGTCAGGACTTCTTGGGTATTTCTCAATTCCACACTCAGAAGATCTGTTGTCAAAGCTGTAAAACAGAGACGTAGTGAAACTAATTTATCAGAAGTGTACTTGCAGTTATCATTAAATCCAGAATGTAGCGAATTGTAGGTTTTGAACACTGTTTTTGGCCTCTACTGGCATATCCGACTGCTCTTTGATATTTCCAGCACCCCAGAAGTGTCTCACCATTTTCTGAAACATTTTGTAAGGTGGCTATAATTTCGCACCTTACAAGTACTCATCCACATACTTTACCGTGATCTACAAATGCAATTAGGTATCATGTGATAGGTTGTACATCATATATATATATATATATATATATATATATATATATATATATATATATATATATATATATATATGCAGGAGACTGACATTGTCACATACGTCTTGTAAATAATTGTTAACGCTTATTGCATGAAAGGTGATGGAGTGTCTATATTATAAAAAAGGGTGTAACGAATGATTGCCTATATTAGTAGAGGTTGGAATGCCAGTGGATATCAAACGGCTGGCAGAACTGAAGCCCTGGGTGGAAGGCCCACCCAGGTGTGTTGGTCCTGCTTAAACGCAGGAAATAGCAAGGCGGACGTCGTAGCACCTAAGCGCTGGAGCACAATAGATTCGCGACCGACCTGTTTTGTAGCCGAACCGGAAGGTTTATACTTCGGAAACGCTGAAAATCTTGGACGCAGGTGAGAGGGACGAAGAAGTGGCATCTCGGAAACTACGCAGGCTGAGTTATTTTCAAGGATTTCTACTCAGAAACGTACTATTGTGCGAGTATAGGTTATTCCTCGCAAACTTTCCGCGCTGGACGACAAAGACTAAAATATGGTTGGTCGGCTTTCGGATGAATCTGCAAAGAGGGAGAATATTACGTGGTTTTTTGGAATATGATTCATCTTCGGAATTATGATGGTGGGGAGCCAAGCCTTGCTGGGAAGCCAGTGCTGGACAGACACAGTCTTCCGTTGTGAGCGCTTGTGTGTGACGTGTGACGGTCGCTTGATATCAGCTTTGTTCATATAGACGGACTTGCTGTATTTGCTCCCAAGAGAGTTTATAGTTAGAACAGTTAGGAACTGCATCGTTGCGAACTTATACGATTATGGACTTCACCTCCGGGTTGGAATTCGTCTTTGAGTACGCAGCCTTCAGTAATTGAGAGCACTTCTTCTGCCTATACTTAGGTTGAGACGTTATCTGAACTCCGTCCTTGTGGCGGGGAGTTTGCGTTTCTCGTCTGTAGAACACAGAGAGGAGAAGGCAGTATTAGAGTATGTTAGTCAGAGAACCGCCTTATACTGTCCTAGTGTTTGAAAGAGTTTATTTGTGGCTGGAGTTTTTCCATCGTCGCAGACGAGAACGAGAACCGTCACTTCGACGCACCGGATGCGGTACATATGGTGATATCGCAAATTGCTTCGGATTATTAGGGTTATAAAAGCTAGACAGCTGTGATCACGTTAGTTCATTTCTACGGAGGTTTCACTCCACCGAGATCATCTTTAAAAGTAGTATCTTTTAGTGTTTAGTACGTAGATATTGTCAGTTATTTCGCGTTATTGAAGTTACATCGCGCAGTCATAATAAGGGGCAGATTTGGGCATTTGTTTAGAAATTTTACTTATGGAATATAAACTTTGTAACATAAACTTTTTTTTAATCTACAATAAATATATAAGCAGGAACAACGTTTATCATTTAGTGGTATTAGTTGCCTTAAACATTCATTTATTTTCAGGTTGTAATTTATATGTTGAAGGCCATTAAGAGATTCTAAGATCTGCTTCAGGGGTAGTCAGACAGGGCCAAATCTTCATTTTAGCGTTTATTATTTTCCGTTGAGCAGATTCATTTTACAACCACCTGGAGTAGCGTCTTGGAATTTGATACACGAAATTCCTTCGTTCTGCAATTATCTGGATGTCACCGTAGTGACACAGGCAACCACGAATGAGCATCTTCGTAACTTAAAATCTTTGTTTCTTCTATTAACCACTAGAGGACTAAAATGCAATATTCAGAAGTGCAAATTTTTTCATCAATCCGTTCAATATCTTGTGTGTATAATCACCAGGCAGGGCGTCCGTTCTACCAGCCAGCACGTCGGTGCCCTACAGAACATGCCCATTCCCAGAATCTCAAGGAACTGCAATCCTTTATGGGAAAAATCAGCTACTGCAGCCGATTCATTTCCCATTTGAAAAAATATCCTAGCTGCTCGCCGCATTGTGGAGAAAGCGTGGCTAGAACCTAGTGGTCTCCAGAGCGACGCAGCTTTTCTCACGCTTAAACAAGCCACACAGTCGGCACAGTGCCTCGTCCCGTTTTCACCAAGGAGGCCTCTTTTCCTCGCCAAGGATCCCATGCAGCATGGAGTGGGCATGTTGCTATCCCACTATCAGGCTCATGGTTCCGAATATACTACTGCATTCGTTTCAAATACACTCAACGCTGCCTAACGGAACTGCTACCAGACTGAAAAGGAGGCGTTGACTATCGTTTACACGGTTGAGAAATTTCACGTTTACCTTTATGATGTGAAATTGTAGCTGCTTACAGACCACAAGACGTTCTTTGGGTCCGTGTTCAAGTGTCCCAGACAGGACAGCATAAAGGTTGGAATGGTGTGGATTGCTGTTATAAGCTTGTAAATACATCACCCACAATCCAACAAGCTGCTACGCCTGTCCCAGCTCCCAACAGGCTCAGATACTGAATTTTAACCCCAGGAAGTCATCATATTCTGATTCTGAGTCTTCGTTGGCCATTTGAAGTTTTCCTCCCTAAGTTGTATTGGTCCTGGCTCAGATAAGGGCGGACCCAATTCTCTGTACAGTTGGCAAAAGGATTAAACAAAGGTCGCTTCGACGTTTAACCGTGGCGGCCAAAATGTTATTGTCTTTTAAAAAAAAGAGGGTGTCTCTCTGAAATGGTTTTCTCCGTCTGCAAATGGAACCAAAACTGGCCATGGTCGGTACTCCACCGGCTAGAGTAAATGTGCTTCTACATGCAGGTCAGTGAGTGTTCCTACATGAAACAGATGGCATACTGTCATGCTTATCACCCAGTCATTGACAAGAACCATGGCAAAGTCCTGAATCGCGTGTGCTCAGACGAAATCTGTACCACCCAAGGTGCCTTCGCCCAGGTCTCTGCTGGGACATCGGGAGCATGCCGACATCGATTTCACTGTTCCTTTCTTATATAAGACGTAGCTCATTATGGTGACACGTACTTTGCATGTGTGTTCCGTGCCCTCGAAAACAACGGCGAACGTGATTAGGACCGTTTCCGTCGTGTTTTCTATTAAGAGCCATTCAAAGCCATAATTTCATGCAATGGCCCCCAGCTTGCCTACGCCCATTTCTCTCGTTTCTGAAGCAACAAAAGATACAACGTGGAGGTACTGAATCCCCAATCCAATGGGGAGGTGGAATGAATGAAGACATTCAAAGAGAAGACGGACGCTATGGCGAAATCTGCGCCACTGGGAGATGTTCGTACCTTGTTCTTGGCTGCCTATAGTGCTAACAAATTTCAAGGAAGAGCACAGCTGAACTGTTTCACAGGAAGCAGTCTCGGGCCCTCCTCATCCTGCTCTCGCTGTTGGATTCACTTCTGTCCCAGTCCCAGCCCGTTATTGGTATCAGACTGGCGCACTGGTGTGGTTACGATCGTTTGGGCACCATTCGTCCAAGGTTACGACGACCATGCATGGAACACAAGGTATGGAAGGCCTCCACCAAGGGCCTACTCTGGAGGCGCCATAGGAACCAGATCCGCCCTAGGCCATATCTGACATACCCAACTAGTCTGTACAGCCTGCGACGCTATTCTCCATCACCAAAGCGAGGCCCCCAGTGATCGGAGGGTCTCGGATTCGGCTTAGCCACCTCTGAGTTTCACTCTTACAGCACAGCAATCACAGATCTCCCTTCTGCAAGTAGCATGTAACCCGCTGTGCTGTCCGTTATACAGCCTGAGAACGTTGAGGACAACAAGTTGACCCTCTTGGAGCCACTTCCATCACCTGTACCCCTCATCCAGTTCCAGAAGCGACACCCTCGCATTCGACCTGAAACTGGCATAAATTAAGCTGATCTGCTCCTATGTGACAACTCCAACTGGCGGCAAGGGGTTGAGTAATGTACTCAGCTTCGACACAGATATGGGTCTTGTCGCGTCCCAAGCGTGGGTTTTGCGAGGGATTGAGCGACACGGTTCGTAAACGGGAATTAGCCGGTTGACCTAATTGAGAGGGAGACTTTTGATCTGGCTAAGATGTTAAATTCCCTGGTGTGAAGGTACAAGGCTAGGATGTTGGTAGAAGTAAACTCGTATGGACGTTATAAAAGTTCTAATTTATTCATAAAGAATACAGATCACCCTAACTGCGTAGTGATTGTACCTACAGAATAGCCAAGCCCATTACAGAGACGGTGACTGACTTCCACCGTTCTGGCTGCCTGATAGAACTTTCCAGCACTTTGCTGCCCACACTAGCACCCTACGTCAGAGTCCCGCGGTCGCTGCCTAAACGCTCATCGGCGACTATCTCCAACTGTCTGCCAGCAGCCCGCCCTCAGCCCAAGTCGGCTGCTACTCACGCTGACTACCGTCGCTGCCTAAACCCGAGAGAGAGAGCTCTCCGGAGCGGCGTGCCTCCGAGTTTTGTTAGCTCTTCCCCTTCGACCCCACTAGCGCTTGGCATGACGTAGCGTCGAGTGCAACTTTTCCTTATTAGGGATTGTTTTAGTATTAACTTCAGTACTTTTCTTCAGAAGCTGGGTGGAGGGGTAGAGGGGCCTCTCCCTATATGGTCACGCACTGCGTCCTGAGCCCTTCATTGGCTCCTCATGACGTAGTGCGGTCCCCACCTAGGGCCCTCTTTCTTTCTCTCTCCGCTCCCAGACTTCTCCCTCTAGCCAAGACTGTTGATACTGCAAGTTATTGTTTATTAAGGGACCTGCCCAGAGCGCCCTGTTTATCTTAATAGCTGAGTCTGCTTCCTTGCTTATCACGCGCAGCTGCCTGGCCGCTTGGACCGCCGCCTCAGCTATCTAGCTGCGTCGTTATCTTTTGTGACCCCTCTGACACGCCTGGCGTCCCCTGTTAACTCTATCTCCCCGTATGATTTCTGGTGTATCGTCTGAGAACAACTGCATTTAGACTTGGCTTTTCTGCGGTTGCAACACCTCCCCCGCCAGGGAAATTGGCGTTACTCCTCAGAGTAGCGTCAATTGTGACTCTTTTTTTTTTTTCATTACATGCTTTACAGATTTGTTTATTACATTAGCATCTGATATGTTATATTTTTCATTTTCATTTAGTAATGTCAAATTCATTAAACACACAATAATACAATTACATTATACATGCCTAACATTCAGTTATGTCAAAGCATTTGCATTAAAATCAAAAGACACTTTCATTGATACATACATTCACATTTCAATTAGAATTACATTTCAAATACAGTTACATTTCAACTACACATTTCAAATACAGTTACATTTCAATTACACATTTCAAATACAGTTATTTTTCAATTACACATTTCAAATACAGTTATTTAACGTCTGTTTCTGAAAGCGACCGTATCACCTTGGTCTTTTCCACATCTTTCATAAATTACTATCTCTTCAGTTTCTTTATTACTGTGTCTTCTAGCTGAACTAGTCTCTGGGTATTGGTTCACTATGTTATTTCTTATACATACTTTTCCACAACAATCACTGTCTTCAAAATATTTCCATATACTTTTAAAACAGTCTTTACAACATTTACAGTTTTTACAACAGCATGTTATTATGATTAGAATAACTATTGATATGGCTACATACGTAGTTATGGAGTAATGTGTGAAGTACCTGGAGTACTTCATTTCCTCCTCTTGTCTCTCTACCATCTTCTGGACATCATCCAGTCTTTTTCCTGCGACTTTCAAGTCGTCTAACTGTTTTATTACCTGGTCCAATGGCAAATCTAATGCTAACGTTGAGACATTCCTTTTTTCCTTGTTTACCACGCAACAATCGAATTCTAGATTGATCTGCGGAACTATGTCTTTCTTCGTCACATTACTCTGAATCACTCTATCTGTTTGTATGAACACTCTAGTGCCATACCCCTTACATTTGCTGTAAAAACTAATTTTTCCTACCCCTTTTATTACTAGGTCCTTTGGTGGTTCCCTTCCACACAATACTGTTAAGCCTTCTTCCTTCGGTGCTACATATAGCCATTCGTTACTGTTTAGATGAGTCCAAAGGCTCTGATTCAGTGCGACTATTTTTCGCACACAATCTTCCGGAATTTCTCCTACCGGTTGCAACAATTTGGCTTCGCACTCTTCGTGGTCGAATGTTGACAGCAAGGCGAATGCTTGTTTGCACAGTCTCCTATTTTTACTTAGCTCCTTGCATTTTAGTTCCTCCGCAGAAAGTTTCGCGTACTGCCTTTTGGATTCATCTATTAGTAAGAATTCTTTCTCTGGCTGTATGTACACATATTTACCTTTCATGTTTGGAATTTCTTTTGGTAGTGGGAGTACTCTATACAAATTGAAATTGTTATTATTTATTAATGGAATATTAATTACATATCCTAGTATGCTACCCGAGATGAAAACATCTAAATCAATTATTCTTAACAATAGATAACCTGAGGACTCCGTAAGAGGAACAGGAAACTTTACATCTTTTAGTTCTTCCCGTATTAAACTTAGGTATTTTACAATTTGGACTGGATTAATTATATGAGGCTGTAGTATTCCCTTCTGAGCATTTACAATGGCATTTATCATTTGTTCGTATTCCTCTTCGATCTGACCAAACACTGCCGATAGTTGTAATACTTGCTCTGTTACTGTGGCGAAGGACGCTACACGTTTAAACCCTATATCGGTTTCCTTCACGTATTCCGTCATGAATCGTTCTAGTCTTTGCATACCTGTCTTCAGAATGTGCTCATTTGACTCTAGTGTATATACCGTCCTGTTTACTCTCGCCAATGTGGCTCTTACCACTGCCACCTGTTCCTTTGTTAGCCTCAACAACCCTTCTGAGTTTTTCTCCATAGCGTCTATTCTTTCCTTATAGTGTGCTGCATCTGCTTCGTCCAACGTCCCGAACAGTATTTTACTTACCTGCCCGACGAAGTTGAATACTCCTCTCTTCCTTCTGGTCTCGTGTTTCGTTAGCTGCTGTACTAAAAGTTGCAATCCTGTGATTTTTTCCACATGATGGGTTACTTGTTGGTCTAGTACCCTGCATTCTATTAATCCTACATTTAGTTGTGTTAGTGTTTCTCGGCACCTTTGTACCGCTGCCCTACCATACCTCTCTGCATTCTGAAACCTTTCTGTTATTATATCTAGATTTACGTATGTGACTATTCTCCATGTGGTACTGTATATTTCTACCTGTCCTCTATTATCGTAATATAGTCCTGATGAACTCGGAAATGGCGTCACTTGGTACTCATTTGTTGCATGCTCTGATGCAGTGATGTAGTATGCTGTTATCACTATGACGAATTTCACGACCTGCCACTTGAGTGCCATACCTGAATTTTAAAAGAATTGTTTCAGCCTGTTGGCATGTACTTTTGTTTCCTTATTTCTTTTAACTTTTATTACTACGTTAGGACCTTCCACTTTTACTACTTCAAATGGACCTCTCCATTGTGAATCTAATTTCCGAGATCTACCCCGTCTCACCGACTCATCGTGCAGTAATACTTTATCTCCTACCTTGAAGTTTTTTGGATTTTGTTTCATGTCATACTGTTCCTTACTGATTTTCTTACTTCTTATAATCGAGTCTCTGGCCACTCTGTGGGCTTCCTGCATTCTCGCTCTTAGTTTATTTACATACATTTCATAATTGTAACTTACCTGCTGTGTTTCTTGCTGCAGTGCTCCTGGTATGTTAACCTTTCTTCCGTATAGTAATTCAAATGGTGTGTATCCTGTGCTGCTGTGTGGTGTAGTGTTGAACACAAAAATTGCATACGGTACCCATTTGTCCCAAGAACTTTGATCTCCTGTTACAAAGTGTCTGAGATACTCTACAATAGTTCTATGACTTCTTTCTAGTGCACCATTTGATTCAGGGTGGTACGCTGTAGTATTTATACGCTTTACCTTCAACAATTTACATACACTTTTAAATACATCACTCAGAAAGTTAGACCCTTGATCTGTTAATAATACTGATGGAATTCCATACCTTAATACTACGTTTTCCACAAATGCCTCAGCTACTGTTTCGGCATCTTGTTTGTCAATTGGGATTGCTAAGGTAAATTTACTCAGATCGTCTTGGAATGTTAACATGTACCTTTTTCCTGTATTAGATACATCTAGTGGACCCACTATATCCATCGCACACTTTCCGAATACTGTTTCTGCTGTGTCTGTAATTTCTAAGGGCATCCTAGTTTTCATTAGCGTGTTTTTATTCTTTTGACACGATGGGCATTTCCTAATGTAATTTTCAATGTCACGCTTCATTCCGCGCCACTGCTTGTATGCTTTAATTCTTTCGAGTGTCCTGTGCATTCCTTGGTGACCTCCCAAGGGATTGTCATGCATTTCCTTTAGTATATTTTCTTTTTCTTCGGGACTAATTTCCTCACCACTATCCGTTTCCTGTTCTATTTCACTCGACACTTGTGCTTGCCGCACGTTTACGGAACTTTCTTCCCCATTTGCTTTTGCTGCCGAGATCTCTGTCTCCACCTTCTGCTTCGCATCTATCTCTTCCTTCCCTTCATGCCTTATTCTACTCAGCGCATCCGCATTACTATTTAACTTTCCTGGCTTGTATATTACTTCATAATCATACTCCTCGAGTTTCAGTCTCCACTTCAGGAGTCTCGAACTCGGATCTTTGACACTAAATATCCACGTTAGTGGCTTATGGTCTGTCACTACAGTGAACTTTCTGCCATATACATATGGTCTGAACTGTTTTACTGCGTAAACTATAGCCAACAACTCTTTTTCCGTTGTGCCATAATTTAGTTCGGCTTTGTTCAATGCTCTGGATGCATATGCGATGGGCAAGTCTTCGCCAATCTTCTTACCTTGCGATAACACTGCACCCAAGGCTGCGTTACTCGCATCCGTTGTAATGATGAACGGTTTCGTAAAGTTAGGGTACTGAAGTAACGGAGGGTTTATTAATTTCTCTTTTAGTTCTTCGAACGCATTGTTCTGACGTTCGCTCCATCGGTACTCCACTCCCTTTTTTAAGAGCTCATGGAGAGGTTTCGCAATCTTGCTGAAGTTAGCAATGAAACGGCGATAGTAACCTATCAATCCGAGAAACCCTTTTAGTTCCTTAGTTGTCTTTGGCTGTGGGAAGAACTTCACCTTCTCCACCTTCGCCATATCTGGTGATATTCCTTTGTCAGTGATGCAATGACCTAGGAAGATTACTTCCTTCCTCAGGAATTCACACTTGTCTGGTTGCAGCTTCAAATTGTGCTCTCGCAACCTGTCAAATATTTCCCGGAGGTTTTCGTTATGCTCCTGCAGGTTTTTCCCATAGCATACTATGTCGTCTAGATATACAAAGCATTTCACTCCTTGTAAACCTGCCAAGACTGTATTCATCAGTCTCTGAAAACATCCTGGGGCTCCCTTCAGTCCCATCGGCATTCGTTTGTATTCGTAATGCTGATAGTTCGAGCTAAATGCCGTTTTCTCTCTGTCCTTCTCGTCCGTCAATATTTGATGGTACCCGCTTGCGAGGTCAAGCGTCGAAAAGTACTTAGCTTGCCCTAACTGATCCAGTATCTCGGAGATATTCGGTAGTGGAAATGCATCGCCTACAGTGATATCATTTAATCTTCTGTAGTCCACTACGATTCTCCATTTCTGTTTGCCACTAGCGTCTAGCTTCTTTGGAACTAACAGTAACGGTGCGTTCCAAGCGCTCTTACTCTCGACAATTATGTCATCTCTTAGCATCTGCTCTATTTGCTCCCTTAGCACTTCCTTTTGCGCTTCCGGGATCCTGTACGGTCTAGCGTTTACTACCTTTCCCGCGTGTTCCGGTGCAATCGGTATTCTGTGCTTCACTGCGGAAGTATAGGACAGGTTGTCCCCTGGTAGATGAAATACATCTCCGTATTCCGCGCAAACCTCTGCTAGAGCGCTTTTCTCTTCAGCGTTCAAATGATCCATTCTTAATTGCCTTCGCAACACACTAGTACGACTTTCTGTCTTTCCTATGACATTAGTACAATATTTTACTTCGCGTATTTTCCCTACTTTTTCTAATTCTTCCGTCATTAACCTGACGTTTCCTAACTGCACTCTGTCTTCTGACAAGTTTAATGCACTTACTATGCATTTCCCGTTTCGCACTTTTACTAACGCTTCAGGTACATGTACCCCTTGTGCAATCTCCTGCCTAGGAATAATCATTTCCTTTTCGATTCCCCTTTTTACATTCCCTTCCACCTTTAATAACATTATTTTTTCCTCTCGGGGCCCTATTTCCCCGCCTACTTCTGAATCTTGTTCGTTCTCATGTCCCTTTGGCTCTTCCTCTACTACTAAGGGTATATCTCGCCCTTTTAGTCTCACTATTTTACCTGCATAGTCTAACTTAACTCTATGCTCTGTCAAGAAATTTCTGCCTATCAGTCCGTCGTACGGAATATCTAATCCTCTCCCGTACACGTGAAATTTTTGCCCTACTTGCTCAGAACCGTCCACACTTAAGTGTACCTGTACCGTACCTATTGTGCTGACGGCCTCACTGGTTACACCTTTTAGCCGAAGCCTTTCCGCTTCATTAATTGCAAGTGTACTATTTATCGGAATACTCGTTCTCTTGAGCAGACACAACTGTGCTCCAGTGTCTATTAGCAACTTCAAATATCTTTTTAATTCTATGCAGTATAAAACCAAAACGTCATTTTCTGTTGCACAGTCGATTACCCTAACTGAGGGTTTACCTACCGCAACAAGGCCCGACTGTGCGGCCTTGCCGCCTCTTAGTTTCCCTGCACCACTTTACCGGTTTTGCTCGATACTGGCACCCTGCCTTTTCTCCATGCGTGCCAGGGCCCTGCGTGACAATCTTTCGCGTAATGTCTCGGCCGCTTACACTTGAAACAAGCAACGTCTTTTACCCTCGTACACGGAACTCCACAGTTCCCTGGTAGATTACATTGTGGGCACCTCCACTCTCGTAACCCTCCATCAGCTTCCCTATGATTTCCTCTAAAGTCTCTTGTATCTATCGGCTGAATTTTTCTTAATCTTACCCGGCATTCCGTGTCTGTATGTCCTGGCTTGTCGCACCCGTAACAAAAATTCGTAAACTCTTTGCCCGTCATTATCCGTACTCTTCCCTCTGGCCTATTCTTTCTACACTTGCTTGCCATGTGCCCTTTCAATCCACAATTGAAACATTTCAAATCTCTAATATCTCTGGTATTCTTCACCGTTTCCTTTCCCCGGTTGAAAGTTACTCTTGGGGCTAGTCCCCGCTCTTTCATTGACAGTATTGCACTTTCTTCTTGCAATGCTAGTTCCACGGCCGCTGCTAGCGTGATTTCATCGCCTCTACTTCTTACTATCGTCTGTATTCTATCATTGCTTAACCCTTGTATAAAGCATGCTCTTCCTAGTGAATCAACCAGTTCTATTGCGCCCTTTAAGTTCTCCCTAGCCGTAACTCTGCTTACTGCTTCCCTGAAATCCCTTTGCATTTCATCTATTCGGCTTGCCCATGCCGCAATTGGCTCTCCTTGTCCCTGTCTCGATTGAAATATCTTGCACGCGTAGTAGTCAATGGTACGCTTACTCGCATAATTTTCCTCTAGCACATGTTTTACTTCCTGCCATGTCCCCGTGCGTTCCCTTACTTGCAGCCTCGATCTGGCCTCTCCGGTTATTTTGGCTTTAACAAACTTCAGTAACGTTTCGTGTTCCTCCGGTTTCACAAGTTCAAATGCAGCGTCTACATTTTCAATAAACTCCCTAAGATCTCTCTTATTTCCTTCGAACACTTTTGGAACTATACACAAGGCTTCTTTCACTGATATCTTACCGCTACTGGAGGATGACGGAACTTCGTTAGTTTGGGCCATCTTACCAACTTAACTATGTTAGCACTTTACAATACAAGATACAAAATTCTTAATATAATTTTATATGTACCGCTTCTCTTGTGGTGCGCCGTCTGTTCCGCTGATCCGCGTTGTCCCGCGTTGTGCCGCGCTGCTCCGCGCTGTCTCTGTGCTCTCTATGCCCGCGCTGTTCCGCGCTGCCGCGATGCGTCGGCCGCCGCTCTGCTGGGCTGTGCCGACCCCGTCGCTCGCGTCGGCTGCCGCTGCTACGGCTGCTGCCGCTGCTCGGCCCGGACCCCCGGTCTCGAACGCTGGCTGCTTAGGCACCTCTGTGCCTCGTCGCTCCGCGTCGTGCTGCCGCTATCCTGCGTTGCCCTGCACCCGCGAGGACTACTTCTCTGGACTCTGTCGTAGTGGGGCTACTAATGCTGAAAGTTGCGAGTCGCCACAACTTCCTGCTAATTGCCACAGTCGCTGTAGCAAAATCTACTGGCTCCTATCTCCTTTTTGCCTAAATGCCTTTGTGGTACCCCACACCTGGCACCAAAACTTTTATTTATGTCGCGTCCCAAGCGTGGGTTTTGCGAGGGATTGAGCGACACGGTTCGTAAACGGGAATTAGCCGGTTGACCTAATTGAGAGGGAGACTTTTGATCTGGCTAAGATGTTAAATTCCCTGGTGTGAAGGTACAAGGCTAGGATGTTGGTAGAAGTAAACTCGTATGGACGTTATAAAAGTTCTAATTTATTCATAAAGAATACAGATCACCCTAACTGCGTAGTGATTGTACCTACAGAATAGCCAAGCCCATTACAGAGACGGTGACTGACTTCCACCGTTCTGGCTGCCTGATAGAACTTTCCAGCACTTTGCTGCCCACACTAGCACCCTACGTCAGAGTCCCGCGGTCGCTGCCTAAACGCTCATCGGCGACTATCTCCAACTGTCTGCCTGCAGCCCGCCCTCAGCCCAAGTCGGCTGCTACTCACGCTGACTACCGTCGCTGCCTAAACCCGAGAGAGAGAGCTCTCCGGAGCGGCGTGCCTCCGAGTTTTGTTAGCTCTTCCCCTTCGACCCCGCCAGCGCTTGGCATGACGTAGCGTCGAGTGCAACTTTTCCTTATTAGGGATTGTTTTAGTATTAACTTCAGTACTTTTCTTCAGAAGCTGGGTGGAGGGGTAGAGGGGCCTCTCCCTATATGGTCACGCACTGCGTCCTGAGCCCTTCATTGGCTCCTCATGACGTAGTGCGGTCCCCACCTAGGGCCCTCTTTCTTTCTCTCTCCGCTCCCAGACTTCTCCCTCTAGCCAAGACTGTTGATACTGCAAGTTATTGTTTATTAAGGGACCTGCCCAGAGCGCCCTGTTTATCTTAATAGCTGAGTCTGCTTCCTTGCTTATCACGCGCAGCTGCCTGGCCGCTTGGACCGCCGCCTCAGCTATCTAGCTGCGTCGTTATCTTTTGTGACCCCTCTGACACGCCTGGCGTCCCCTGTTAACTCTATCTCCCCGTATGATTTCTGGTGTATCGTCTGAGAACAACTGCATTTAGACTTGGCTTTTCTGCGGTTGCAACAGTCTGTCATAGTTCTTGGAGAGCGACTTCTACTTGCAGCACTAAGCCACGATCTGAAAACAGTCACTGCAACCAAGTGGCACTCAGACAGAAGAAGTCATGCTCCCTCCCACCCCATTCCCTCCACCGCAGAGTGCACGTCAGATCACCTAGCAGGACCCTGTAACCACCGACTGTACGTAATTGTATCTGCTGAGCGCTTTGACTTTGACTCTGAGCATTGAATGACTGTATTTTACTTGCGTTATACAGAATATACAAGTTTTTATCCATTGCTGAGCCATGGTATAACAGCCTCATAAATCAGGACTGAGAATGTTATAAGACAGTTGCCAAATGTTTGAAATATTTAACACACATGTTACGAGAATACGTTATGCCGTTATCAAGCGCTATAAAACAAGGAAACAAATCAATACCTCGCAATACTACAGATACTGACTCCCATGTAAATATCTATAATGTCCTGCATTGCAATGTATCTGAAAGAGTCTACTCCATTAGGTAACGTTAAACGTAAAAAGCCAGGAGCAAAAATGCACTGTAACACAAAATTCTACAATGAAAATCTCATGTTGGTGCATCAAATAACTGTTTCAAATGGGTCTGAGCACTGTGGGACTTAACTTCAGAGGTCATCAGTACCCTAGAACTTAGAACTACTTAAACCTGACTAACCTAAGAACATCACACACATCCATGCCCGAGCAGCATTCGAACCTGCGACTGTAGCGGTCGCGCGGTTCCAGACTGTAGCGCTTAGAACCGCTTGGCCACCCCGGCCGGCGTTGGTGCATCCTTCTCAGGCAAACCGCAGTTGAAAACCTAAGGCAGTTATCTTCACCTGCTGAAGATAATATTATCCTGTAAAACACATATTACAGTCGCCAACGAAGCTACAATCTACAGTAAAATCTTTGACCAATTTTTCAAATTCCAGCACACTGGATAGTTGTGCACTGCCCTCAGTAGGTTTGGAAACGCCAAGTGACTACGGGCAATGGAAAGCGAATACATTATAAAATTGCATATTATTGTTCTCTAAATGTTTATTAAGCTCGAACAATACATAACTAAATGCAACTGTTAAATATTAGATTTCTCGAAATAGCCATCCTTTGCTTAAATCACTGCTTTGCACATTCTCTGCATGTGATGGTACAGTTTTGCCAGGATTTCAGCTGTAACTGGTCTCCTTTGTTGCTGCAGGACTTCCCACAAGTGTATCTCACTCATGATCTCCCGTTTTCGGGTCCTCCTTTCCAACTCATTCCATAGTAGCTCCATTTAGGTAAAATCGGGGAATTGGGGGCTGCCATTCCATGGTTTCCAAAATTTTATGGATCTCTAGAGATTTCACATACTATGACCCAAGCGGGATGTATGTTCTGGGTCGTCCTTTTGTGGCAAGACAAATTCTTTCCCAATCAGATGCAAACAAGATGTCTTGGTATGTCGCTAGAACCTGGCATAATAGTTCCATTGCTTCATTTTTCCGTCTACTTTCACCAAATTTGTGACTTTATTGCCTCCAAGAGGTCACAGAGCCCCCACCAAGCTTCACAGTCTGAATGACGCACTGGGGATGCACGTGTTCTTTGGGCAAACGGCTTACGAACTGACAGCGTATACTTCTAAATACTAGGGTTGGAACTTAAATAGTGGCAACTATTTATTCACAACCGATACAAAAGAGTTACATGTTTTCACCTGTTACTGTCCTTCAATGTAGTCACCAACGTTGTGTAGAACCCGTTGCCAGCGATGTGGAAGGCGTAGAATTCTTTTAGCAGAGCCTATTCTGTTGATGGTGCGAATGGAGCGGTCTGCTGCCTGTCGAATCTCTGGAACAGTTCTGAAGCGGATGCCATGAAGTGGTTCCTTCATCTCCGGAATCAAATCAAAGTCACTAGGACTTCAGTCCGGGGAGTATGGTGGATGGTTCAGTACTTCCCAGTCCCTTCGACCGAACAGAGCAGCCACATCTTACGCTGTATGCGCCCGCGCAATGTCGTGCAAAATGATGAGTGGGTTGCATAGAAAGTGACGCCGCTTCTTTCGGAAAGCTGGTCGCAGGTGATGTTCCAAAAACGAACAGTAATACTGTGCAGTGACGGTCTGCCGTTGTTCCTGTTTCGAAAATATATAAACACCGTTACATAAGGCCTCTCGCTCACAAGTGACTTTGTTTCCCTCAAGTGTGCGCACGCCAGTGACGTGGGACGGGCGAGTCCACTTGTTCGGAGGTAAGGTAGGTATGTCAACAACGTGTGTTATCAGCGACAAGGGTAGATCCCTTTGCATAGTGCCTCCACAGCAGTGTTGCCACTATTAAGTTTCAACCTACGTATTTAGAATATGGATTCACCAGTGTGTGAGACTTTCCCAGTTCCTTGCTGTCCATTGTGGGTGTGTCGTAGATTATTGATGCCTTTTCTTCTTGTTGACAGATCGCGACAATGGTTTCGTTGCTGCTACATAACCCTGGAGTTGTTTTCTGCCAGGCGCCGTCTAACTATGGACTCACTCACTGGTGTATCCCTAGTTGTGTTTAGTTCAGCAATCAATTCATCGTCAGTTTCGAACGTATTACGTTTACTGGTCACTACCAAATAATTTTCATAGCCTTCTGATACTTGCTGGGTGCTTCCAGGCGATAATGATTATCATACAAGTCTGTTTCTCGACGCTGGTGGATGGTCCTGACAACTCCGGTTACCGAAATCTTCAATTTCTTTGATATCAGTCAGTCACTATTGCCTTCTTGGCGCCAAGTGATTATCTTTACCTGTGAGTCATAGAGAATCTGGCGCGTTGAGGCCATTTTCACTTCCTTTTGCTGCGTGTACCAGCCTCTTTCGCGACGTGTCCTGCTTTCATACATACGGAACTACAACTGAACTGTAAGCGTCTACGCAATCGTGAAGTCTACTACCGCCACCTAGATTTCTCAGTGTAAATTCGTGGACAGATAAAATCAGGTTATATAAAACTGAGGAATATCCATACGTTCCAGTATGTATGTACAAACACAATAGTTATCCGTACAACAAATATAGGTGCCATTATTAATTGCTGAATGAGCAAACTGTTCAGTATTTTAACCAATAACTTACACAGATCACTCCCGTCTTGCTCTGCTGTACGCTGAAGTGACAAGAGTCATGGGATAGTAACAACATGCACATATACAGATGGCTGTAGTATCACATACAGAACGTAAAAAAGGTCAGAGCATTGGTGGAGCTGTCCTTTGTACTCAAGTGATTCATGTGAAAAGGTTTCCCACATGATTAAGAATAATATTTGCAATAAAGTACGGTGAACGTATCCGTTAGGATAGTGAGACGAAGTTTTCTGTTAACGGGATATTGCAACAGACGAACGAGGTGGGTGCCTTTGCTATAAGAGTGACATCGCTTGCTGTGTCTCTCCAGGGTTCTTGACCATGTCGGTTGGACCCTAGACGATTGGAAATCCGTGGCCTGGACAGATAAGTCCTGATTTCAGTTGGTAAGATTTTAAGATCTGATAGCAGGCGCGAAATAATCATTAAACCCCCGAAATAATTAATATACAGGATAAAATAAGTACAGTATCTGAATTATGTAAATGAATGATGCGTGGAGGCATCGCCGTGGGATACAGTCATACTTCCTTGTATTGGTGAGGGGAGTGGGGTGTGTAAGTGGCGTAAAGTTCGTGGCAGTTTGGGTTGAACCTGTTTGCGTCAGGCTCTCACCCGGCCACCCGCACGTATGCGGACAATTATACCACTTTCGGAATAAGGCCAACTCCAGTCTCCGCTCATGTTCATTTCCGTTCCTTTCAGTATTCGTTCCGTCTCAGAAAATGGTGTAGCATTCATGCTAGCTTCCGTCAACCTTCCGTAAGTTGACGTGACAAATTTCTGTTTCTCATCGTCCAGCTGTTTTTGTACGAAGTGCAACAGTTTCATACCGTGAGCGCTTCGATTCCGTTTTGCTCTAGTTCAAAAACAAACTTAATTTTTTATCAATATACATCGTTCGAAACATGTTACTTGTCTTTAGGTAATTGTAAAAATTTAAGCTGATTACTCCACATGGAAATCCTGAAAGAGATTTTGAGAGATACTGTTCAAATGTTGTATATCTTAGCCTCGTATGAGCTGAAGCCATGTTTGAGACAAAAAGTTTTGTGATTATGTTCTGTTAGTTGACATATGTCCACACCAGCAGCTTAAAGTTACAAAACTTCTGATTTTTCATGTCGTTTATTTGTAAACGCATAATATATATAGGATACACTGGTTCACTATTAATAAGTACCACATAACCTTTGATCTGTAAATTAGTACAGAAACAGAAAACTGTATTGTAACATCATACACTAGGTGAGGAATGTTGCGGAGTTGCATCACTGCGCAGTGCTTGCGAACTTCTCACGTCATACCGATTATTTGCTCAAGTTTCGTAAAAGCGCATTATAAACACGTTCATGTTCAAATGTAGTGATTTTCATGGTATGGGAAAACTTATTAATGTAATAGCCTTTTTATGTGGCGCTACCCATTGTCATTGCACATACGTTGCCGTTTGTCTCGGGTGCGACGGTTAACCACAATCACCAAACGGCGGCAGGAGCCAAGTTCTCCGTACTGAACACCAACAATACAATCTATATTTCATTGTTGTAGGTTATTGTATGTTCGACATCAGTTGCTCTTGTACTGATGCTTGGTAATGTTTTAAGTGTTAATGTTTACGTAGTTTTCAGTGTATTGAAGTTGGCAGTAAGTGGGCTATAATCATAATGAAAAGACAAGCTTCTATTCAAAATCTTTTCACCAAAAAACCAAGTGTCTATAAGCCTGTTGGAGACACTCGTGGGGTCGGTAGCCTTACGAAACGACAAAGTGCAAATGTGCTAGACGGTGTCAATTCTGAAGTCAGCTGCGTTGGTAGAATTGCTTCTTCTAACGTCGCTACTTCGAGATTAGTTACTGTGGTTCCAATTAAGGAGGATAGAGGGCCTGAACAAGTAAGGAAAAATCTGTATGATATGGAAAAGTATTGTCAAAACAATTCCGCTCCGTTTTTTTCAAACGAAAAAAGAATATTTGGAAATCTGATGCTGGGTACAAATTTCCCTCCATACTCTTTCAAACCATACTAGATATAAACGATACTAGATATAAACGAAGTGGCTAGAAGAATTTGCGTGGTTAGCTTATTCAGTCGAAAAATCTGGATTTTTTTGCAACTACTGCGTGTTATTTTACTATTCCGAAAATGTAGGGAAAGGAAATCACAAGTAGCAGCGACGTTGGTTACTAAGGCTTTTACGAATAAAAAAATAATAAATACGCGAAATCTTCAGTAATCATGAGAACTTATCATATTATAAGAAATCTGTTTTGATTGCTGAAAACCCAAGAGCTACAGTTAAGAAGAAAGCTGAAACTGTTATCAATCAAGTAAATGCGCAAAGAAGAGTGGATATTGAGAATTAGAGTAAATTGCTGATCCTCATAATACAAACAATTCGATTTTTCCGGAGGCAGCAAATATCTAAAGTCATCGTGACTCTGTACGAATCAGCGTTGAAGAACCAGACGAAAATGACGGGAATTTTCGATCGTTGTTAAGATGCAGAGCCAAAGTGGAGATAATATTCTTTAAGACCAATTAACGACCAGTCGTGGAAGACGATGTATAGAAGTTCTTTCATTCAAAACGAACTTATTTGCTCATTTGGTCACTTAATACAATTAAAAATCGCAGAAAACGCCAAAACAGAGGCGCAGACTTAAAACATTTTTGGGAGAACAAGAATAATTTCATTAGGTACTACATTTGACAGACAATTTTGCGTTTCCATCTACATGTTCGACACTTCAATCCAGTCCTATTTGCAGATAACACCAGTGTATCGATTGAAGGTGGAAATAGAAAGGCTCTTAGGCTGTATGCTGAAGTCACAAATGAAAAGAATTCAGAGTGTTTTAGCGAGGAATAAACTACTGATTAACCCTTTAAGAAACTGAAAAAAACCGCCACTATACAATTCCACACACAGCAAAATTAAAAATCCATTAAAACCAAATATTTCTTTGTAAAACCAAAAAAATAATTGTCACTGAGAGAAAATTGCTTTGTTTACTTACAAGACAGTCTGAAATCGAATTCCCACATCACATTCTTAAATTATAAGTTATCTAAAATGACCTATGCTAAGAGAATTATATGGAACAACACAAGTGCTGAAGGACTGAGGTGTATTAAGCACGCATACTTTCCCTTTTGAGTTATGACATCATATTCTTGGGAAATTCCCCTCACACCATAACAACTTTCAAGAAACAGAAAGAGATTGTGAGGATAATGAAAAATGCAAACAGCTGAAAATCAAGCAAACTACGATTATCTGGGGACTAGCCCCTACCCCTCGACTCACAGAAACGTCAATCACAATGTCATTCCAGTCGGAGTATAGGTCTGTAGTGGTACAAAACAAATATGTAAATACGATTGAAGAAACATACCTTAATTTTTGATGGCAATTGTAGTCCTCCTCAGATCATTCCTGCATATGAACTCGTCACATATGGCATCAAGGTCGAGTTTCATCGATGCATCTCTATGGGCGTTTAGAAGGGCGATGGCATTAAGACGATCCTGCCTCATTATAGAACGAAGATACGTTTTCACCCTCCGCAGACAAGAAAACGATTCTCAGCGGTGCAGGTCGTTACCGGAGTCGTCAGCACTACACGTATGAATTTGACTAGTTCAGGCAGTAGGTCAGACAGGTGGTTTTCTTGTTTTAGGTATTCTACTATGTCATCCAACGAACTAATATTCGCAGAATCACTGCTTTGGATAATCTCATGAAACATGCTTCGGTGGAGGGGCAAGCGTTCTTTGTCTATATCTGATTCGTAGAAAGATAAAATATCGAATGAATGTTTGTTATCACCAAGAAGAAATTGTTCAATTTGCTTTACAATCATGCATGATTGAGTTTTGAACCGCGATTCCACGAAGCTGTTGGATGTATCCATTGTTTCATGATACACTCTTCTATATTTGTCACATACTTCAGTAAATGTTTCTACAGATGAATTGATGGCGTCATCGTATTTCTTAGAGACTTTTCTTCTATGGGGTAATTTTTGGAATCGACATCCATATCTTGACATTTTGAAGTTACTTCACCCCAGAATTATTCAAAATTGTTTCTCATAAATTTAATAGAAGTTACAAGAGTGGAAATCATTTTATTGGCCTCCTCTAAGTGCAGAGATTTACTCTGTAGTGCTATATTTACGGTATAAGTGTGACCAAACAGTTTTACCAGAGGTGATAACATGAAAATGAAATCATATGTCTGCATATTGGTCCCAGTGTCTGAATTGACATTTCTTTAAACATTTAGAAAAAATTCCAGAAGTTCTGTATAGTTGGACAAAACTGAACACATATCCAAGTATCTTACGGCCCACCTCGTAGGACAGAGTGATTTCAAATTTGTCGAGGCATCTGCCTTCAGGTGAGCAAAAAGATCTAATCTTTTAGGTTAATCTTTCACAAAATGTATTAAGTCCTTCATAACATTCAATGCATTTCGACATTCTGGAACTGTCTTCACAGTGTATTGTAGTGTTACATTTAAACAGTGTGCAAGACAGTGCACAAACATAGCTCTTTTCTCCATTTCCATTAACTTTGCCTGAACACCATTATATAAACCGGCCATGTTAGCTCAACCGTCAAAGCATTGGCCACTACAATTAGATGTAGGCAAATCAAATCGTCTTAAAATGCCAACAATAATATCAAACAGAGCCTTAGCTGTGGTACTTTATATTGAGTATAGCCCTAAAAAATATTCTTCTATCTCTAGCGAAACATCAACAAATCTTATACAGATACTAAATTATCCTTTGGTGACTATGTCTGTTGCTTCGTCTGCTATCAATGCGAAATACTCTGCACTCTTGATATCGTCCAATAATTTTCTAGGAAGTGTATGGCTTAAAATGGCCAAAATTTCGTTTTCCACATCGTGGGATATCCGTTTGTAAGTTTCGCACTGTAGCCATATTAAAAGTAGCTGGTTATCTTCACATCAAAGGCGTAATAAATTGTCAGAGTTACATGTTTCATCAGTATGCCTACTTATTGCAAGCCCCTGCACTGCTAAATACCGGAGGGAAAATATGATTTTTAGTAAACAATCTCTGTTTTCTTTCATTTGTGTCAGTTTTTCTTTGGAAATCTGGCTAAATACATTGACATTCTCTGTGGCAACCCGCATTTTCAACTTTTCTGCCTCTTTTTTCCAGTTCGAGAAACCAGTGTACATGAAATATTTTTCCATTTTGTGAGAAAACTGAAAACGATTTTCTTCAAACATTTGTCTGCAAATTTTGCTAAAAATAACATCTTTTACGTTATTATAATCGATCCATGCAAATTGCTGTTTTTAAGAGGGCTGATAACAGCGTTGTTTCTTTCCGGGAACAGTGTTTTTTGTCACCGCCACAGTTCCATTACTGTCTGTGTCTTTGTTGTCACACACAGCACCACTAACACTGGGTCTAGCTTCACTATCGCTAACACTTGCCACACTGTCACATTTCTTCCTAATTATAAACTTGTCCATTTTAAACAGAAAGGGACGAAATATTAACAACTGAACCGAATCACAGTAAGACTAACTGACCACTGGCGATGCCCCGCTCCTGCCAACATTAGCTGCGGCCTGCGTAACAGTACTCTGCGCCTAACAATAAGTGGCTATGTAACAATAATGCTGATTATTGTGTGGGCCGGCGCTAGGGATGGTGGGGGGGGGGGGGGGGCGATCCGTGCCATCGCCCATGGGGGCGGATTTTTGGGGGTGGCAAACCCATCTTGCGTAAACGAAGGAATGTGAGAATAAATTTGAGATACAAATTATTCATAAAATCAAACGTCTTATATGGTACAGAAACAGTGTGCTCAGATTTACGAAACAAACGTTTCCTCCAACAAAAATGGCTTAAAATGTATTGCACTGTAAACTTATCACTGATTGCTGCTTTTATCTTAAAGACATATTCACCACAAAGAGACGAATGAGTGTGATATGTAAAAATAAGGAGTAATGTATGGAATATATTGTGGTAAAAGTTGACTATGTCGATAAAGGGGGGAGGGGGGGGGGGCGCTTGACATGTTCGCGCTTGGCTACAAAATACCTGGAGCTGGTGCTGATTTGTGTGGTGTACCTTGTGATTGTCAATAGAATTTACAAAAACGAATGAAGAGTCTTTAACATTACTAGTCCTAGCCATCAAATTCGATTTCACTATTGCTCATTAGTTTCTTTTACAAGATGCCAGCAGGCTGCTGTGGGAGGAAGCGAAGCTCGTCCTAGCAGCCAAAGCGCTGCGAGCTCATGGTGAGCTTTCGTTCCCTGCGTACCTCCGTACAGTGAAAGTATGCGGTTAGTACAGATGCAGGGGACAAACCCTGTCACGACAGTTCGTCATATGCGGAAATTGGAGGAGTAGCATAAAGAAATACGCAACAGATCGTAAAATCAGTATTTTTTCCTGCTTAATCATTACATTCTATTATGCAAAAATATGTGTGAAAGTAAAGGATGAGGAACGGGGAGAGAGCGGTGAGAAATGAATTTTTGAATATTGGGGGGGGGGGGGGGGAGGTTACGATCCTATTGGGGGGGGGGGGGGTACAATGTACCTTGCCCCCCCTAAGTCGGCGTCACTGCGCCAGAAAGTCTATTTTGTTCCGTTTTAGCAGGTGAACCCACTGACATCTGTCAAATCGAACAATTTTCTCAACAAACTTTAAAATTCAGAAGATTTTCTGTCATTCGTCCCCGTTTACGACGTCACTGGAGCAGGTTTGGCTAACGCAGTGTTGAAGACCTTCTCAACATTAGGGCTTGACCTCAGAAAATGAGAGGCCAAAGGTACGACGACGCTGTCACTATGCGTGGGCAATTCAGAGGAGTACAAGCTTCCATCTTAGAAAGGTACCGTTGGCCCTGTGTGCACATTGTTCTTCACACACTCTAATTTTGTGTTCGTTAGATGCCAGCAAAATACCTTCTATAAGAAACTGTATGGGTGTCTTAAAAGAAGTCTGAGTATCCTTTCTGAGTGTTGCCCAGAACAAAATAAAAACAAACTTATTTCACTGTACGAAACCCGAAGGGTATAAAGAGACCACTCAATATCTGTATTTAAAGACATTTTGGAGCCTATGTTTCTCTCTCTGTGCAAAATAGAATGGGAATTGACACGGCATCTAATGCCCACTCTCTAAGTAGTGCTCTTAGTCAATTTGCATTTCATGTTAAACTTTTTGTTTTGAGCCGGATGCTGTCAACCACCCATAACAGAAATGTTTCACAACAAAAGTATTGATCTTATAAAGGCCATGACCAATGTAACGAGTATCTTACACCTTCTTTCAAAGGAGAGGGCAAATGCAGATGACTCATTTAAAGCCTTTTACACTGAAGTGAAGACATTCGCTGCCAAACTAGACGTTAAGGAAGAGATTGTAGAATTTGCCGCCTTCAGTCAACACGTAGCAATGTCCCTTACACCACAAAAGAAGAATACTATAGATGAACTGTTTATGTGCCATGCCTGGACGATTTTCGTAACTCACATAAAGAACGCTTTGAACCTCACAAGGAAATAGTGGCATCCATACAAAACATCCTTCCACAGTTGTGTATCACAACAGATTTCGGTTTATTGGATGCTTCTTTTAATTTCTACGAAGAAAGTTTGTTACAAACAGATTCTACAAGGTGAGTTTATGTCGTAGAAAGAAAAGTGGAGTCAGGAAAATCCTTCAAATCTTCCAAAAACAACTATGACTTCTCTTGAAAAATGTGACAAGACTTTCTTCCCTAACATTTATATCCTTCTGAAAATACTCGCAATTCTTTCCGCTACTGTCGCAACCGTACAGTGAACTTTCTACAGCTTATGTAAATTGAAGACTTACCTAATGAACAGTACACCAGAAGGTAGGCTTAACGGGTTTGCTTTACTATCTATCCACAGAGATATTATAGTTAGTGGCGACGAGGTTCTTGATAAGTTTGCAAGCGCACCAAGAAACCAGGACTTTGTTTTGTAAATATTTATCTATATAAAAAGTGAAGATCGTTTTTAATTTTATCAATTCTTTTTATTATCATTTTCGATAAACGATTAATAAACCAAATTTTGTTGAATTGTGATTTGTCAAGCAGCAAACCAATACCTACCCAAAGTAGTCTTTTGAAATATAGTCGGTAAAACACATATGCATATATACACAAAACGAAAAAAAGAGGTGTTGGCAGTTTATACATACATGATAGGACAAACCAATATTTATAGCTAGAATCTTTCAAAACGCGATAATCACAATCGCGTTTTCACTCTTAATGTGGATAAGTGTTTGCAGATGAGACATTCTTAACCCTGCAGTGGTCGCGCTCTAAAAAGAAACGTATGTTATCGCATGGATTACATATGTATGCCCTTTTATCAACTAAAAAAAGAGCCCATTGAATTTTCAAATATTTTTTTCGAGTTTTTTGTGTGTTTTCCACAGTAATGTTTATTAAAAACTATCAACAAAAATAACACATATGAACTCATATTTGAAAAAGCAACAAACTTTTCACAGCAAGTCACAATTTTAAGGACGATAGCATCATTGGCTTTGATATACTTTCAAAAAACACGTGTTTGTGTAAAAACAAATTTAATCACTATTTTATTAACAAGAAATACAGACGATCTTGGAATGATCGCGGCAAACAAATTTTTTACACGCGTTACATACTTTTCTTGTTCTTCTATTTCTCGATCTTCCGCAGTCGCAGCAGCGACCCACAAAACTACTCTGTGTCATTCCCGAAGTTGCTGGCTGACTTTCCACGAGAGGAGTGCCGAGAAATTTCTATTTCAAAGAGTCAAAACGGCGGTCAAGGGACACTATTTTCAAACCACGCAAGATGTCCAAAAAGCTGTGACGAGAGTCTTGGAGGATATTACAGAAGATGAGTTCCAGAAATGTAACCATCAACGGCAGAAGCGCTGGAAAAAGTGTGTGCAACCAGAAGAGAACTATTTTGAAGGAGACAACACTAATCTTGACTAAAATGGTAAGCAACATTTTTTTTCACATCAGTCTCATTACTTTATTGTCGCACCTCGTACAACGTTATGAGCTCTATTTCTTCCTATATTGAGAGGAGGAGTCTTTGACCAGATTGTGCCATCTACACCAGTATAAAAATCAATCCATCTGCTTCTCCGGGATGGTTCATCATATGAAAATTGAGGACTGTTCTCAGTTGCCTCACATGGTACTTCTCCCTGTTGCTCAGACACAGATTGATGGTCCTGCTCTTCCAAAACGTCATCTTCATCGATAGAACTAGAGTTGGGAATATCTTCCTCATCCTCAGGCTCCTTCTGCCAATGCTGAAATCCGAGCTTCTTGCCTCTGATCGATAATTTACCTAAAATTCAATGAAATTCTATTATTATTTCAAATATTTGTACATTGTAAAACAATAATGAATAGATGTAATACGTGTTCCAACAAATAAATGAAAAGTGGACATAGGAAAAAAACTGTTTTTCGGAATTACTTGCGTAACAGGTCTCGCGGACTACAGTGGTAGACTGCCGACTTCTACGAGGTCCTATGAGACAACCACTCGTGACCGGCGATCGCACAACACTGAGAGGGTCCGCCAACAATCTATTTTAAAGTACACAGAAGCTCGGAGCGTTGTCGGTTCTGGATTTCCAAATTCATTTGAATTTTCACAGATGGATTACATATGTAATCCACGCGACCACTGGAAGGTTAAAATCTTGACTAATGTTTGAAATACAGTATTATTGCTTTGCTATGTTGGTTCTCCAGCGACTCGCTTGTTTCCTCGACGCTGTTATAATAACAAGATGCCGACTAGCACGACAATTATTGAATTCCACATAGTCACGCTAGTCGGCGTCTTGTAACAAAGTGAGCCGCTGGACAACAATCATAGCGAGGCAATAATAACTGCTATATTTTTTATGATTTAATGTCGACAATAAAAAAGCTTGATCCTGGTAAAGTAAAAGGGGCTTTAATGCAAATAACCTCTGATTATGAGCAGTAAAACTGAAACAAATTTAATTAACCTATCTTTACATTAATGTTGCGGCCACTCCCCCTCCCAAATACACTCCTGGAAATTGAAGTAAGAACACCGTGAATTCATTGTCCCAGGAAGGGGAAACTTTATTGACACATTCCTGGGGTCAGATACATCACATGATCACACTGACAGAACCACAGGCACATAGGCACAGGCTACAGAGCATGCACAATGTCGGCACTAGTACAGTGTATATCCACCTTTCGCAGCAATGCAGGCTGCTATTCTCCCATGGAGACGATCGTAGAGATGCTGGATGTAGTCCTGTGGAACGGCTTGCCATGTCATTTCCACCTGGCGCCGCAGTTGGACCAGCATTCGTGCTGGACGTGCAGACCGCGTAAGACGACGCTTCATCCTGTCCCAAACATGCTCAATGGGGGACAGATCCGGAGATCTTGCTGGCCAAGGTAGTTGACATACACCTTCTAGAGCACGTTGGGTGGCACGGGATACATGCCGACGTGCATTGTCCTGTTGGAACAGCAAGTTCCCTTGCCGGTCTAGGAATGATAGAACGATGGGTTCGATGACGGTTTGGATGTACCGTGCACTATTCAGTGTCCCCTCGACGATCACCAGAGGTGTACGGCCAGTGTAGGAGATCGCTCCCCACACCATGCTGCCGGGTGTTGGCCCTGTGTGTCTCAATCGTATGCAGTCCTGATTGTGGCGCTCACCTGCACGGCGCCAAACACGCATACGACCATCATTGGCACCAAGGCAGAAGCGACTCTCATCGCTGAAGACGACACGTCTCCATTCGTCCCTCCATTCACGCCTGTCGCGACACCACTGGAGGCGGGCTGCACGATGTTGGGGCGTGAGCGGAAGACGGCCTAACGGTGTGCGGGACCGTAGCCCAGCTTCATGGAGACGGTTGCGAATGGTCTTCGCCGATACCCCAGGAGCAACAGTGTCCCTAATTTGCTGGGAAGTGGCGGTGCGGTCCCCTACGGCATTGCGTAGGATCCTACGGTCTTGGCGTGCATCCGTGCGTCGCTGCGGTCCGGTTCCAGGTGCACCTTCCGCCGACCACTGGCGACAACATCGATGTACTGTGGAGACCTCACGCCCCACGTGTTGAGCAATTGGGCGGTACGTCCACCCGGCCTCCCGCATGCCCACTATACGCCCTCTCTCAAAGTCCGTCAACTGCACATACGGTTCACGTCCACGCTGTCGCGGCATGCTACCAGTGTTAAAAACTGCGATGGAGCTCCGTATGCCACGGCAAACTGGCGGACACTGACGGCGGCGGTGCACAAATGCTGCGCAGCTAGCGCCATTCGACGGCAAACACTGCGGTTCCTGGTGTGTCCGCTGTGCCTTGCGTGTGATCATTGCTTGTACAGCCCTCTCACAGTGTCCGGAGCACGTATGGTGGGTCTGACACACCGGTGTCAATGTGTTCTTTTTTCCATTTCCAGGAGTGTATATGTTACATTCGCCACTGGCTGAAGTGTTGTTAGAGTGCTTCAGACCCCACTATGCTGTTGACCAAAATTGTCAACAAGGCACTGCTGGCCGCTGTGACCGAGCGGTTCCAGGCGGTTCAGTCCGGAACCGCCCTGCTGCTACGGTCGCATTTTCGAATCCTGCCTCGGGAATGGATGTGTGTGACGTCTTTAGCTTAGTTAGATTTAAGTAGTTCTAAGTCTAGGGGATTGATGACCTCAGATGTTATGTCCCATAGTGCTTAGTGCCATTTGAACCAACAAGGCATTGTGCAAGATTCATAATGGGAGCTGTGCTTCTATGGAATGGGCTGGGTCCTCTTGTCCAACAGAACCGGTAATCGACTGGAAATGGTTACATGGAGACCATCTGCAGCCATTCATGGACTTTATGTCCCCAAGCAACGATGGAATATTTATAGATGAGAACGTGGCATGTCTCTGGGCCACAACTGTTCGCGATTGGTTTAAAAAACTTTCCAGCCAAGTCCAGCGAATGATTTAGCCATCCAGATCGCTCCACATGAACCTTGTCGAACAATTATGGGCCATAATCTTGAGGCTCTGAGCACTATGGGACTTCTCTGCTCAGCTCATCAGTCCCCTAGAACTTAGAACTACTTAAACCTAACTAACGCAAGGACATCACACACATCCATGCCCGAGGCAGGATTCGAACCTGCGACTGCAGCAGTTGCGTCTAGAACCGCTTGGCCACCGCGGCCGGCCATAATCTAGAGATCAGTTCGTGCACAAAATCCTGCACCGGCTACACTTTCTTAATTATGGACTGCTGTAGAGGCAGCATAGCTCAGTGTTTCTGCAAGGGGCTTCAAGAGACTTGTTGAGTCCATGAAACGTCGAATTGCTTCACTATGCCGGGCATAAGGATGTCCGAGACGATATTAAGAGGCATCACATGACCTTTTCCACCTCAGTGTAGTACGCAGCATGATGTTTCCAAACTTACGGAGGGTAGTATATGGAACTATAAAATAAAAAAGACGTATTTGTAAGGTGTAAACAATAAGAAAAGTCAATCGCGCACAACATTGGCATTTAATAATTTTTTTTTCCGTAACTATGCACCAAGCGACGACGGAAGAGTCCATTATTGGGATGGGATTTTCCCTTGACGACTGCCGTGCAGTCAAAATACACGCGCAGGCCTAAGCACAGGCTGCCGCCTCGGACATTAGGCGCCGCTGTCCCCTGTGTGGGGCGACCACCTGCGCGGCGCTGCCCTGGCAGCCCGGGCGCGGTCACAGCCGCCGTAACTCAATTAGCGCCAAAGCGGCGCCGCCGCCTCTGCGCTGCCCTGGCCTGCGCTATTCAATTTCCTCCGGCCACAGTAGCAGTAGCGGCTCCCGTGCCGGGCCGGCGTACTGCGCTGCGCTGCGACCCGCTGCCGCGTCCATCGGCTTGTCACCTACCAGTCCACCGCGTCCTGCGTTAAACAGAGCCACCAGATAATGAACCTGCGAAAAAGCAAGCTCCAGACTCTGTCCTCCTCCATCTGTCCTGAACTTCCCTGCGGAATTTATTTGCAGAATTCGCACAAAATAAGGCGAGCCGCTCTAAATAAGAGACAAGGAAAAAATTAAGAGATGTCGCTGCCATCCTTTAAATTTATTTTTCAATTATGTTGCGTACGACACGCAATAATTTTGTCAAATGATCTGCATAAGAGGTTTATTTTTTCAGATAAGCAGGGTGTTTATAGATTATTATGTTGGTGAATAAGTTCGTAGCGTTTTTGTTTTGGGTTTTAGTATTCCCGTTGCAGTCGGTTTATTTCTGCAGGGTGGTCCATTGATCATGACCGGGCCAAATATCTCACGAAAGAAGTGTCAAACGAAAAAACTGCAAAGAACGAAACTTGTCTAGCTTGAAGGGGGAAACCAGATGGCGCTATGGTTGGCCCGCCAGATGGCGCTGCCATAGGTCGAACGGATATCAGCTGCGTTTTTTCAAAATAGGAACCCCCATTTTTTATTAAATATTCGTGTAGTACGTAAAGAAATATCAATGTTTTAGTTGGACCACTTTCTTCGCTTTGTGATAGATGGCGCTGTAATAGTCCCAAACATATGGCTCACAATTTCAGACGAACAGTTGGTAACAGGCAGGTATTTTAAATTAAAATACAGAACGTAGGTACGTTTGAACATTTTATTTCGGTCGTTCCAATGTGATTAATGTACGTTTGTGAACTTATCATTCCTGATAACGCATGCTGTTACAGCATGATTACCTGTAAATACCACATTAACGCAATAAATGCTCAAAATGATGTCCGTTAACCTCAGTGAAATTGCCAAAACGTGTAACGACATTCCTGTCAACAGCGAGTAGTTCGCCTTCCATAATGTTCGCACATGCGTTGACAATGCGCTCACGCATGTTGTCAGGCGTTGTCTGTGGACCACGATAGCAAATATCCTTCAAATTTCCCCACAGAAAGAAATCCGGGGACGTCAGATCCGGTAAACGTCCGAGCCATGGTATGGTGCTTCGACGACCAATCCACCTGTCATGAAATATGCTATTCAATACCGCTTCAACCGCACGAGAGCTATGTGTCGGACATCCATCATGTTTGAAGTACATCACCATTCTGTAATGCAGTGAAACATCTTCTTGTAACATCGGTAGAGCATTACGTAGTAAACCAGCATACATTGCACCATTTATATTGCCATCGATATGATGGGGGCCAATTATCCTTCCTCGCATAATGCTGCACCACATATTAACCTGCCAAGGTCACTGATGTTCCACTTGTCGCAGCCATCTTGGATTTTTCGTTGCCCATAAGAGCATATTATGCCGGTTCACGTTACCACTGATGGTGAACGACGCTTCGTCGCTAAATAGAACGCGTGCAAAAACATCTGTCATCGTCC
The DNA here is from genome assembly GCF_023897955.1 of Schistocerca gregaria. NCBI lineage: Eukaryota > Metazoa > Arthropoda > Insecta > Orthoptera > Acrididae > Schistocerca > Schistocerca gregaria. Next base: position 416,303,943 of record NC_064925.1, on the reverse strand, counting down.
CGCGATTTCTCTTGTGCCCATTGGCAGAACTGTACACGACGTTCAAAGTCGTCGCCCTGGAATTCCTGGCGCACAGAAATATAGTACGGGTGCAATAGATGTTGATGTAGCATTCTCAATACCGATGTTTTTGAGATTCCTGATTCTCGCGCAGTTGATCTGCTACTGATGTATGGATTAGCCGCGACAGCAGCTAAAACACCTACTTGGGCATCATCATGTGTTGCAGGTCGTGGTTGACGTTTCATATGTGGCTGAACAATTCTTGTTTCCTTAAGTAACGTAACTATCCGGCGAACGGTCCGGACGCTTGGATGATGTCGTCCAGGATACAGAGCAGCATACATAGCACACACTCGTTGGGCATTTTGATCACAATAGCCATACATCAACAAGATATCGACCTTTTTCGCAATTGATAAACGGTCTATTTTAACGTGGGTAATGTATCACGAAGCAAATACCGTCCCCACTGGCGGAATGTTACATGATACCACGTACTTAAACGTTTGTGACTATTACAGCTGTATCTATCACAAAGCGAAAACAGTGGTCCAACTAAAACATTCATATTTCTTTACATATCACACGAATATGTAATAAAAAATGGGGGTTCCTGTTTAAAGAAAACGCAGTTAATATCAGTTTGACCGATGGCAGCGCCATCTAGCGGGCCAACCACAGCGCCAACTGGTTTCCCCCTTCAAGCTAGACAAGTTTCGTTCTTTGTAGATTTTCGTTTGATGCTTATTTCGTGAGATATTTGGCCCGGTCACTATCAATGGACCACCCTGTGGATTTAATTTTTTTATTTAGCAATATTGCAAGAACAGGAAAGAGCAGAGGTTAGGAACCTAATAAAAACAACAAAAGGATGCGTACAAGAGACAACATTCATGCTGCAAGCGAATGGTAAGGTATTAGAGAAATTCGAGGTGAAGATTGGACTGCGACAGGGAAACTGCCTCTTCCCCGTCCGTTTAATCTGGTCGCAGAAAGTCCACAGACAAAGATAGCAAGCCAGGAAACAAGAATACATCTACATAGAAGCCTCAAAACTCTGGCGTATGCGTATCATGTACACTGAAAAGCCAAAGAATCTGATACACCTACCTAATGTCGTGTAGGGACCCTCGAGCACGCAGAAGTGCCGCAGCACAACGTGGCATGGACTCTAGTAATATCTGAAGTAGTACTGGAAGGGATTGGCACCATGAATCGTGCAGGGTTGTCCATAAATCCCTAAGAGTGCGAGGGGGAGAAGATCTCTTCTGAACAGCACGTGGCAAGGCATCCCAGATATTCTCAATAATGTTCGTGTCTGGGGAGTTTGGTGGCCAACGAAAGTGTTTAAACTGAGAAGAGAGTTCCTGGTGCCACTTTGTAGTAATTCTGGACGTGTGGGGTGTTGCATCTTCCTACTGGAATTGCCCATGTAATGGACATGAATGGATGCAGGTATCAGATAGGATGCTAACTTAGGTGTCACCTGGGTAGTATCTAGACCTAGCGGGATTCCCATATCACACCAACCGCACACGCGTCACACCATTATAAAGCCTCCACCGGCTTGAACAGTCCCCTCCTGAAATGCGGGGTCCATGGATTCATGAAATGTCTCCATACCCGTACACACCCATACGCTCGATTCAATTTGAAACGAGAGTCGTCCGACCAGGCAACATGTTTCCATTCATTATCAGTCCAATTTCGGTGTTGACGGGCCCAGGCGAGATTTAAAGCTTTGTATCGTGCAGTCATCAAGGATACACGAGCCGGCCTTCGGCTCCGAAAGCCCATACCGATGACGTTTCGTTGAATGGTTTGAACGCCGACACTTGTTGATAGCGCAGCGTTGAAATTTGCAGCGCGCGCTGGTTTCGCCCTGGCGGTTCTAAGCGCTTCAGTCTGGAACCGGGCGACCGCTACTGTCGCAGTATCGAATCCTGCCTCTGGTATGGATGTGTATGATGTCCTTAGGTTAGTTAGGTTTAAGTAGTTCTAAGTTCTAGGGGACTGATGACCTCAGATGTTCAGTCCCATAGTGCTTAGAGCCCTTTGAGCCATTTGAAATCTGCAACAATTTGCGGAAGAGTTGCACTTTTGTCACGTTGAACGATTCTCTTCAGTCGCCGTTGATCCCGTTCTTGCAGGATCTTTTTCCAGCTACAGCGATATCGGAGATTTTATTTTTTATCGGATTGCTGATATTCGCGTTACAGTCGGGAAATAGTCGTACTGGAAAATCGCCACTTCATCGCTACCTCGGAGATCTTGTGTCCTGTCGCTCTTGTGCCGACTATAATACCACGTTCAAACTCACTTAAATCTTAGGAACCTGACATTGTAACAGCAGTAACCGATCCAACAACTGCGCCATACACCTTTTGTCTTAAATAGGCTTTGCCGACCGCTGCGCTATATTCTTCCTGTTTACCTATCTCTGTATTTGAATACGCATGACTATACCAGCTTGTTTAGTGCTTCAGTGTAGTTTTAGTAGCACTGAATGAGCAAGACCTGGCTCAGTTGGCAAGAGCGTATATGTAACAGGCAATGAGAAGAGGAATATGTATAAGACTAAATACCTAGTTGTGAGCAGAGAGAGGACGACGACAGAAACTTAGGTGTAGACGGTAAAATTTTTGAAATGGTAAAAGAGTTCAAATAACTTGGGCCAATACTCAGTGATAGGAATGAGACAGATCAGGAAATAATGGCAATAAGGCACGAAACACGTCAAGGTTTCTGCTCGGAAAGTTGCTGAGATCCACAAAGACTAGGATTTACAGGATGCTATACAACCTGTCGTCCTACAAGGAGCAGAGACTTGGACCACGACACAGAAGATAGAAAACTGCTGACATTTGAGAATGTTGTTCTGAGACAGATTTTTATTCCAGTGTAGGATGGAGACGACTGAAGAAAAAGGAAAAGCCGCGGATTGCAGAAGTTGTACAAGTCGCTGGACATAGAGGCTGTGATCAGACGAAGGAGATGTGAAATCGTATGGGACTTAACTGCTAAATTATCCTAAGGACAAACACACACACCCATGCCCGAGGGAGGACTCGAATCTCCGACGGGACCAGCTGCGCAGAGACGAAGGAGACTGAGGTGGTACGGGCACGTAATGAGGCGAGAAGGCCAGATGACCAGGTAGGTGGTGGAAGAAGATATCGGAGGTGACAGACCGAGGAGAAGACAACGGCTGAGATGGACTGACGGGAACAGAGAGGGTATACCGGGTGATCAAAAAGTCAGTATAAATTTGAAAACTTAATAAACCACGGAATAATGTAGATAGAGAGGTAAAAATTGACACACATGCTTGGAATGACATGGGGTTTCATTAGAACAAAAAAAGTTCACAAAATGTCCGACAGATCTCTTGCCCTCGTCGTTTGGTGATGATCGTGTGCTCAGCCGCCACTTTCGTCATGCTTCGCCTCCCAGGTCCCCAGACCTCAGTCCGTGCGATTATTGGCTTTGGGGTTACCTCAAGTCGCAAGTGTATCGTGAGCGATCGACATCTCTAGGGGTGCTGAAAGACAACATCCTACGCCAATGCCTCACCATAACTCCGGACATGGTTTACAGTGCTGTCCACAACATTATTCCTCGACTACAGCTATTGTTGAGGAATGATGGTGGACACATTGAGCATTTCCTGTAAAGAACATCATCTTTGCTTTGTCTTACTTTGTTATGCTAATTATTGCTATTCTGATCAGATGAAGCGCCATCTGTCGGACATTTCGTTGAACGTTTGTATTTTTTTGGTTCTAATAAAACCCCATGTCATCCCAAGCATGTATGTCAATTTGTAGCTCTCAGTATCTACATTATTCCGTAATTTATTCAGTTTTCAAGTTTATACTGACATTTTGATCACCCGGTACGTAAGATGGGACTAGCCGGAGAAGACTGGTCGTGACGAAGAAGAGGGAAGAGGTTAATTGGAGAGGCCAAAACTCAACTACGGGTTGTGTCGCCAAACTATTAACTAAGAAGTAAGTAACTATAGCTCACTGTTCGTATTTGAGTAAACATATCGTTATTTTGTCATTTGTTGATAGCGAGAGTAGCTGCAAACGCTGGAAAACGGAGGGCCAAGTGGATAATAGGAATATTTCCGACATACGTTTCTGCTTGAGTTCAATAGAGGAGTGATAGCATCGTAGGCAACCTGAAACATTTTCCACGGGTATGGGGATAACGGCACTGGACAGAACACTGCAAGAAAATGGTTTTCACGTTTTACGGAGGATCGTTTTCACATTAGTGACTCTCCACATTCAGGAAAGCAGGAATCCACAATGATTCACGTCAGTTTAATCGAGAACTGACAAACGTGATCAACTGTGATCGTTTCACCATCGTGCGACATTTGCAATCAATGGGAAAGGTTCAAAAATTAGGTCTATGGATACCGCTTGCTCTATGCCAAAATCGCAAAAATCAGCAGGTGCTGTAAGTGCATCTTGGCTTGCTCATCAGCTGGTTCGTGAGCAACAAAGAACATTCCTATCCTTCATCGTTACTGGTAACGGTAAATGGTGTCTTTATGCCACCTTTAGCAAAACAGTGGTATGGTTGAGCCCAAAAAAGCAGTAGCTCTTTTTACGAACACCTGCATGCTAATGTTATGCATCTGGCGGAACAGTGGCGGTGTGGTGTACTAAGAATCGCTTCCCAGACTTGTAACCATGACTACCGACATTTGTTGTCAACAACTGAGACATATTGAAGACGCAATCCAAGAACAATGACCAGGAAGACTGACACTACTCCACTTTGGAAGTCTTTCCGAACCCACCTGTTCACCTGATCTTGCGCCCTCAGATTCTCATCTTTTCCTTTCTGTGTCGAACAACATATAAGGAACTTCCCTTCCAGATAAAAATTAGGTCTACATATGACTTCACGAGTTCTTCATCTTAAAGCCACGTGATTTGTACAATCACGGAATCGAAAAGTTACCCCGGCATTGCCAGACTGTTGTAAATAGTAGTTATGTGTATCTGTTGTGTTTATTTAACTTACGGAAGAACGCTATGAACTTACGCAACAACCTAATAGCTACACAAAAGTAACCTTTAATTACGAAAGTGAGTAAATAACTTACAGTAATGTCGGTGCAACACTAAATGCAGTATATTACCGACGTTGCCGCTAGGTGGATTTCTACAAATCAGTTATTCAAGCAGTCATCATGGAGTAGTATAACGGTGCAGAGCAAGCACACTGTTGTTCATGGTTTCATGAATTCCAACCTGCTACTACAGTTCAGAGGCAATTCGTGACTAAAAACGCAAGCTACAGCCACGAAGACAAATTGTTGCTAATTGGTGCGATCGTTTCACCGGAACTGGCTGTGTATCACATAAGACGCCGGGTCAGGATCTGCCAGCAGTCTCTGACGCAGCAACTGAACAAAATCCGCAGTCTTACATGAGGAGTCCGAGTAAATCAACATGATGTGGCAGCGTAGAATTGAATATGCCTAGCGTCAGAGTGCGTAATGTCATTCAAAACTTACAAACTGTAACTGTTGCAGGCTTTTAGAGGAAGTAAGAAATAGAAATGAGCTGATTTTTCTGTAGAAATGTTTAACAAAATATAGACTCAGTATGATTTTTCTTAATAAAATTGTATTAAGTGACGGAGCCACCTTCCATACATGCTGTAAGGTGAATCGGCATAATGCTCGCTTATGGGGCGAGCAGAAACCACATCACTTAATCGAAGCCGCGCGGGGTTAGCCGAGCGGTCTGGGCGCAGTAGTCATGATCTGTGCGGCGGGTCCCGGCGGAGGTTCGAGTCCTCCCTCTGGCGTGGGCGTGTGTGTCTGTCCGTAGGATAATTTAGGTTAAGTAGAGTGTACGCTTAGGGATAACTTAATCTAACGTGTACGTGTTACATACGTCTTTTTGCACAACTACTAAAAGAGAAGGACTACACAATGGTGCTACAATTATCGTCTTAGGAAAGCTGGCAGAGGCATAAAAGATTGGCGAACAATTTAACACAGTAAACAGAAAATTTGCTTAGTCTGTATTTCTCCAAATGTACGAAGACTTACTACAAATGGTGCAACAAGAAACAGAGTTCGTCCATAGCAATGTCAACAACGATGAAGCACGAACGAGGAAGTTGAAGGTTACTGACTACTGGAGTAAGTGGGCTGAGCGGTTGCCACCGGCTATCCTATATCTCGGTGGCGGCGTTTGCTCCAAGTACAGAGGCGCTGGAGGTGTAGACCTGCAGATGCGCTCCATTGGGTCCGCCATAACCAGCGTGACCTCTATCGGCGTCAGACAGAAACGTGGCATCCCGTTACCAACTTGACACGCCGTGGGGTTGTGTCAATATGTGATAGCACAGTATGGGGCTCGCTGAACGGAATGAGATGACGCAGTGGTTAACACAGTGGACTCGCATGCGACAGTACGACTGTTCAAACGCGCATCTGGCCATCCTAATTTAGGTTTTTCCCTAAATCGCTTGAGGCAAATTCCGAGATAGTTCCTTTAACAAAGATCATGTCTAATTTCCTTCCCATCTTTCTCTAATCCGCGCTTGTGCTTCGTCTCTAATGACCTCGTTGTCGACGGGTCGTTAAACACCAACCTCCTCCTCCTTCTTCTTCTGATTTTGCGCTGTAAGCTGTAACAAGATTTTCTGCTGAGTTAACTTTAACTGCCATATCGTACCTAGACACACTTCAACATTATCTAATGCCTCAATTACAACTGGATATGGGCACAGAATTTATTTTCCACGGCGCGGCACCGCACCATCGTCAGGAACGTGTCACGTATCTCCGTAAGAATGTGCCAGCTGGGATTGGACGTGGTGGAACAATATTCGGCAACCACGATCACCTGATTTAACGCCGAAGAACTTCCGTGTACAGGGCTATATGAAAGACGGAGGGGTTTTTTCTCCACTTCCAGCAAAAGTAACGAGCTGCAAAACCGGATAATACAAACAGCTGACTAGACATCAAGAACTGCTTCAGACGATTTGGCAGGAAATTGTTTACAAATGCGACGTGTGTCGTGTTACAAAAAATAGCCACATCGAACACTTGTAAAGAAATCTTGAAGATGTACGGCATCAGTGCTGCATCAAACATTGCTGTGAGTTTCTTAAATTTTTCACAATTAAAGGTTACATTTGTATAAGTAATTTATAAACAACATGTATAAGGCAGTTATTGTGTCCATTTACGTCTCAATGAGCACATTTGCATTATCAGCTTTCGGTTGGTCACTGCCAACTTAAATTCAACTGAAGTTAACTAGAGTCAAGTGCGGTTGAAGTAGCCCTACGGCAGGCGTGTGCCTCAAGGCTCTTCTCCGAACCTGAAATCATGTACACCGCAGACACTGGGACTACACCAATCCCTGCCTACCCGCTGCAATTTGTTGACGACACCACCTACCTACTACCGACCGTATCCTCCAACACTCCCATGCTTCACTCTAATGCCATCTAAATCCCCTGGTCGAGTGGAAACTTAAAGTAAATCCTTAGAAAAGCCAAGACAGCATCTCTGATCCCATCACTCGGAGTTTCCGTCGTTCAGATTACCACATCTACATCTACAACCAATCAGTCCATCTAAATAATTTAGGACTAATCTTGGCAGAAAACTAAAATAGAATTCAAACACTACTAATACTACTAGAAGATCGCACTTGGGGTCTACGCCCTTCTACAATTATTGTCGTCTATACATACCTCATTTCCTCATCCACACTTACGACAACACTGCCTGGATGTTCGACAAATTCTCTTGAAATCCTGGAAACGCATGCACTCTGCTTCACCTTGGACATCTTCCGAGCATTCTTAGCTCCCATCTATACCAACTCATCCTTGAGCCACCTTTGGACCATATATACTAATAGTAAAACCCAGTCCCTGCATCCAGTGGCTGGGAGCTACTAATCACCAATCCAGGTACCTGCGCCACTAGATTCATATCCCTCGTAGCATGCACATTAATTCCTTAGCCATCCTCTCCTGTTGATAATTATACCGAATCCCACTATCCAAATACAGACCACAGTGTCAGAACTGTATGTCTTATGGTTCAAATGGCTCTGAGCACTATGGGATTTAACATCTGAGGTCATCAGTCCCCTAGAACGTAGAATTACTTAAACGTAACTAATCTTAGGACATCACACATCCATGCACGAGGCAGCATTCGAACCTGATACCGTAGCGGTCGCGCGGTTCCAGACTGAAGCGCCCAGAACCGCTCGGCCACTCCGGCCGGCGTATCTCTTATGCCTCTACCTTTACTTACGCCACCTAAGGGATCCCTTCTTCTGTATATTACTCTTGTCAACAGCTTGAATGCATGAGCTGTTAGGCTGACTGTGCAGCAAATTCTCCCTCTTATCTGCCCCTGCTCCTTTCTAGATCGGAAAGCTGATATTTTTCCGAAAGTCTGATGGGTTCAATGATTTTAGGAATTGTGTAGGCTCGTGGACACGTCTCACAATCCAACATCTGTTTTGCAGAGTCTGTCTAACCATAATGTTATCCAACTAGAATTTTCCCATATCTCCGTGTCTTTACTAAATATTCTCCTTTCCCTTGCGAGTTTACAATAGTGTATTTACTATTATTAACTCAAATTTATCCTGCCTTATTCAATCGCAAGTCTTCCAAGACTCAAACTCAATTTATAGCATTTATTACCCATTGACTCACATATCAACTTACCTTTATGTGTCTATCATGTCACTAAAAAAGTCCTCTTCTTACAGAGGTTTAGTACGCCTTTCACCTATCTGCTTTCTTCTCTGCGTTTATCAGTAGAATTCGCATTTTATTCTTAATGTTGATGCAGTTCCTACTATCTCACAGAATATCAAAGCGTCTCATCATTCCTTAGTACTTCAGTATCCTACTTCATTTGTTATTAATTCTTATGGACATTTTAAGCCTGCTGTACATTATTATTAAATTGCGACCCGAGTCTGTATCTCCTCCTAGGTATGTCTCACAATCAAAGATCTGATTTCGCAATCTCTGTCTCACCATGATGTAATCCGGCTCGAATCAACCGTGTTTTTTTTTCTGAACAAAGTTAAAATGTGTGTGAATTCCTAAGGGAGCAAACTGTTGAGGTCATCGGTCCCTAGACTTGCTTACACACTACTTAAACAAACTTATGCTAAGAACAACACACAAACACACACACACACACACACACACACACCCATGACCGAGGGATGACTCGAACCTCCGGCGGGAGGGACCACGCCATTCGTGAGATAGCGCCCCAAACTGCGCGGGCACTCCGCGCAGCGAATCTTCCATGTCTCAGGTCTTTTCAAAGTACTCTGCGTTCTCTCGTGTTTAGAACATTGTATTTTTCATTACTAACTGAAATTTATTGCACAATTCAATTTTTCTCTTTTCTCAGTACTACCGACAATCCATATTCTCCCGTAATTAATTCTTCTATTCCTTCCATTACTACTGCGCTCAAATTGCCCATATTATTAGATTATCATTTCCTTTTACATACCGAATTACCCGTTAAATATTTTCATATACACTCCTGGAAATGGAAAAAAAGAACACATGGACACCGATGTGTCAGACCCACCATACTTGCTCCGGACACTACGAGAGGGCTGTACAAGCAATGATCACACGCACGGCACAGCGGACACACCAGGAACCGCGGTGTTGGCCGTCGAATGGCGCTAGCTGCGCAGCATTTGTGCACCGCCGCCGTCAGTGTCAGCCAGTTTGCCGTGGCATACGGAGCTCCATCGCAGTCTTTAACACTGGTAGCATGCCGCGACGGCGTGGACGTGAACCGTATGTGCAGTTGACGGACTTTGAGCGAGGGCGTATAGTGGGCATGCGGGAGGCCGGGTGGACGTACCGCCGAATTGCTCAACACGTGGGGCGTGAGGTCTCCACAGTACATCGATGTTGTCGCCAGTGGTCGGCGGAAGGTGTACGTCCCCGTCGACATGGGACCGGACCGCAGCGACGCACGGATGCACGCCAAGACCGTAGGATCCTACGCAGTGCCGTAGGGGACCGCACCGCCACTTCCCAGCAAATTAGGGACACTGTTGCTCCTGGGGTATCGGCGAGGACCATTCGCAACCGACTCCATGAAGCTGGGCTACGGTCCCGCACACCGTTAGGCCGTCTTCCGCTCACGCCCCAACATCGTGCAGCCCGCCTCCAGTGGTGTCGCGACAGGCGTGAATGGAGGGACGAATGGAGACGTGTCGTCTTCAGCGATGAGAGTCGCTTCTGCCTTGGTGCCAATGATGGTCGGATGCGTGTTTGGCGCCGTGCAGGTGAGCGCCACAATCAGGACTGCATACAACCGAGGCACACAGGGCCAACACCCGGCATCATGGTGTGGGGAGCGATCTCGTACACTGGCCGTACACCTCTGGTGATCGTCGAGGGGACACTGAATAGTGCACGGTACATTCAGACCGTCATCGAACCCATCGTTTTACCATTCCTAGACCGGCAAGGGAACTTGCTGTTCCAACAGGACAATGCACGTCGGCATGTATCCCGTGCCACCCAACGTTCTCTAGAAGGTGTAAGTCAACTACCCTGGCCAGCAAGATCTCCGGATCTGTCCCCCATTGAGCATGTTTGGGACTGGATGAAGCGTCGTCTCACGCGGTCTGCACGTCCAGCACGAACGCTGGTCCAACTGAGGCGCCAGGTGTAAGTGGCATGGCAAGCCGTTCCACAGGACTACATCCAGCATCTCTATGATCGTCTCCATGGGAGAATAGCAGCCTGCATTGCTGCGAAAGGTGGATATACACTGTACTAGTGCCGACATTGTGCATGCTCTGTCGCCGGTGTCTATGTGCCTGTGGTTCTGTCAGTGTGATCATGTGATGTATCTGACCCCAGGAATGTGTCAATAAAGTTTCCCCTTCCTGGGACAATGAATTCACGGTGTTCTTATTTCAATTTCCAGGAGTGTAGTTTCTCTGTCTCTTCATCTTCTGCTTGTGACGTCGTCACGTATAAGTGGACTATATTTTTTGGCGTGGAAACAGCCCCATTACTGAAATGTCTACATATCTTACTCTCTGTCCCACCTACCTAATCTTAACGAAGCCTCCTCCCGCTACAACATATGCTACAGCTTTTGATATTCCCTGTATTCATCTGAATGGAAAATCTCGTCTTCTTTCTATTTCCCTTCACTGTTGCCGACTATATGTAGACTGAGTTTACATATATCGCTATCACATTTTCTAACATTCCTATCACGTACACCCTTCTGGCATTCCACAGTTAGACCTGTAGAATGTTTATCTTTTCGCTGGTTATTCAGTCTGTTTCTTATGGTTATCTCCCCTTGGCAGTTCCCTTCCGAAGGCCCGGATAGGGGGCTAGTCCAGAATCTTTTGCAGTGCAGAGAGAGCACCATCACACTTTTCATTTACGGGCCGCATGTCGTGTGGATATGCATTACATAATCGCTCTCAGTTTTACAGTTCTGGCAACAGCGTTAACGAATCTGACCTCTTTTCTATACGAATACTGACATATAGAAAGAATATTATGATGAATGACTTGACTTAGACACACATAAAAAACTCAAGAGTCATACTTATTGCTGTGTGAGCAAATTTTCTGCCACAGAAAAGCCTTTCCTGTCTTATGTCTTCTACGCAAAACATATACAGTGAGCATGCTGGCTCTCGACTGTAATTCAGAATACTTTTATATGAGGAAACTGATAACACAGAATTTCCATAGAACGTTGATAGACCACGCAGCTGGAAATTGTTTGGCCTCAGCATATCAGGTGAATTTCTTCCGTGATGAAATGAAGCTGTATCTTTCCAGAAATCTCTTCAAGTCTCAAACAGCTATGATTTATATGAGGAGACTGGAGCGACGAATGAAAATTTTTGCCAAGGCTGGGATTCAAACCTGCGTCTCCTGCTAGATACACAGATGTAAAAACCACTATACCACCATCGCACATTGGGTTGGCACCCTAGCACTCCTTCCCTTCTCAATCCAAATTCCCATCCACGCCTCAGCCCGCTTGGTATTCTCCCTAAACTCGAACAGCACTGCAGACGTTCTCAAAGTGTATTGTAATAACACCTCAGCGTCGAACACAGTGGAAGATGCAGCCTGGAACCCAGGCAGATTCTTTAATCAAATGATACTATATGGTTCCAGAGACTTTTTCAACTCTCAAACATCTATTATGTACGTATCGAGACAGAAGCAACGAATGAAAATTTGTTCTAATGGTTGGATTCGAACCGAGGTCTCCTGATCACTAAGAGATGCACTAAGCACTATATCATCCTGGCACAGTGTCTTTGCACAACTTCATCGACAGCTCTAGCACGCCTTCTCTCCCCTATCCAAACTCCCAGCCACATCTCAGCCTACCTGGGCAGTCCGAGTATTTGTGCAAAGCCATTGGGTCAGGGTGGCGTACTGGTTAGTGCAGGAGACCTGGGTTTGAATCCCAAGAGTAAGCAGGAGAACTGGGTTTTCCATTTGTCGCTTCAGTCTGCATATACACTGATCAGCCAGAACATTATGACCACCGACCTATTGTCGATATAAACCCGCCCAGCCGATAGCATCGTCACCTTTCGGGGAATCACTGCTAGTCAGACACACACACACACACACACACACACACACACACACACACACACACACACACACACACACATACATACATACATACATACACACGGCGCACATAATATCAGTGAGCGTGCTGTCCGTGTGTAAAACGGAGAAGGCGCGGTCTATCGGAGTTTGACCGAGGGCAAATTGTGATGTTCCAGAGGCTCGGCAACACCATTTCGGAAACTGCATGACTTGTTGTGTGTTCGAGGAGTGCTGTGGTGAGTGTCTTCAACACGTGGCGATACCAAGGTGAAACCACGTCCAGACGTCTTGGGACAGGGCGGCCATCCCTCATTACAAATGTCGAACGTCGTTGGCTGGACAGACTCACCACAGATGTGTACATGACCATTGGAATTGGAAGTTGGCTCAGTGTCAGAGCATTGCATAGTCTGATGAATTCCGACACCTTCTTCACGGGAGTGCACAAACCCGTCGTCTTCCAGGGGGCAGCTTCTGCACTGTGGGACAGAGACAAGCTGGCCTCGGCTCCATTATGCTCTGGGGGACATTCATGTGGGCGTACATGGATCCAGTGGAGGTTATGCAACGCACCATGAAGACGAGGGAGTATCGTACGCTGGTTGCAGACCACACACACCCCTTAACGATGATCAGTTGCATTTTTCAACAAGATAATGCTCCATGGCACAAGGCCAGAAATGTGATGCAATATTTCGAGGAAAACAGTGGTGAGTTTCCACTGATGCGCAGGCCCTCCAACTCGATCTGAGCCTATGGAACACATCTGGGATGAGATTGTACTTAGCATCAGAGCTCATCCCCTCCCTCCCCGGAATTAACGGAAATTGATTGACTTTTGTGTGCACATGTGGTACCAACTCCCTCCAAAGACCTACCAAAGCTTCCATGGCATCACATGTCGCAGCTATTGGACATACCGGCTATTACGTAGGTGGTCCTAATGTTCTGGCTGATTGGTGTATACATACTCCATAATAGTCCAGTGAAAATGAAATATCGTGTGGCTAGGGCCTCCCGTCGGGTAAACCGTTCGCCTGGTGCAGGTCTTTCGAGTTGCCGCCACTTCGGTGACCTGCTCGTCGATGAGGATGAATTGATGATGATTAGGACATCACAATACCCAGTCCCAGGGCGGAAAAAAACTCCGACCCAACCGGGAATCGTACCCGGGCCCTTAGGATCGACAGCCTGTCACGCTGACCACTTTTTTTTTGGTAATAATTTGTATTGAAGAAACTAAAAGTACATATATATTCACTATGCAAGAGTTCTTCAAGGTACCATTCCATTTAAACATATACAAATGACTGTTAGTTAAGCAAAAAAATAAATAAATACATTAAAAAGAAAAACATTAAATACAACAAAGTATAACATATTCTGTCTTCTTGCTATTTTTTAATTTTTTTTTTGTCGATGCATGGGAACGTCGATAAGGGTGTTGCATCATGTGACAGGTATGCATGGTACACCCCAGCTTTGAAGGGGGTCAAGGAAGACGCTGCGGAGATAACCGGCAAAAGTTTGTCGGTAAGATGGTTTTCGGGTGAGGGTGCTATGTGAGGTCACAACTTTGTACCAGAAGTCAAGGACTGTATGCGGACCATTTTGAAAGAGGTATTCTAAAGCCAGTCCTCGAAACCAGATGAGAGTATGGAGCTTAGCAAGAGGGTAGTGAAATGTCTGGGGCAACAACAGGAAATCCGGGGTTACCGTCGTTGGCGGGGCACGGAGGTAAAAGCCCACGATTTGTTGGATGAGGAGCCATACGTTTTGTTTCAGGGGGCACGTAAGATGGTGGTCGTCGGTGTCTTCGAGCTGACAGTCAGGGCAGAGTGGGGAGGTGGCCAGTCCTATGCGGTAAAGTCGACTGTTAGTCGGAAATTTTCCATAAACTAAAACATACCAGAGTGCAGACACAGACGACGGTAAAAAGGGTGCATGCACACAACTCCAAACCGTGCGCCAGTTAATGTCTTGATGCCGTAGCATCATGGGGTCGCAAGGGTTGGACAGCATAAAAAAAACGATAATAATCTTTTGTACGGGGAGGACGGGTGACTGGAAGATCGGCCCGAACGTAGCTGAGTTCTATGAAACAATTGGCGACGTGGTACAATAATGGAGAAATAGGTGCCACATTGGTCGGTGGATTGAGAGAAGCTGGTCGGAGGATATCTAAGAGACTAAGTGTTAAGGACGGAACCGTCCCCTGCCAGTGCCGCAACAGAGTGTGGACAAAGAGTGCAGAAGATCGTGCCCTCACGTTGACGAGTCCGAGGCCACCTTTTGCAGGAGGCAATGTGAAAGTGTTGTAGTGGACTTTGAAAAGTGCCCTGCTGACACGAAATATCCAAAGGCTGATTAGATGCGGCGGCCAAGGAGTAACGGCATTGGGAGGATCTGGGCGACGTGTACCAGTTTAGGGGCTACATACATGTTGACATAGGACACACGTTGGAGTTGGTTCAAGTTACGGTGCACTTGACCGCGGACATGGTGCCGAATCGACTGCAAAAGCCGCCGGTATGTCAGGGCCACTATGCGGTGTGTGGAGCTCGTAAATTCGATACCCAAGTAACGAAGGGTGGTACTGACTGGGAGTGGGTTCGGCACCACAGCCGGGAGGCCGCGCCCAATGTGCATCATAGTCGATTTACGGGCATTAAGAATGTTACCAGAAAGACGTCCATACTGGTGGATCCATTGGATGGCGTCATTGAGTTCCGTGGAGGAGCAGGTGAGAAGGAGGACATCGTCCGCATAAGCCCTACAGTGAAAAGTGTAGTCACGCAAAGTGAGGCCCTGCAGTCTAGAGGTAAGTCCAGTGATGAGGGGCTCAAGTGCAATGGCATATAGTAAAGTAGACATAGGGCATCCTTGACGTACAGAGCGGCGTATAGGAATCGGTCCTACAAGCCTCCCATTGACTTGTACAATCGAGACGGCGGGAAGTAGTAACCGGCGAATGGCATCGACAAAAAGTAATGGGAACCCCATACGTGTCGCCACCATGAGGAGGAATGGGTGTCGAACGCGATCAAAGGCACTCGTGAAATCGACGGATACCAGTGCTGCACGAAGGCGACAAACCGACGCCAGTGCAATGAGGTCACGGCATTCTCCTAGGGCTGTGTGTAAGGTGGCCCCACAACTACGTGCAGTCTGCTCAGGTGAAAGGACCGTAGGTAAGACGGTGCGTATGCTCTCTGCTAAAGGCGTGCATAGATTTTATAGTTTGCATTCAGTAGTGTAAGGCGGAGATATGCAGAGACATGAGGCCCTCCCTTCGGTTTAGGCACAGGTAGAAGAATACCAGTGACGAATTCAGGTGGAATTGGGAAGGATGGAGTAAAGAGTTCCTGAATCATTTCCGTACAGCGAGGAAGCATCAACGTGGTGAACGCCAGGTAAAACTCCACTGGGAGACCATCTGGGCCTGGTAATTTGTTCTTGGCCCCTCTGTTGATCGCATCTACTAACTCTTCTGCGGTGATTGCAGACATCATGGACGTTGACTCCGCTACGGTGAGGGTCCGGTCAGGGGAAGGACGGAGATCATCAGGAATGGGCGTCGCCATCTGTTCATCATCATAAAATTGGCGATAATGTTCAGCAAAGGCAGACACCACCGCCGCCTGTGTTGTGTGGTGAACACCATCGGAGGTCGTGATGTTGGAGACGAAAAGTCGACGTCGACGACTATGGTCGGATGCGGCATGGATTGTGGATGGGGTTTCGTCGTGGAGGAGGTCTTGTCGTCGGGAACGCACCACGACACCATGCAGTCGTGCACGTTGAAGAGAGAGGAGACGAGCTTTAGTACGTTGTCGTTCCCTATTGGTGTCACGTGATGGAGGGAGCGCATCGAGCTCACGGAGGACGGCGTAGTAAAAATTTGTGGTGTCTCGATGCCATGCTGCTGCTTCCTTGCCACATTGTATGAAGGCCTTTCTGATCGCAGGTTTGGCACATTTGAGCCACCAATGGAACGTGGATGTGTACTGCGGAAGGCGTCTTTCGCAAGACGCCCACGTAGTGGCAATACATTGTCGGCAATGTGGATCATTAAGGAGGGAGGTATTAAGCTTCCAGTAACCTCTGCTGCGCCACACTGACTGAGGTGGCAGAGCCAGGGAGCAAATGACGGCGCAGTGGTCCTAAAACGCAAGGGGCCACCGTTCAGCTTGGGCGACGTCATTGCCAAGGTGGGCAGAGACATATAACCGGTCCAGTCTGCTCGCAGAATGTGCTGTATAATGGGTGAAACCGGGGGTATTGCCATGAATTTTCTCCCAAACGTCCACTAGATGAAAATCTTCGATTAAGGTGAGAAGCACCGGGCATGGCGAATAACCAGGCATTTGGTCATGCGGATGGAGGACACAGTTGAAATCGCCTCCCATGATAAGGCGATCATAGCGTCCAGAAAACAGGGGCGCCACGTCATGTCCGAAGAAAGTGGACCGCTGCCGTCGGTTCGTGGAGCCAGACGTAGGGTAGATACTGATGACGCGCGTGTCGAAGATGGTAACAGCCATGCCTCTTCCACAGGGAAGGATTGTCGTGTCCTTGAGTGGGATTCCTTCGCGTATGTAAAAAGCCACTCCACGCCCTGATTGATCACATGTGGACGTGTATGAGTCGTAGCTGTAGACTGGTGGTAGTGTGGCAACGCGTACTTCCTGAAGAAGGGCGACGTCGACATCAGAGGCCCGAAGCATGTCACATAGGAGTTGCAGCTTGGATACAGTGCCGATCATGTTGATGTTCAGCGTGGCAAACCGATACGTTTGTTTCAGTGGTGGTGGACGCGCATCTACCATCACCAAGTAAGAGGAGGGCACCGACAGGAAGTCCCGTCCCATCAGCTGCAGGGCCTCGCTTTTGATGTTAACAGGCAGCCTTGTCCGGCGGAGGCAACTCATCCGGAGGAGGGGGCGTATCTTCCTGAATCTCGTCGGCCCATGCTCCTGTGCCATGGGCCCGTCCAATGTCCATGGGAATTGCGTCGTGGTGAGAGAGATCTGGAGTTGTCAGCGGGGAGACAGGCGTCTCAACCGGCGCACCGATCGTTACATTGTGCGTGGCGACCTCCATAGTGGTCCCGTCCTGCGAAATGTCTTGATCATCGTGAAAGTTGTCCGCCGACCTCTGCATGGAAATGTCGGCTGATTGGGTGTCGTCTTCGTCGTCGCGGGTGGCGACGCTTTGAGAGCCCGTGGGTGAACGGCGACGGCCTTTGCGCCTACGTGGCGAGCGTTGTTTGCGCAATTGTTCCTCAGTGTCGGACGACGGCAAGGAAGAGCGTCGACCTGGTTCGAATGCGTCGGTGGGTACAATGAAATTGTCAAACAGGTGTTGTGAAAAAGTATTGTTCTCCTCAGCGTCCGGTGCGGGAGCCTGTTCGGCGGCAAGGTTGTCAGGTGGGACGTCCGCACCGTCCATAGGTGACTGGGACGGTGGGACGTACCGATCGGAAGGACCGGGCGACGGACTGGACGAAACTGTAGACGTGGCAAGAGCCGCTGCGTAAGTGACCGGTAGGGCGGTCATCGTGGGTGTGACGGACGCTTCCGACAACGGGAGCTGCGCGACACGCTGTTGAATGCATTCAGACCGTAGGTAACCTTCTTTCCCACAACCGGAACAGGTTCGAGGTTGGCCGTCGTACATTATAATGGCACGGCAGCCTCCGATACGTAAATAAGAAGGCACGTGTTTCTGCAACTCGATGCGGACCTGTCTAACACCGTTTAAAACGGGATAGGTCTGAAATTGTACCCATCGTTCGGCAACATGTTCCAGAACCTTGCCATAGGGACGGAGCGCCTCGATGACGACGTGTGCAGGTAGTTCGAACGGCAGTTCGAAGACCCTTATCGTCCGTGTGCCGAGACCTGCGTGATCGACGGTAACGAGTCCGACGTTGCCGTCGGAATGGCAGAAGCGCAGTCCACGTTTTGCCTCTTGAAGCACCTTGTCGCACGCCGCATCGTTGATCATTTTGACGTAGACGGTACTGCTAACTATCGACAAGTGGATACCAATTAGATCCGTTGGTGGTATCTTAACTTCATCGCGAATAAATCGTTCTACCTCCAGGGGCTTGGGTCGGGCAAAATCAGTACAAAAGTTGAAACGTAATGTCTTCTTCCGATAGTTGTGCGCCATGGTGGTCTAGAAGGGAAAACGACACTTACAGCGGCCGAAGTAAACACAAACACACTGTGCGCGCCTCGCCCGCAGCGTTCTGGTGCGTGACCGCCTCGCAGCACTGCCGGCGGCAGACTGCCCACTCAGCTATCGGGGGCGGACATAATAGTCCAGTAACTGGATTGGATCAAATATTAGAGTAGTTGGTGTCTTCCTCTCATGTTATTCATCGCTTCCCTAAAATGTCTTTCGTTTTCGTTTTACACGGAAAATATTAAAAGAAGAGTAGGAACACTGGTTACAAAACATATCTAAAGTAAATGGTTCATTGGATCATTCCTCAACAATCAATCGTTCCTTAGTAATCACATTCCTCTTAATAACTTTACCCTAAACGAATAATAACACACATATCAGAATCTATGGCACTACGACACGTTCAGCTCTTTCTTCAATCATTAACGTTGTTCAACATAGGTTATGATAATCTTAACATCTTTCCGCACATCATATGTTTCTTAATGTATCAAATTAACATACGGAGGTGGCGCAGTGGCTAGAACACTGGACTCGCAGTAGGGAGGATGGCGGTTCAATCCCGCATCCGGCCGTCCTGATTTAGGTTTACGGTGATTTCACTAAATCACTCCAGGCAAATACCGGGATGGTTCCTTTGAAAGGGCACAGCCGACTTCCTTCCCCATCCTTCCCTAATCCGATGAGACTGATGACCTCACTGGCTGGTCTCCTTCCCCAAAAACAACCCAACCCAACTCTGTAACTTCTTGTCAGAACTACGAATTAATAGTTCACTGATTTTTTCCCCCTCGATGACGGCCGTCATATCGTCAAAATTTAACATAATTGTAATAAAAAGGAAAAAGTTTTTATCTCGCTTTGATCTTATAAAACCAAGTTGGTGTTATTTTACGGCCTTTTTGTATCCGGTTATCCAGGTGAAACAGCTAGGAACGGCAAACTCTTTTCAGTCTCAACGGCACCATCTGCTTCCCACGTAGCAGAGTCTGACGTTCTGTGTGGGTGGCAAGCAGAAATCCTCTTAACAGTGCGCTCTGTCGAACACCTGTGCCAGGCGTCTTGCGAGAACAAAGGAACCCCGAAGTTCGGCGCCCGCCTGCTGCGTGCCGCCAGTAACCGCGTTGTGCAGCGCTCTCATTCAGTATCACCGGCAGCACTGGAGTTGTTTGTCGTTCTTCAGCGACATTATTCGATGATTTTTATTTATTTATTTTCTTACGTCTCTCTTATGTTGACAGAAGGAAGTTTATAAATCATACCAGGCTCAAGTATTGTCGGTTGAGTACGAGGCGTCCTAAAAGACCTGTACAGAAAGTGGTAATAAACATTCGATAGAGGTTAGTGTTGTAGCATCTGCATGCAACTGTTCTGATGTAACCAATAATTTCTCACATTTTATATGAGATAAACTGAAAAAAAGATATGGTAATCGAGACCATAAGCGTCAACTCAGACACTCCATTTTCTGTCGTCTCTCTGGTAGCTCCTCGCTACTTAAAAAATAAATTAAAAAATGTATATGAAATGTTATGGGACTTAACTGCTAAGGTCATCAGTCCCTAAGCTTACACACTACTATACCTAAATTATTCTAAGGACAAACACTCACACACCAATGCCCGAGAGAGGACTCGAACCTCCGCCGGGACCAGCCGCACAGTCCATGACTGCAGCGCCCCAGACCGCTCGGCTAATCCAACGCGGCAAAAAATAAATTCTGTTGTAGCAAAATCGGAGACCCTGATGAGGTGACTGCGTGCTGAAATGGCCTTAACTTCCTCGTATACTGCTCAGGTGTATGCGGGGGCTACCTACTATCTAAAAGTGTTTAAATAGGATGGATACGTCTTAGCGATTCGTTAAATCTAAGGTCCACTGGATTGTAAACACAAGATATTTCTGGTATCAGACATGGGCTTAAAGTAAGGAAATTTACTCTATTCTCTGTAGAAACAATAAGGATTCCTGAAAGAAAAGTGTGTTACATTCAGTTGAGCTGCACCTAACGATTTCTCTCTCCTTTTTATCAATTAAATACTAACGGAAGAAACAAAACAAGTAGGAACTGGGCGACTTACACTAAAGCTGGTAGGCGTGTATATTCATCTGAAACATAGCTATTGAAATTTCGCCCTAGTCTCATAAGAAAGGCGCTAGCACCGCTACTATGAGGACGCAAATGAAGTTTGCTTCAAATATACGCTGTAACGGTCGCGGAGCGTTACGTACCTTTGAGATTGGACGTGGTGAGCTTATGTTAGTCAAGAATGCCTCTAAGGCAGCAAGGATATCCTAATCAGCTCCTCACTGAGTTTGAACGTGGTCGTATAATAGGGCTACGAGAAGCTGGATGTTGCTCCTGCGACATTACAGAAACGCTTGGCGGGAATGTAGCCATCGTACATGTTTGCTGGCAGTGGTGTTCACGGTAATGTACGATCGCAAGGAGATCGGGCTCTGGGCGGCCACGTGGCATCACCGTAACTCTTGTGCATCTGCAGCAGTAGTTTGAGCAGCAGTTCGCACCACAGGGATACAATGAACTGTGAAGCCAGCCAGACGTTCCTGTAGTGTGCATTCCACTGTCCCCAAGCCACTACCATCCACGGCTTCAATGGTGTCAAGCGAGAGCTCATCGGAGGGCAGGGTGGAGGTGTGTTGTGTTTTCTGATGGATGTTGATTATGCTTAGGTGCCAGTGATGGCCATATGTTGGTCAGAAGGAGGCCACAAAGTGACATCCGGCACCTCTACTACGCAGTATACAGGGTATTACAAAAAGCTACGGCCAAACTTTCAGGAAACACTCCTCACACACAAAGAAAGATAATATGTTATGTGGACATGTCTCCGGAAACGCTTACTTTCCATGTTAGAGCTCATTTTATTACTTCTCTTCAAATCACATTAATCATGGAATGGAAACACACAGCAACAGAACGTACCAGCGTGACTTCAAACACATTGCTACAGGAAATGTTCAAAATGTCCTCCGTTAGGGTACATGCATCCACCCTCCGTCGCATGGAATCCCTGATGAGCTGATGCAGCCCTGGAGAATGGAGTATTGTATCACAGCCGTCCACAATACGAGCACGAAGAGTCTCTACATTTGGTACCGGGGTTGCGTAGACAAGAGCTTTCAAATGCCCCCATAAATGAAAGTCAAGAGGGTTGAGATCAGGAGAGCGCAGAGGCCATGGAACTGGTCTGCCTCCACCAATCCATCGGTCAGCGAATCTGTTGTTGAGAAGCGTACAAACACTTCGACTGAAATGTGCAGGAACTCCATCGTGCATGAACCACATGTTGTGTCGTACTTGTAAAGGCACATGTTCTAGCAGCACAGGTAGAGTGTCCCGTATGAAATCATGATAACGTGCTCCATTGAGCGTAGTTGGAAGAATATGGGGCCCAATCAAGTCATTTCCAACAATGCCTGCCCAAACGTTCACAGAAAATCTGTGTTGATAACGCGATTGCACAATTGCAACATTACCTTCCTTCAATTGGTCCACCTGGCCGTGAATCGAGGAAGTACAGTACATAGTGACGAAACTAAAATGAGCTCTAACATGGAAATTAAGCGTTTCCGGACACATGTCCACATAACATCTTTTCTTTATTTGTGTGTGAGGAATGTTTCCTGAATGTTTGGCCGTACCTTTTTGTAACACCCTGTACATTCATCTGAAACATGGTTATTCTAATTTCGTGCCAGTCTCATAAGAAAGGTGATAGGACCGCTACTATGAGGACGCAAAGTTTGCTTTAAATACGCGCTGTAACGGACGTGAGCGTTACGTACCTTGTATACTGGACGTGATGAGCTGATGTCAGTCAAGAATGCTGTGGGGCAGCAAAGATATTCTTATCAGCACCTCACTGAGTTCGAACGTGGTTGTGAAACAGGGCTACGTACATGTTTGCCAGCAGTGGTGTTTGCGGTCATATACGGTCGCTAGAAGATCGGGCCCTAGGCGACCACTTGGCACTACCGTAGCTCTTGTGCATCTGCAACAGTAATTTGAGCAGCATTTGGTACCACAGTGATACAATGAACTGTTCCAAATCGGTTACTTCAAGTACCCTGTAGCGTGCATTCCACTGTCCCCAAGCCACTACCACTCGCGACTTCAATCGTGTCAAGCGAGAGCTCATCGGAGGGCAGGGTGGAGGTGTGTTGTGTTTTCTGATGGAAGTTGATTATGCTTAGGCGCCAGGGATGATCCACATGTTGGTCAGAGGGAGGCCAGATGAGGGCCTGCAACCAATTTGTCTGCGTGGTGGGCACACTGAACCGACAACTGGAGTTATGGTCTGGGGTGCGATTTTTTACGACGGCAGGAGCACTTTCGTGGTTATCCCAGACACCGTGGTTGCAAATTTACACGTCAGCCTAGTGATTCGACCTGCTGTGCTACCATTCGTGTACACCATTCCAGGGGGTCTTTTCCAACGGGATACCGCTCGCCCATATACCGATGTATTAACCAAAGGTGCTCTACAGGAGGTCGACATGTTGCCTTGGCCTGCTGGAACACCAGATCCGTCTCTAATGGAGCACGTATGGTTCATCATCGGACAACAACTCCAGCACCATCCACAGACAGCATTACACGTCCCTGTATTGACCAATGGAGTGCAACAGGCATGGAACTCCATTCCACAAAGTGACATCCGGCACCCCTACTACGCAGTACATACTCGTTTGCGTGGTTATTTCCAAACATTCTGTCGGTTACACAGGTCATTAATATTTTGGAATTTTTTCATTGTAAATGATAACAGCCAAACAGTTGCAGAATAAAGATGTATTGAAATCCTTGATCACGGTTTCGGTATATCTAAATATACCTTCATCAGAAACAAAAATACACTAAAATCGCATCGTGCAGTGGAGATGCATAAAACAATCGTGCCAAAGGCTTCGCCAGTAGTTAAAATTAAACTATCACCTCCATCTGTACACCATAAATATAAAGAGATGGGCGATGTGAAGACGACATATTATCATAAGCATCTCCACTGCAGGATGTGACTTTAGTGTATTTTTGCTTCTGATGAAGGTATATTTAGATATACAGAATCCGTGGTCAAGGATTTCAATAAATCTTTATTCTGAAACTGTTTCGCTGTTATCATTTACCGTGAAGATTTTCAACAGTTGCTGCTTCAGCCATGTTTAAAATTTTGATGTCGGCATTTCACATTTCCTATAGCTTATGTCGCGCTTACATAGACCTTTGATCTTGCAATGTTAATCGAGTAAATATGTTACCTAGGCAAATGTATTCCAGAAATTTCATTACTCTACACTAATTATTTTTTGTTGCTGAGAATTGTTTCCGTCAGTGTAGAAAAATACATTACAACTGATGTATCTGCAATGTTAATTGCGTAAATATGTTACCTAGACAAACGTATTCCACAAATGTCATTACTCTACATTAATTACTTTTTGGTGCTGAGAATCTTTCCGTCAGTGTAGAAAAATACATTACAACTGATGTAACTGCAGATGTGCTCGCCACAAATGATAAACGTATTACTTTGATGGGCTGCATTTAATTTAAATATAAATCTCTATGTGTAAGTGATTATTCGTAAATAACTGCTATAGTCATATACGGAATGGCTTCTGATGTGGAGCTCAGCTAACTACGCCTACATTTAGCAAATTTACATTACTCGCAATTAGTGGCACTGATTTTGCGTGTATACAATTTTTGTTTTCCATATTTCATAGAGACACGAGAACCTGCTGACCGTTCACACCATGACAGAATTTGTTATTAATATAGAGGTTCTTGATCTACAGATGGGTGATTAAACTGTGATCTTCATAAAAATTTTAGACGTACCATGGTGGGATCTACATTACAAATTCATTAAACTAATTGTATTTCATTGAATCTAGGGTCAACTGGGAGCAAGATGGTTCACAATCCAATGGACAAGAGTTGTCAACTGTGTATCGTTATTGTTATCGGAGCTATAAGAAATGCCAAACATCCTTAAAGCTTCTTGCAGGAGTCAAGTACTTGTTGACGAAACACTTGAGGACTTAGGGTGGGGAGGGGGGCTCCAGACTCCCCCTGCCACCTAGATGAAATTGCATACAATGTAGCTGCCGTGCAGTGAACTTGAAAGATACTTTGATTTTCGTCTTACGACAAAAAAGAAATAGGCACTATCTGTAGTTAGCGAGGTCATCGATAGATTTAAATTATCTATTCCTCGATCTATCGTTAGCACTATCAGCTATCGCTCCATTCTCACTATAGCCAAGACCACCTACTGCACATTGTCTACCTTACTTGAGCTCATTCGTTGTTTTGTTAATCAGATCACTTCTTACTTGCAGCTGAGTTGAATGTAAGAGCTGGCGTTTGTTGCTTTTGTTCTGTGTGCTGTTGTGTAGCTTCCAGTTAAAGGTAATTTTGTAAGAAGAAAGAAAAGGAAAAGAAATTTTAATTCGTCCACTAGCTTTACAGTAAATTAAAAATATGTAATGGCTACCATACTAGCCTAATTATCTATCTGTAGCAGTCTTATGTTAGCTCTGGAGCCATTATTTGGAGATGGTAGATCCTTGGGGTTGCAATATTTCAGTATTTCACAAAGAAGTACAGCGGTAAACATTACTACAAATAACATTAAATTAAAACCACTGCATAAAAATATCCGTGGATTTGCCTGTGTCACTCAAATAAGCAAAAATATCTCCGAAACAGCGATAGTCGCATTTAGTTTAAAAATTTGCTGAAAATTCTATCACTAGTAACCCAAATGGAAAAATAGCGCCAATGTGATCACCAAGGCAGTATTCAATTACGAAAACTAGTTGCGATATGGAACGATAAAGCGGGGTTTGTGATGACAGGAAAGCGTATGTGATGACAGCAGATTCTACAGTTCTTTCGTTTCTAAACTATTATTTTAGCCGTTTGTCTGAATTCCTCCGAGCCGACTGTGCTCTGCATCCCCATTCTCGCCCCTTCCCCGCTCCCCTCCTCTAACATTCATAATCTGCACTCACTGAAAAAACTATCAACATGAAAAAATAATTAATGAAGAGTAATGAAACGTTGGGGGTATATTTATTTATGTAACATATTTAAGTGATTAACCTTTCAAGACCACGGGTTATCGTAAGCACGAGATAAGCCATTGCATATGTGGAATGCTGGAACATTTACAACCTGTGTAATCTCCAGAATGTTGTATGCAAGCATGCAAATGTGCATGCATCGTGTTGTACAGGTGCCGAAAGTCAGTATCGGGGATGGTGTTCCATGCCTTTTGCACTTGGTCAGTCAGTACATGCACGATTAATCTTGTTTGTGGTTCAAATAGCTCTGAGCATTATGGGATTTAACATCTGTGGTCAACAGTCCCTTAGAACTCAGAACTACTTAAACCTAAGTAACCTAAGGACACCACACACATCCGTGCCCGAGGCAGGATTCGAACCTGCGACCGTGGCAGTCGTGCGGTTCCTGACTGAGCGCCTAGAACCACTAGACTACCGCGGCTGGCAATCTTGTTTTCGGATAAGGCTGGAGTTAGCATCCGATGATGTCCCATGTGTGCTCGACTGGAGACAAATATGGTGTTCGATCAGTCCAAGGCAACATATCGACAATCTGTAGAGCATGTTGCGTTACAACAGGGGAATGTGAGCGAGCGTTATACTGTTGGAAAACACCCCTGCGATCTTGTTCATGAATGGCAGCACGATAGGTCGAATCACCGGACTGACGCACAAATTTGCAGTCAGGGTTTGTGGGATTACCACGAGAATGCCCCTACTGTCAAACGAAATCGCACCCCAAACCATAGCACCAGGTGTAGTTCCAGAGCGTCTATAACGCAGACAGGCTGGTCACCCATGTAATCAACACACGTCCATCACTGGCACCTAGCAGAACCAGCTTTCATCAGAAAACGTAACAGAGTCCACCCTTCCCTCGAAGGAGCTCTCGCTTGATACCACTGAAGTTGGAAATGGCAGTGACTTGGGACCAGTGAAATGCACGCTACGGGACGTATGTCGCGGAGGTCGCGGAGCTATTCTCGCCGTAACCTATTTGTAACAGATCATCGTGTCACCGTGGTGCCAACTGCTGCTCAAATTACTGATGTAGATGCAGCATGATGCACCAGAGCCATACGCCGAGCACGATAGCCTTCCCTGTCGCTAGTATCACGTGACCGTACAGAGACCGATATTATTTTCTCATGCCAGCAGTCATGTGCAGTGGGCACATTCCTGACAAGTCTGCATGGAGTCGCGCTGAAACTCAGTGAGATGCTGATAATGATGTCTTTGTCGCATTAAAGGTATTCTTGACTAACATCAACTCACCACGTCTGATCTCAAAGGTAACTAACGCACACGACCGTTAACGCAGTTTAATGCAAACCTATTTTCATCCTCATATTGGCGCTACTAGCACCATTCTAATTAGACCAGCATTAAACTTGAGTAGGCGTCATATTTCAGACACAAACACATCTACCAACTTCTGTTTATGTCACCCAACTCCCTCTTGGTGTTTCGTCTTTTTTTCTTCAACGTATTAACTCTCTTGTAACACTATAATAACTCAAGCTCTAGTACCTCCCGCTGCAGAAGTCGAACACGCACGAGAACAAATGGACGTGGTCAGCCCATAGAGGGCTCCGTGTCCGCGGCGGCTATTCCGTGCAGCGACTCTCGCGCAGAAAGGGCGCCACCGCTACGCCACGTGCAGACAGCGGCCAGTAGCTGCTGTCTCTGGTTTCGTATGTAGGGACCCGCTCTGCCCTAGTCCAGTCCGCCCATCTGGACTGGATCTCCGCCCCCCCCCCCCCCTATATTTTACAAATCCCTTCAGAACCTTGAACGCCATGCTCTCCGCCCGTCTATTGCATCCATCTCCCCTCCCCCACATGGATTCTGTACGACCTAATTCCGTTCTCCCACCTTCTCCTTTTCCTCGAACGGATACGGATCCTCTACACCTCCTGTAAACTCGATCCCCTTCACCCACTTGCCTCACCCATCCTATCCCACACCCGCCCGCTGCCGCGCCTGTATACCCATGTCCCACCTGGTCTACATCTCTCCACCCACCTTACCCTCTCCCAAGGTGGCTTCCGCCAGCTCCCGCTCCCTCATGATGCTTTCCTCCCCTCCATCTACCCCTCCTATCAACTTTTATCCTCCCCTCCCTGTGTTTTTTTCCTTTGGGCACCCTCACTCCCTACTCTCTCCCTATCCCTCCATCCCCATCTCCTCCACCCATCTTCCCCCAGGCTTCCCCTCCCCCCTCCTCCATTCCTTCCTCCCCCTATCTCCCCTGCCCTTGGCATCTCTGCTCTCCCCTCACCCTCTCCCCCCCTCCTCCTCTCTTGGCAGGTCCCTGGACTCGTACACGCTCAGTGAACATTCGCGCGCCGGAGATCATCGCCATCAGTGTCTCGTGTGTGTGCCTTCGTTTTGTGTTTAGTGTTCTTTCGCCGTCACGCCACCACCGTTCACCTTGCTGTCGCAGTCGTCCGTGTTTTGTGCGCCGTTTCAAAAGGTTTTAGTGTTTTTTCTTGTCCAGCGTGAACGGCTTCGAGTATATTGTTTTCCGTGTCTAAAGATTTTACCCGCCATTTGTATTGTATTATCTGTACCTCCTTTATGTCTTATATTGTACCACTCGCGGCTGAAGAGCAGCGTACTATGCTGCTGACAGCCCACCTTTTATTCAAAATAACAATAAAGGGAAAAAAAACCTAGTCCAGTCAGTCTGGTACTCGCTCTGGATTGCGTCTCTATCTCGGCGGTACTGCGTTCTGGTCGTTGCTCGTTGTTGACATTTGCCTGGCTCTGGTTCCGAGTGGATTTACTGTTGGTGTTTGGTGTTGTGGTTTCTACAAGCCTCCGTTGTTTATCTCTTCCTTGTTGTGTCGGTCTTAGTCGGTAGTGGTCGGTTGTTGTCGGTTGTCGTTGGTCTGTCGTCCGACTCGTCCTTGTGTTTACCCGGTGTTGCGTGCTCCACCGCTGCCGGCTTCGATCCGCTGCCCAAGTCGTTCCCGCAGCGGGTTTTGGTTACTACACAAGCTTTTTCAGTTATTCTGTGATTACCTTCAAGTTCTAATGTTTTTAGTTATGGAAACAATTATAGAAAAAAAATCATTTTTTCGTTACTTCTGTAACAGTACTTATCGAGGTTGGGGGAATAGTTATTTACCTCTGGGGGCAGACAGTGTTTAATTTTAATGTTGGTTTGCATCATATTTCGACAATATGCATAGTTCAGTGATATTTACATTGAAAGGCAGCTAGCGATCGTCATTTTGTACTATGGCTCAATTGGAGTTAACATCTGACGTCATATCCCTAGATTTAGAACTACTTAAACCTTACTAACCTAAGGACATAACACACATCCATGCCCGAGGCAGGATTCGGACCTGCGACCGTAGCAGCACCGAGGTTCCAGACTGAAGCGCCTAGAACCGCTCGGCCACAGCGGCCTGCTTTTTGTACTATATATCTGTAGATAATTAAGGCTCACTTGTGAAACCAAAGCTGTCATGTATTGAAGATTTACTGCAAGGAAGATGTTATAGTATGAAATGTCTTATTCGTAATATCCTTGGAACAGTGAACCCAGGCGTCACAGTCCTATTGCATTTGTAAATAGACGTCTTATAAGCGATAACGTGTGTTGTACATCACAGAGGGGCTTATAAGCATCGAAGACTGTGTAACCATATTATAGTAGCTAAAAGCAAACTCATTTGTGACGTCGCTTACTTTAAAATCTAGTTGAAATCAAGGCGTGAATAAATGCTAAGATCCAAAACAGTAGCTCATAGTATTTGGGTATGCTGTTTTGTTTTCTAAATAAATTTTATTGCTATATTTCCAAGTTGACTGCTGACACAATAATTTTAAACCATAGTTTTGATCACTTGAGTAAACTGAAGAATTTAATGAAATGGAAGTTACTTGAGAATGAATTGAGGAACTAGAGATGATTTGGTGTGCTGAAGGAATTGTGACTTGATTTCTGATAAGCAGGAAATTTAAATATAATAGAAGAATGATAGCTATGGTCAGAAGATGTTTGCATCCTGCCGGCCGCGGTGGTCTCGCGGTTCTAGGCGCTACAGTCTGGAACCGCGCGACTGCTGCGGTCGCAGGTTCGAATCCTGCCTCGGGCATGGATGTGCGTGATGTCCTTAGGTTAGTTAGGTTTAGGTAGTTCTAAGTTCTAGGGGACTGATGACCACAGCAGTTGAGTCCCATAGTGCTCAGAGCCATTTGAACCATTTTTTGTTTGCATCCTTAACGTTATAAATTATTCATCCTTTGGTTAAGATTTTTCTGCTTTGCGATAGTGAAGGTTTTATTATAAGACTAGGTTATGTTTTGTTAGCAATGAGGTAGTACATTAGATTCATTTAATTCGTTTGGCAACAAATTGAAATTATTGTTAAATAAAGAAATATTTAATTGTGCATCTGGTTACTTCTCATATATGTATACTGCTGGGAATATATGATATACTGTTGAGATCATGCATTGTAATTACTTAAGAAAAGTTTTTCTTGCCTAATTTTATTGACAGATACTGTCTGTATGCCTTCCGAAAGCAAATTATGTTCAAGAAATTGAAAAATAAATTTGTTTTCAAACCAAATGAAAACACGAGCCTGCCCCCCCCCTCCTTTTTACAGAGTCCTGGCTACGCATGGAACACTCCACCTCATTATTCCAACGATGACACGGGGCTGTCTTCTTACAGGAGAGAGAGAATGCAAGGTATGGATTGCTCAACGTGATTGGCAAGATTTCCCCTGCAATGCGAAGGAGTCCTGAAACCCCCATTAATCTAATTTGGGGAGATAGGTGGCTGTGAACGGTCTTGTTTGCATTATCGGCAAAATCCTTTGTCCGTTTTTGGCGACTGGTGGAAATAATTTTGAGTGCTGTATGCCATGAGCACACTCTACCTCTCTCCAATCAGCTCTATGCAGAACTGTATAGTAGTTAGGTCCTCTAAGTTTATCCAAGGCAGTACGTCCATAGTTAAATCACGAGACTGGTCTCATAGATAGTATCATTATCATGATACTATGACTATTCAGCATACTACACTAGATAGAGGATTTCTCTACACTTTTTTTTATTCATTACCGTCTTTACATATACTCGTAGGTGTTGATCTTGTCTGCTTTCTAAAGTTATATATCCAGCTTTCATTATATTGCAATCTTCGTTAGTTCAACAAATAACTGCTGTCTCTTCGCCTGGTATATGTTCCACATACAGCCACCTCATTTACACTGCTCTCATAGTTACTCCAGTCTGTTCACCGACAGATTTATCTGTTTTTCTCCGTCACCCAGTAATTCCTAACATACGTCTTTTCATTTCTCTCACATCAGTCCCAAGTTAATAAAGTGTTTTTGAATTAATAAAACCTATGTTTCTTAGCCATAAATGAAAGCAGATAAAATACAGTATAAGTTTTCCCTTCGGACGCATCGGAAGCGTAGTTTGGAAATCGATGTTGAGTTTCTCAGGGGAAATCCAAGTCTTCGGTTTATCTCTTTTGCTGATCACACGGTCATCTTCAACTACATTAAATACAAAACAGCAACTGATTATCTTCAACTACATTAAATACGAAACAGCAACTGATTCTATGACTTCGTTGTTAGTAATTAGTATTTTTTTCTATGTGTTTGTTACACATTATGTGCAGTCATAAAGCATCGACTGCACAGCGACTAACTGAGCGCCGCTAAACGGCATCAATAAGGCGCTGACCCTCTCACCAAAAGTAAAGAGCGGGGAGTGTCACACCTCCAGAAAGACAGAGTTCAGCGTCCTTTTTCAGCGGATTTAACCAGCCGCGCGTTGCTGGTCTCCCTCAGTTGGGTCGCAGACTTCGAGAGCATCAGTACCCTGTAATAGGAAGACGTTACTTAGCCTGCGTTCTACGAGAAGTGATAGAGTGTGAAAAATAATTTGCATTTAGGACACACAGGAACCACCCTCATGACGACAAAATGACTTATGTTTCTTTCCCTTTTAGAAATGAAGTTTTCCATTAATATGCATGCGTTGTGTACCGATCATTTTGGATTCCTGCTACCGGCCATCGCAACGTCTCTCCTTCTCTGTTTTTCTTTTATCAGTGCAGAGAGTCCACAGTAGTCAAAGCAACATCTGGCGACGAGGATCCGAGAACCAACGCCGGCCGGGGTGGCTGAGCGGTTCTAGGCGCTACAGTCTGGAACCGCGAGACCTCTACGGTCGAATCCTGCCGGAAGCGCCTAGAACCGCTCGGCCACTCCGACCGCACAGGTTGCTACCGCTCGTTGCAAGTTCTTTCGATGGCAGAAGAAGCCAGAACAGACATACTGTCAATGAGTCACTGAACTTCAGGGGATTTACACGACAGTGTCGTTTTAAATGAAGCTGTGGACAGTACTGTAGTGACACAGTCATTCACGATGCAATTATGTACGATATGCCACACAATAGGATTCGTGAACAAATACTCAAACATTCTGATCCTACTTTGAAACAAGTGTTGCAGATTATTGAACATCAGAACTCATACGATAATACCGTGGAAAATTTTGAGGTAGCTCCTTTATGCAGTGGAGCGCAAAGTGACAAACAAATACGGCCTTGCGACCGACCACGCCGCGCAAACGTACCACCGCGCCGTGGACAGAGTAAACAAGTGTCAGCGCGTGCGTTTGCGGTGAAATCATGTCCCCGCTGCTTTCCCGCGCAGAAAAGACAACATTGCCCTTCACGGACGCAACTTTCTTTGCTTGTGGAAAGTCAGGTCATGTGCAGTCTTTGTACTTTCAACAGAAAAAGAACTCTACCCACGTTCGCTCTCATAAGCGCGAAGCACCTTCACAGTATATAAACCGGCTGCCGGGGTACCAGTAATAACCAAGTTCAGGATGTACCTTCACCCCGCCCAAGTGCTGTGGAACGACAGTCAAAATAATTATTTGTGTACTTAGTTACTGCCGGATGCTGTGTGAGACTTCAGTTAGATTCTTCCCTTCCGTTACATCGCTTAATCGTGCTACTTTTGATCACTTGGGCTCGGCAATGTAGACAATATCCTGCATTCAACTTACTCCTGTCAGGACATTCCTGTGCTTGGTACATTTAGTTTGCCTGCCGCATTCTAGTCTCACACCAGAACAGTGACATTTGCAACTTCGAGTTCGCGAGACTGTGAAGATATTTTTGGGTTAGATTCATTAGATTTGTTTGGTCTTCGTATTCAGGACAATCTATATTCTGTTTCTGCTTTCAACCCAAAAGACGGTGTTAATCATTTGACTGACGAGTTTTCTGATTTATTTTCTGAAGGGCTTTGGAAGAGAAAATAATTTTGTGGTACACTTGAGAATGAATGAGAATGCACAAGTCTTTTCGGGAATTTCCCATACCTCATGCACTTAAAGACAAATTCTAAAGTGAACTTAAGAAATGGAAAGAGAATGGTATTATTGCTCCTACCCAGGATACTCACTGGGCTTCTATCGTAGTAATATTACCAAAGCCTTCGGGGCACACTTCGTCTTAGTGTTGACTTAAATCCACGTGAGTCCAGAAACAATAATTAATACTTATCAGTTACCTCACCCTGATGAATTAATGGGCACGCTTGTTGAGGGCTGCTAATTTTCAAAAACTGACTTACGTGATGCTTATTTGCAAATTCCGCTAGACGAGGTGACTCAGAAGGTGTTTGTAATCAACACACATTTAGGGTTGTTCAAATTTTTTGCGCTTACCCTTTGGCAGTGTTTCCGTGCCTGCCATATTCCAGAGCTACTTAGAACAGCTTACTGCAAAAGTTCCATTCTGTTCAAATTACTTGGACAATATTGTGGCGTCAGGACATACGACGGAGGAACATGTCAGTAACTTTCACAAGCTATTTCAAGTACTTTCAGTTGCAGGGTCGCCTGTAGCAGAGTGCCTACAGACTGAAATGCAGTACCTACTCCATATTCTTAATATTATGGCTGTTCATCCCCTTAAATCACATTTCTGTCCATCCGGGACCTCCCTACCCTGTGGAATTCTCGGGAAGTTGACATAAGTGGTTTATACCAAAAGCAGACCAGATCAAAGCCCCATTGCATCGTTTGCACAGAAGAAGGTGCCTTTTGTTAGGACCAAATAGTGTCAGAATCCATTCCAGAAACTTAAAAATGTCAATTTGAGAGACATATGCCTTGTTCATTTCGATCCCACTAAGCCTGTGGTTTTGGCAGTGGACGTTTCTTCGTATGGAACTGTAGCTGCGTTCTCGTTCAGATTTGGTTCACACTGTTGTGTTGGCAGAAGAGCCAACACTGTGTTACTAGTGGAGGCCGAAATGCACGCGTTTAACCTCACGCAGGTTGGCGAGAGGAGGGATGGACTATACTGACGTGAGGTCTGGAACAGAGGAATTAGAATTCAGAAAGTGGACGTAATTAGTTTGATAATTAACTTTAATCTATTAATGATGAACGTCGTTCTTCACGGTACATGATTCACAATATTATCTGTTCAGAATACATTCATAGTAACTGAATATGGCGCCTTGCTAGGTCGTAGCAAATGACGTAGCTGAAGGCTATGCTAAACTGTCGTCTCTGCAAATGAGGGCGTATGTAGACAGTGAACCATCGCTAGGAAAGTCAGCTGTGCAACTAGGACGAGTGCTAGGGAGTCTCTCGAGACCTGCCGACAAGCTGGTCCGATGTATACTAACGGAGCGCGGCCGATTTAAAGGCTACCACCTAGCAAGTGTGGTATCTGGCGGTGACACCACACACAGATGAGGTCAATTGCTTTTGCTTCCAAGTTATGGACCAATACTCAATGTAACTATTCCCAAATTGAGAAGGAAGCTCCCGCTATTACTTATGGCGTCAGAAAGTTTTACCATTATCTATTTGTACCGAAGTTTTACATAGTGACGGAACATAAGCCCCTCCAGTCAATTTTTTTCTGGGTTTGTGTAAACCCAGTAAACAAAAACACCATGAAGAAGATCAGTTGCCACAGTGGCCGAAACGTCGGCAGCTTTACATATTGACATTGCGGTCACAAACCCAGAAAAATTTGACTGTGAAAATGGCCGCGAAAACCTACGTTTGTATAAAGCCACTTCAGTCTCCATTTCATCCGTCCAAACTTATTCTGCCACGCACGGCTCAGAAGCTGCTACGTTGGACTTTGTTGTTGCCGCAGTCTCAGTAGAAAATATTGTACCTGCACTCGCCGAAACATGCAAATGTTGGCGCCCTTCTTCACCTTCCTGTTGGTCCTGATCTGAATTCGATGCTACTTCCGTAACTTATTGTCAGATCAACGCGCGAGACACTGAACTTCTACAGGCCTATCCACTGCACTACAGGAAAATTGCACAGGCCACAGAAGCAGAAGCTGACTGACTTTTGATTTACATCCTATTTGGCATCGTTCAGTAAAAAACATTCAGAATTCTTTTGTGCGCCAATATTTTGCTCGTCGGCGTATCCTCTCCGTCCAGTATCGTGTGATTTTCTTGCACAATAACTCTGGACAGTCGCATGTGCTTTTTCATAGTGTTACATGAAGATGTATTTCGATTGCTCCACAAAGGACATTGGGGAACTGTCAACACAAAACTATTAGCTTATCGGTACTCTACTTGGACGGGCGTGGACGCCCTCATTGAACAGATGACGTCACAGTATCGCGCTTGTGCTGATAATCTATGACCCCGCCCCAAACGTTTTAATCTTGATCAAAGTCTCTATCGCCGAGGTAGCAAGTGCATACTCACTTTGCTGTTCCCTTTTGGAACACTCGTTGCCTTACTGTTGTGGATACCTTTAGGAAATATCTGTTTTCAGTGCCCAAGAACTGAACTATGGCGCGTAGTACCATTCGGGCTTTGTCATTTTTCGCTTGGAAGGTTTGCCTGAAGTGTGGCTGACAGACAACGGACCACAGTTTACGGCCCAGGGCTCTGAACACCTTTGTACAGCCAACGGTATCACTCACTTCAACAGTGCTCCATTTCATCCTCAGTCGAATGGGGAAACTGAAGGGTTCGTGCGTACGTTCAAGTATCTGATGAGCAGGTTACGTGCCTCCCACACACGGGAACAAGCACTGCTGCTCTTTCTCGTAATATACCGCTCCCGACACCACGATGGTCCGTCGCCCACGGAGTTTCTACATGGCCGGCGCCACCGCACGCTGCTCAAGTTGCTGCACCCATCGCAGCGCACGGTATCTCCCACGCTCGGCAAGTACTGCTCTACACTTGATGGTTCTATTCTTTCAGAGTTTTTGGTCACCTCAGGCACTGGGGGAGAGGAACGGTTCTTCAGGATTTAGGCGTTTGCATGTATTTCATTCAAGGTCTTGCTGGGTTGCTGCGCCACCATCAGAGCAGATTCGTGCTTCGATTGCAAAATTCTTCTGCAGTTTTTCTGTCCCCAGATTCGCATCGCACCGCCGGGTGCCTCTTCTCACCACCTACGCAACCGATGCAGCTGGACCCATCGCCTTCGCCGCCACAGCAGCTCATCTTCCTGGCGATCATCCTGGAGCCCGCCGTGGACCAGGGGCCGCCTTTGTCGTCGTCGTCGTCGTCGTCGTCGCCGCCGCCGCCGCCGCTATCGCCACCGCCGCCATCATCGCGTCATCACCGCCCCTCCGTTTTACGTCGGACAGGCCCAGGAAGAGAGTGGCCTCCTTTTCGGAGTTATGTGACCCCCCCCCCCCCCCAAATCCACCATTCCGTTACTTGCCATAAGATGGGTCGCTAAACGACAACGGTGTCGCATTGAAGCGGGATAAATAAGACGCCTACGGGCACACGAATGGAAAGAGAGGGCAGCACCACACCTCTAGGAAGGTAGAGTTCAGCGCCCCCTGTTAATGCTGACTTAACTAGCCACCCCCATTTAGATCGCAGACTTCGAGAGCATTAGAGAAATACGAAGACGTTACTTAGCCTGTGAGTAGTAATAGTGTGAAAAGTAGTTGCACTTAGATGGCACAGGAAGCCACCTCGTAACGAGAAATTATATTTCTTTCCTTTACATTACTCTGCAAATGTTTCGTAGAGATAAATTTTGATTGCTGCCACCGTCCATCGCAACTTCTCCCGTTCCTTGTTTGCGTCGGTGACGACAACCCACAGTAGCCGACACAACACATCACTTTAGAATTATTGTAATGCATTTTTCAGACGTAGTTCCATATTGCTCAGTTAAGTTATTTTCTTCGTGGCTGAAGTTTTATCTGTACTAGAGGCAACATTAGAACGTTATCAGCAAATGTGATTCAGGTATGTCCCATTAATAAGTTCTCTTTCTTTTATCCATTGTAAGGATCTCAAAAGATCCACTAGAATGGTGACAACAGTTTCCATGATTTTCAACTACTTTATCTGACTCCTTCTTCAGTTTCCTTTCCTGAAGTGTATAGGTAGTATAATTTAGGAACAAAAATTTCGTTCTTCTGTGAACCTTTTTATTTTTATAGTAGGTTAAAGCTTTTTGAGAACCGAGGAACAGCATTACTCTTCCAGTATATCGGCGTATTAGAGGCAGGATTTCGACTACTAACGTCGTTCAAAGAACCGCAGAATCGCCGAGGAAAATAACTAGCGGGGTTAAGCTAATAGGGCGTGTGTCTTATCGACGACACTGTAGACGAAACCATATAGGCCAAAAACTGTAGGAAGAGAGAGAGATTAGAATGTGTACAACAAATTACTGTGAGTATTGAATGCTAGTTTGGCTTTGAGGATAAGGTCACAATCACGATGGGCAGTATCAATCACTCCTTTTTTGAAATAATTGAAAAGCCACGATCGCTTTAAGCGTTTATTAGATGACCGGATTCAGCACTCTGAAGGTGCCACCATCAGATCTGTGAAGGTATAACATAACAGGTTTGAGGGAAGGCTTACATGAGTTAACTATATACATTACAATTATTACAGAACCACAAACCTGAAACGTGGATTAAAATTTATAAAACCATATGGACATCATGGAATATGAAGCAGACAACCTGATAAAATCATTGTCACAAACAATAAAAAATAATAAAAAACTGCTCTCATGGTCGTTCTCTCCATAAAATATAAAACTGAAGTTACCAGATAAAACTAACACTGCTCGCCTAACAAAGGTCGGCATCATCATTGCCCTATTTCGCACAGGCTTAACTGCTATGATTCTAGCGATTCACAACCGGCCACCAGATAGCGCTGTCCAAGCAGCGCAAACACAGTCCCACGTTATAACCACTCATTACTACTAAAACAGCTTGTCACACACCCAGTTGCGTTTCATCTGGTAACTTCAGTTTTATATTCTATGGAAAGAACCACCATGAGAGCAGTTTTTTATTATTGTTTATTGTTTATGACAATGATTTTATCAGGTGGTCTGCTTCATATGCCATGATGTCCATATGGTTTTATAATTGTTAATCCACTTTTCAGGTATGTGGTTCTGTAATAATTGTAATGTATATAGTTAATTCATGTAAGCCCTCCCTCAAACCTGTTATGTTATACCTTCACAGATCTGATGATGGCACCTTCAGAGAGCTGCATCCGGTCATCTAATAAACGATTGAAGCGATCGTGGCTTTTCAATTATTTTAGAAACAGAATGATTGCCCCACGACACGCCATGTCTTCACTGCAAATATCCTTTTTTGCTTGTACCTTTGACCCACATCGCCATAGGGTCAACATGAATATTAATGAATTTGGCAGGGTTAATTTAATGGGTGCAAGGATGCTTTACCTGTCGCCACCCCGTTATCCCCGCCACAGAATATGTGTGGTATTATCATGTGAACCTCGGAAAATTTTTTATAGATGCTTGCATATCGTATAACTGAGAAGGGAATTCGGTACCAGCCCGGTATTCACCAAGTGGGGTGTGAGAATCCGCCTTACAGCAATCCACGTTGACCGGCGTATCGACCCTCGTAGTTAATCCGCCGGGGGGGGATTTGATCCGAGGCCGAGGCATCTCCCTGCATCGCAAGCTGTGCTGTAACACCCACAGCTATCCGGGAGGGTAGGAAACTAATGCAATGAATCTGTAGAAAAAGACCGCAATAGTTGTAGAAGATTTTGTATTATATAAGGTAAATAGTAGCTAAATATTAAACCATTGTCACGAACGAAATTTCACAGCTCGAGCTTCAGATAAAATAGCTGCCTAATCCGCTCTGTTCTTCATTGGCTTAGAGCGAAAATTACAGAATGAATGAGATGCGTTTATAACCATCATGAACGAACAACCTAGTCGTTGTTTATTTTTCAGTTCGTTTCATTATTGGAATCAGTTTGTGAGTTCTCTAATGAAGCTTTATTTGATTCAGTAGACCACGTGGCTGAAGCTTTTTGAGAACTGAGAGCTCACATTACTCTTCCAATACATTAGCGTAATTACAGGCACTGTTTTCGGTACTAACGTTGCACAAAGAACTGATTTGACTCGTGTGATTTGGGAACAACTGTTACAATTCGACTGCCAGCCCAGCACCCTTCGAAATTTTCCGAGTACCGCTGATCAAAAAATAATTGCGTTACGGAACCCCACAACAGTTGTCTCTTGCATGTATAGCTCATTATTCTCGTTTCATAGCAGTACGGAATATAAAATTTTCAATTGTTTCTGGGCGAAAGGACGCCGAATAGCTGCCAATTGAATTCGATTACAGTGTTCACTTAGTCGTTTTATAACGATATGAGATGACTGTGTGTTCTGTCGACATAAATCTGATAAACCAAGATAATGATGTAATATATCTGTATGTTTCCGAGATTGTCAGAGCACAAGGAAACTTTATTTTCTTAGTGGCTACTAAGTATATTTCTTCCTCTGGGCTTGGAGATTGTTTATTATATATTAGGGCATTACGTACAGAGCTTGCATCAGGATCATCAAAATATTACACAGAATTACGCTACCCTCTTTACCAGAACAAATACACATGACGCAGAGAAACCTTTTGGGTTTCGGAAATATGATACACTGTCGATTAATTCAGCCTTAGACAATGTAGTACTGGTTGAAGTGTTGCAACATGATGTGCAAGACGATATTTATTTGTGGGATATATTCAAACAAGACTCAACATTTGGAATTGTAGAAAGAAATTATCACGAGTGTGAAATTCGTGCAGTTATAACATCAAGAAATATCACTGTCATCAGTAATCATTTCACATGTCAAGAACGTAACTTTAATCAATGTAAACAATGGGAATTATTTTACGAATTGTATACTTTTGGAAACAAGTTGCACAGCTATGTGTAAACTACAGAAGCTCAATTACACTTACTAGTCTAGTAGTAAAGTAAATGATTTCTTTAACATTAACTTGGAATTTATTGCTCAGGGAGTCCCAGTAAAAAAGAAGAGCGAAACCGCAATATTTGATTTGAGATATGAGACAACGAACCAGTTTTAGAAAAGAACTGAAATGTATTAACGCTGATGTATTTTTTATTCATAACGTAAAAGTCTCTTATCGGGGCTTGAAAAGGATGAAATTAAAGTCTACCCTTACATTTAATGCGTTTTACAGCTATTTTTAAGAAAATGTGTTCTGTTTATCCTACAAACGTTTACGAGAATATTTAGTAATTCTACCCCCGTTGGACTAATCTTCCTTCGGTATATACTTACTAGGGGCGAATAAGTATTTCTTTTCGCTAAAAAAAAAAATCACCGCAATACACGTCATTTAGCGTCCCATAGTTTGTAAAAATTATTTTTTCATTTCACTCAAACCATAAAGTATTACGACTGGCCACAGGTACAGCGGTAAACAGTAGACAGTGCTGCCACAGAACACAGTTGCATGTAACTAATGATTCCAAGCAACCAGTACAAAGTCTCAATGGCACATGCTACGTGTAGCACATCATAAGCCGACAAGATAAATGAGTTCTTAGGTAGTAGTACCCCGTCATTTTGGAAGAATCTTCCGATCTGACATTGCAGTCATCTTGCTGCCGTCGGCTGAGAACTGTGGCGCAGTGCGTTTTTTCCTTTTTTTTCTTTCATTATTATTTCATTCCCTCTTCTCCTCCCCACGCCACGGGATGGTTGGGGGCGGAGGCTACACAGCATAAAAATGATACACACACGCACACAAATACACATAAACGGTAAAAAGGTTAAAAATGTTAAAGTAATGTGATGAAAATACAGATGACGATGATGTGGTTGAAATAGGACATAGGGATGATAGGAAGTAGCATAATGTAGATGAATGGATTGCTATGTGTGGGACCGGTATTCGAGCCTTGATCTAAGGTAAGTGCTTAGCTCGTAGTATGTACAGATGCTAGGATGGCTTTCTGAGTCTGAACGAAACATTTACATTTGTGGGGCACTTACCATGATTGCCATAGGTTAGTTAATTGAGACAGAAAATACATCAGCAGGCTGTGTGTGTCCATATATTGCCAGAGTTGAAAGCGTGTTGAACTTCGCACTGAATAAATCTTCGAAATGTCTCTTTTAATTACTAAAAAAGGTCACGAAAACTTCGCCTTCCCCTATAGTTCACTTCGTTATTGCAACTGAGTTTCACCCTACCTAGAATCTACAAATGGTGCCTGAAGCGTATGCAGAATCAGTTATTGGGTCGGCACCAACAACTCGACTCTTACTGCATCATTCTAAGTTCGACTCATTCAGAAGAGAACCTCTCTTCCGAGACGAGTAGAACTTTCGAAGTAGCCTGGACACGGGGAAGATTAAATTTTGAAGTGAAGTGACTGTCCGCAGACTACTTCCGACAAGGAAAACATTGGGCTGTGTGTTTATCAGTGTTGCATAATTATGATTGGCTGAATACTAATTCTTGTGAGTGCCAACCAATAATATATTGACTAAAAAATCGCTATTCTTCACTCCTTGCTCGGATTCGAGGTGGTTAGCCAGTTAACAAACTTGTTGGTCTTGTGACTCCAAACTATGTAAGATACACTCCCCCCTCTCTGCCTACCTCCATATGTTGGCCTACACTGTTGCAACTCTCCGTCTCATTTCATCTGCAATTCCCTCGTGCGCTCCTCGATCGGGTGACTGGTGAAACCTTAAATATTATGGAAGTACATCATTAATATGGCATCTTACAAACCTATAAACATCTCTTTGCTCCTATCAACGTTTCTTTAATATTATTGCAAACTAATCACATACGAATATCATAGTAAGATGTGACCGACAGCATCCTCTCACTCAACAAAACCATTCGGCACTGTCCACAGAGTTCTGCATTTCAGGCAGAAGTATATGTGTTTCGCACAAATCACCCCGGAAGTCGTGACTATCTTTGTGGTTCTCTCGGTGTTCATTACCCATTAATTCTCGAAACAGAAACTTACAAATTTACAGTTTCCATACACATCAATAAATATACACACACAAGTTGTATATATACACTCCTGAAAATGGAAAAAAAAGAACACATTGACACCGGTGTGTCAGACCCACCATACTTGCTCCGGACACTGCGAGAGGGCTGTACAAGCAATGATCACACGCACGGCACAGCGGACACACCAGGAACCGCGGTGTCGGCCGTCGAATGGTGCTAGCTGCGCAGCATTTGTGCACCGCCGCCGTCAGTGTCAGCCAGTTTGCCGTGGCATACGGAGCTCCATCACAGTCTTTAACACTGGTAGCATGCCGCGACAGCGTGGACGTGAACCGTATGTGCAGTTGACGTAGTTTGAGCGAGGGCGTATAGTGGGCATGCGGGAGGCCGGGTGGACATATCGACGAATTGCTCAACACGTGGGGCGTGAGGTCTCCACAGTACATCGATGTTGTCGCCAGTGGTCGGCGGAAGGTGCAAGTGCCCGTCGACCTGGGACCGGACCGCAGCGACGCACGGATGCACGCCAAGACCGTAGGATCCTACGCAGTGCCGTAGGGGACCGCACCGCCACTTCCCAGCAAATTAGGGACACTGTTGCTCCTGGGGTATGGGCGAGGACCATTCGCAAACGTCTCCATGAAGCTGGGCTACGGTCCCGCACACCGTTAGGCCGTCTTCCGCTCACGCCCCAACATCGTGCAGCCCGCCTCCAGTGGTGTCGCTACAGGCGTGAATGGAGGGACGAATGGAGACGTGTCGTCTTCAGCGATGAGAGTCGCTTCTGCCTTGGTGCCAATAATGGTCGTATGCGTGTTTGGCGCCGTGCAGGTGAGTGCCACAAGGAACTTGCTGTTCCAACAGGACAATGCACGTCCGCATGTATCCCGTGCCACCCAACGTGCTCTAGAAGGTGTAAGTCAACTACCCTGGCCAGCAAGATCTCCGTATCTGTCCCCCATTGAGCATGTTTGGGACTGGATGAAGCGTCGTCTCACGCGGTCTGCACGTCCAGCACGAACGCTGGTCCAACTGAGGCGCCAGATGGAAATGGCATGGCAAGCCGTTCCACAGGACTACATCCAGCATCTCTACGATCGTCTCCATGGGAGAATAGCAGCCTGCATTGCTGCGAAAGGTGGATATACACTGTACTAGTGCCGACATTGTGCATGCTCTGTTGCCTGTGTCTATGTGCCTGTGGTTCTGTCAGTGTGATCATATGATGTATCTGACCCTAGGAATGTGTCAATAAAGTTTCCCCTTCCTGGGACAATGAATTCACGGTGTTCTTATTTCAATTTCCAGGAGTGTATTATATGTGGCCAGTACTTTGCAACCTCCAAGGCGCTTGGAGTGGCTTGCAGGAGATCAATCTTCGTGCAGGAAGTAGGGCACAAAAGGCACTGCAGCATGTGGCTTCTGGTTTGTTCTTGTCCACAATCACAGGACGTATCTTCTGTTATGAACCCCCATCTCCTCAGGTTGTCTCTGGATCGTCCAACTCCTGATCGTAATCTGTTTAAAGACTTCCACACCAGCCAGCTCTCGTTGTGTCCAGGTGGTAGTTCTTCAGCTTCTGGCGTCTGCAGGTGAGGCGTCGACTTCTTCCATAACTCCAGCCTTGCCTTCTCTGGTGAAATGGTGAGCTTCTCGGATGTTCTCAGGAAGCTCTTTCGCGATCTCAGCCGTTGCTGTGGTGGATTATGTCCATGCTGTGGATGGGCACTGTCCTGTTCCACTTTCAGTCTCTCCTTGTTGGCAGCCACTGTTCTGCGTTACCCACGATGTCTTCTCAGTTACCTTCTTTGAACCAATGTTTTCCTTCCCACCTTCTGTGATTGCCCTTTTTAGATATGTCTATTCCTCTTGAGCTGTACGGCCTAATGGACTTAATTGCTGTATTTACAACCATAGAGAACTTGAAGCATGTCTCGTCATTCTTTAG
This sequence comes from Schistocerca gregaria, assembly GCF_023897955.1. Classification (NCBI taxonomy): domain Eukaryota; kingdom Metazoa; phylum Arthropoda; class Insecta; order Orthoptera; family Acrididae; genus Schistocerca; species Schistocerca gregaria. The sequence continues at coordinate 416,259,662 of NC_064925.1, read as the reverse complement.
TACATCCGCAGACAACCTCTTTGCGTTTTGGTTCTTCCTGACTAATCTGTTAAACTTTAGCCTATTCTTCACCACTATTACATTGTGATCTAAGTCTATATCTGCTCCTGGGTACGCCTTACAATGCAGTATCTGATTTCGGACTCTTTGACTGACCATGATGTCATTTAACTGAAATCTTCCCGCATCACCCGACTTTTTCCAAGTATACCTACTCCTTTTGTGATTCTTGAACAGCTATTACTTCCTGCAGTTTATTACAGAATTCAGTTGGGGTTTCTCCTCTCTAATGCCTTGTCCCAAGCTCATATTCACACGTGACCTTTTCTTCTACAGTTCCCCCTACAACTTCATTCCAGTCTCCCATGACTATTAGATTTTCACGTCCCTCTATATGCTGTATTACACTTTTAATATCCTCATACAATTTCTCTAGCTCTTCATCTTCAGCTTGCGACGTCGGCGTGTATAACGGAACTTTCGTTATCGGTGCTGATTTGCTATCGATTCTGATAAGAACAACCCTATCACTGGATTTTTCACAGTAATACACTCTCTATCCTACCCCCCTACTGATAACGAATCCTACTCCCGTAATACCACCTTTTCGCTACTGCTGATATTACCCTACACTCATCTGATTAGAAATCATTGTCTTCTTTCCATTTCACTTCACGGACCCATACTATATCTAGATTGAGTATTTGCATTTTCCTTTTCAGATTTTCTAGTTTCCCTAACACGTTTAAGCTTCTGATATTCCATGCCCCTATACGTAGAACGTTATTTTTTTTTTGTTGTTGTTCATGCTTTTTCTCATGGTCACTACCCCCTTTCCAGTCCCCTCACGAAGATTCGAATGGGGGACTATTCCGGATTTTTTTTTCTAGTGGGTAGATAATTATGACACTTTTTCAATTACAGGCCACATGTCCTGTGGATAGACATTATGTGTCTTTAATGCAGTGGTTTCCATTGCCTTCTGCATCCTCATGCCGTTGATCATTGCTGATTATTCCGCCCTTAGGGGCGGTTTCCCACCCAAAGGACCAGAGCGTGCCCGGAAGAAGTGTCCGCTCCTCCGACCTCTTCGGCAAGGCCGTCGACAGAATGAGGGTGACTTCTTGTGCCAGAAATCTCCGACCGCCAATGCTGATTATTAATCAAAATTTAAGTGGTGGCAGGTTTCGGACCCGGGACCGAGGACCGCTAACATATGCAGTGCTTCTTCGATAATGTGATTGGACGGAATAAATTTCTACGCTGCCTTAACTGCATTATCATACAACTGGAATACATGAACTAATACCTTGACAAGCTTGTGTAAAGGATCTGGCACGGTAATTAAACATAATGACTATCTGAGCAAAGCATATGTCATGACTATTATGAGTTAGTACATAGAGATACAAAAGACTTCAGAAGGATATGGGTGTGCAGCAATAGTTTATCTTACAAGACCATTTCCTCCCTTCCTTACTCGAATTACAGGTGGACAAGCAATCAAAAAACTTGTTAGTCTTAGGCTCCAAAGTGTAAACGATTTACTCCCTCTCTCTGCCTACGATTGTGCACTGGCCAATATGGTTGGATCTCTGTAAGGGCAGTCGCATTTACTCTCGCTCCTACACTATGTGATCAAAAGTGTCCGGACGCCCCAACAACACACGTCTTTCATATTAGTGTGTTGTGCTGCCACCTTCTGCCAGGTGCTCCATATCAGCGACCTCAGTAGTCATTAGACATCGTGAGAGAGCAGAATGGGACGCTCCGCGGAACTCACAAACTTCGAACATGGCCAGGTGATTCAGTGTCACTTGTGCCATATGTATGTAAGAGAGATTTCCACACTCCTAAACATCCTTGGGTCCACTGTTTCCAATGCGATAGTGGAGTGAAAACGTGAAGGGACACGTACAGCACAAAAGCCTACAGGCCGACCTCGTCTGTTGACTGACAGAGACCGTCGACAGTTGAAGAGGGTCCTAATGTGTGATAGGCAGACGTCTATCCAGACCATCACACAGGAATTCCAAACTGCATCAGGATCCACTGCAAGTGCAGTTAGACGGGAGGTGAGAAAACTTGGATTTCATAGTTGAGTGGCTGAAGCCACACATCACACCTGTAAATGTCCAGGAGTGTAAACAGTGGGAGATTGAATAATGGAAGAACTTTGTGTGGAGTGAAAAATCACGAGACACCATTTGGCGATCCGATGGCAAGGTGTGGGTATGGCGAATGCCTGGTGAACCTCATCTGCCAGCGTGTGTAGTGCCAACAGTAAAATTCGGATGCGGTGGTGTTGTGGTGCGGTCGTGTTTTTCATGGCGGATGCTTGCACCCCCTGTTGTTTTGTGTGGCACTGTCACAGCACAGGCCAACGTTCATATTTTAAGCACTGTCTTGCTTGCCACTGTTGAAGAGCAATTCCGGGAAGGCGACTGCATCTTTCAACACGATCCAGCCTGTAGCCGAGTGGTTACAGGACAATAACATCCTGTAATGGACTTACCTACACACAGTCCTGACCTGAACCCTATAGAACACCTTTGGGATGTTCTGGAACTCCGACATTGTGGTAGGCCTCACCGACCGACATCGATACCTCTCCTCAGTGCAGCACTCGGTGAAGAATGGGCTGCCATTCTTCAAGAAACCTTCCAGCACCTGATTGACCGTATGCCAGCGAAAGTGGAAGCTGTCATTAAGGCTAAGGGTGGGCCAACACCATACTGAATTCCAGCATTACCAATGGGGAGCTCCACGAACTTGCAAGTCATTTTCAGCCAGATTTCCGGATATTTTTTATCACATAGTGTACATTATTTACGTGAATCAATAGGAGCTGTCTTTACAATGCCTTAAACATTCAGTTTAGCGTCACCCAGTTGTGTGTCGGAGTCTCGTGTCGTACAAAGAAGTCTCAAATTTCTGTACCTGTTCCACTTTCGAGGAAGTTAAACAGCCCGTGTTTTTCGGCAAGTTTGGACATCCTGCTGCTGTTCCTTGCAAAAACAAAAAAAAGGCGCAAATGGCTCTGAGAACTATGGGACTTCTGAGGTCATCGGTTCCCTAGAACTTAAAACTACTTAAACCTAACTAACCTAAGGACATCACACACATCCATGCCCGAGGCAGGACTTGAACCTGCGACCGAAGCGGACGCGCTGTACTAGACTGTAGCACCTAGAACCCCTTGAAATAACGGTTCTTCTTATACTCAGTCCATCGTGACACACACATCTCATAGGCAGCGCTTATTAGAAACAAAATTTGTTGTCTTGTACATCCCTGAGATGTACTCTGCATTGTCTGCCTCCAGAGGTTTGACACCAGTGTGGCTTTATTTTCTTTATCCTGCTCAACGAAAAACGACTCTGGCCTCTTTCACCTGCAACGATTGCGCACAAGAAGGCAGGTGGCGATTCTGCAAATAATGTTGGGACCTGACTCCCTGAGGTTATATAGCCTACAGCCATCCCTTGCCCTCAGCGGCGTCCTTCGTGCATCCACAGTGGCCTCTAGTTTAAATAAGCTTGCAGTTTAGGCTACAGGAAATTTAAATCTAAGTAGGCATATGTTGGTAATCATTAGCGAATTCATATTTAATTATACAGTGGGGATACGTTTATTTCGATTTAATTTGATTCTCTCCTAAGGATTTTACGCAATTTACGGGACACTCTTGCTAAAGTGGTTGAGCTACATTATGGAGGTGGAGATAGGGCTGGTCGCATTGCTATAGGCGTACTAACGGCTCATGGTTGAAGAGATCTGTGATTACGTACTTGTAGGATTTTCGAAGATATTCCAGGAATTTGGAATGAGAAAGGAATTTTAGCAAGTGGTAGAGGATATGTTAAGAGGAGGGAAAATGGGTACAGCAGGTGAGGCACGGCGTTCTCGGGTTTGTAAAGGGTGCAGAGAGATCCAGGACGTGTTAGCAAAGGTGAGAAAGTCTCGGATGAGCATTTGTAGGTATAGAGCAGTCTGGATGCAATCTTCATGTATGGCCTGCTAATAATTTTAATAGTTTTGGTCTATTGGGGCTTGTTGTTGCATAGTAAGTAGGCACCATAATATTCTGTGACAAAGGGTTTGTCTGTGGTGTTTTAGTGTTTTCATAAGATTTGGAGGTGGAAGACAGGTAAGTACTAATAATGGGATATAATGATTATTGTCTGTATTTTCACAGGATTGATGTTTTGATACCAGAGTACCTATCACTATTGGCTCCAATGCTCCTACATTTCTCTGTAATCTAAACATTTACAACCAGGTTGTCTTCTGCCAGTTTTCCCATTCTTCTCTGGATAACCTGTGTTAGATTTAGGAACCACGAGGTTTGAACTAGCAGTTCTGATAATACAACTGAAAGCACAAGCCTTCTTTTGTATTGAAATGCAATGGCATGCTGAAAAGTGATGTCTCCGAATTTTTCATGAGACAACTCTTAAAGATTTTTAAATAAAACAAATGTAATTAAGATTCTACGTCTTTATTCTCCATATCTACACCTTTATTTCTCAACATAATCACCCTGGCGACGATCGCATTCCTCCCAACGAGAGACCGATTTGTTGATACTGTCACTGTAGAATGTGTGTCATTGTTGATGGGGCACAACTTCAAAGTGAAGTCATCGATGGTGTTGGAAACACTTTGAGATCTGTCACACACACTGAGGTTAGCACTACAACTTTAGTACCAAACAGCGAAGGAAAACGCAGGGCATTTGCCTAAAATACAATCTCTTTCTATTCGAGATTTTCATCAGCGTTTTTAAATTATTTCGTTTTTCATTTTAGGTGAATAATTTAAGTATTTACCTTGGTGTGGCTTACAATGTGATCATCGATATAAATTTTTAGGAATAGGTTTAATTGCATTGATTGTTGTGTATCCCGTTCACAAGGGAAATATCAAAGCTCTGTTTGTCAGAACTGGTATTATGCTCTGCGGAAAGCACTCTTGCTAATGGTATGCTGATACCATCATCGCTTATTTGTTCTGAAGAGTTTTTAATTTTTTCTTGCTCATTCAGATGTGATGTGTTTTATGTTGCAGGTATTTTATTTGTGTCAGTTATGTGGTCTAACGGCAATAATGGAGATTAAACTGCTGCAGCATGGGAGTTTACTCGTTGATTACAATGAGTTTCTCAGGTGAGCCCTGAAACATAATTTCTGGTTTTGTTTTGCCAACATTCAGCGTGCAAAGATTTTTTTTCCAGAGTCGCGACGCTCGTATCACTGTGCACATATGTACCAATGTGTCTGACGTTTACATTGCTTACGGCCAATATTTATGTCCAAGGTGAATTTTGTATTCTGTATCTCTCAGAACATTCAGGAATCGAATTTCGCTTAAAACAACAGTGATCGGCATCTCAGTTCTGCATCATTTTGTGCAGTTCGTTTGTTAGCTACAGAGCTGCAGATTTCCTGGTTTTAATTCTATTGACTTGTCGGCTAGGGAAATGAAGGGGGGAGACCAGGTGTGTCTGTTGCAGACAGTCATGAGCTAATAATTGAGATTTTATATTTTGCCATTTCCTATGGGCTCTGTGGCTATTTTCTGCCATTGAGTGTGTAAGCAACGCACTATTATACAGTCATGATTTAAATGGTTAGTGTTGCTGCAAATTATGAGGGGATTAGAGTTTTGGAGTCTGTGAGCAGTAGACAACTAATAATTAACGCAGTTTTAATCTGCCAGGAAGTTTCATATCAGCGCACTCCGCTGCAGAGTGGAAATATCATTCTGGAAACATCCCCCAGGCTGTGGCTAAGCCATGTCTCCGCAATATCCTTTCTTCCAGGCGTATTAGTTCTGCAAAGTTCGCAGAAGAGCTTCTGTGAAGTTTGTAAGGTAGGAGACGAGATACTGGCAGAAGTAAAGCTGTGGGGAAAGGGCGTGAGTCATGCTTGGGTATCTCAGTAGGTAGAGCACTTGCCCGCGAAAGGCAGAGGTCTCGAGTCCGAGTCTCGATCTGGCACACAGTTTTAATCTGCCAGAAAGTTTCATATCACCGCACACTCCGCTGCAGAGTGGAAATCTCATTCTGGAAACATCCCCTAGGCTGTGGCTAAGCCATGTCTGTGCAATATTCTTCTTCCAGGAGCGGTAGTTCTGCAAGATTCGCAGAAGAGCTTCTAAACCTATAGTTCAATAAAGAAGGTACAAGCCCATTCTCGCTCAAGTCCCAGCCAAACTCCACAGTACACTCAACCTGCATCACAAAGATTAAAGCGTGAAATGAAAATGGAAATAAAATAATCAACTAGTAATTAGCTCTAGATTTATCTTCGAGTCACATTTTGAACAAAGAAGCTGCAGACAGTCTGTCTAAATATGCGTTTCAGTTTTCGGGGGCCTAATGGAAATTCCCGCTGTTCATACCAGCCATTGTCTGCTGTGTAGACGTCCATCTTAATACTCCCCAGAGAGACAGTGACGTTCACCACTTGTCCCGGAAATGGAACACAGAGCCAGCGGTGACAAACGCTAGCGGGTGACGCTGCCAGAAAGGTGATTACATTCGGTATTGTCCCGGAGTGGTCCCTGATTGCCACTCCACCGGTGCCCGTTTGTACTGAACAGAAATGCCAGCAGTGCAAAATCGTCGGATGAATGGAAGGCAACATTTATTGCACTCCACTCAGCAATAAATGTTGCCTTCCATCTATCTGTCGATTTCGCGCTGCTGGTTTTTGTGTTCAGTACAAAATATCTTTAAGATTTCAAGGGAAAGGACATAAAAAGTGGTTGTTAGCTTGAATATTAGTTTTAAAAACGTGGAGAATAATGTACATGTCAGGATGTGGCTGAGGTGAAAGTGGGGTCTAAAAAAGAACATGTTTAATTTTTCACCTCCGGTCGGCAAACTTCCTCCTGTTTATTGAAAAAAAAAAATAATTGATGACCTATCCGGGGTACATGAATGTGAGTTTAGCTGCCCTAAGGCGCAAACAGATTGAGCCGGGGCTCGAAAAGTGCACGGCGGTAACCGGCCAATGCGTCTGATCTCGTCGGGGGCCTGTCAGTAAAACAGAGCGAACCACACGCCTCGTTCGTGCAGCTCGGCGCGGTGGGCGCTCACACGTGATCTCCTGGACCTTTCTGACTGGCTGCTGTAGGAGCTCCGCCTAGGCAAGCGACGTTTCCCTAAGCGTCACCCCGTCAGCAGAAAGGTTGTTCCTTCGTCGCGCACGTGAACAATCCGTGGGATAGCGGCACATACTGGAAAAATCTGATGTGTCACCAACCCAGGGCCGGTACACGGCTTTGTGAAGATCCATTGCCATACATAGCTCACGCATTTAGGAAAAAAATTCCCTTTTCTTTTATTGAAAATAAAGAACTCCCGTACTCAATTTGTCAGCACCTGTACAATAACCATTTCTAAACGTACCTTTAATATAAAATTGATTGGTGTAAAAAACCTTATACCTTCTTGCTCACTGATTCACTGAAGGTGGTATTCCCAAGATCTGTGAACCGATTCATCCAGCAAGTAACAGGGAGATCTTCACATACAAATATACTTATTGACATAAATTCACACAGAACGTCCACCACATCGGCCAGTATAAAAGTCTTTATTTTATATTCATATTCGAACACATATCAGTTTCAGTTGGATTCATAATTGCGGTTATTAAATATAAGTCTAACATGATGAAGCGTATTCTTTACGTCATGAAAAAGTATTATACACAAAGTAAAGCTGATAACATTTGGACATCTTGAGGATAAATGTGTCCGAAACAGACTGTCAAATGCAGACTGTTTTGTGTGAGACACGGTGGTTGGACTTTATTTCCTTCTCTTATTAAACGGTTGTTGCTCAGAAAAAAAAAGTTTAGTGACAGCGTCATCCAATTCACAACGACACAAGGACTTCTTCTACATAGTATAAACCCACAAGGAATTGCGTTCCTTTGTTTCAGATATAATTAGATTGAATTCCCTTGTCCAAATCTTTATATAGAAATTTACATTAAATGAATCTCGACAGAGACACAGGAGGTGTTCCTCGTTAAGTGTTAAATTTTGATTTTGTTATTCGGGAATGCCATTTTTGAGATATACGAAAATTATATTAAATTAACATTACACAGTCACTTTGGGCATCGAATGATTAAGGAGGTTAAAAGGTACTTCATATGATAAAATTATTACTGTTAGATTCATTTCAATGCGATTTGCACATATCGCATCGTGCTTGAAACAAATCCGTGAGAAACATGGAGGTAATTAATTAGCTTCGACCACATTTATAAAATTGGTCGCCTGTCTGTAGAATAGCCAACACATCCCACATACATTGCAAAACAAAACGGGACTTTTATAATAAAATTAGATAAATGAGAAGGAAAAGACCAGTACGATATTTAGTCTAATGCCGAATAACAAATAAAGTTGGTCAGATTGATAGCACATAAAGAAAGGAAACTCTTTGGCACAGTCAAATAAAATTAAAAATACAAAGGAGGCATAACAATAACCGACTTTCACACGTGCACAAAATTACAGGCTCTATTCGGAAATGAAGTATTTCTTTATACAGGGTGTTTAAAATATAATGACCTGATTTCAGAACTCCACGTTTGTTGATAAAAAACATACTACAAACATGGGCTGAACTGTAAGATACACACAAAATCAGGTAGTTTTAGCTATTATATGGTGAATGCTTTATTTGTCCACCAGCAACATCCCGAACAACATCTAAACGATAGCTAAATTCGTCATAAACTTCAGACAATGTATCTGCTTTTACACAAGCAGGCAAAAAGGAATTCAAACGTCTCAAAAATGAGATCGACAGGAAGTGCAAAATGGCTAAGCAGGCATGGCTAGAGGAGAAATGTAAGGATGTAGAGGCTTATCTCACTAGGAGTAAGATAGATGTTGCCTATAGAAAAATGAGAGAGACCTTTGGAGAAATGAGAACCACTTGCATGAATATCAAGAGCTCAGATGGAAACCCAGTTCTAAGCAAAGAAGGGAAAGCAGAAAAGTGGAAGGAGTATATAAAGGGTCTACACAAGGGCGATGTACCTGAAGACAACATTATGGAAATCGAAGAGGATGTAGATGAAGATGAAATGGGAGATAGGATACTGCGTGAAGAGTTTGACAGAGCACCGAAAGACCTGAGTTGAAACAAGGCCCCAGGAGTAGACAACATTCCATTAGAGCTACTGACGGCCTTGGCAGAGCCAGTCCTGACAAAACTCTACCATCTGGTGAGCAAGATCTATGAGACAGGCGAAATAGCCTCAGACTTGAAGAAGAATATAGTAATTCCAATACCAAAGAATGCAGATGTTGACAGATGTGAAAATTACCGAACTATCAGTTTAATTAGTTACAGCTGCAAAATGCTAACACGAATTCTTTACAGACGAATGGAAAAACTGGTAGAAGCCGACCTTGGGGAAGATCAGTTTGGATTCCGTAGGAATGTTGGAACACGTGGAGCAATACTGACTTACAACTTATCTTAGAAGAAAGATTAAGGAAAGGCAAACCTACGTTTCTAGCATTTGTAGACTTAGAGAAAGCTTTTGACAATGTTGCCTGGAATACTCTCTTTCAAATTCTAAAGGTGGCAGGGGTAACATACAGAGAACGAAAGGCTATATACAATTTGTACAGAAACCAGGTGGCAGTTATAAGAGTCGAGGGGCATGAAAGGGAAGCAGCGGTTGGGAAGTGAGTGTGACAGGGTTGTAGTCTGTCCCCGACGTTATTCAATCTGTATATTGAGCAAGCAGTATAGGAAACAGAAGAAAAGTTTGGAGTAGGTATTAAAATCGATGGAGAAGAAATAAAAACTTTGAGGTTCGCCGATGACATTGTAATTCTATCAGAGACAGCAAAGGACTTGGAAGAACAGTTGAACGGAATGGACAGTGTCTTGAAAGGAGGATATAAGATGAACATCAAGAACAGCAAAACGAGGATAATGGAATGTAGTCAAATGAAGTCGGGTAATGCTGAGGGAATTAGATTAGGAAATGAGACACTGAAAGTAGTAATGGAGTTTTGCTATTTGGGGAGCAAAATAACTGATGATGGTCGAAGTAGAGAAGATATAAAGTGTAGGTTAGCAATTGCAAGGAAAGCGTTTCAGAAGAAGAGAAATATGTTAACATCGAGTATAGATTTAAGTGTCAGGAAATCGTTTCTGAAAGTATTTGTATGGAGTGTAGCCATGTATGGAAGTGAAACATGGACGATAAATGGATTGGACAAGAAGAAAATAGAAGCTTTCGAAATGTGGTGCTAAAGAATAATGCTGAAGATTAGATGGGTAAATCACATGTAATGATGAAGTATTGAATAGAATTGGGGAGAAGAGGAGTTTGTGGCACAACTTGACAAAAAGAAGGGACCGGTTAGTAGGACATATTATGAGGCATCAAGGGATCACAAATTTAGCATTGGAGGGAAGCGTGGAGGGTAAAAATCGTAGAGGGAGACCAAGAGATGAATACACTAAGCAGATTCAGAAGGATGTATGTTGCAGTAAGTACGGGGAAATGAAGAAGCTTGCACAGGATAGAGTAGCATGGATAGCTGCATCAAACCAGTCTCAGGACTGAAGACCACAACAACAACAACATGGCTGTTGTTGCTCTGTTCTTCATTGCTTCCACGTCACAATGTAAAGGGGGGACGAACACACTTTCCTTCACGTATCCCCAGAAGAGAAAAATCGTATGGAGTCATGAAAAAATGTACGGTCCCTTATTTCTTTAGGAAAACAAAGTGACTGAAATGACCCATCTTCAGATGCTGCAGAAATTGCTTTTTTCCACAACATCAGGAGGACTCCGATGACTTCATTTACCAACCGGATGGAGCTCCATCACACTGGCACAACGACGTAATTCTGTTTGTCAATGGAAAAATGGAAATGAGCGTTTGACCGGGAGGCCCGGTTGCCTTGGTGCATGTCTTATTGCGTTCGACGCAATATTGTGCGACCTGCATGCCCAAAGCCACTGCCCTCCGTTCTTGTCCTCCAGGATCGCTTGACATAACCCCATGACATTTTCGACTGTGGGAATATGCCAAAGAAAGTATGCTCATCTTCCCTCTGCCTCGTGACGCAGATAAAGTTAAGAAGAGAATACAGCAGCTATAACTTCTATAAAAAGAGATACACTGTGTAAAGTTTATGACGGATTTAGCTGCCGGCGGTGGACGCCGACCGGTTCTAGGAGCTTCAGTCCGGAACCACGCGATTGCTACGGTCTTGCCTCGTGCATGGATGTGTGTGATGTCCTTAGGTTAGTTAGGTTTAAGTAGTTCTGAGTTCTAGTGGACTGATGACCTCATATGTTAAGTCCGATAGTACTCAGAGCCATTTGAACGGGTCTAGCTATAGTATAGATGTTGTTAGTGCCACTGCTGGTGTAAAAATGCTGCGTGTAAGATTTTTTTGAGTATTTTGCAATAAATTTCACGTCTGTAGTATGATTTATCAATGCGTACGGAGCTTTGAAATCAAGTCATTCTTTTCGAAATGCTCTGTCTGTTCTCTTACGAATGAATATGGTCAGAAGATTTGTCTAGTAGAACCTTCGCCTGATTCTTGATTTGAAAATCCGTAGCAGCCTCGTTTACGGATGTGGAAAGGTAATTGCAAGAGTTGAGGATCTCATATATTGAAATGTGAACGAAGTTTACGGTCGATAATTCCCAGCGAAGCCTCAGAATAAGACTGTAAAATGTGGACGTTAGAAAGTTTAGGGAATCGCCGGAGCTGAATAAAACAATACTGGAATTACATTAACACACGAGGAAAAAAAGTAGCTGAAAAGTTGTGGTTGATTTCTGGGCGGACCATAACAACAGTAGACATGAGATACATACAGGATGGAGAAAAAGTGTGTGACAAAATTTTAACCCTGGATAGCTGATGCCAGTAGGAACCAAAATTACTAATGTTGTGTAGGTCGACAACGCATCATTTTTTAACTACGGAAACTTGGCGCCTTGGGATTTCCCTGTTGCCCTCCGTCGGCTGACGGGCAGCGCTAGGTTGTCGGTTCACACGTGCAATCGTCCCTCGCCCCGTGACTTCCCCAGCGTGATGCGCATACCTGTGGAATAGGTCTTGCTGTTTGTCTCCACCTCACGTCAGAGGCATTCACACGTAAGCTTCGCTTCGGAGCACACACACGTCACCTGCGATTTAGTCATACAGTGCGCATGGCGGCACAGTATTTGTTTCAAGAACAGCGAGATACAGTTTTTGTTTATGTATTAGTCAACGGTTATGCTCATGAAGCTCGAGGGTTGTACGAGGAACGGTACCCAGCAAGGCGCCACCCACACCAGCAAACGTTTACAACAATTCACCGGTGACTTGACGAAACAGGATCGTTAGCGGGGAATCATGGTGGTGTTGGAAGACCTCGAACACGACGTGATGCTGCATTTGAAGCTTCTCGAGCGCTTCGAGGATTCACCTACAACAAGTACTCGAGCGGTTCGTACACGACGTGGCGGTCACTCATCGGTTACTCTGGGAGGTTTTGAGGAATGACGGCCAGCATCCATTTAGTTTCCACCCTGTACGAGACCTAAATCCTGTGGCGGACTATGAACATAGGCTAGGGTTTGGCAGGTGGTTTCTGCGACGTGTTGCACGATATCCCGACTTCCCCGTCGTTGTGTTGTTTACCTATGAATGCACCTTCCACAGCCGGCCGCGGTGGTCTAGAGGTTCTACGCACTCAGTCCGGAACCGCGCGACTGCTACGGTCGCAGGTTCGAATCCTGCCTCGGGCATGGATGTGTGTGATGTCCTTAGGTTAGTTAGGTTTAAGTAGTTCTAAGTTCTAGGGGACTGATGACCTCAGCAATTAAGTCCCATAGTGCTCAGAGCCATTTGAACCATTTTTTGCACCTTCCACCGGGATGGCCTTTACAACACTCGAAATGTTCATTACTGGGCGAGGGGAAATCCTCACGTCACGTACGTCCACGGACACCAGGAACGATTTTCGCTCAACATTTGGGCAGGTATTGTGGGTGACCATCTGACTGGGCCAGTCCGTCTGCCTCCTCGACTTACTTGGGAAATTTACATTCTCGTTTTTCAAGAAACTCTACCCGGCCTGCTGGAAGATGCTCCCCTGGACATCCGGCTACACATGTGGTAGCAACACTATGGGGCGTCCACACATAACAGTCGTGCTGTGTGCGGATATATAAATGAACTCTTCGACGACCGGGTAATTTGCAGAGATGCTCGTGGGACATGGCCACCGCGATCAGCAGCCCTCACACTACCAGACTTCCGGGGATTCTTCAAGATTCTAATTTACCCACTCGGAGGTGAACCACCTAGAAACGAAGAGGAATTAGTGGGTCACCAACAACATCATGGCAACGCCAGGAATCTTTCAAAGAATTCGGAAAAACACCGTTCGGCATTACCAAGCTATTGTCGAGTCAGAGGGCCGCCAGTTAGAGTACCTGCTTTAAGTAAACAATGTCCTAGCTACAAAAAAAGGCCGTTGTCATGGCCGACACAATTTGTAAAAGGCTTTCTGTACGGGAACTACGGGTTTGTTCCCCGTACGATTGATCATGAAACTACAATGGACGTGTCAGGACCCCGGCGGATTACCCCCCAGGCCTCCAGAGTGGAAGGCTGGCGCGCTACCACCGAGCGTGTGGGCCGCCTTGGATACATAGCGATCTCCAGCAGACAAAGCGTTCGGGGTCATGCGTTGTCTAGAGCATCCGGCAACAGCGCAATCCCGCGGCTAGTTTGCGTAGTTCAAAAATTGTGCCTTGCTGACATACACAGCATTAGTAATTTTGGCTGCTACTGGCATCAGCTATCCAGAGTTAAAATTTTGTGACACAATTTTTCTCCAAACTGCGTACGAAATTATTCTGTACAACGTGTCTTAAGAACTAAGGAGAAAACGTGAATGTCTTTCACCTTGAATTATTTGACAAATCATGAGACAGCCAAATATCAGATTGGTTTCCCTCTTCCGATTCAGAAAGACGACACACAACCGTATAAACTGTTATATCTCCCTGCTCGTCGTCAAAAAGGGGGTGTCTAGGAAACCTGCTTGCTCGACAGACTAGACAACATTCAAAAATGTGTGTGAATTCCTAACGGGCCAAACTGCTGAGGTCATCACACTAGACTTACACACTACTTAAACTAACTTAACGCAAAGGATAACACTCACACCCATGCCCGAGGGAGGACTCGAACATCCGGCGGGAAGGGCCGCACGATTAGTGAAATGGCACCTCCAACCGCTGCCACTCCGCGCTTCAGACAACATTAAAAAAATGTCGTATTAATGAATTTTATTACAAAATGAAGAGACACAATACTTAACTTTGCAATTACACAGATGTATCGCAAACAAAGCGCGACGTACAAAATAAGCAATCTCCTCAGTATAAACAATCTCAAGTCTGTGATACATAGAGCGAACAAGCGAACGAGCGTTGACGCTTGCAACTAACACACTAATCTCGAAGGTACTACTGAACTGGGCCTCAACCAGTCGGACGCGGCGCTTATGCCCTCTTCGCATAGGGCCCGCTGCTGTCACGCTTTCGGCCTGGAAAGGGGTCGTCAGCGTGCAATTGGGTGACATCTTCTCACAGCCTTCTCTTCTCTGTCGTTTCTGACTGTCGTGCCGGCGCTAGACTTTACCCCGTAACATAAAGCACTAAAAAAGCAGAAAGGATGTATATGATTTACTTAGACTGCATACATGAATTCCTCTTCTGATACGAAAGTGAGAAGACGGTAGAACTGTTGTACTGGTTGTGACGAATAGATGAATGACGGCAGTTGAAATCTGGTGAAATCTGGACAGGAGTTACAGGTAGAGAGTCACCACGAACGTCAAAAATGGTTCAAATGGCTCTTAGCACTATGGGACTTAGGAACATCTGAGGTCATCACTCCCTAGACCTTAGAACTACTTTAACCTAACTAACCTAAGGACATCACACACACATCCATGCCCTAGGCAGGATTCGAGCCTGCGACCGTAGCAGTCGCGCGGTTCGGGCCACTGCGGCCGGCCACCATGAACATCAGAAAGAAATTACTGAGATAAGGACAGCAGCTGAAGCAGTGAATTAAATTTAAAAATTTGTGTCATTGATGGAGCTTGAACTCACGTCTCCTGTTTACTAAGCACATGTGCCACGTTCATAACGGGTGGCAGGGACAAAGAATCCAGTGAAATATTTTTAAGTGCTTTATCTGAAAACTACCTTGAGCAGTTAAACAGAGAACCGACTCGTGGCGATAACATATTAGACCTTCTGGTGACAAACAGACCCGAACTATTTGAATCAGTTAATGCAGAACAGGGAATCAGCGATCATAAAGCGGTTACTGCATCGATGATTTCAGCCGTAAATAGAAATATTAAAAAAGGTAGGAAGATTTTTCTGTTTAGCAAAAGTGACAAAAAGCAGATTTCAGAGTACTTGATGGCTCAACACAAAAGTTTTGTCTCAAGTGCAGATAGTGTTGAGGATCAGTGGACAAAGTTCAAAACCATCGTACAATATGCGTTAGATGAGTATGTGCCAAGCAAGATTGTAAGAGATGGGAAAGAGCCACCGTGGTACAACAACCGAGTTAGAAAACTTCTGCGGAAGCAAAGGGAACTTCACAGCAAACATAAACATAGCCAAAGCCTTGCAGACAAACAAAAATTACGCGAAGCGAAATGTAGTGTGAGGAGGGCTATGCGAGAGTCTTTCAATGAATTCGAAAGTAAAGTTCTATGTACTGATTTGGCAGAAAATCCTAAGAAATTTTGGTCCTATGTCAAAGCGGTAGGTGGATCAAAACAAAATGTCCAGACACTCTGTGACCAAAATGGTACTGAAACAGAGGATGACAGACTAAAGGCCGAAATACTAAATGTCTTCTTCCAAAGCTGTTTCACAGAGGAAGACTGCACTTTGCTTCCTTCTTTAGATTGTCGCACAGTTGACAAAATGATAGATATCGAAATAGACGACAGAGGGATAGAGAAACAATTAAAATCGCTCAAAAGAGGAAAGGCCGCTGGTCCTGATGGGTTACCAGTTCGATTTTACACAGAGTAACCGAAGGAGCTTGCCCCCCTTCTTGCAGCGGTGTACCGTAGGTCTCTAGAAGAGCGAAGCGTTCCAAAGGATTGGAAAAGGGCACAGGTCATCCCCGTTTTCAAGAAGGGACGTCGAACAGATGTGCAGAACTATAGACCTATATCTCTAACGTCGATCAGTTGTAGAATTTTGGAACACGTATTATGTTCGAGTATAATGTATTTTCTGGGGCCTAGAAATCTATTCTGTAGGAATCAGCATGGGTTTCGAAAAAGACGGTCGTGTGAAACCCAACTCGCGCTATTCGTCCACGAGACTCAGAGGGCCTTAGACACGGGTTCACAGGTAGATGCCGTGTTTCTTGACTTCCGCAAGGCGTTTGACACGGTCCCCCACAGTCGTTTAATGAACAAAGTAAGAGCATGCGGACTATCAGATCAATTGTGTGATTGTATTGAGGAGTGCCCAGATAACAGAACGCAGCATGTCATTCTCAATGGAAAGAAGTCTTCCGAAGTAAGAGTGATTTCAGGTGTGCCGCAGGGGAGTGTCATAGGACCGTTGCTGTTCACAATATACATAAATGACCTGGTGGATGACATCGGAAGTTCACTGAGGCTTTTTGCAGATGATGCTGTGGTGTATCGAGAGGTTGCAACAATGGAAAATTGTACTGAAATGCAGGAGGATCTGCAGCGAATTGACGCATGGTGCACGGAATGGCAATTGAACCTCAATGTAGACAAGTGTAATGTGATGCGAATACATAGAAAGATAGGTCCCTTATCATTTAGCTACAAAATAGCAGGTCAGCAACTGGAAGCAGTTAATTCCATAAATTATCTGGGAGTACGCATTAGGAGTGATTTAAAATGGAATGATCTTGTAAAGTTGATCGTCGGTAAAGCAGATGCCAGACTTAGATTCATTGGAAGAATCCTAAGGAAATGCAATCCGACAACAAAGGAAGTAGGTTACAGTACGCTTGTTCGCCCACTGCTTGAATACTGCTCAGCAGTGTGGGATCCGCACCAGATAGGATTGATAGAAGAGATAGAGAAGATCCAACGGAGAGCAGCGCGCTTCGTTACAGGATCATTTAGCAATCGCGAAAGCGTTACGGAGATGATAGATAAACTCCAGTGGAAGACTCTGCAGGAGAGACGCTCAGTAGCCCGGTACGGGCTTTTGTTAAAGTTTCGAGAACATACCTTCACTGAAGAGTCAAGCAGTATATTGCTCCCTCCTACGTATATCTCGCGAAGAGACCATGAGGATAAAATCAGAGAGATTACAGCCCACACAGAGGTATACTGACAATCCTTCTTTCCACGTACAATACGAGACTGGAATAGAAGGGAGAACCGATAGAGGTACTCAGGGTACCCTCCGCCACACACCGTCAGGTGGCTTGCGGAGTATGGATGTAGATGTAGATGTAGATGCTAACCGCTGCCTCTGCACGAATTACGGCAGTGCATAGCCCTTCCTAACAGAAATTCAGTTCACGCCCCATTTTCGCCTTCTTAAATCCTTAGTATTGGCGAGGATCTCCATATTGGAATAGCTCCCTAGCTTTGCATGTAACGGTGAAGTGAAATCCTACCTGTACCTCAGACGAAGGCGATCCATTGCTGAGATGGAGTTACTTTTTCCTAGAGACATACGAGTCTCACATTTACCTTCGATAAGGACAGAAGCTGAAGCAATGAATAAAAATTTGTACCACGGCCGGGACTTGAACATAGGAGTCCTGATTACTAGGCAGAAAGTTTAATCCATTCCTTCAGCTTCTATCCTTACCGAAGATAAAGCTGAGGAAAACCAGGGAAATTTAGTTCCATCAAATCGATATTACTGGAATACTCAGTGGCATTTTGTTTCTGGCGATCAGATTAACGCCAACGTGTTCATGGACAACCTCGTGACAGGCCTCAGTAGGAACTTATTCTCGAGGCCATACCTCTCCAACTCTTGAAATCATGGAAATGACAACACCAATGACTTGGCAGTTGTCGAAGGTAGGCTGTATGCTAACCAATGTGTGGAAAGAATCGCAAAATCCTTTTTCATACCTTTATGGCCACGGTTCCAAAAGGTACATTCCAGCAGGATAATGCTAGACCCCAAAAAACAGGCCGCACCCCAAACTCAGTCAGAAATTTAGTGATCCATGGCTGATCTTGTCGGTTTCTTTGATTTTTCCGACAACTAATTCCAGACATGACAGAAAAATTGCTCAAGATGACATTCAGCGCATGTGTACTTCCATACCACAGCGAATACCCCAATGTATTCGCGCCAGTGGTTGTCACACTTCACTAGACGGTGATGACGATGGAGATAAGTTCGTAATGGGATGATACGTAATACTCATTATATGACGAACATCTACATGAAATTTGATAAATACCGGACAGATGTTCCATGCTGTACCGCTTTCCATTCCTGACAGGGTATCTCAGTAAAACTGCTTGTACAGTGATGTCCGCATTGAAACGACAAATAGTTATCTGCAAAAGCCATTCAGGTGAAGCAGGTGCCACGGAAGTGTGTGGTCACGGAGATGCCCGGTGCAAAACAGTACCTACGATAGCACGACGTCGGCTCAGAACGCGCCAGCAGGCTCTGCTCTCGCTGTAGCCTGGGACGTCTGCTATCGACCACCTGTTTCTGGGTGGGGGTGGCAAAGCATTGGAGGGCTGTAGGTCGTCACCTGTTGCTGACAATCGACCCTCGTCGCTAGCTGCGGCCTTCCGCGGTCTCCAGGATAAATGAATGGCCCGGCCGTCCCCGACCCGGTTTGTGTCCTCCTCTCCAACAAGAGAAATGAATCGCATTTCGTTTGTTCGCCCGTTTTTCTCCACGCTGCGTATTTATTGAACGATGACGTCGTTCTGCAGTTTTCACAAATCCGTCCAGTGCCAAAGCAGCGTGCCAATTTGCTTACGGGTCCCGGTATGTGTGCTCTTTAAACTTCTGGCATATTACTCTCTCAGAGAGTAGGCACAGCAAACAAAAAGTTAAAGATACGCCAAATTTTCCTTTAATTAGTTTTGAAAATTCAAAATTTGATGTATGATTAAAAAATTGTAGTATTTAATTAAATTCTATTTGGAAAGTTTTAACAGTGCTGTAGTGCGTCCCCATAGCTGAGTGGTAACGAATAACACGAGAAGATGCTGCGCCGAACGATGTGTAGAACACATTATTCCAATCTCTTAAGAGGAGTATTCATGGTCTCTCCCAACAGTTGGTGTTCCCCTTTTTTGAGATGTTTTACTGCGTAGTTACTTTGATTGGCTACACGAATGAAACCTTACGGACGGTGGATATTCTGAACCCGACTGGATTTCTCTGCTCGAGAGTTTGAGAATCGGTCGTTCTTTTATTTAACATAATTTTGCAGGTCAGTTATTTTCATTTATTGCGGGAGTGCGTACCTGATTATTTTGTTACAATTTTCTGCCTTTGTGGCATTTTGTAGTATTTTTGTATTTTTCCTTGTGAAATATGTGAAATAAACTTCAAATACCTGTATTCTGTTTGTAAAGAAATTGACAAAAAATTCTCATTTGCAATACAAATTTTGCATTTTATGACATTTTTATTGTTTTTCTCGTGGTGCCTTGTGAAAAATATGTAAAAGGCTTGCGTCTTTTTTGTTTAAATAAAGTTGGTCAGTATCTGCACGGCAGAAAACCATGCGAGGGGCCCGGGTTCGATGGCCGGCCAGGTCGGATTTTTCTCTGCTCGATGCCTGGGTGTTGTCTTGTCATTACCGTCATTACATTCTCGTCGAAAAGTAAGTCACCGAAGTGGCATCAACTAAAAAAGTCCTGCACCATACGACCGCTCTACCAATTAGGAAGCTCTCCCCGCACACATGAACTTTCTTAGAAATTCTGTGTTTTGTCACTATTTTAAAGGACGCAGTTACGTTTCTGTAAGTGCAGGTGATTATTGACACCATATTTTGTTTGTTCAATACCACCAGACGACCCACTCGATGAACTGTGTAAGTAGGCTGTTTAGGTTTTTTTTATTGGTAACGCCGCCGTCACGTAGCGCTCTGTATGAAAATCACTGGCTGTGCCGTGTGCAGTTTGTGGCTGGTTTGCATTGTTGTTTGCCATTGTAGTGTTGGGCAGCTGGATGTTAACAGCGCGTAGCGTTGCGCAGTTGGAGGTGAACCGCCATCAGTGGTGGATGTGGGGAGAGAGATGGCGGAGTTTTGTAATTTGTAAGACTGGATGTCATGAACTACCATATATATTTTGACTATTAAGGTAAATACACTGTTTGTTCTCTATTAAAATCTTTCATTTGCTAACTATACCTATCAGTAGTTAGTGCCTTCCGTAGTTTGAATCTTTTACTTAGCTGGCAGTATTGGCGCTCGCTGTATTGCAGTAGTTCGAGTGACGAAGATTTTTGTGAGGTAAGTGATTTGTGAAACGTATAGGTTAATGTTCGTCAGGGCCATTCTTTCGTAGGGATTTTTAAAAGTCAGATTGCGTTGCGCTAAAAGATATTGTGTGTCAGTTTGAGCACAATCATGTACAATTTTTCTAAGGGGACGTTTCAACTGCTTATGGATAATATTTATGCCTATCTCACGAGGAAGCAATGAATTCATTCCACAATATTATGGCGGTATCTATTATTCAATGAAACTTTAAACTTGCAGATAAAAATTTCTGAGACTAGAATTGAAGGAGTTAATTTCAATGTATTTCCGTTATTGCATGTTGCGCAACAACATAAATCGAGTTTGATACTGATTTTCGGAATAGTTTTGCGTAAACCAAGTAACTAAATGTATTTTTCCTCTAGTGAATAATCCGGAATCTCAAACTGTCAAAGAGTTCTTAACTGTGAACGGTTTAACAGCAAAGGAAATATATATAATGGTGGTGAACTCTGATAAGGAGTCTGTTTTTCCGTTTTCAACAATGTAGAAATGAATGACTTGCTATATGGCAGTATTCGTTATCATTATTCCCATGGTGGGGTTCTAAAGTCGCAAATGCAGATGAATACATTAAAAACGTACACAATACGTTACTGAACACAAATACAGATCCGAATAAGAATTTTCCAACGATTTTAAAGCGTTTGAAAAGAACGTAGCTGATCATGTAAGTTGATTTGTTGCAGAGTACGAGACAAGGTTTCACCACTTCATGACGGAAAAGAAATAGTAATCAAAACTCTTCATGGAGGAGATGATACGGCACTAACATAGGAAGACTCGAATGTTACCTGTAGGATAAGTGGGGAATGGAGTTTCATCGGATATAAAACGGATTCCTTAAAACAACTGAAATGTACTGTTCAAGCTTCTTGGACAAACTGTATTAAGGGCCTTTGTCTTTAGTCCCAACCAGTCACATAGAGACTGCTGAATGCTCAGTCTGCCTGCCCCACAAACAAGAGCTCTCCCTCTTTACATGAGTGACTTAGCACGACTCATCACACACTTCAAAGACCAGTAAAAGAACATTATTAATTTGTTTTGTGTATAAAAGCAGACTTTTCCTGATGCAATGTATTTTATTTCTCCCAGAGGCGTTTCGGATTTTACTTCAAGGCGTCTTCAGTGTATACAGATTATAAAACAGTTCACGCCTTATTTTTTAGATTTTCACTTAAATTATTGATTACTCATAGTTCGTCGCGTTTTTGGTTGACATTTGCGTTTTACCTCATCTGGTAACATGCTGGAGGTCGCACTGGAACTTCACTTACAATACATAAAAACGTTTTTATGCTCCGAACTTTTTTTCAAAGTTTTCTTATTGTTTGCCTTTATGACACTATTACTATTCTGTCACTAGTTGTAGATGTTTGATTGAAAAATCCTATACAGTCGTAACTACTGTGAGTTCACTTTATGTCTCATATTGTTTGCTTTTTTATTTTTTTAATTTTTTTGTAATTACATATTGCCACCAAAACGAAGTGTATGTTGAAAACTAAAGTTTATTCATTTATTTCATCATGTTATGTTTATATTTGTGTGTGTGTGTGTGTGTGTGTGTGTGTGTGTGTGTGTGTATAAAGAAAAAGACAGACAGACAGAGGGGGAGACAGAGAGAGAGAGAGAGAGAGAGAGAGAGAGAGAGAGAGGGAGGGAGAGAGAGGAAGAGAAAGAATGTGTATTCGCATGGATTAGTATTTTATGCATGTGTGTAAGAGGGTGCAAGAGAGTACATATATAGTTTTGTGTGTGTGTGTGTGTGTGTGTGTGTGTGTGTGTGTGGAGGAGGGGTGGCTGTGTCGGTGGTTATTCAGTATGAGTTGTAGAGTGTTGAACAATGAGTTGTTTGGCATGTCTATTTGATCATTCAACAGGGGGGTTTCTTTTCTGCTTTGGTGTTCTTGCGGGTTTAGGCGGTGTTTTTTATTGATGATTCTAATTATTTTCATGCCTTCCTCTCTAGAGGTTGGCTTGTGATTATGTTAATTTAGGTGTCCTACAGTAGATGTGGAGTGGTTTGTCCCATACTTCCAGGCACGCTTGAGCTTTTTGTATGTGACATAAAATGTTCTGTGTATCTACCATCACAAGTGTTACACTGTAATTAATATATACATGTTTCCTGGTGTATGTCTCTATCTTATCAGTTTTGAGGTGTATTTTTGGATAGAACTGTCTTTAGTATGTGTTATGTTTATGCCCCATCTTTTGAAGATCTTCATGATATCACGTGAAAGTTTGTGTTTGTATGTCATGACGTACTATCTTTCGTTTTCTCTTACATTTTCCTCATTACTCTGTACAGTTGTTAAGGTACAGAGTGTTTGCGAGTGTGTTTGGTTGTGTTGTGTTGTGTGTAGTTTTGAGTTTTCTGTTTTTATTTTACTTTTAATTTTGTTGTTTAGTTTTGTGACTATGTTACTGTTATAACCACTGATTTTGGCCATCTGCATTATTACACTCCTGGAAATGGAAAAAAGAACACATTGACACCGGTGTGTTAGACCCACCATACTTGCTCCGGACACAGCGCGAGGGCTGTACAAGCAATGATCACACGCACGGCACAGCGGACACACCAGGAACCGCGGTGTTGGCCGTCGAATGGCGCTAGCTGCGCAGCATTTGTGCACCGACGCCGTCAGTGTCAGCCAGTTTGCCGTGGCATACGGAGCTCCATCGCAGTCTTTAACACTGGTAGCATGCCGCGACAGCGTGGACATGAACCGTATGTGCAGTTGACGGACTTTGAGCCAGGGCGTATAGTGGGCATGCGGGAGGCCGGGTGGACGTACCGCCGAATTGCTCAACACGTGGGGAGTGAGGTCTGCACAGTACATCGATGTTGTCGCCAGTGGTCGGCGGAAGGTGCACGTGCCCGTCGACCTGGGACCGGACCGCAGCGACGCACGGATGCACGCCAAGACCGTAGGAGCCTACGCAGTGCTGTAGGGGACCGCACCGCCACTTCCCAGCAAATTAGGGACACTGTTGCTCCTGGGGTATCGGCGAGGACCATTCGCAACCGTCTCCATGAAGCTGGGCTACGGTGCCGCACACCGTTAGGCCGTCTTCCGCTCACGCCAAAACATCGTGCAGCCCGCCTCCAGTGGTGTCGCTACAGGCGTGGATGGAGGGACGAATGGAGACGTGTCGTCTTCAGCGATGAGAGTCGCTTCTACCTTGGTGCCAATAATGGTCGTAAGAGTGTTTGGCGCCGCGCAGGTGAGCGTCACAGTCAGGACTGCATACGACCGAGGCACACAGGGCCAACACCCGGCATCATGGTGTGGGGAGCGATCTCCTACACTGGCCATAAACCTCTGGTGATCGTCGAGGGGACACTGAATAGTGCACGGTACATCCAAACCGTCATCGAACCCATCGTTCTTCCATTCCTAGACCGGCAAGGGAACTTGCTGCTCCAACAGGACAATGCACGTCCGCATGTATCCCGTGCCACCCAACGTGCTCTAGAAGGTGTAAGTCAACTACCCTGGCCAGCAAGGTCTCCGGATCTGTGCCCCATTGAGCATGTTTGGGACTGGATGAAGCGTCGTCTCACGCGGTCTGCATGTCCAGCACGAACGCTGGTCCAACTGAGGCGCCAGGTGGAAGTGGCATGGCAAGCCGTTCCACAGGACTACATCCAGCATCTCTACGATCGTCTCCATGGGAGAATAGAAGCCTGCATTGCTGCGAAAGGTGGATATACACTGTACTAGTGCCGACATTGTGCATGCTCTGTTGCCTGTGTCTATGTGCCTGTGGTTCTGTCAGTGTGATCATATGATGTATCTGACCCCAAGAATGTGTAAATAATGTTTCCCCTTCCTGGGACAATGAATTCACGGTGTTCTTATTTTAATTTCCAGGAGTGTATGTGAAGTTGTTTTTGGTAGTTTTCCTTGTTTAGTGGCACTGTGTTGTGTTTATGGAGGATATGTTAAACTGCTGCTTGGTTTTGTGTGTGTGGTTGGTTAGTGGAACTGGGAATGATAGTGTCAATTACTGTGGGTTTGTGGTAAATTTCAGACATATGTTTGCTGTTTTATTTTTTGATTTTTATGTCCATAAAGTTAATTTCGTTACTCTCTTCTCTTTCAGTTGTGAGTTTTAGATATTTGTGTACGTTGTTGGTGTCATTACACAATTTTCCAGTTTCTGTTTGTGGTTCATCTATGAAGCACAAGATGTCTTTCATAAATCCAAAGCAGTATAAAATATTCTATTTTTTGCTACTTTTTTGTGAAATGATCAGTTAAGTGCAGTTTATAAAAATATTTGCTAAGGTTTCTGAAACTGGGGACCACTTTAATAATTCATATAGTTGTAAATAAAATTAATTATTGAATTGGAAGTAGTTTTGTTCTCTTATAAGTTTCATTAATCTGAGTATTTCATTAATCTGTTCATCAGAGTGGTGACTATGCGCTTGCAGGTTTTGATCTATGATGTCTATTCTTTCTGGTACTGGAATGTTGGAATACATGATTTCTATATAAAATGAGAGAGCTGTTGCTGTGTCTGGAATTTTTACGTATCTTATTTGTTGTATTAATTATTTAGTGTTTTTGTGGTTCTTTCTTTTATACTTTGAAATTTTCAGTCAGTAGTTTTAGCGTGTATCCTGACAGCTTGAAGTGGGTGATTTTCTGAAATCCAGTGCCGGCCTCACAGGGAAAATTGGTTTGTGAATCTTCGGATAGCTTCAGAGGACAACTGCAATGGGACTAATCCGTATTAGCAGTCTTTCATGTGTGTTATCCAGTACGATGTCTACATTTTTCAGAGTATTTTTTATCTGGAATCTGTTTCTTGGGTCTGGTTTTAATTTTGTAATGTTTTTGTGAGATGAATTCTTGTATTTTTTCGATGTGTTGTTCTTTATAAGTGCTACTGTGTGCCTTTGCCTGCTTTTGAAATTATGACGGTTTTTAATTACAAAACAAATATTTATGTCCTTTCTGCAGATGAACACTACACAAACAACATTTTTAACGTTAATGCGTCGTCACACACAAGTACATTCAGGGAACTGTATGCCATAATTAACATATGAATAATTGTCCAACTGGATTAAGTCTCATATATGTAATTTAAATGACTTATTATTAATTATTGCTTACAGTACCTTGAAAGTAATTGTGTGTGACGACGATATAAATATTACAAAACTTCTTTGAATGTTTTCGGAAGTGAGTGACGGGTCATGCCACATCACGCCATTGAAAATAGAGAGTGTGTCTTCGTTGGGCAGTCAGATTGCTCTGTCAGCAGCGTCTCTGTGATTGGTTTGGACTAAGGACGAAGGCTTTTTGTGTCGTAGATTTGACAGGCAAACTGCTTGTGAAATGGAGTTTGCGTCCCGTGGAGAGGAAAACATAGAACACTAAGCGGCCGGCTTACCGAGAGGGAAGACAATCATGTTTGCCTTATGGCTCTGGCACATCGTACTGATTCTATAGCACCAATCTGAGCAGAAATTTGCACCCCAGTGACAAAACAAACTCTTACAAATTGGTTACTTCAAGGACAGCTGCGAGCCAGATGGCCGGTAGCACTCATTACACTAACGCCAATTCACGTCCATTTGCGTCTTCAATGGTGTTAAGCGACAGCGCATTGGAGGGCAGGTTGAGGTCTGTTGTGCTTCCAAATGAAATTTAGTTTCACCTCGGTGCCAGTGATGGCCATGTATTGCTTAGGTGGCCAGCTGAGGTCCTGCAGCCGTCCAGTGTGGCCGACCGGTTCTAGGCGCTTCAGTCTGGCACCGCGCGACCGCAACGGTCGCAGGTTCGCATCCTGCCTCAGGCATGGATGTGTGTGTTGTCCTTAGGTTAGTTAGGTTTAAGTAGTTCTAAGTTCTAGGGGACTGATGACCTCAGAGGTTAAGTCACATAATGCTAAGAGCCATTTGACCCATTTGAGGTCCTGCAAACAACGAGCCTGCGTTTTGTATGTCAGTTGGCGATTCGACCTGTTGAGCTGTCGTTCATAAACAATATTCCAGGGGGTAACGTTCGCACACATATCGCTGTTGCACCCCAATAAGCTCTAAAAAGTGTCGACACGTTGCCTTGGCCTGCTCACACCACCAGACCTGTCTCTAATCGAGCACATATGGGACAACATCGGACAACTCCAGCATAACCACACCCAACATTAACCGCCCCTGTGTGGACCTACAAATTGCAAGAGGCATAGAATTCCATCCCACGAACTGACATCCGGCACCTGTATAACAGTATGCGTGCAATTTTGCTTGCTTGAATTCAACTTTCTGGCAGTAAAAATGGTTTTTAATATATCAGCATCTCACTTTTGGAATGGCTCATTTCACACATACACTAATCTGTGATCTCACATTTGGAATGGCATATCTCACACGTACGCTAATCTGTGACTTTGGAATGTTAATCACTTAAATTGTCACCTAGACAAATGATTCCAGAAATTTCATTACTCTATACAATATATGCAATAATTTTTTGGTGCTGAGATTTTTTTAAGAAGAACAACTTACGGCTATGAAAGGAAGACTTAAATTGTAAACAACTAAGGCGATACAACGAACTTTATTTAAAAAATAAGAGGAACGGTGGAACGTCACTCAGTACGAAATTAATGTACTGGTGTGGCTGATGTGAAGTGGAGAGATCTGTATTGCGATCGTGGGGAGAGTTTGCAGCTTACACAGTCAAATTCATCTTTGGAAGTAAATTTCTAAGAAGAAGAATAGTTGTTCTGCTCCTGATTCCTTGAACTCCGAAACCCCATGGAGATCTAAACTCCATTCCTGCACATGAACCAACGCCTTCATGACTGCGTAAAGACTGTTCGCATTTTTGGGTTCTAACTAAATCATCAGACATGTCAATCAACCAACGACAAATTAGCTCTCCTATGCCGACCTCAACAATGCAGTAAAGTGGCGACAGTGACAGGACCACGAAAAGAAAGATGTTTAGACTGAAGTAATGGTGAAAAAAGAATGCAAAGATGAACAGAAAAAGAGAAATAAATAAAATAGAGATCTGATATTAATATAATTTACTAAGTGGCGGCTACTGAGTGACGCGCGTTTCTTCGGCTCGCGAGTTTTTCCGCTCATTGAAGGTGTTTCTGAGAAGTGCGGCAGTCCACAACGTGTGCATCCGACTAAACAAGTGTTACTTGCCGTGGTGTATTGTTCTCCGTTGATTACCACAAGTGATAAGTGAGTGAAAAATGGGAAGGGCACGAGTAAGTGGCAGCAGGCGAGGCTACAGGGGCGCAGGCAGCGCGGGCGCCCGGTCTCTGGCGGCAGGTGAGTCCCCGCTTCCCGACATCGGGGAGCTCGTCCGGTCCCAGGTGAGTGCGGCGCTGCACAGCAAAGACACGCTACACGTAATCGTGCAACCCATCACGGACTCTGTGACGGCCGCGGTCATGGACAAACTGCAAGAGTCTGTCGGGCGCAACAGCACCGAAATCCAGTCTCTTAGAAAGTCCCTGGCCGCACAAGAGAAAAAAGCCGCCGACCTAGAAACTAAACTGTCTGCAGCCACCGATGAAATTGAGAAGCATCAGCTTGTTCGGGGTTGCTGAAAACGACCGTGAAAACACTGACGACCTGGCCATTAGCCTCGTGCGTGAGAAACTTGGCGTGCAGATCGACGTGGCCGACATTGGCAGAAGCCTCCGTGTTGGGCGCAGGATACCAGGTGCCATGAAACCCAGGCCCATAATAATTAAATTTGTGTCTTACCGGAAAAGAGCTAAAGTGTTTGCTCAGAAAAGAAAACTCGCCAAGAGTGGGGTTACCCTGAGGGAAGATCTGACGCGCGAAAGATTAAAAGTGTGACGAACATGTTCGAACTGAAAGACTGAGCGAAATCTCGTGAGACACAAACTCTCATATTGTACTCTGTGTAATATAAGTTAATTTTTATTCTTTCTTTTCATTTTTTAACGTAAATATTGCTTCGTTATTTCTATACGTACCATAAGTACTCTATTTAAAATCAGTCAATTGTTTCACATAAATATTGCAACTTTATGTGTCTATCATAAGTGCTCATGTATATTCATATTGTCAGTCAAACGGGAATTAACATTCTCCATTAACAGGAATCTCCTTAAAACCGCCTTTCTATGTATGTTATTTTTATCCTTACCACTACGTCTACTACTACTGTTATCTTTCTCGGAACCACTACTGCCACTTTCCACCTTTCTTTTCGCTCCCTTCTCCGATACGTCCAGCCTGTCTTTCGCCTTTAGCCCACAGACGCTTGAGTCAGCCACGACCTCGGGTACTCCTGCTAATATGTCTTCCCCAGCTTTGGCCCTCTTACGGCTGGCAGGTAAACGGAGCGCGCTCGGTCCTACAGGCCGCCGGTTCCGGCGGCGGGCTCTTTGTGGCCCACGCGAACGCGCAGTCACTAACGGCTCACTTCGACGAGTTCTGTGACCTGTTCTGCCAATCGCTGTTCCATATTATCCTCGTCTCTGAAACTTGGTTGAAACTAAACATTTCTTCCGACACTATCCGAATCACTGGTTACTGTCTCCTAAGGGCAGATCGTGAAACACGACGAGGGGGTGGTGTGGGTGCCTATGTTCGCTCTGATCTCACACCTACTATACTATGCACATCGGATGCAGAGGGCGAAGCAGAGTTCTTGTTTTTCGAAATAAATACATCAAATCAGAAACTGCTAATTGGAGTAATCTATAAACCTCCAAACGTCGGTGCCATGTCCTCCTTTCAGTCTGCCCTGTCCTCGCTCGTCACACGGTATGAACACATAATCATTATGGGCGACACAAACATCGACATACAGTTAAAATCTCCCTCTGCACAAAAACTAAGGAGACTGTTCCACTCCAATGATATGAGTTTAACTCCGCTGGACCCAACTCATCACACGCCACACAGCCATGCACTCATAGATTTAATAGCAACAAAGCGACCAGATAAAATAATTCGCGCCAATCAGACATCATCTCCTGGACTCTCTGCTCATGACGTGATATTCTTAAATTACTCAGTGCATACTACCATAGAAAAATCTCACCTGGTAACCTACAGAAACCTAAAAAATGTTAACCATGACGCTCTTCAAAAGGATTGCTCAGACATCCCTTGGCATGATATAAGCAACGAACCGACTTTGGACGGAAAAATCCGGGAATTATGTCGCAAAATTATTGCACTGTATGACAAACATACTCCTCTATGCATTGTCAAGTTAAAGAGAGCTCCCGCTCCGTGGCTCACCACTGCATTACGCCAGTTAATGAATAAACGTGATGCTGCACATAGGGCCTTCAAGCGTAACCCAACTCCAGAGGCATACGAAGCTTATAGGACACTCCGAAACAGAACGAAGCAAAGCGTGAGGAATACCAAAATCAGGCATGCCCGCTCTGTCGTATGCGGCATATCAAAACCTGCTGCACTGTGAAAAAAGCTGCGCAGTTTCGATATAGGGAAGCGAAGATCTGACGCTGTTTATCAAACGTCTGCAGAAGTATTAAACGATTTCTTCTCAACAGCTGTAAACTGCCACGCAGCGACAAATTACCAGCCTCAAGATATAAATCTCTTGAGAGACAAGCTTTTCCTAAAACATGTCACTACCGGCACAGTACACGAGGCAATTATGAGAATCTCTTCCGAGGCAGTAGGATATGATGGAGTGAGCATTGGCATGATTAAGAACGTCGTAGACACTATTACTCCAGTTATCACAGACATCTTCAACCTGTCTCTTGTCAGTAGTACATATCCTACTGAGTGGAAGAAAAGTTTAATTCAACCTATACCCAAGACTGAGAACCCTAAGTCGCCAGGTGACTACAGGCCGATCAGCATACTACCTGCAAGATCTAAAGCCCTAGTATACATCGTCCATAAACAGCTGACGGATTACCTCAAAACTCATAACATCCATGACAAATATCAGCAGTACAGCAACTGCATTAATCAAAGTAACTGATGACATCAAACATGCTATGGAGAGACCTGAAACTACCATCATAACACTGCTTGACTTTAGCAAGGCTTTTGAGACAGCTGACTTTGATATATTACTAATTAAAATGAAACAGCTGAATTTATCAAAGAGCGAAATACACTGGTTCGACAGCTACCTCAAAAACAGAAGTCAACAAGTCATTTGTAGTTCGGAAAAGTCATCGTGGAAAAACGTGCGCTCTGGAGTTCACCAAGGCTCCGTCCTTGGTCCATTACTCTTCTCACTGTACATTAATGATATTTCTTCAGTGATTCACTCCTGAAACTACCATCTATATGCCGACGACGTTCAACTGTACATAAGTGGAAGCCTCAAGAACATTGCTGACGCAGTAGCAGGTATGAACGCCCACATAAGGCACGCGATCTTCACACAATGTGCTTACTTCATCGATTTCTTAGCCACTGGTGTCCCCAATACTTATCTTTTCACATTAAACACTTATCATCATTCCACAACCGCAATACCAGATCGGATACGTCTAGCATATTGGCTGCCGTGTCATTCTCCATCTCAGCCATACGACTACGGAACGCGCTCCCCTGTAATCTGCGTTTTACCCAGAACCACTCATCATTTAAGAGGGAACTCAAAACTTACATTTTAGGGGCGGTATAGCAACCATTGTTGTGACCCTCTCATCTCTTTCTTTCTCCTCTCCATCATAGCTTCGAACTCACCATTCTATTTCTCTTCCTCTAACCTGTCTACCTCTTATATATCTTTTTCTCCCCATTCTATCGTCCTATGTCACTGCTCGATGAGAATAACTCACAAGCTGCCAAAACATAACGAGAAAATTCCCAAGTAACAATAGGACTGACATTCACAAAAGAAAAGTATGTTTACTTTCATATACATAGTCATTATTATATCATTATTATTATTCTTATTCTTTATTGTTATAATTTTTTTGAGTGTTATAATTATCATTGTACTACTGTTATAATCTCTATTTTTTTCTTTAACGTTAATACTGTACAACACGTAATATGTCCTTAATGTTCTGTAGAAACTGAAATTCGTTCAATCTGAGTATCCCTGGTTAGGTGTAAGAGAGGGCCTGAAGGCCCTAATCTTGCCAGGTAAAATAAATGCATAAATAAATCAATAATAAACAAATGAATATAAAATACAAGTTAACGCATTCAATGTATTCTATGCATATAAAGTGTATGTACTGATACATGTCTGTTGTTTTTCATGTAACCATCTGGTGGATACAGGGACCAAGTCACTGAGCAGCCAGATCCATGAGAAAGGAATTTCAGTAGCAGTGATCGTCAGAAAGGCTGGCGCATGCACAGGAATTTTTGTGCTGTACAATCTGATTCGCTTGAACATCTAAGCTTTCAGTGTTTAGTAAGAATAATATTATCAGAGTCTGTAGTTATCAGAGAATTTCATACATTCTGTGGATTAGTTTCATGAGTGGAAGTTTTACAGGATTACGTACGTATATCTACGTACTAATCAAAACAGTGACAGATGTAATGAATTATTTTACTGGTTAAATAAACAGATTAGCGAGTGATTCTTAAGGGTTATGGTACTAACTAGACAACAGTATACAACGGAGAACGAAAGGCAAGCTAATATACAGTCAGCAGAAAAGACGCGACTGCATAGCCACCCACAACTAGTCAAGGAGACGTAGATCCTTTGACTATTATTTTGCAAAAGTTATCGCTTCTAGTAGCTCAAGTCGAAGGTATCTAAACCAGACGAACACAAGTATTAACAGATGTCTTGTCAAGTCCAAAGTATTTCAACTCAAGTTTCAGAAATATTACAGAAACGAAAACAGATCTCTAAGGTGCTAGCCGAACTTAAAAGACCCAGTAGGGCTTTTCACGTGAAATAAAGATGACAAATCTCGAAATTTGATCATGTCAAATCAAACTTAAGACAAATCGCAGAACTATAAAGGATTTATCTCAAGGAACGAAAAGCTAATAGACCAGTAGTTCAAGTAACATAAGCACTTTTTTCACAGGAAATAGATGCCTGAGCTAGGAAAAAGGAAAGAAAAGTAATCCAGTGCGTAAATAAAAGCATATCTGAGGCAGCCGCGAACTTTTCCGGAGATAATGTACCTGATGATAGTTTCATAAAACGCGAACTACAAGAAGTTCAAAGCAAATCTGTACAGATTTGTTGAAGTGGAGAGCAGAAATACCAGATTCGACAGAGAACACGAGCACGTTAGTAGAAGAAATGCGCGCTGAATTACGGTGCGATGAGCAGCAACAGATTTCAACCCACAGCTCGGGAAGAAGCGAGGAGTAGTCACGTCAGCTCATCGGCAACAATCAACGGCTTGCGCAAGCTACACCACAAATATTTATGCAGCAATGTTTATGGAAGAAAAGTTAATAAAACACAGTCAGCTCCAACCGCTCGCGCTGGATGGAAAGAAAACAAATACAATTGTGTTTATACGCAGTTGTCGCGGTGTATTACCGAGATCATGGAATGAGAGACAGAAAATCAGTTACGGTTCAGGACGCTTGCAATGTGATAACGCTCTGTGGGGAACAGATATCATAGATTCAAGCGAGACTTATAAGCAATTTCAGCGTGCATTCCTTCGAAAATACTGGTCCAGAGGAATACAAGAACGTCTTAAATTAGAAGTGTTCAATGAAGAACCATTTTCATTTAGGAACGGCACTTTAAGCCGGTACTTTGAGAAACACCTCAATAACGCATGTTATTGGGATGATATGCTTCCACAAGAGGAATGTTGAAATCCAAATTAAATATAAGAGAAAAACTGACTAATGTTTCAGAGGAGAATTTAGAGGACTTCTTCTCAGTTCTTGATTTTGTTGATGTAATACAAGTAGACGTCAGGAACTAGTCAGGATCTAGCAGTCATTATGTATAGCGAAATCCATACAATAACAACAATCTACAAATCAACTAATAGAAACAGAATTTTAATGACAATTGTCTGTGCAGTAATCTTACAATAACAGTTGACAATGTAACAGGAATAGATCAAATAGAGAAAACCATCAATTTAGAGTAATCCGAAACCGTCCAAAAAAGAGGAGAGAGAAGGTATAATCCAAGCTAAATTCAAATAATAATTTTCAGCAGCGGAATAACAAGAATAATGGTACTCGACAGCAACCTACAGTGAAAAATGATGGGACTG
Source organism: Schistocerca gregaria (assembly GCF_023897955.1). Lineage (NCBI taxonomy): Eukaryota > Metazoa > Arthropoda > Insecta > Orthoptera > Acrididae > Schistocerca > Schistocerca gregaria. The sequence goes on along the minus strand of NC_064925.1, from coordinate 416,225,866 downwards.
AGGGAAGAGCACATCCACCACCAATAGTAAGTGAGGTATTGGAGGAAGCGTCTAGGAATAATCACCAAACACTATTAAACTGAATTCGACCTACTCATGCCCCGGAAGATTATACGAAGAGGTAGGGCTATATTTAGTACGTAAAGTTTTTGAGATTCAATGGGGAAAAAGATATGTTAGCAGAATTGTGCTTTGCCAGAAGCAAAGATAGAATATCCAGCTGTACCTGTATCAGAAAGAGGAAGAGAAGTTGCAGATATACCAATTACTTTGGACACTGCAGCGTCGCTAAATGTCTTATCAGACACGTTATTCAAGATGATTTTGGAAAAAAAATATTTGTCTGTTTTTCCAGTTCATAGAAGCAAAATTATTAGGGATTTTGGAACACAATCACGGAGTATCTGAGCACAGACGGAATTAAATGTAAAGTTAGGTAATGCAGTAAATAAATGAGCTTTCTTAGTTGTAGATAATTTGACGGCAGACTATATTTTGGGAGTAGATCTAATAGATCTAATAAGTGGAGCTGATAAATATGGGAATCTTCCAAGGTGGAAGGGTATATGTAGAATACACGGAAGAACTCGACGAATCAGTAAGAGTCAAGTAAATTCTGTAGAAGTAATAATTTTGGGTACGTAAATACAACAAAACTAGTCTGTATCAGGGCACCCAACTGTCGAACAAATACAACAATTAAACTATCTACTTTCAGAATATTCCAGTGTTTTCAAGGAAAGACCAGAAACAGTAGAGGGATATACCTGTCATTTGGATTTTTTTCTCAATCTAAATATTTTTTATAGCTTCTATTCAGTACCTTGCACCAACGACCAACAATCAGTGAAGAAATTCAAAGAATGTTGAAACGGGATACAAATGAAATGTGTAAGAGTACATAATGTAGCGCGCTTCTTGTGAGACCTACACCTGGAGGCAAGGTAAGATAACTTCTTGACGTGAGAGTCTTAAATAAAATAATTGAACGCATGGGAACACATTCTGGAACATCTTTGCTGGCGTATCCAGCTGAGTCCACATTATAGATTTGAAGAAATTTTATAGTGAAATACATTAAATAAGCAGAAGTGAACTCTAAATTGGGCAATACACAGGGCAAGTATAAGTACGAATAACATGAAAGTGCAGAGAATGTAATATGTAAATAAAGACAGGTGTAGTATAAAAAGGGAAATAACCACTCATTTCTAGAAAACTACGATATTTAGTTACGTTAATTGTAAATGTTTCATGTACGTGTATGTAAATTTGTATGTAACTAATCTATGTCTTTCAGACATGGGTTGAGATAATAATGTAGTATGACAATAATCCATTGTTCCCTTTACGTTTTTCAACAAAATATTGTTATTAAATTTTTTTTACATAATTGTAGGGATCCAGAATGGAAGGTTAAGATGGAAGCAATTGAAGATTTTATTTTTGAGATAAAGTATGCTTTTCACGTGAACAACTCAGCAAGAATCGATGTCTGAAAACAAAAGCAAAGACTATTACTCAGATGTGAGTGGACACATAGAGAAAGCGCCAATTTGCGGCAGACTAATCACTAGGTCAGGGCATGCGGATTGTACAGAATTAAGGTTGTTGTGCAGTGTGATGCATACTGGGCCTACGACCTTTGGAGCGTAGTACTAGTACTCCAAAACTTTGGCGCTAATTGTTGTGACTTTATATCAAATATCGTCCGTAATACGTTGAATTCGAAGGCTCTTAAGCGGTACTTTAATTATAGTTTCTTAATCATTAATGCGGATCTGTAAAATGTGTAAAATAAATGAACAAGATGTAATAACTTTCAAAGTGAGTACCAATCCTTCATGAGCTTCGAATAAATGATCCTGTGGGATGTGATAAGAACCGTAAACGGTGTTAGAAAGTAACAGAAGAATAGATGGTAGTTATTCTAGATACAAAGCTAAGTAACATTGGAATTACGATACGTAGGAGCAGAGAAAACCTTGGTGCACAATGAGTCGCACAGAAACGCTGCACGTAATGCATATAAAGTATGGAAAACTGTACTGCACCTTGGACAATACATGAAAATATCCTACTATATCCCTATTTTTCTATGCAATATAAATCGCAAAGAAAACGAAACTGTAAAAGAAAAAGAATAATCGACTTACCATAATGGGGAACAACATCCGAATCCCAGAATTCAGGCAACCAAAGACCAATAATACCTGCCAACCCGTTTCCTTGCAGTTACAGAGTAGTTCAGTACGAAAGGCCATTCGAAAATATGTTGCATGTATTACCCGCAAACGATGTCGAAGTGGCGTTTAGTCATCCACGTTCCTATTCATCCCATTCCTGTTCATCCTACATGACTCCAGCACCGAGGGGGAAAACTCATATATCCGAAATCGGTATTTTTTTCAGTCATCAGTCTACTGCTTTGGTGTGAGCCCTCACGAATTCCTCTCCTGTACCAACCGTTTGATCTCAGAGTAGTGAATTGCAACCTACATCCTCCGTTATTTGCTGGTTGTTTTCCAGTCTCTGTCTTCCTCTATAGATTTTACCCTGTATAGAGCCCTCTGCTACCAAGCAAGTTAATCCCTGATGTATTGACAGGTATCCTCTCACCCTGTCCCTCCTTCTTGTTAGTGTTCGCCACTTCTTTCTGTCCTCGGCAATTCTACAGAGAACCTTCTCATTCCGTAACTTATCAGTCCACATAATTTTAACATTCTTCTGTAGCACTACACCTCAAGGCTAATGTTTCGGTTTTCCCAACCTCAATGTCTCACTACCACGCAACGCTGTGCTCCAAACGTACGTTCTCACAAATTTCGTCCTGTCTAGTATCTTTTCAGTAATGCCATTTTTTTCCAGTACTAGCCTACTGTTTATGTTCTTATTGTTCCATCTGCCTTGGTTATTTTGCTGGCTAGGTGGCACAGTTCCTTATTCATCTTCTTTTTGATCCGCAGCTTTGGTGATAAGTTTTTCACTGGTCTCTTTTCTGCTACTTCTCATCACCTTCGATTTACTCTCAATCCCTATTCTGCACTCATTGCACGTTTCATTCCATTCAGCAGGTCCTGTAATTATTCTTCACTTTGACTAATAATAGCAATGTCATCAAAGAATCTTATCATTGATATCCTTTCACCCTGAATTTTAATCCCAGTATTAAACTTTCCTTTTTATTTCTCTCATTACTTCTTCGAGGTATAGATTCCACAGTAGGTATGAAAGACTACGTGCCTGCCTTACACACTTTTTGCTGCGACCATTTCGCTCTTGATCTTCCTGTCTTATTGTTTCCTCTTGGTTCTTTTACATATTGTATATTACCCGTCTTTCGCTGTAGCTTATCCCTATTTTTCTCTGAATTTCAAACATCTTGGAACACTTTACACTGTTGAACGATTTTTGCAGGTCGACAAATCAATGAATGTGTCTGGCTTTTTCTTCAGTCTTGTTTCCACTATCAACTGCAACGTCAGAACTGTCTCTCTGGTGCCTTTACCTTCCCTAAAGCCAAACACATTCTACATTTTCTTTCCTATTCTTCTGCATATTATTCTCGTTAGCAACTTGGATGCATGAGCCGATAAACTGATTGTGCGATAATTCTCGCATTTGTCGGCTGTTGCTATCTTCAGAATTGTGCAGACGATTTTTTCCGAATGTCTGATAGTACTTTACCAGTCTCATGTATTCTGCACACCAATGTGGATAATCGTTCTGTTGCCACTTCCCCTAATGATTTAACAAAAACTGATGGAGCGTTATTTACCCCCTTCTGCTTTATTTGATCTTCGGTTTTCTAAAGCTCTATTACATTCTGACTCTTCTCCTTCAATGTACTCTTTCCACCTATCCACTGTCTCCTCTGCATTTAAAAGGGGAATTCCAAGTGCACTCTTAATGTTACCGCCATTGATTTTAATTTCACCGAACGTTGTTTTGACTTGTGTTTCTGCATTGCTGAATTCTCTGAACATTGTACGTCTTTCATTCGTCGATCAGCTGAAGTATTTCATCCGTTTTCCATGGTTTCTTTGCAGTTGTCTTCCATGCACCTACGGTTTTCCTTCCATTTTCTGTGAATTCAGTCTTTAGAGATGTCCATGCCTCTTCAACTGAGCTGTTCATTATCGCAATAATTGTACCTCAGTAAACTTCAAGCGTATCACTTCACTCCTTAGTACTTCCCTATTTCACTTACTTAGGGATTGATTGTTCATGACTAGTCTCTTAAACTTCAGCCTGCGCTTCAGCATTACTAAATTGTGATTTGTGTCTATATCTGCTACTGGTTACGTCTTACAAGCCAGTATCTGATTTTGGAATCTCTGCCTGATGATGACGTAACCTAACTGAAATCTTCCCTTATCTCCCGTCCTTTACCAAGCATACTTTCTCTTCTTGTGATCATTGGACAGAATAATCGCTATCATTAACATGTTTATTGCAAAACTCAATTAATCTTTCTCCTCTTTCATTACTACCACCAAGTACATATTTCCTGTATCCGTTACTTCTACTCTCTCCCGTACTACCGCATTCTAGTCCCCCATGACTGTTAGATATTCTTTTCCCCTTCCTTACTGAATTACCCGCTCAACATTCTCACAGACTTTCTCTATCTCTTCATCCCCTGCCTGTGATGTCGACATGTATACCAGAACTACTGTTGTCGGTGTTGGTTTGCTGTCGATTCGGATGAGAACAACCCTACACTGAACTGTTCACAGTAACTCACTCTGTGCCCTACCTTCCTATTCATAACGAATCCTACACCTATTACACCATTTTCTGCTGCTTATATTAGCCTACAGGAACCTGAAGAAAAATCCTTGTCTTCTTTCCATTTCACTTCACTGACCCCCACTGTATCTGGACTGACCCTTTGCATTTCCACTTTCACATCTTCTCGCTTCGCTCCCAAGTTCAGGCTTCTGACATGCCACGCGACGACTCTCAGAATGTTATTCTTTCGTTGGTTATTCAATCTGTTTCTCATGGTCACCTCCTCCGGGACAGTCCTCTACCGGAGATCCGAATAGGGTACTATTCCGGAATCTTCTGCCAATTGAGAGATCATCATGACACTTTTCCAATTACATGCCACATGTTCTGTGGATACACATAGTGTCTCTTTAATGCAGTGGTTTCCATTTCCTTCTGCATCCTCATGCCGTTGAAGATGGGTGATTGCTGGCCGGTGTGGACGAGCGGTTCTAGGCGCTTCAGTCTGGAACCACTTCTGCATCCTCATGCCGTTGAAGATGGGTGATTGCCGGCCGGTGTGCCGAGCGGTTCTAAGCGCTTCAGTCTGGAACCACGCCACCGCTATGGTCGCAGGTTCGAATCCTGCCTCGGGCATGGATGTGTGTGATGTACTTATTTTAGTTAGTTTTAAGTAGTTCTAAGTTCTAGGGTACTGCTGAGCTCATATGTTACGTCCTGTAGTGCTCAGAGCCATTTGATAGGTGATTCTTCCGCTTTTTATGGCCGATTTCTCAACCCAGGGGCATGAGAGTTCTCTGAACCTCTGTGCGCTGCTTCACCCTGTTTGACAAATCCGTTGGCAGATCGAGGGTGACCTTTTATGGTGGAGATCATTGGCCGCCATTCCAGATGATTTTAGCAGTGGCGAGGTATTTTTTCCCCTAAGTGAGAATGTAGCGAAAGAACCGCAAGGGTTAGTTGATCCACAGACCGCGTTACTGGCTCTTTCTCTCTCTCTCTCTCTCTCTCTCTCTCTCTCTCTCTCTCTCTCTCTCTCTCACTCTGTTCTCCCTCTCCCTCCCCCCTCTCTCTCTCTTTCTGTCCCTTTTTTAAGCGGGGACAGTTGTATCCAATGGAACCTTCCTGGCACCCAACGGAAGTATGGGGCCCGGGGTGGTGGGAGGGGATGGGAGGAAGAGGCAATAAGGGCCACAACGGCAATCTTGGCCACCTTGTCCTGTTCCACCCCACAGTAACAAGGAAAGCGTAGGGAACTAGGAGTACTAGAGGTACAAAGGATATCAGTGAGACAAGTTTTTCTATTTTCTCTATTTTAACACCAAACCGCATAGTAGGAAACAGACATCGCAAGGAAGAGGGAGCGCAAATTTGCACACTCGGAGGGATTGTCTACTTACATTTTCTCAGATAAGAACATTCCAATGACCAGAGGATAATAGGTGGTAAGAGTGGAAAATGTGTGAATCAACTACTTACTGCAAAAAAAGCATTACAAATACAATTAGAGAAAAATTGTCTGTATTTGTGTTTGTGGACGGTTGCTCAATGTCGTTCACTAAGGAAGTGCCAAAAATCAAGGACATTATTCTCGCCACCAGTAAACAAGTGTTGAAATACATGATCACAAATCATATCAGCGCACACTCCGCTGCAGAGTGGATATCTCATTCTGGAAAAATCCCCCCAGGCTGCGGATAAGCCATGTCTCCGCAATATGCTTTCTTTCAGGAGTGCTAGTTCTGCAAGGTTAGCAGGAGAGCTTCTGTAAAGTTTGGAAGGTAGGAGACGAGAGACTGACAGAAGTAAAGCTGCGAGTACCAGGTGTGAGTCGTGCTTCGGTAGCTCTGTAGGCAGAGCACTTGCCCGCGAGAGGCAAAGGTCCTGAATTCGAGTCTCGGTCGGGCACACAGTTTTAATCTGCCAGGAAGTTTCATATCAGCGCACACTTCGCTGCAGAGTGAAAATCTCATTCTGGCCACTTCACGAAGTTCATCTTCGTTTCGGGGAAGCCTCCGTCTGGGAAGAGGAGCTGGTCAGGAGATGCCTGACGAGAAGTCGTATGGATAATAAAGGCCAGCTTCTGTCGCACGAAGAACCTGGCGCTTATCTCCGATTCCCACACGAGGAGATGCTCGTCCTTGTCGAGAACATCACAGGGGAACTAACTGCCTATTGGCTTCTGTCTCGTATTCTTCGACTTACATTCGACTGATGATTTTACCGCCGTTTCATCAGCATGAGTGGCTGGCACTGTCAAAGCTTTACCCTCCATTGGTGTTGGTGAACTGGAGCCGAGCTCCGGGCCGGAGACTATAAGTACCTGGCGCGCAACTTGCGAGGGCTTCTCCGTAGTCATTTCCAGTGCGGTTCTCCTGTTGCTACCTGCGACAGTCGTTTGCTGCTGCACTGGAAGCCAGGATCCGTTTACCTTAAAGCTTTTTTCTTTCTTGTTGAAGCTGTTCCCGTGCTTTTGTATGTCTATAGCCTCTGTGAACAAGGGGGTGTGATAGTGCTTCTCTACAGCCAGAACTTACGTATCGGCGAATTTTACTACGATGTCGGTCTCCCACAGTGCGTACTCTGCCACTGCTGATTTCTCCACCTGCCCCAACCTGCAAATTCGCTTATGTTCTTTGATCCTGGTGTTGATTGATCGTCCAGTCATGCCGACATAAAGTTCACCGCATGTGCATGGTATGCGATATATTCCCGACATTGCAAGTGGGTCCCTATTCTCCTTTGGAGATACAAGGTAGCAAGAGGAGAATCGCACCGGAAATGACGGAGGAGAGGCCCTCGGACGTTGGCGCGCCAGGTACATACAGTCTGCGGCCGCGAGCTCGCCTCCAGTTCACCGCCGCTAATGGAGGGCGAAGCTTTGACAATGCCAGACACTCGTGATGGCAAAACGTCAGTAAAATCATCAGACCAACGTCGGCCGAAGAACCCGAGACAGAAGCCAATAGGCAGTTTGTCAACAAGTGGCCACGAAGCCCTTACCAATTTTGTATCACAGGGGACACCTGCAACTACAATCGCATGAGGGCATGACCGGCATACTTCCTTCCCATTGACCGTAAGCTGATATGCAGACTCTATTCGACGTGGGGATGCTTCCACTCAGCCACATTCGGTGTCCTGTTCTGCCGAAAAAGCCGTTGATCGCCTTTGTGGATATCACGTGCTTTGTCAGTAGTGAATTACGGACATACACTCCTGGAAATGGAAAAAAGAACACATTGACACCGGTGTGTCAGACCCACCATACTTGCTCCGGACCCTGCGAGAGGGCTATACAAGCAATGATCACACGCACGGCACAGCGGACACGCCAGGAACCGCGGTGTCGGCCGTCGAATGGTGCTAGCTGCGCAGCATTTGTGCACCGCCGCCGTCAGTGTCAGCCAGTTTGCCGTGGCATACGGAGCACCATCGCAGTCTTTAACACTGGTAGCATGCCGCGACAGCGTGGACGTGAACCGTATGTGCAGTTGACGGACTTTGAGCGAGGGCGTATAATGGGCATGCGGGAGGCCGGGTGGACGTACCGCCGAATTGCTCAACACGTGGGGCGTGAGGTCTCCACAGTACATCGATGTTGTCGCCAGTGGTCGGCGGAAGGTGCACGTGCCCGTCGACCTGGGACCGGACCGCAGCGACGCACGGATGCACGCCAAGACCGTAGGATCCTACGCAGTGCCGTAGGGGACCGCACCGCCATTTCCCAGCAAATTAGGGACACTGTTGCTCCTGGGGTATCGGCGAGGACCATTCGCAACCGTCTCCATGAAGCTGGGCTACGGTCCCGCACACCGTTAGGCCGTCTTCCGCTCACGCCCCAACATCGTGCAGCCCGCCTCCAGTGGTGTCGCGACAGGCGTGAATGGAGGAACGAATGGAGACGTGTCGTCTTCAGCGATGAGAGTCGCTTCTGCCTTGGTGCCAGTGATGGTCGTATGCGTGTTTGGCGCCGTGCAGGTGAGCGCCACAATCAGGACTGCATACGACCGAGGCACACAGGGCCAACACCCGGCATCATGGTGTGGGGAGCGATCTCCTACACTAGCCGTACACCTCTGGTGATCGTCGAGGGGACACTGAATAGTGCACGGTACATCCAAACCGTCATCGAACCCATCGTTCTACCATTCCTAGACCGGCAAGGGAACTTGCTGTTCCAACAGGACAATGCACGTCCGCATGTATCCCGTGCCACCCAACGTGCTCTAGAAGGTGTAAGTCAAGTACCCTGGCCAGCAAGATCTCCGGATCTGTCCCCCATTGAGCATGTTTGGGACTGGATGAAGCGTCGTCTCACGCGGTCTGCACGTCCAGCACGAACGCTGGTCCAACTGAGGCGCCAGGTGGAAATGGCATGGCAAGCCGTTCCACAGGACTACATCCAGCATCTCTACGATCGTCTCCATGGGAGAATAGAAGCCTGCATTGCTGCGAAAGGTGGATATACACTGGACTAGTGCCGACATTGTGCATGCTCTGTTGCCTGTGTCTATGTGCCTGTGGTTCTGTCAGTGTGATCATGTGATGTATCAGACCCCAGGAATGTGTCAATAAAGTTTCCCCTTCCTGGGACAATGGATTCACGGTGTTCTTATTTCAATTTCCAGGAGTGTAATTCAGTTCGAGGAAACAAATATCGGAAGTAAAAGAAGGGCGGCGGACGTCTGGAAGCTGGATTGAGACTGGGAGAGTGTGTGGAGATATGGTCTCCAGCAAATCTGTTTAGGCTCATGGGATAAAAGCCCCACAACAGCATAAGAGAGCTGACGAAAAGGGCTGTTGCTCTTGCATGGACATGGCCAGGCCTAAACCATCCCTGCATCCCTGCGCCGCGTGAGATTCACGTATCAAATCTTGAACAGGAAACTGTGGCAAAAGTAAAAACCCAGTGCTACTAGCATGTGGAGGCTATGTATGGAGGAATGGAGAGCACTTGTGTCACGTGAGAGACACATGACGCCACATTTACATTAACATATGGCGTCCATTGCTGAAGATGCTCAGCTCATAGTTGGAACAGTAGGCGCCAGAGGGCAGTCGTGCGCTGCAGATCACCTGTGAAATTTGGTCCAAAGCATCGGACCCCTCGATCACGGGTGCACCTAAGTCCATATCCACACTTATTTAACTCGACGTTCAGTCAACATTAACCTAGCGCACTTGCCTCAACGCGGAATAATTTAAATAAATAGTACAGATGTTATGCAAAAGAATTTGCATCCATCAGACACTGTTACAACAACTACCGAAAGGAACCTTGGTTTATTATAATAATAATGCATTAGCATATACCTATGATTCTAAGATGTGCGTGCTATTGCCGGCCTGAGTGGCCGAGCGGTTCTAGGCGCTACAGTCTCGTACTGCGCGACCGCTACGGTCGCAGGTTCGCATCCTGCCTTGGGCATGGATGCGTGTAATGTCCTTAGGTTAGTTAGGTTTAAGTAGTTCTAAGTTCTAGGGGATAGATGACCTCAGAAGTTAAGTCCCATAGTGCTCAGAGCCATTTGAACCATTTGTGCGTGCTATTGTTTTAATTAGCGAGACTGATCACAGTACTTTATTATAATTCAGAATAGTCCTTACAGCTGTATTTAAATCATGAAATAATTGTCAAAACGTGTAAATTGAGGCAGACAACTCTATTTTAGGGGTTAAACAGGATTTTCCTCTGTAAACAGCTTCCTCAAGGGTAAGCTTAAATGTTCAGCAGAACCAGTCACTGGTAGCACTAGCAGCTTTTAGAGCTAACAAGCAACCCTACTGTGATAAACTTCCGGCTTTAGTAAGAAGGACAAATGGAAGAATTATAAGTAGGCTGTTAAGGTTTTTTATTAGTAACGCCACATAGCGCTCTGTATGAAAGGTTTTTTTAATTGGTAGCGCCACATAGCGCTCTGTACGAAAAATCACTGGCTGTGCTGTGTGCAGTCAGTGGCTGGTTGGCATTGTTGTAATACTCGGCATTGTAGTGTTGGACAGCTGGATGTTAACAGCACGTAGCGTTGCGCAGTTGGAGGTGAGCCGCCAGCAGTGGTGGACGTGGGGAGAGAAACGGCGGAGTTTTGAAATTTGTAAGAATGGATGTCATGAACTGCTATATATATATTATGACTACTAAGGTAAATACATTGTTTGTTCTCTATTAAAATCTTTCATTTGATAACTATCCCTATCAGTAGTTAGTGCCTTCCGTAGTTTGAATCTTTTATTTAGCTGGCAGTAGTGGCGCTCGCTGTATTGCAGTAGTTCGAGTAACCAAGATTTTTGTGAGATAAGCGATTTGTGAAACGTATAGGTTAATATTTGTCAGGACCATTTTTTTTGTAGGGAATTTTAAAAGTCAGATTGCGTTGCGCTAAAAATATTGTGTGTCAGTTTAAGCACAGTCTTGTATAATTTTTCTAGGGGGACGTTTCATATGGCGACCCTGCCAGGATTTCGCATTGTCATCCTCAGGGGGGTAAACGCTTACTTTGTGTACCATGTGTTTGGCAAGCACAAGAAGCCCTATCTAATATGGTATTTGCTTATACAACTTTACACAACGGTACCATATTTCTCTAACACACAAGTTACACAGCTGTCTGATTATTTAAGAGAGAAACAAACTTCTTTTGCTACTTCAGTGACAGATGTTTACACAATTACACAGTTGGATAACTTCACACTTATGAAATTGTATTTTGTCTGTACTTTGTGATATGTTCATATTTTTTGGCACCATTGTGATACTATGAGAGCTTTGAATGATGTATTTGGTATGGGATCATGATTTTTAAAGTATGTTTGTGGCAGATGACACTTTTGACATGAGCAGAGAATTTTTTTTGTTTTGAAATTATTGCAGAAAGCTATGAAGTTTTTGAGATATGACTGAGGTGTTATGATGTTATTATTACAACGATGATGTGAATTATGCTGCTGAGGTATGTTTAAACTGATGCTATATGAGTTATTTGGTTATGCTATGTATCTGTTATGATGAAATATTGAAGAAGTGTTGACGAATATGTATATGTGTAATAAGGTAAGGAATCATGAGTAGTGGGTAGAGACTCTGGTTTGTGAAAAAGGATGTTGGAAACCTAGAATCGTACTTTAAGAGTTATGAAATGTGTGTATATGCGTGAATGTATCAATATGCTGGCGAAAATTTTTGGACACTATTATATTTAAAGGATTTTGTTTCTACAGATTTGTAACGCAAATTCTTGACCTGTGAAATATTTTTATATGAGACTGTCACTGTAGCGGAAACTGCTGTCCTACATATTTCGGTAAGAAAGTTAAGTGACCACCTGCACGTAATGCGTCGTTGGCACCCAGCTGCGCAACAGATGCCTTGAAAAAAGCCATTATTGTGTCTGTCAGAGGCACAGGTGGATAGAAAAAAAAGAGGCCATTATCCTTGCTATTGACATTCCTTTGTAGAAAGCACCGTAAATACGACCCCCTCAAACTTGAAAACATGATTACACTGTAGAGTTCTTAATTTATGATATTTACTAAACTGCCAAATGAAATGATGAGAAACGTTTCATGTCTATTGTCTTGCTAGTTGGAAGATCGTTTACTGCATTACGAAATGCCTTATGGATAGCGAATGACGTTTCATGCCTTGCTTTGCCTATTTTGTTTAATATCTAGTTTCTAGCTGCACTGCGGCATTGGTTAAAATAAAATTTTATAGATGTACTAATATAAATATTTTCTGTCTACAGATCCAGTATATAATAATAATGTGACATAATTCCAAAAAAGAGGGAGCACAAAAAGAGATTTCCTTTCATAGGAACTGCATACATAATTTTCTTTTCAAGTTCTTGGTAATTTATTTCATAGAAAAAGTTTTTGTGGTGCACCACTTTAATTATATAGACATTAAGATGTGAATATACATTTCCCTTATCTGTGTTGTTGTCTTTAGTTTACTATTTTTTCTGCATGTGGGTTTGTGATGTTTAAGTACAAATTATTACATTTATTGCTGCTTGCTTTGCTTACTTGCATTTTTTTGTCATTGCTGTTTGTATTAATTGTTTTGTGCTGCTGCATTGCCTCGTCCCTTAGTTAAGCATCTGAGCTCAGTAGATTTAAGTTAGCTTAGGAGGGGGTAGACTACATAAGTGAATGAGTTGTGAGGAATTGGAAGGAATGCATTGAGAAGCAATAAGAAAATGGTTTGGCCAAAAACTGTTTTTGAAAGAGGATGTGAACAGAATACAGAAAGTATGCTTGCATAGGATTTTTTTTGGCTGGAGTAAATGTTGAAATAAGAGGGACGATCTATGGAATGAAGTTTTGGGTTCGACTGCAGTACCAAATGCTACACTGAAAACAAATCCTGTCCTTTCCTTGTGTTATCCCACTATGTGTTTGTGTACCATTGTGTATTTATGTTCTTCCTGTCTTTATAAGTTTATCTGATAAGACATATCTTGCAGAATTTTTCTAATACTCAGCTACATGAACTATGATGAGGAATACTGTTATCCTCAAATATAATTTGCATTAATAATATGTTATTTACTTTGTAAAGACGTTAGACATTACTAATTCTGTTCTGTTTTAATGCTCATGTGTGAAGTTGATGTTTCAATAATTATTCTGATCTTTTATGTATTTACTTATGTCATAATTCCTGTAACACTGATGTAGATGTTATTTGAATTCTTTTGTAAAGCCTGTATTACTACAAATGTTATCTGTATTATTATGTTTTTAATGATGTATTTTGTACCTTTGTTATTGTATTCTCATGTTATAAAATTGTAATTGACACCAGTTCATTAAATTAAGTAACTTGTAAATTACATTTCACTGCACATGTTTCTGTTGGTCATAAAATATGGACAATATGTGAGAAGTAGGGACTGATAGTGTTTGCACGTGTGTTAATAATTTAGCAAGGGACTGGATAACAGCATTGCTGGTTCTAAGGACATTTCAAACAAATTCTTTGTGAGTGCACAAGTGGTGGTTCAAGGACTTGCTATATTGTCCGCAAGACTCTTCGATGGTGATTGTGCACCTGCACAGTCGCAACAGATGGCTGCTGGCTGTCTCTACGTGGACTACAGCGGGTCTGCATCTCTGATGGCCCACCAATACCATTATTTCTACAAGGACTGCACTGGGTCTGCACCTCTAGTGGCCCACCAGTACCGTAATCTCTACCAGGACTAAAGTTGGTCTGCTCTGTGATGACCTACCTACCAGTATTCTTCAAAACTTCGACTGACTCTGCTGTGGGTTTGCTCTGTTGTGGCCCACTACCTGTCTGCATGTCAAGAGTCAGCACTGTCTTTCCGTTGGAAGGACAACACTACTTCTTCAAGATGGCATGAAAATCCACTACTTCTGTGTGCATTCTCTTTTACTACTCAAACTTTGAGAAAAAACAAAAGCACTGTAATTTTACTGTGATGAACGATCGGGACTGTCTTTATGGACTGTGAGGAAATTTTAGCTTTTGACCAACATTGTATCAATAAGTGTGAGCATTTCATTTCTTTGTTATTGTAAATATGAAACATTTTTTCAAATCTGTATTGGCCACTGCCCAAAACACTTTGTAAAATTTTTTGTGGGGAGCATGGGGGCTATGTAAGTAGGCTGTTTAGCTTTTTTATTGGTAATGCCACATAGCGCTCTGTATGAAAAGTCACTGTCTGTGCTGTGCGCAGTCTGTGGCTGGTTGGCATTGTTGTAATACTCGGCATTGTCGTGTTGGGCAGCTGGATGTTAACAGCGCGTAGCGTTGCGCAGTTGGAGGTGAGCCGCCAGCAGTGGTGGACGTGGGGAGAGAGATGGCGGAGTTTTGAAATTTGTAAGAATGGATGTCATGAACTGCTATATATATATATATATATATATATATATATATATATATATATATATATATATTATGACTACTAAGATAAATACATTGTTTGTTCTCTATTAAAATCTTTCATTTGATAACTATCCCTATCAGTAGTTAGTGCCTTCCGTAGTTTGAATCTTTTATTTAGCCGACAGTAGTGGCGCGTGCTGTATTGCAGTAGTTCGAGTAACCAAGATTTTTGTGGGGTAAGTGTTTTGTGAAACGTATAGGTTAGTGTTAGTCAGGGCCATTTTTTTGTAGGGATTTTTGAAAGTCAGACTGCGTTCCGCTAAAAATATTGTTTGTCAGTTTAAGCACAGTCTTGTATAATTTTTCTAAGGGGACGATTCAGATTAATATCATTATTATTCAGTGGGACAAAATAGAGTTTAAATAAGATAGTCTGTGAACAATGGTGCATAGAACACTCTATTAGCAATAATAAATTCAAAAATGTATGGAATAAACATCCTTGCTTCACTGGAAAAGACAGGGAGAAAATTTTGTGTATAGCTAAGTGTTCATGACAGTAATAAACGTTGCTATCACGGGAGGAGGAGCTATTGTGTGTATCATGAGACTGCGTGTGAAAGATAGTTTGCGTCGGTGGGAGGGAAGAAGACAGGTCTCTAACCGGAAGCATTGCTATGTGATAAAATAGTGTACAAATGTGGTTACATCCTACTGCGAGTGCGAACGCTAATAATCAATCTATGTGGAGCGCGTGAGCATGCCGTGTCACGGAATCAACAGAGATGTCGGGGAACACCAATGTAGTATTAAAGATACGCGGAAAAGCGAATTTTGTATTGATAACAACAGACATGTTGTAATTTTCAATTACTATCATTTTGGTGTTCATATCTATACAGAAAGAAGAGTAACTTTCGAATGCGAAAGAAAGATTTAAACTGTAAACAACTAAGACACTGTATCGAAGTTTATTTAAAGGAATAGAAGGTACATTGGAAATTCATTGCAGAGATTACTCAGCACGGAGTTGACGTACTGATATAACTCCCGTAAACTAAGCGAACAGATGTGTATTGGAAACTGGAATTGAACCCGCAAATTGCATGATAATATTCATCTTCGAACGTAAATTTCTAACAAGAATCACAATTGTTCTACACGTAGTTCCTTAACCTCTAAAATCCAATGGTCAACCGAGCTCTGTGACTGCATACGAATAGACACCATGAAATTTATGTAAGCACTGATCACATTTTTGGAGTTCTAGCTAAATGATCGGACAAGTCAGTCAACAAACGACAAATGAGCTCAACCTACACGGACGTGAACAATACAGTCAAATACATATACATGACTTTGTCTGTGACAATCTCGCTAATCTCTCCATCTCTCTTTGTCTTTTCATTTAGTTTTTACCCTCTACGACTCCCTCTAGCAGCGTGGAAGCCATTTCCCAAATGCGTTAATATACCCGAAAAATTAAAGCATTTCTCTCTTAGTCCCAAGATTTTATCGTTCTCTCTTGATTCTTGTATATATTGTATGTTAATGGTTACCTGTAGCTGCGCTCGCATATCAATAGTTTTGTTATAATGAGTCATGGTGTGTATGTAAGCAACTGTACAGGAAATAACAATAGCTATCCTCACGTATGTGCCTATATAGGTAACCATAGCTTCCCTCCCCCCCCCCCCCCCCCCCTCTCCCCGTCATCACAGCCACAAAGCACCACAATGTGGTACATAAAACAGAGCGACGCTGCCTGCTGGGCAAGCGCCCGCATCTACACATCGTGCTGCTAAATTAGCTATACATTAAGAGAACGTGTACATTATGCAAAACATTTAGTAATTTTTGTATCATGGTTTATGTTTACTGATGTAAATTTTTTTTCAACTCCTTGCTTCTCACTCTTGTGGGTATTTTGTCTTTTCTGTCTTAAGTAACCTATATTCTTCCTAATCGTTTACCCTATCTCCATACCAAATTGAACTGAAATTTGTTCAGCGATTTAGTCGAGAGAACGTAATGGACAGAGTTACTTTCGCATTTATAATATTAGTATGGATTACGTGACTTTCTCTGTAATTTATACCTATTCTTCTGATACAAAGTTTGAACAGTGGGGAAGAGACTACTTGCCGGCCATAAGGCCTTTTCAACGGGAATCTACTATTTTAGTCTTCCATTCTTATTGTTCCCTCTTGAGTCTTCTACATATTATCATTTGTTATTCTCTAAACTATAAACCTAGCTTTTACGAGGATTTCAAACATTTTTTTATTCTTTTAAATTATCAGACATGTTTGATATTTTTCATGTGTTACTTCTGTTACCAGACATGACGTCAGTAACTGCCTTTCTGTTGCCTTTACCTTTCCTAAACGCCAAGCTGATTGTCATCAACAGACCCCAAACTTTCTTTTCCAATCATATTCTTATTACGTTTTGTTACATAAGCTGTCAAGCTGATTGTGCAATGGATTTCGTATATGTTTGCCTTTGTGGATAAGTCACATAAACATTAACTTGTACAATTATTTGATTGTCGCTTTCCCCGATGATATTAGAAATTCAGAAGAGATGTTATCTACGAGTGATTAACAAAGGAATTACTTTTTCCCTCATAAGATTGAAGCCATTGCTTTTAATTTTTCTGAACGTTATTTCAAATTCTCTGAATGCTAAGTCTGTCCTTCCTATTACCACTTCCTTTGCGAGTTCTTCACGTTTTCCATGCGGCCATTTCGTTTTTACTGCTATGGGCTTCCTGTTAATTTTATGCATAAGAAGTAAGTGAGTTTTACTGTTGTTTTTCTTTCCTCTCATGAAAGTTTTTGTTTTTACTTCTTTCACTGATCAATCGATGTTTTTCTTTTCCCTCACGAGGTTTCTCTAGACATTCCTTCCTTCTACCTATGTTTGTTTGAATAACTTGTGTAATTTTTCCTTTTTACGCTATCCATTCCTCTTCAACTGAATTGCTTTCCGTGGTATTCATTTTCAAAGTATCCAGAAGCTCAGAGAATTTGATGCGCATATCCTCATTTCTCAATACTTTAGTGATAGATTTCCTAAAATGTTAATTCTTCCTAACTTTTCTGTTCAACTTCAGCGTAGTTTTTATCATTACTAAATTGTGATCTGAGTCTATACCTTCTCCTGCGTACATCATGACGTAAACCAGTCCGCATCTTCCCTTGTCTCCAGGCTTTTCACAAGCATTCGTCTTCCACCTGTGATTCTTGATTAGTATATCTAGTTTACTAGCTGAAAATTATTGTAGAGATCAAGACTTTCTCCTCTTTTATTCCTACTATCGAGCCACCATTCTCCTGTAACACTTGTCTTCTATTCTTTCCCCCTGTTACAAGGATAGCCAGTCCCCTAAGATCATCAGATTTTCATCTACCTCTGCATACTGTCACGTGATCAATTCCCTCATGAACTCCCAGTAAATCTTAGTTTTGAGCATTTGACTACAGCATGTACATCGCAACTTTGATATTTGTTCTTGGTTTGCTATCCATTCTGCCGGCAAGAAAAATGTAAATTAAAACGTGTTTTCTTGTTTCAATGTATACAGCCCCTCAGTGGCAGTTTTTATTTCATAAATCCTGTTTCCAAGTCTATAAATGTGATCATTTATTGTCAACGTGTAAAACTGCCCGTAATTTGGGCCGCTGTTGCAGATGGCCTTCCTCAGGACGTTTTTGCTAACTGTTTGACGAACAACGTTGTGGTTGATGTATACTGGTGGAAGGGGTTGTAATTTGGTAAGGTACTCAGAGGAGAGGTGTTAGACGTCCTTCACATATGGTTGCATTATTACTTTCCATTGATGAAAGTAAAGCTTATTGATTGGTGTTTGCTTAATTGTTTGCCACTGATGGAAGTAGGGGAATGGTCTACCGCGCTCCGGTGTATGTTGCTTCCTATCAGCAGCCGTTCCGTTGCGCTGTTACTACTGGCAGTCAAGATGCCGGGAATCCCGTATCATCATGTTGAGGTTCGCTTGACTATTTCCATTGCGTTTTTAATTTTCCTCCTGAGGTAAGAAGCCGTTTCGCCAGTACGCGAGATTTTCAAAATTTCATATATTTGCCTAGCTCATTCAGATGTTCCGCCACCATTGTCTTGGTATGTTGTCTAGTCCGATATATCTTCCATGTTCATATATTAGTCTGTTGATTCGTCGTCCTCTCTCAGCTACAAACACTAGTCCACACCAGCACCCAGTTTCGTAAACTTCAGTGGCATGTAGCTTGTTAACTGCATCTCTCGTTGAGCCAAGAACATATTTTTTTCTGTTGCTTGTTCGAAAATCGGCTTAATACCTGATCGGCGGAAAATTTTGACCACGCGTTCAGTGACCTCTTGAACATATGGTAGTAAGGCGATGTTTTGCGCTTCCTTCTGCACTTCACTACTACCTCCATCCTTTGTCACAATAGTTTAAGCTATCATCTTCATCCCATAATCATAGGCTCCAACGATGAACCTGAGGTTTTGTAGCTCAACCTTCAGATGTTCTTCAACCCTAATAATTTTGGGCCCTGTTGGTTAAAGTGTACAGGGTGAATTTATTCTGCGTGGGGTGATAATGGGAGAGGGCGTTATATACCCTGTCGCCAAGTTTACTATTAGGCTTTCGGTCAACTTCGAAGTCGAAGAAAGGCAGCACACCTTTCTATTCTATCTCCATAGCGAACTGAATTTTTCTTTTCTGGTGATTGATGTTGGTGGAAGTTCTGTAACTCTCCTGTGGTTGGATAACGAAGGTGTCATCAACATATCGGAGCCAGCATTCTGGGCGTAATGGTACGGAGTGGAGAGATGTTTCTTCAAATACAGCCCCTACTTCCATGAAGATGTCTGCTGCAATAGGCGAGAGAGAGAGAGAGAGAAAGAGAGAGAGAGGAGAACATAATGGTACACCGTCTGTCCGTGCATAGAATTCCTCTTCACACATAAAATACATGGTCATTAAACAGTGGCGCACTAGCTCGCAGACATCAGTTCCCATGCATTCCCTTAGATGTACACTGTGTGTGACACTGTTACATTCGTGAACAAAGACTTCATGTATAAGGCGACCATCAGGTCCGTAGCCGAGCTACACTTCTTTTTTGATAGCGCTGAAAATGGGTGGAGTTCTTGATGTATGAATCTGACTGGCTTAACAAATGTCGAATCCTCGGAGCCAGTTCTTTCGCTTGACTGTAGCTAGATGAATTAATGCTATGCACATTGGGCAGTAAAGGAAAAGCCTCTTCGTGTACCTCTCGTACACCATACATCCGTGGTGCCTGTGGAACTTGCGTGATGAGTCTTCTGGCCGTGTGGAAGTTCATTCTAGTTTGCTGTAGCAGAGTTTGCCTCGATTTTATTGTCTTGGCCTCGGTATCCACATTAAGTTCCTTACAAATGGGTACGCTCAGAAAATACTCCAGTCGTTCGTTATCTTACTGACTGTGATGACGGATGCGGAAGCCTAGTTTTATATTATTATATTACTTTAGTGTTGTGGCGACCAGCAATTACAGAATGGCTGGCTGAACGCAAAGAATGTCATGCGCCTTGGTACTTAGCATGGAATGTGCCACTGTGTTATGTACTACAGGAAGTTACCTGACCAGATTGGATAACTCGTGCTGACGGTTCTCACGGAATCATGAAATTGCTAATATCCTGAGTATGATTGAGTCTCATCAAGTAATATTCTTCCTATGGAAGTCTTCTTGTACAATGTCCATCGTCAGTTGATTTTCTTCGCAGTGATCAATATCATCTTACTTTTCTCTTTTCTATGTGTGTTTTTAGTCGTCAAGTGCAGCTACCTACTATTCAATACTTGGAACCAGACAGTTTCGACAGTGCTGGGTATTATACCTCCAAGATTTCCGGATTTTGCGACCGACTGCCTCTTAGAGAAACAAGCAGCCGCGCTGGAATGGTACTGTCAGTACAAAAAGCTTATACCATAGTTATGGAAAGCTTTATTTTGAGTAGAATATCGCTAATTTTCAATGTAATCCTCTTGTATATCAACGCAGCTTGTCTGCCCCTCTTTTTAGTGTATAGTCCGCTTCCATAGCGCAGAGGTAGCGTCACCGCCTACCATGCAAGGGGACCTGCGTTCGATTTCCAGCAGGTTACTGGGTGTTCTGTGTCCTTCATCGTCATTTTCATCATCATTGGCAAGCAATTCGCAGCAGTGGCGTCAACGTTAAGACTTGCAATACGGCGGCCGAACCCCGAGGGGGATATCCCGGCCAATAAATGCATTACGATCATTTCATTTCCAGTGTATACATTTCACAAACATTTGCAGCATGTGTTTTTGAGGTTTTTAGGTTGTAAAAAGAGATCTGCGATCCGGTTTTCTAAATCCAGAATAATCCAGAAAATGCTACTCTATCCTGTAATTGCTTTATCCTACTCAGGGTAAACAACAGGAAGAACTTTTTTCGCACTCCAGAAAACACTGGTAAAAACGTTTTCAACGGATAAGTTGATATAGTTTTACTTGTGCTGTTTCATTTGTGTTGTGAAATGGTAGGCTCATATCTCACAATGCTGAATCGAAGCAAAATATCAGATGATACCGTAACTACACTCCTGGAAATGAAAAAAAGAACACATTGACACCGGTGTGTCAGACCCACCATACTTGCTCCGGACACTGCGAGAGGGCTGTACAAACAATGATCACACGCACGGCACAGCGGACACACCAGGAACCGCGGTGTTGGCCGTCGAATGGCGCTAGCTGCGCAGCATTTGTGCACCGCCGCCGTCAGTGTCAGCCAGTTTGCCGTGGCATACGGAGCTCCATCGCAGTCTTTAACACTGGTAGCATGCCGCGATAGCTTGGACGTGAACCGTATGTGCAGTTGATGGACTTTGAGCGAGGGTGTATAGTGGGCATGCGGGAGGCATAGTGGACGTACCGCCGAATTGCTCGACACGTGGGGCGTGAGGTCTCCACAGTACATAGATGTTGTCGCCAGTGGTCGGCGGAAGATGCACGTGCCCGTCGACCTGGGACCGGACCGCAGCAACGCACGGATGCACGCCAAGACCGTAGGATCCTACGCAGTGCCGTAGGGGACCGCACCGCCACTTCCCAGCAAATTAGGGACACTGTTGCTCCTGGGGTATCGGCGAGGACCATTCGCAACCGTCTTCATGAAGCTGGGCTACGGTCCCGCACACCGTTAGGCCGTCTTCCGCTCACGCCCCAACATCGTGCAGCCCGCCTCCAGTGGTGTCGCGACAGGCGTGAATGGAGGGACGAATGGAGACGTGTCGTCTTCAGCGATGAGAGTCGCTTCTGCCTTGGTGCCAATGAGGGTCGTATGCGTGTTTGGCGCCGTGCAGGTGAGCGTCACAATCAGGACTGCATACGACCGAGGCACACAGGGCCAACACCCGGCATCATGGTGTGGGGAGCGATCTCCTACACTGGCCGTACACCTGTGGTGATCGTCAAGGGGACACTGAATAGTGCACGGTACATCCAAACCGTCATCGAACCCATCGTTCTACCATTCCTAGACCGGCAAGGGAACTTGATGTTCCAACAGGACAATGCACGTCCGCATGTATCCCGAGCCACCCAACGTGCTCTAGAAGGTGTAAGTCAACTACCCCAGCCAGCAAGATCTCCGGATCTGTGCCCCATTGAGCATGTTTGGGACTGGATGAAGCGTCGTCTCACGTGGTCTGCACGTCCAGCACGAACGCTGGTCCAACTGAGGCGCCAGGTGGAAATGGCGTGGCAAGCCGTTCCACAGGACTACATCCAGCATCTCTACGATCGTCTCCATGGGAGAATAGCAGCCTGCATTGCTGCGAAAGGTGGATATACACTGGACTAGTGCCGACATTGTGCATGCTCTGTTGCCTGTGTCTATGTGCCTGTGGTTCTGTCAGTGTGATCATTTGATGTATCTGACCCCAGGAATGTGTTAATAAAGTTTCTCCTTCCTGGGACAATGAATTCACGGTGTTCTTATTTCCATTTCCAGGAGTGTAAATAAATTCTTGAATTCACATTTTTGCTCATCTTTTATATTATTCAAATATGAACATAGGTAAAATGTGAACAAGACTGTGAATTCTAAGAATTGTACAACAATTGAACCATTTCAGAGAGACTCAAATTGACTGTTCTGGTCATTTAATCAGCTCGGAAAAGTTATGAGTCTGCCACTCCGGAGACCTCTTCCAATAGAATAAAATGTCCTCAAGACTAGAAATCCTGCAATTTGCGTAGATCACAAGGTCAGGGGTCGTCTTCAAAGTTCAAAATCTCATTTCAGGTCCATTTATTGTTGATGGTTCGACAACTGCACGTTTTTACCTCCCCGCCTATTCTTCTCGAAAAGTATTATTTGTGAAAACATTTACTCAAACTGATTTAAGATAAAATTATTTATTTTTATTTTATTTTTTATTTTTCTGTTGTAACGTTCTCTACAGTTGTCAGAACTTATACTACACGCGAAATTTTCAAATAACAAAACACATATTGAAAGGAGGTAACACAAGCTCTACAGTGAAATACCATTTTAGAAAGTTTGTCAAAACCAACTCTACATGACAATGCATTTTAAAATTTCTTATATTTTTTCTTATGAACGATCTAAAATGGTATTCCTAGTAGTGAGATAATGAGGTTTCGCAAATGTATAAATGTGTCTGATCGACCGTGTCAACACCAGGAGTTTAATTACTTGCCTGAAATAGATTGTGGTTTAGTTGATCAAATGAGGTAAAAGATAAAAATACACGGAAAATACAGTATCTCTCCTATGCTCTTCAGGGATGAGTTAGAATGTATCGTATATTTCTGCATGCTTTAGTTTAAAATTTTTTAACATGTACAGGATAAGAACCTCATGTTTCGTGGAAATATTAGGAAGTATTTTAACATTTACACAGTAGAAAACCAAGTGCGGAGATTATCATGCTAATCATACTTTACAAAAACAATTTTCAGTGAAATTACCTTTACCTACCTATGTTCGAGAGACAAAAATACAGCCTTTAAATATCATCTAGAGTGGATTGTTTCACGAAAATATATTGTTGTGTTTCACATTAATTTCTTTGCATTTCACTTACATTTTTATTAATGTCTTTGGGTAATGTTCAACCAGTACCAATGACAGAATTGTATATTTAAATCTAATCTGCATAGCCTATAGAAACTTTCCATGTTTTATGTAAAGGCTATGCATTTTCTAGTGCATTTAAATGTTTTCTTTCCATACACAGCGACATACAAAACACGTGTCTTTCAGTACAGTTCCTCAAATGCACATAATGTCATTGACGGTTTCGTAATCGGTACAACGTGTAAGCTTCCCTCCTAAATTGCCACTAGTGGTGGAAAATTAGCTTAAGGCTTATAGCGGGTAATCACAGGAAGTTTAAGGGATGCGATCATTGGCTCAGTACCCGTTACAGGGCACTGTTGTGATTTCTACACAGTGTGATTGTTACTTAACTGGGACAGATAACAGTATTTGAGGGGTTATATATAATAACTGAGAAGGGAGTTTTAAGTACATAGCAACTCACATTATTCACTATTGTTACAATATCATTTCCAGTATGATTGTTGTCATTCTGGATTGTGTCTTATTAAAAGCATGAACATTTAGTTTCGAATACAATATATGACCTTTGGCGTTTATAATAGTTCTCACGAAGTTGTTAACATTAACTACTTCGCCCAATATCAATCGAAATACTTACCTTGATAACTTGTTATTACTATACAACACAACAATTCTGTGGAGAACTAATTTTTTCTTTCAGTTTTCCTGTTACGATGTGTTTTTTCAGTGAAGCAATCAACGCAAGAGGACACCAATTAATATACAGAGTACGATGGTTCCAGTGTTGTTTATTGTAGAGATGCGAGAAGAAGAGCCCATGTCACACATTGTCAACGAATGTACGTCTTCGTGGTCTGTGGTATGATGTCATGGCAAACGAACACATTTGAATCCACCTACCAGTTATCTCATCCGGTTAGTTCGCGGTGACATTCATTTCACAATTTCTGCCGTATTTCTGCTCTTGTCATTCGACTGTTTCTCGGAGCCTTCTGGTGTTGTAGTTATTTTGGTAGGACCCGTGCCTACTATTCTGGCTCCACGTTCAGAAACCGTATTTGAATTCTACTTTAATGAATAATAAAAACCTTTAAAATAATTTTGTAGTTTTATTAAGTTCAGCAGAGTGTGTTTGCTCTGACTGTGTTTCCTTATGTTGTTCTGAGTCCATCTTTTCACCAGCTGTTCTACAACTGCTGTTCTGCATTGCAGCCAACTGCCTGTGAGATCTATCGGTATGATGCTCCCTTAGATCTCAATCCAATGATAGCACTCTGCTAGAACTCTTAAGGTTGAGGATAAGCTGCACGTTCTCGTCCCATCGGCATCTTATGACCTCCACCTGGAAAGTTCCAGTAGTAGGTACATCAAACAGCGATCATGTACTCACATCATACTGTACTGAAAATGCTGAAAGAAACATAGCAAAAGGATGAAATTTTTATCAACATATTCAACAGATATATCAATACAGGGGTATAAAGTTAGTAGCGTTTAGTTAAACTTTTCATCGTGTTTCATTTTTAGCTATCTCAGAATTAGAATGGTGCTGGAAGGAAATAGATGCAACACCGAGAAATAAATTTGTACAGTATTTTACAAACCCGACCTCGCAAAATGCGGTGGGATGTCTCAAACAGAGTAATTTGGTACAAAGGGAATCCAACTCTTCAGTAATCTAAAACATAGGTAAGAAACAGTTACATCATATGTCTTAAAATGAACCAAGATGAACATCAACAAAAGCAAAACGAGGATAATGGAATGTAGTCAATTTAAATCGGGTGATGCTGAGGGAATTAGATTAGGAAATGAGACACTTAAAGTAGTAAAGGAATTTTGCTATTTAGGAAGTAAAATAACTGATGATGGTCGAAGTAGAGAGGATATAAAATGTAGACTGGCAATGGCAAGGAAAGCGTTTCTGAAGAAGAGAAATTTGTTAACATCGAATATAGATTTATGTATCAGGAAGTCGTTTCTGAAAGTATTTGTTTGGAGTGTAGCCATGTATGGAAGTGAAACATGGACGATAACTAGTTTGGACAAGAAGAGAATAGAAGCTTTCGAAATGTGGTGCTACAGAAGAATACTGAAGATAAGGTGGGTAGATCACGTAACTAATGAGGAGGTATTGAATAGGATTGGGGAGAAGAGAAGTTTGTGGCACAACTTGACTAGAAGAAGGGATCGGTTGGTAGGACATGTTTTGAGGCATCAAGGGATCACAAATTTAGCATTGGAGGGCAGCGTGGAGGGTAAAAATCGTAGAGGGAGACCGAGAGATGAGTACACTAAGCAGATTCAGAAGGATGTAGGTTGCAGTAGGTACTGGGAGATGAAGCAGCTTGCACAGGATAGAGTAGCATGGAGAGCTGCATCAAACCAGTCTCAGGACTGATGACAACAACAACAACAACAACAACTGCTGTATGCTTTACACCCTAATTCAAGTAGAACACTTACTTGAAAAATGAAATCTGAAACTAAAACAGTTCTTAAATGACTGAGTAAAATTTTACTCTTGACTATGACTTAAACAACAAAATTTGACCAATGCTTTGACACTGCAGGCATTAAAAGATCAAACAACTCCGTCACAATACTATTTCTAAAGCAGCTTACTCGATATGAAGCACGGTTTAGTCAAAACCTCTTTTTTAAGTGCAACACATCACTAATCTTAACCAAGAACAGAGCTATAAAATATATTTAACTTTTAAAAGAATTTAAAGGAGAAAAAAGGTATACTTTTTTTTAGACAAAGTCTAGACAAATAAGCATCAACATTAGTTTACAACATTTAACGGTACTCGGCTGAAAGCAAAACGCAAAAATAAAAGGAACCGTCTGCGCACAGAGTGTACCACTCACAGAATAGACTTGAAGAGAAGACTCTGAAACACCATGAGACTTTCAAACACGATTAATCGGTGACTTACATTAATACTAAAGCTGACAAAAGTTTGCGAATCAAATGGTAACTCACACAGTTTTTTCGTTTGCACTGTCCTTCCCTCGTCATAATGAAATTCTACAGGCAACACAATGACATTCAGCCAAATTACCAGATGAAAACAATGGGAGTAGGTTACAGTACACTTGTTCACCCACTGCTTGAATATTGCTCACCAGTGTGGGATCCGTACCAGACAGAGTTGATAGAAGAGATAGAGAAGATCCAACGGAGAGCAGCGCGCTTCGTTACAGGATCATTTAGTAATCGCAAAAGCGTTACGGAGATGATAAATAAACTCCAGTGGAATACTCTGCAGGAGAGACGCTCAGTAGCTCGGTACGGGGTTTTGTGGACGTTTCGAGAATATACCTTCACCGAGGAGTCAAGCAGTATATTGCTCCCTTCTAAGTGTAGACCGCGAAGAGACCATGAGATTAGAGCCCACACAGAGGCATATCAACAATCTTTCTTTCCACGAACAATACGCGACTGGAACAGAAGGGAGAACAGGTAGAGGTACTCAAAGTACCCTCCGCCACATATCGTCAGGTGGCTTGCGGAGTATGGATGTAGATGTAGATGAGCCGTAGATCTTGTTCCTGTTCTCCTTTAACTAAAACACGCAGCCCATTAGAGGGCACGCACACAGGTAATCTCGATGGTGAATTAGCCTAGCCGGCAAGTGGCATACCTTCCTCTTAATACTCAGTTTAAACCCCAAGTATAGCTCGAACTGCAATTCACATACAGATGACCCTGCGAGCATCTATTATAAATGCTGCCGCCGAACTTGCGTCCAAGGAGACACTGTGTCAACCCCGCAGCATCAATTTCACATGTGAACGATGCCCCGCTGTCCCACAGGATACACTGACTCCTGCGTTCCCTGGAGGTGACAAGACTATCATCAGATGAGCGTACAGTCTTTGATGCACGAACCCGCCGCCGCCTAAGGGGCACCATATTGCTGAAAATTGTTTGTTGTTATTTGAACAGTGTTCTAACACAGTTAAAAATCACTAAAACTACGTCCATGTTTGATGAAAAAGATTATCTAATTTCCGTCTCTGGAGCATGGAGAAAATTTCTTTTTAAATTTTAGCATTTATTAAGCGCCAACATTGTCACTAAATAAAACATAATACATCAACTTAAATACATTTCCCTGTAGTTTGGACATACAATTACATTAAAATCTCCTCCCCTTCAGGTTGATGTAGAGTGTTGTGCACAACACCGCGGCCCATCAGCGTTGCCGAGAACGAAGTACCGCTGCCAATTAACAAAACAGGCGCCGAGCTGCGCACGGAGCGATTCACGCTCTACTGCACGGCGCGATATAAAAGTGGCCGCGCGAGATGAAAGTGCCCGCGTGTGACCCTCCGACCGTGATGACCACACCCCTCTCGTCTTACCACCCTGCGTCGCAATTTTTTAATATACACATTTTGTAAATGGTATGAAAACACATATGAATATTTAGTTAATAAACTGCTTTCTCTCATCCTCTATTACCACAACAATCAAGTGCACATTTGCTTGGTGGGTGTCCTTTCAAATGCGAAAAATGTGGTTTCTTTATGATAAAAAGAATTTCTTTTACATCGACACAAGACGGGTTTCTCATTAAGAAAAGCTAATGACTGTCCCGTTGCCCCCCTCCCCCCCCCCCCCCAGCCATCTCCCTTTTTGGGCCATTTAGAGCGTATCTTCTTTTCGGAGCATGGTCTGCTGCCTGACAATAAATACACACACTACGCCCTAATTTCCTGTCCGCAGCACATTGCCACAGAAACGGTTGTAACGAAGGTTTTGGTAGTTGTAAGAGAAATGTTGACACTAGTGATCTGTTCCTTAGTATTTCCGACATTTCTAAGATTAGTTCGATGGTATTTGGTTGAAAAAATGCGAAATATGCAAAGAAATTCGATATCGAAGTGCTACCATTTTACCGTCAAGTGTAACCATACAAATCATCTTAGTGATAATGTAACCACTCTTAAAGACGTAGATGACCGTTTTCTGCAGCCTGTGTCAGATGTATAAGCTGTTAGTGTCTGGGATGAATGATAATGTCGAGAGACTGTGTATATATGATAAAAAGCAAGTCCTTGAAATACCATTTCATACAAAACTATCGGCCGGATTGGCCGAGCGGTTCTACGCGCTACAGTCTGGAACCGCGCGACCGTTACGGTCGCAGGTTCGAATCCTGCCTCGGGCATGGATGTGTGTGATGTCCTTAGGTTAGTTAGGTTTAAGTAGTTCTGAGATCTAGGGGAGTGATGACCTCAGAAGTCCCATAGTGCTCAGAGCCATTTGAGCCATACAAAACTTCAGAATAATCAGACGAAGGTCATCGTTCTAAATATCTCCACTTTTCCTCACACGCACCCACATACACACACACACACACACACACACACAAACACCTCAGTCTACAATCAAAAGGAATGTAAATCATGTTTTCTAGTCTGACTGAATTGATGCAACGTAATTTTACGTGCTTTAACTAAACACAGATGCAGTTCATGCAAATATAATTAGAGGTGTCTGGTACTTTTCGTTCACGAATTTCAGCTGCTCTTTGTAACCGATGCTTCTGCAGATTAATTGGACTATAATCTGCCTTAACGATAAATGCAACAATGGAACGCACTCCAGTGATACCCTTTGTTCTGCCATAAATATTGTCAATAGAAGTGAATACATGAATGTCGTAAGATACACGATCGAGCATTTTCGAAATTCCTTCCCTTTTAAAATACAGGTGAGTCTTATCATTTAAACTCTTTTCGAAGAAGTAATGAGTTCTTCCTGAATAGATTACATAGGTCTGATACTCGGGAAATGAGTGGGCATAGACGTGTTCGTTAGGGACGGGATCCTAGTAGAAGCGGCTATATGTGGCCCTTCTCCAACCTGTTATGATGTTCCAAGTTTGTATCTGCTTCGTGCGGATGACTGACGATTCCTTGTAGAGTGTAGCGTTGAGTTTGTGTTGCAATGGTTCAGGGAAAAGACTATGTGAGAAATCTACAATAATTTACACTATCAGACACTGTCTGAAGATCTACTGTATACTGTAAATTGACGGATAGAAATCTTCTACTCCTGTGGACCTCTGTAGAGTTGAAATTCAAGACAAACCTAGTACCCTGGTATCGGAAAACAAGTACCAACACCTCACTGAGTTTGAATGAGGTTGTGTCATAGGGCTACAAGAAGTTGGACATTCTTTCTGCGATAGACTTGAGACGCAGTTAGCCAGTGTGCATGATTGCTGGGAGCAGTACTCACGAAAGTGCACGGTCGCAAAAAAGACCGGGATCCGAACGGCCACGTGGCGCTACTGAGAGTGTGTCCGACGTCTTGTTCTCGCCTCTGGTACTGCAGCTGCAGCAGCAATCTGAGTTGCAGTTAGCACCACATTGGCACAATGAGCTGTTACAAATCGGTTATTTCCGAGGCAGATGCACTTCAGCGTGCATTCCACCGAGTCAAACAATCGCCATTTGCGACTCAGTTGTGTCAAGCAAGAGCTCATTGGAGGTCAGAGTGGAGGTATGTTGTGTTTTTGTCATGAAAGCTGCTTCTGCCTCAGTACCAGCGATGGCTGTCTGGTGGTTAGGAGGAGACCAGTTGAAGGGGGGCAACCAACGTATTTGAGTGCTAAACGCACTGGGCCTACACTGGAATTGCGGTCTATGGTGCGATTTCGTATGCACCAGGAGCTCTCTCGTCGTTATTCCACACACCATGTCTGCAAATTTGGTGATTCTACCATTCATGAACAGCATTCGAATCAGTGTTTCGCAATAGGGTAACACTGACATGTCTACCACTGTTGTAACCCAACATGGTCCACGGAGTGTCGACATGTTACCTTATCATCAGATCTGTCTCCAATCGAGCAGATAGGGGACATCATCGGACGACAACTCCACAGTCGTCCACAAACAGCATTAACCATCCCTGTACTGACTCACCAAGCTCAACAGGCATGGAACTCCATCCCACAAACTATGCAACACAATGCATGTACTTTTGGATGCTTTCATTCAACATTCTTACTGTTACACTAGTTATCAATGTACAAGGATTTCATATGTTCAATGGCTTATATCGCGCTTACATTGATTTGTAATCTTCCAGTGTTGATCACTTACATAAGCTGCCTAGATGAATGTATTCCCGACATTCATTACTCTACATTAATTATTTTTCGGTTTCGAGATTTAATTGCTTCAGAGCATTTCCCATTGATTAAACTGCGCAATTATCCCCTTTTGGCTTTTATAACCTAATTCTTGCGTTCTGAATAACACAGTGTTAGGGTGCATGGTGAATAACACATTGTGTTTGGAAAAGATTGCAGAGCACCTGTGTTTACGATCAACATAAAGTAACGGGTGTATAAAATAACAAATCATTATTGCCGGACATTGGACCTTAGTCTTAGTTCAGCTTCTGTAATATTTTAGGAGTAAAGGGAGCTTCTCTCAAAGAACAAGCACGCATCCAGGCAACACCAGGCGTATGAAAAACAGCTTGCCTTTCTAATATGTGAAAGATGGCAGACTTCCTCAAGCTGTACTTTATTGGAGTGATTAATCACACAACATTCATTATCGCTTTAGTATGTACCCTGAAACAAACTACAAAAAGTTTTCGCATAGCTATGTGCACCGGTATAGAAATGTCTGTTCAGAAGCCGGCCGGAGTGGCCGAGAGGTTCTAGGGGCTATAATCTGGAACCGCGCAGGTTCGAATCCTGCCTCGGGCATGGATGTGTGTGATGTTCTTAGGTTAGTTAGGTTTAAGAAGTTCTAAGTTCTAGGAGACTGATGACCTGCGAACTTAAGTCCCATAGTGCTCAGAGCCATCTGAACCATTTTTTTAGAGTCGTCAATGAAGTACAGCGCTTAGAACTGAAGACCCGTTTATTACTTACACTAACCTATAGCCGGAATAGAACAGAACTCCGGGACTGAGAGGGAGACTGTGTTTAAACAAACATCAAATATTCGAGAATGCTGTATTCATACACATATGGAGTATTCCAGAATTTAAAAAAAAAAAAAAACATTAGAAACGTGAAATACTCCAAGAATATTCCAGAAACGATAAATACTGAATAACAAATAATTTCTAGTGACTGGGTTTGAACCGGGGACCTGCGGCGCCAACAGGCACTGCTAGCCATACACCACACTGCGGGACAGTAACCATTTCTGAGTGTTTGGAAAAGGTATATAGTTTTTTGTAAATGTTGTTGTTGTTGTTGTCTTCAGTCCTGAGACTGGTTTGATGCAGCTCTCCATGCTACTCTATCCTGCGCAAGCTGCTTCATCTCCCAGTACCTACTGCAACCTACATCCTTCTGAATCTGCTTAGTGTACTCATCTCTCGGTCTCCCTCTACGATTTTTACCCTCCACGCTGCCCTCCAATGCTAAATTTGTGATCCCTTGATGCCTCAAAACATGTCCTACCAACCGATCCTTTCTTCTAGTCAAGTTGTGCCACAAACTTCTCTTCTCCCCAATCCTATTCAATACCTCCTCATTAGTTACGTGATCTATCCACCTTATCTTCAGTATTCTTCTGTAGCACCACATTTCGAAAGCTTCTATTCTCTTCTTGTCCAAACTAGTTATCGTCCATGTTTCACTTCCATACATGGCTACACTCCAAACAAATACTTTCAGAAACGACTTCCTGATACATAAATCTATATTCGATGTTAACAAATTTCTCTTCTTCAGAAATGCTTTCCTTGCCATTGCCAGTCTACATTTTATATCCTCTCTACTTCGACCATCATCAGTTATTTTACTTCCTAAATAGCAAAACTCCTTTACTACTTTAAGTGTCTCATTTCCTAATCTAATTCCCTCAGCATCACCCGATTTAATTTGACTACATTCCATTATCCTCGTTTTGCTTTTGTTGATGTTCATCTTATATCCTCCTTTCAAGACACTGTCCATTCCGTTCAACTGCTCTTCCAAGTCCTTTGCCGTCTCTGATAGAATTACAATGTCATCGGCGAACCTCAAAGTTTTTACTTCGTCTCCATGAATTTTAATACCTACTCCAAATTTTTCTTTTGTTTCCTTTACTGCTTGCTCAATATACAGATTGAATAACATCGGGGAGAGGCTACAACCCTGTCTCACTCCTTTCCCAACCACTGCTTCCCTTTCATGCCCCTCGACTCTTATTACTGCCATCTGGTTTCTGTACAAATTGTAAATAGCCTTTCGCTCCCTGTATTTTACCCCTGCCACCTTTAGAATTTGAAAAAGAGTATTCCAGTCAACATTGTCAAAAGCTTTCTCTAAGTCTACAAATGCTAGAAACGTAGGTTTGCCTTTTCTTAATCTTTCTTCTAAGATAAGTCGTAAGGTCAGTATAGCCTCACGTGTTCCAACATTTCGACGGAATGCAAACTGATCCTCCCCGAGGTCTGCATCTACCAGTTTTTCCATTCGTCTGTAAAGAATTCGCGTTAGTATTTTGCAGCCGTGGCTTATTAAACTGATAGTTCGGTAATTTTCACATCTGTCAGCACCTGCTTTCTTTGGGATTGGAATTATTATATTCTTCTTGAAGTCTGAGGGTATTTCGCCTGTCTCATACATCTTGCTCACCAGCTGGTAGAGTTTTGTCATGACTGGCTCTCCCAAGGCCGTCAGTAGTTCTAATGGAATGTTGTCTACTCCGGGGGCCTTGTTTCGACTCAGGTCTTTCAGTGCTCTGTCAAACTCTTCACGCAGTATCGTATCTCCCATTTCGTCTTCATCTACATCCTCTTCTATTTCCATAATATTGTCCTCAAGTACATCGCCCTTATATAAACCTTCTATATACTCCTTCCACCTTTCTGCCTTCCCTTCTTTGCTTAGAACTGGGCTGCCATCTGAGCTCTTGATATTCATACACGGGGTTCTCTTCTCTCCAAAGGTCTCTTTAATTTTCCTGTAGGCAGTATCTATCTTACCCCTAGTGAGATAAGCTTCTACATCCTTACATTTGTCCTCTAGCCATCCCTGTTTAGCCATTTTGCACTTCCTGTCGATCTCATTTTTGAGACGTTTGTATTCCTTTTTGCCTGCTTCATTTACTGCATTTTTATATTTTCTCCTTTCATCAATTAAATTCAATATTTCTTCTGTTACCCAAGGATTTCTAGCAGCCCTCGTCTTTGTACCTACTTTATCCTCTGCTGCCTTCACTACTACATCCCTCAGAGCTACCCATTCTTCTTCTACTGTATTTCTTTCCCCTATTCTTGTCAATTGTTCCCTTATGCTCTCTCTGAAACTCTGTACAACCTCTGGTTCTTTCAGTTTATCCAGGTCCCATCTCCTTAATTTCCCACATTTTTGCAGTTTCTTCAGTTTTAATCTACAGGTCATAACCAATAGATTGTGGTCAGAGTCCACATCTGCCCCTGGAAATGTCTTACAACTTAAAACCTGGTTCCTAAATCTCTGTCTTACCATTATATAATCTATCTGATACCTTTTAGTATCTCCAGGGTTCTTCCACGTATACAACCTTCTTTCATGATTCTTAAACCAAGTGTTAGCTATGATTAAGTTGTGCTCTGTGCAAAATTCTACTAGGCGGCTTCCTCTTTCATTTCTTAGCCCCAATCCATATTCACCTACTATGTTTCCTTCTCTCCCTTTTCCTACACTCGAATTCCAGTCACCCATTACTATTAAATTTTCGTCTCCCTTCACTATCTGAATAATTTCTTTTATTTCATCGTACATTTCTTCAATTTCTTCATCATCTGCAGAGCTAGTTGGCATATAAACTTGTACTACTGTAGTAGGTGTGGGCTTCGTATCTATCTTGGCCACAATAATGCGTTCACTATGCTGTTTGTAGTAGCTTACCCGCATTCCTATTTTCCTATTCATTATTAAACCTACTCCTGCATTACCCCTATTTGATTTTGTGTTTATAACCCTGTAGTCACCTGACCAGAAGTCTTGTTCCTCCTGCCACCGAACTTCACTAATTCCCACTATATCTAACTTTAACCTATCCATTTCCCTTTTTAAATTTTCTAACCTACCTGCCCGATTAAGGGATCTGACATTCCACGCTCCGATCCGTAGAACGCCATTTTTCTTTCTCCTGGTAACGACATCCTCCTGAGTAGTCCCCGCCCGGAGATCCGAATGGGGGACTATTTTACCTCCGGAATATTTTACCCAAGAGGATGCCATCATCATTTAATCATACAGTAAAGCTGCATGTCCTCGGGAAAAATTACGGCTGTAGTTTCCCCTTGCTTTCAGCCGTTCGCAGTACCAGCACAGCAAGTCCGTTTTGGTTAATGTTGCAAGGCCAGATCAGTCAATCATCCAGACTGTTGCCCCTGCAACTACTGAAAAGGCTGCTGCCCCTCTTCAGGAACCACACGTTTGTCTGGCCTCTCAACAGATACCCCTCCTTTGTGGTTGCACCTACGGTACGGCCATCTGTATCGCTGAGGCACGCAAGCCTCCCCACCAACGGCAAGGTCCATGGTTCATGGGGGGAGGTTTTTGTAAATAGTAAAAAAAAAAAAAAAAAAAAAAAAAATATTAAATTTTTGTAAATAGTAAAAAATATTAAAATTCTTTTTCTATAAATAATGTTATCAAAATAATATTTATCATTATTTTGTTGTTTATACGTATACTCATGTGTATTCCTGAACGCGAGATTTAAAACTAACGAAGGAATGGCTAAGAACTCGGTATTTCTGACGATGATATGTAGATAAATTTAACTAGTAAATCTAGTTTTTGCGGTAGTTGGAGACTTTCATGGAAAAAATGTATCTGAAAATAACTGTTAACTGTAACTTCAATAATTATTTAAATAAAAATGAATTTTTAGGGCACCACGTTTTCAAATAGGATTAAAACCTATAAAATAATTTATCCTAGGCCGAGACAGATTCCTACACCTACGGAAAATTTATGACTGCGAATTTTAAATAGTAATGAAAAATTTAGGATTTTAAAACGGAAAACGTGAGGCACATACAACATATAATAAATTAGTAAGCAGTGTAATAGCGAGAACGTGAACCACTCATTCATCAGATATGTATTGCATGCCCACCATGCCCTCGGGGAGGATCAGCTTGGATACGGTAGAAATGCTGGAACATGTGAGGCAATAATGACCCTAAGCCTTATCTTAGAAGACAGATCAAGGAATGGCAAACCTACATTTCTAGCATAGACCTAGAGAAGGCTTTTTGCACTATAATATTCTCTCTCAAATTCTCAAGGTGGCAGGGGTCAAATACAGGGAGCGAAAGGCTATTTACAGTTTGGACAGAAACCAGATGGCAGTCATAAGAGTCGAGAGGCATGAAATATTCACTATCTGAGCAAGTAGTAAAGGAAACAAAAGAAAATTCTGGACAGGAATTAAAATCCATGGAGAAGAAATAAAAACTTTGAGGTTCGCCGATGACATTTTAATTGTGTCAGAGACAGAAAAGGACCTGGAAGAGCAGTTGAACGGAATGGAAAGTGTCTTGAAAGGAGGATATAAGATGAACATCAACAAAAGCAAAACGAGAATAATGGAATGTAGTCGAATTAAATCAGGATGCTGAGGGAATTAGATTGGGAAATGAGACACTTAAAGTAGTAGATGAGTTTTGCTACTTGGGGTGCAAAATAACTGATGATGGTCGAAGAAGAGAGGATGTAAAAGGTAGACTGGCAATGGCAAGGAAAGCGTTTCTGAAGAAGAAACATTTGTTAACATCGAGAGTAGATTTAAATATCAGGAAGTCTTTTCTGGAAGTATGGAGTGTAGCCCTACATGGAAGTGAAACATGGACAATAAATAGCTTGAACAAGAAAAGAATAGAAGCTTTCTTATTGTGATGGTACAGAATAATGCTGAAGATTAGATGGGTAGTTCAAATAACTAATTATGTAGAACTGGGGAGAAAAGAAATTTGTGGCACAGCTTGACCAGAAGAAGGGATTGGTTGATAGGACATGTCCTGAGGCATCATGGGATCACCAATTTAGTATGGGAGGGCAGCGTGGAGGGTAAAAATCGTCGAGGGAGACCAAGAGATGAATAAACTAAGGAGATTCAGAATTATGTACGTTGATGTAGGTACTTGGAATGAAGAAGCTTGCACAGGACAGAGTAGCATGGAGAGCTGCATCAAACCAGTTTCTGGATTGAAGACCACAAAAACAACATCAACAAATCCTGCCTTTTAGTTTTGCTTGTGTGAAATATTTAAATATATTTCAAAGGTTCTAATGATATTACGTCAGAGACATGGGATAAATTTCAGGTTTATTTCAGTTTCTCTTTTCCTGAGCCAACCATTATATTACCTACTCCTGCGAATATCTCGCGAAAATAACTTGAAGGTAAAAATTAGAGATTAGAGACTCTCATCAGCAACCGTTTTTTCTGCGAACAATTCGCGACTGGAACGTGGAAACGGGGAAATGGTAGTGACGCACAAAGTCCGGCTGCCACGCACCTGATAGGAAAGAGAGCTAATATTGCATTGGTATCCAGTTCTCGAGCTATATTTAATACTTCACTTCCTGCCTGGAACACATTCCTATACCATTTACACGACATGCTGCTCGTGGAGGCCAGCTGAGATGTCAAGCTTCACTGAACGTTTTCTACCCCACACCTATCCCTATAGGAACTAAGTGGAGGAAGGCTAGCTACTATTTAATTAATGAAACTGACTAGTTCAGTTGCAATAACATAAAAGAGCATGATGGCTCTATGACATTATTTTTTAGTGCTGATGCACAAATATCATTTGAACCATTACGGGAATAGATGAAGGACACTATAGTGCAGCGTGCAGTAAACTGGGGATTTGAGCCGGATGAGAGGTGTGCACAGATGGTGGAGACGGTTAAGGCAAACGTTCTAGAAAAGCGCGGCACTTGGATTCGAGTTGCAGTCCTGCACATATTTTCAGCTTTCGCCGTTGGAATATCACAATGCCCTGCGCGGCTTTGCGGAAGAAGAGTACCATGCGATATCAGTGGCAGTATAAGGAAGCAGCCAGTTTCGCAACGGTCTTATCGAAAGAGAGTGAACAACTAGGGTACACTTATAGCCTTGGGCTCAACAGCTGTCTCGAACACAAAAGAATTAGCGACGATTAACTGGGCTGGGACTGTAGATGGTAAAAGAAAGCAAAAAACTGAAGTCACATGCGTTTACCATTTGGTTCCCACGTACCTGAAGTGGTCAAAGCTTCTATTTGGATCTTTGGTTCAAATGGCTCTAAGCACTATGGGACTTAACATCTATGGTCATCAGTCATTTGGATCTTTGGTTGGGGTATTAGCCAGGAGGAAAAAATTCCAAGACATTAATTGGAGTGCGGAACCGTGGAAGATCGAATGTAATAAGGAAAGTGGACAATCTGAAGAGGAGAGATGGGTGAGCGAAGCTGTACATAATAATAGATAACAGGAGGGGGCGTGGGGTGAAACGCGAAGAGCAGAGAGAATTTGTGCAAGGTGACTACGAACTCATAACACTATCACTAAAGGCATTGCCAGTGTTGGCAGCGTTACGAATAGCTACCCTTCATGTCAGAATGAATAATTATGAACAACTCAGAGCTCTATTTTGCATTTTTGGCAGGTTATGTCCTGTCAGAGAAACTAGATAATGTTTTCCTCTCGAGTTACACTCTTTCTCCTCGAACGTTCCGAAAAAGGATTCAGAAAACTCACAATGTTGTCCCTGCTTTGTCGTACCGGCTTCTGGAAACTGATCACTAAATAAATGTCTAGAAGTCTTCACTGGCCATAAAACTGCCTCCTTCATCAGGATAACAATTTAAAATTTTATAGCTGATGTAATTCGTAATAAAATATGTTAAAAATTTGATTAAAGAAATAATTGTTAGATCAATAAAATATGTCGGTACGGCACAAGTGTATAGCACATTAGAGCAGTGGCTTTACCATGGCTGGGTATTTTCGTAACTGATTTTATCAGAACTTCACTTAGTTTTCAACAACGAGGCTTTGAAGAATTGTTACACTCATAAAGTCTGCCGTTAAGATCTTCGTAATTAGCGTGGCTGGCTACTAACAGGGTCTTGGGTTCGATATGCAGAGACCGCTTCCGGCTTTTCTGTGTGGAAAGAAAGGTCTGTGAAAGGACGAACGCAGTCATGAGGCCATATAAGAATCTAATTCTTTAAATAAGGAACTAAATCATAAGCTAGCTGCCGAAATGGCACGTAATCGAACGGTTTGCATCAAGGTGACTCCACACGACTCATGTTTATTTACTTCTAAACAGAAGTAGCTTCCTTTAGGAGCGCCGTGCTACCTTTTAATAAAGCATATTTTCAGTACAAACTACTCTCCTTGTAGTTCACAATTCGTTAGCTGAGAAGGAAAGGGTATGTATTACGGAACACAGTTACAAGTATTACACACATCGTGTGTTCAGCGTGAGAAAGCTCCCGCTCAGTTAATTCGACAATGATAAATTTGAATGTAAGTATTTGTGTAGTTAGCTTACAAGCCAGTAACGGAATTATACATCGCCCTCAATTCTAACACTATAAGTGCAGTTTCGCCATATAGTTGGTTGGTTGATTTGAAAGAGGGGGGGGGGGGGAGGGACCAAACTAAGAGGTCATCGGTCCCTTGTTCCTAATAAAAGAATGTCATAGGTGTGAGAATAAATCAGACGAGTCATACGACAAAAAACGGAAAGAAATGAAAAAACACAAGAACGAAGGAAAGGCAACGAACACTAAAAGGAACAAAACAAAAGAGTACAAGAAAACGACAGAGAGACGCTAGAAACAGAGGAGAGTAAACCAATAAAGCAGAATACAGTTGCTGGCCGACCACGAGAATCAAAAGAAAAAGCCATCCACTCTGCAACATATTAAAACTTGCACCTTAAAAGAACTAGGGTGCAGGACACAGAGGGACAAAGGACATGCGCTAAAACCTACATAGAAGTAGAAAACCTACTCTCACGGTAAAACGTAAGACTAAAGCTGCTGCTGAGGCATCGTCACCCAACACCGAAGGTAGGGAGCTGGGAAAGTTAAAAGTCCACCGAAGAGCGGCTAAAAGTGGGCAGTCCAGCAAGAGGTTGACTACTGTCACTTGGGAGCCACAGCGACACAGAAGTGGGTCCTCGCGGCGGAGTAGGTAACCATGCGTTGGCCAATGTGAAGCCA
This sequence comes from Schistocerca gregaria, assembly GCF_023897955.1. NCBI lineage: Eukaryota > Metazoa > Arthropoda > Insecta > Orthoptera > Acrididae > Schistocerca > Schistocerca gregaria. Next base: position 416,185,929 of record NC_064925.1, on the reverse strand, counting down.
GCAGAGGACAACCGATTCCCTGCGTGAGGACTGCATGGAAGACTTCCACACATTCGTCGCCTCCTTAATGACACGCTGCTTGTTGTGCATACTGTTATGCCATTCCGTCTTCCAAAACCTGAAAATCCTGCGGCATAAGACAGAAGACAAGTCAGCTTCGGAGATGCCCATCTCCAGAAATGGTTTCCGCTTCGCCTGTTTGGCAAGCCTGTCGGCAAGTTCGTTGCCTGGGATTCCAACGTGTCCTGGGGTCCACACAAACACCTCTGAACGACTGGACCGTTCCAGGGCAGAGATGGACTCTTGGATGGACGCCACCAGAGGATGGCGAGGATAGCACTGGTCGATAGCTTGTAGACTGCTCAGTGAGTCAGTACACAGGAGAAATTACGTGCTAGGGCGCTGCCGAACAATAAACCACACTCCCATAGTCAATTCTGCATTGGACAAGGGCTCTGTAGAGCCGCAGCAGCGTAGAGCGATCTGCACTCCAATTGGTGTTGCTGAGGCAACGGAGGGCATTGAGGTGCTGCCAGTACTTCCGCTTAAGCTGACAAAGAGGAGGAAGCCATGTCAATCGAGCGTCGAAAACCACTCCTAAGAATCGATATGTCTCCACTACAGTGAGTGGATTGTCATGAAGATAAAGTTCTGAGTCCAGGTGCACGGTACGACACCGACAGAAGTGCATGACACACGACTTTGCGGCTAAAAACTGGAAGCCGTGGGCTATAGCCCATGACTGCGACTTGTGGATGGCTCCCTGTAGGCACCACTCAGCAACACCAGTACTGGTGGAGCAGTATGAAATGCCGAAGTAGTCTGCATACAGAGAAGGTGAGACGGACGGTCCTACAGCTGCTGCTAGACCCTCAATCGTCACTAAAAATAGACAGTACAGAGCCCTGCAGGACCCCATTCTCCTGGGTATGGGGGGACTATGGGAGGCACCAATTGGACATGGAAAATACAAAGCGACAGGAAATTTTGGATAAAAAGTGGGAGTGCGCCTCTGAGACCCCTCTCGTATAATGTGGCAAGTATATGTTGTCGCCAGCTCGTGTCATACGCTTTTCGTAAATCAAAAAAGACGGCAATGAGGTGTTGGCGTCTGGGAAAGCCTGTTCGGATGGCAGACTCTAGGGACAAAAGATAATCAGTGGTAGGCCACGTGTCTCCAGGACCCAACCCCCATGGAGTATTGGGATGGCAACCAGATTATCCCTCAGACTCCGGTGGACATGCTGCAAAGCAAGGTCCCAGTGAAATATGATACCCTGGACAAGACAATATTTGAGCAATTATGGGCCGTGATGGTTACAGAAACATCCCCCAGATAGTCACACTCGAATAACGTCCGTGACTGGGCAGAGGATGATGTTTTGACCTAGACTGACCCAGATCTCATTTTGTACAATCCCTCCACCTCCCCAAACTTGTTCTCTAAATGCTCAACAAAAAACTTAGGCTTCATCATTATGAAAGATTCCCCATCAGCTCTTGAACATACAAGGTACCGGGGCGAATAAGACCGCTCCCATGCTTAGCCTGACGTTCCTCCCATGGTGTGGGCAGGGAGCTCGTGAAGGCTTAGAGACTGCTGGTGTTTCACCACAGCAAGAGATGATAGACTACGCTTCATCACGTGTCATCCACCCTGATGCCACCCACTCTGACGAGGAGTCCTACCCACGGGCGCCACCCAGCCGCAGCAAGGGCCACCTGGCAGGGTAGCCAGTGCCAGGAGTTCCGATGCCCGAGGGGGATGGGCATCTACCCCTTGGTATACGTGGGGAGTTAACTGCGCAGGCATCAGCAGAGCGATCCCTTTGTGGTCAGGGGGCTACAATCAACAGGTACAACGGACTGGCTATCGTGCTGGATATCGGGTGCAAAGAAGTGCATGGTCATCGTCCATGCAGAAATCGACACTGAATAGCGTATGGTGGAAAACGCACCCAGGAATGTGTCCTCACAGGAAAGTGTCCTCACCGAAGAGACAGAGAATGAATGCGACTGAAATGCAACAGCGAGAAAGTGGGCTAAACATATCAATGCATAATTGACACGATGCACCATGTAAGGTGCCCTTCCCCAATTGGCTCGCTCTTCGCGAAAATTTTGAAGAATGGGGGTCAAATCATACAGGGGACCATCACATAAAGGCCGAAGGGTGTGAGACTCCTTTTAGTCGCCTCTTAGGACAGGCAGGAATACCAAGGGCCTATTATTACCCCCGGACCCGCAGGGGGATCGCCATATTATCCCCCTCTCTGTCTTCCAACTGCTTGTTTAACTCCGAGTGATGCGTTTCTCAGTTATGCTACTGTCAACAGCCAACTCTCAACTGCCTCCACTCTACACTTCTCGGAACGGAATGAAGTTTAGGTATGAAAACCATGTCAGTAGCCTCGTGTTACAAGATGGGATAGGGCACAGATACAAAAGGAAATCGTCAGGAGTAATCTTCTACTCCACACTGTGCGCTATTCTGAAAGTCCTATCATATTTCTTGGTTTAGCACATGGTTTAATGGGCAGCATGTTGTGGTTGGCAGGAGATCCAACACTGGGTTACTAAATGATGCCGAAATGCACGCGTCTCAGCTCACGCAGGCTGGCGTGAGGTCTGGAACATGACAAGGGAATTAGAATTGAGAAAAACGGACGTAGCTGGTGGAATACTTAACTTTAATCCATTAATGACGAACGTCGCTCTTGACATTACATGATTCACAGTATTAAAATAGCAACAGATAATGGCGCCTTGCTAGGTCGTAGCAAATAACGCAGCTGAAGGCTATGCTAACTATCGTCTCGGCAAATGAGAGCGTAGAAGTCATTGAACCATCGCTAGCAAAGTCGGCTGTACAACTGGGGCGAGTGCTAGGATGTCTCTCTAGACCTGTCGTGTGGCGGCGCTCGGTCTGCAATCACTGATAGTGATAGTGGCGACACGCGGGTCCGACGTATACTACCGGACCGCGGCCGATTTAAAGGCTACTACCTACCAAGTGTGGTGTCTGGCGGTGACACCACACAGCAAGTTTCATAAATTAATATGAGGTGCTTGCAACGTCAGAAAAGGGCAGCTAATAAATAAGGTAGCATCTGCCCGTACAATTTCCGCCGCTGGAAAGCAAATATCTCTGAAATTTGCCGAGTACTGCACAGACTCCTGACAACGTCGAGCGTATTCAAAATTTGGTTTTCCTGAGAAACGCGTTAACACTTTCGGAATTTCAATCCGAGTGGGATTAGTAGAAGCGACTGTGAGCAGAATATCGAGACCGTTGCAGCTGGAAACGTTCTTTACCTGGTCGGTTCGCAGAATACCCACTAAGAAACACGGAAGATAGTCGGCAGCAAACCTTTGCAAACTATACGAGAGTTCTGGAGATAGCTTCCTTGCTAGAATTGCTAAAGATGAAACTTACTTACATCACTTTCTGTCCGAATCAAGGCAATCGATGTAATGACTTCATGTAGACCGAATAAGGAGAAATTGAAAACTGCGCATTTAGCAGGAAAAGTGATGGCTACTGTATGTTCTGATTCAGGATTGTTGCTAGCGAACATAACGCCACACTATAGGTTCTGTGGCGTACACGATAACCAGTAAGCAACTTCAAGCTGGACAACGTCAGCAAAACACAGTGTTTTGGTGTTGTATAAGAAAACAGCCATATTCAGCTAAGCCCTTGTCAAAGAGGGGTTAAGGCCGGAAAGGGGCTCAGGACACACTCTTACCCTTGCGATCGGAAACAGCCACTAAAAGGCGGAAGAATCAGCAATGAACAACGGCATGACTTTGCATAAGGTAATGGAAACCACTAAATTAAAGACACATAACCTAAATCCACAACGTCATGTGGACTATGATTGAAAAAGTGTCCAGATAGTCCTAATCTCTCCATTCGCATAAGATTCTGATCTAGTACCCCAATACGGATCTCCCGGTGGCTGCCAAGGAGTATCAGATCTCGAGAAAAAGGTTAAATAACCAACGAAAGTATAACGATCTAAGAGTCGAGGAGAGGGATGTCGAGAGTATCAACGTGGTAAGAAAGCTAGAAAACCTGAAAAGGGAAATGCAAAGGCTCAATATAGATATAGTGCTGGTCTGACGAGTGTAGGGTAACATCAACAGCGGCAGAAAATGGTATAATGAGACCAACATTCGTTATGAATAGGAAGGTTGGGCATAGAGCGAGTTTTTGTGAACAGAGATAGGCTTCTTCTCATCAGAATCGACAGCAAACCGGCACCAACAACAATTGATCAGGTGTACATGACGAAGTCGCAAGCAAAGGACGAAGAGATAGAGGAATTATGTGAGGATATTGAGCAGGTTAATCCGTAAATATGGGATGATGAAAATCTAGTAGACCTGCGGGATTGGAATGCGGTTATAGGGGAGGGTGCAGAACAAATGGTTAAGGGAGAATATGGCGTTGCTTCTAGGAATGAGAGAGGAGAAAGACTAATTCAGTTCTGCAATAAATTACAGCTATTAATAGCCATACTCTGTTCAACAATCACAAGAGCGGGAGCTATATTTGGAAAAGGCAAAAATTCAGAAATAAGATACTGGATTTTAATGCGTACCGAGCAGCTGGTTTCCACTGATATCACAATTTAATAGTGGTGAAGAGTACGTTGAAACGAATCAGGAAGAATCGTATCGGAAAGAAGTGGGATACGGAAGCACTAATTAATGAAGAGGCACGTTTGATGTTCTCTAAGGCTATAGAAAGTGCCAGTTATGTTGAAGAGGAATGGACATCTCTAGAAAGTTAATTTTAATTTTAATAATCAAAAGCCTAAGTTGATTATTAAAATTAAGATTAATATTGATACAGTTGCTGAAAGTACAGCGAAATGTTGAAGATATATTGCATATGTTGTCAGTGCAAATAGAAAAGAAACACTGCTTGATATAAGCGCAGAAATCAACGTATTCGTTATGACAGCGCTGTGGGAGCAGACAACCGTTGCGAGTGTCTTTGCTAACAGCATGACGTTGCCTGCAGCGCTTCCCCTGGGCTCGTGACCCTAAAGATTGGACCCTAGAAGATGGAAAACTGTGACATGGTCAGATTAGTCACAATTTCAGTTGGTAAGTGCTGATGGTAGGCTTGTAGCGTACCTCAGACCCTACAAAGCCACGCACCCAGGTCGCCAACAAGGCACTGTGCAAGCTGGTGGTGGCTCCATAATAGTATGGGCTGCATCCCATGACTTATTTCACCTCATCGTACATTGATTGATGATAGTAAGCCACAGATGGAGCGCTTTGCCCGCTGATGCTTAATGGAGTTACGACCGCCGAAGCACAACCGGTTCATTCTGTTACGACCCAAGCAGCTTACGTGACGTCGATTCCGTAGAAAGACCGAGGTAACTGAAAACGGTACCAACCTTAGCTGCCTCCCGACAGAGGGCCATTGATGGTCAGTCACACCGTGGTGCCACTGTGACCCTTGCTGACCCTGCCACACGACCCCTGGCTAGAGAGGACTGACTTGTTCTAATTCTGATGGTTTGCATCCACGTGTCTTGCCTCTGAAACAAAAGCGCCCTTTTCAATTATTTGGCATTTCCATAATTAGTGTTCTTTTCAGTTTGAAAGTGAAAGACGACATACGCAATATGTAGAAGAACCAAGAGGGAAAAACAAGACTAGAAGCCCAAGAACGAAGTCCTCGGATGAAAAAGGGTGTAAGATGGGGATGTACTCTTTTTCTCCTACTGTTCATTCTACACGTCGAAGAATCAATGGTGAAAATAAAAGAATGATTCAAGAGTGGAATTAAAATTCAAGGTTAATGGATATCAGTGATAATATTCGCTGATAACATTGCTATCAGCAGTGAAACTGAAGAAGAATTAGAGGACGTGTAATATGGAATGGACAATCTAACGCGTACAAAATATGGATTGAGAGTAAATGGAAGAAATGCGTAAGTAATGAAAAGTAGCGGAAATGAGAACAGAGAGAAACCTAACGATAGAATTGGGAATCACGAAATGGAAGAAGTTAAGAAATTCTGTCCTACTCAGCAAAATAGCCCTTGACGGACGGAACACGGGACGTAGAAAAAAGACTAGCACTAGCAAAGAGGGCATACCTGGCCAATAAAAGTGTACTAAGTATAGAACCTAAGCCATAATTTGAAGAAGAAACTTCTGAGAATGTGAGTTTGGAGCGCAGCGTTGTGTATGGTGGTGGAACATAGACAGTGGGAAAACCAGAAGAGAATTGGAGATTTTGAGATGTGCTACATGTGTTCAAAATCTGATGAACTGATAAAGCAAGGAATGAGGAGGTTCTCCACAGGATAGGCGAGGAAAGGAATATATGGAAATCACTTACAAGAAAAGGAACGGGATGGTAGGACATCTCTTAAGACATCAGGGAATACCTTGCATGATTCTAGAGGGAGCTGTAGACGGTAATAACTCTAGAGAGAGAGACAGAGATCGAAATACAACCATCATACAATGGAGTATGTACGTTGGGAGGTCTACTCTGAGATGAAGGAGTTGGCACAGGAGAGGATATGGTGGCGGGTCACATGAAACCCGTTAGAAACCTGATGACCCAAAGCACAGTACGAAATTTTATTCTTAACTTATAGTCTTCCTGGGGTATCTGCTCTCCACTCTGTTTAAGCACAGAAACACTCAACACTCCAGTTCCACAAATATTGTGGGTGGGCAGGTGCAGGCAGTAAATAGAACCCTGATGTCTCGTAATATAGCACATAAGGCCACATAACATGCCAGGTGCTCACTTAGGATTCGAGGTACGTTAGCCATATTCTCTATTAGAAAGAATTATCACCTGCACATGAAATCTGGGACACGTTGCAATTTACATTTTGGACTGCATTTTGTTGTCTCTTGGACACAGACCAGGAGTCAGCCTCAGGCATCAGACACTGCCAAACGATTCGGCACATATTTGGCAGGTCACTTGTGTGTGACCTAAAATGAAAGACTCTAATACATTTTGATTCAGTACTCTCCATTTTTAAGAAAATCGCCCGTATAGTTCATGACACGTAATATGGGATCGATAGATAGATGAAAACTGAGCATTTTTAGTTATCATACGTTGAGGTCGCAAACGTACATTTTCCTATTTTTCAAGGAAATAACCTCTTACGATTGTCTCTTATGTACGGAGGAAACGCTGCTGGTGGAGCGACCAAGGCATCTGACTGGGGAGCAGAGAACCTGTCTTCGGTTCCCAGCCGGCCGCGGGGTCCCGCGGTTAAGGCGCTGAGTCCGGAACCGTGTGACTGCTACGGTCGCAGGTTCGAATCTTGCCTCGGGCATGGATGTGTGTGATGTCCTTAGGTTAGTTAGGTTTAAGTAGTTCTAAGTTCTACGGGACTGATGACCACAGATGTTAAGTCCCATAGTGCTCACAGCCATTTGAACCATTCGATTTCCAGTTGCATTCAGCAGTTTTCTTTCATTTGTATTTTCCCCGTGCCTAAACTGGTAGGTATAACGCGATAGTGAGGCATGGGTGTGTATGATGTCCTTAGGTTAGTTAGGCATAATTAGTTCTAAGGTCTAGGCGACTGATGACCTCAGAAGTTAAGTCGCATAATGCTCAGAGCCATTTGAGGCATAACGGGATAGTAATGTAATCAGTAAGATATGGTAACAAGATCGAAAAATAAATTTCTCAGACGACATCAATTTAATCGTTGTTGCCTTGCAATGACTCTTTCACTCGGTATGTTACACGCCCTCAGTATCCTTCGACCAACTAAACTGATGGTACTTGCATATAACCTTTCGAAGCAAATATACTCGCAGCTCCAAGAACATCAATGAAACATTCGCCTAACTACTGGCTCCTGCCGAAGATTCAGCAAGAAATATACTTCGTTTTCATTTAAAAGTATTTCCTTTTAGGGAATTAATTTTAATGCGTATCACGCATACGATGACATCAATCAGAAAGCAAGTGCTGGAAATTGAACATATATTACGCTATGGATAGTTCTTGAACTTACGTGGTTGTGCAATTTCCACTGGGTATACTGAAGAACACTGCAGTTTTGGAACCTCCAAATTAAGCTCCGTACTGCGCCTCAGAAGAACGTTGAGAATTAGATGGACTGATAAGGCAAGTAATGAAGGGGTTCGACGAGGAAAGGAATGTGTGGAAAACACTGAAAAGAAGAAAGGACAAGTTCATAGGTCACCAGTTAAGACATTAGATTCTAGAGGGAGCTGTAGAGGAGGACAGAGGTAGGATACACCCAGCAAATTATTGAGGATATAGGTTGTAAGTGCTACTCTGAGATTAAAAAGTTGACTCAAGAGAGTAATTGGTGTTGGGCCGCATGAAATCAGTCAGAATACTGATGAGCTGTCTCGGTTGTTTGCCTGTCTTCTTATTATGTCTTATTGATTACCTTATTAACCCTCTTGATCCTACCAGTTTCGATACAGAAAAAAATACAAATTAAAAACAACTGCAGAATGCATTTGAGAAACGACCATACGTTCTCTGTTTTGCAGGCAAAACCCATGGTCACTTTACCACTGAACAGCGTGTACTTTATGAGTAGGCAGCGGCAGTCATAACAGTTCCTTCCCTCGATTTCAAGGAAGGTACGCTTTATCCGACTGAAGCATAATCAGTTCTGTCAACTTTGTGTGTCATGAGCATTAGAGGGATGGAGGGAAGTTAAAGCAAAATACACTCCTGGAAATTGAAATAAGAACACCGTGAATTCATTGTCCCAGGAAGGGGAAACTTTATTGACACATTCCTGGGGTCAGATATATCACATGATCACACTGACAGAACCATAGGCACATAGACACAGGCTACAGAGCATGCACAATGTCGGCACTAGTACAGTGTATATCCACCTTTCGCAGCAATGCCGGCTGCTATTCTCCCATGGAGACGATCATAGAGATGCTAGATGTAGTCCTGTGGAACGGCTTGCCATGCCATTTCCACCTGGCGCCTCAGTTGGACCAGCGTTAGTGCTGGACGTGCAGACCGCGTACAATAATTTCTAAAATAGATTTTTCTGTTGTGTAGAATAAGTCGCTCGTATTTTTATACTGTTCTGATCCTCAATGAATGTTTATGTTAGGAAGACCTGAAGCGTTTCAAAATTCGCACTACCACAATGTACTAAGAGTAGGTTGACTTTCTTCGGTATTTCTCGTTATAGGACGAGTCGAGCAGAGGTATAAAATTTATCTTGCATAGTTAGGGTGTGTGCCTTGGAACGGATACGTATTGACTGACTATTTGAAACTACAACAAAAAATCGCAAAATCTCCTGTTACAACTGTTCTCATTTCAAGGCTTCCTGTTATTAATAATACGTAAAACAAGAAATCTAACGATGTTTAGTTGTTATGGTTGCTTTTATTAGCAATGTGATCTACGGATGTGAGCCTGTTAAGCGACAAGATGCCCCATGCCTGCATTTTCCCAAACTAAGAGGCCAGAGTAAATGTTTCATTCGTTTTCTCCAAAGTATCACATATACAGATATTGTTGATCCATGAACAGAACCATAAATTCGCAAATTAGCGTTTTGCACTCTACAGATGTTCCATGAGTGCCCCTTTGCCCCTTTGCACTCACGGCACAATTACAAGCGGTAATCTAAGTCACTTCATACCTTATGAAGTACTATCCCTTCTATGACCATTGCAGCAGCATTGACGCTTTCTCTCAGCTATTCCAATGTTTTTCACAGTAGACGTACGTAAACACGGTCCTTACTATATGCCCAAAGGAAAATGACACATGGCGTTAGGTCAGGGGACCTGGGCCAAGGCAACAGAACCACATCATCTTCACCGCTACGCCCAATCCACCGATGCGAAAGTTCGTCGTTTACGTATCGACGAACGTCAGTGTTCCAATAAGCGGTGCCGCGTCGTTTTGGAAGACGAATTTCTTCGAATCAGCAGAGACAAACACAGCTGTAACATATCAAGGTAAAACATACCCGCCACAGTTTTCTCACGGTCTATACAGCTTCATCTGTTACATTGCACAGCAAATATTAACCTTCGGCGAAGCTCGTTCATGCACCACAATTTGGTGAGGATTTTCTATAGCCTACACCACCACATTGTGACGATTAAGCTTTCCAGATAAATGGAAGGCTGCTTCGTCACTGAATATTAACTTGGAGGCAAAATATTCGTCCTCGAATTCTTTCTGTATTGTGACGCAAATTGAAGGCGCCGGCCATTTTCTTCCCGTTTTAATTACTGCACGAGGTGTAGATAGTACTGTTTGAAGTGTACACGCCGTCGAAAAATCTTCCACACAGTTTGTTGCTGTATTCCAAGTTCGTGACTTGCTCGGACCGTTTATCTTTTTGAACCACGGTTGCATCTCGCACAGTTGGCCTATCGGTATTTTTCTGTTTACAGAGCCAACAAGTGTTCATAATGTGTCGACACTAATGCCCAACGCACTGTACACATAGTGATTCTTTTCGATAATTACATCTGAGTACACAGTGCACTGTTTTAGTAGATAAACATCTCGCTTTTTCAAGAACATTTTTTTCCCTTACTTCGTCGCTATTTTGTCAAGCAACTGCACTCGCAATGTGAAATGGTGGGCACAATGAAATCTCGGTGAGCATGCGGCTCTACTCAAAAATGGTTCAAATGGCTCTGAGAACTATGGGACCCAACATCTGATGTCATCAGTCCCCTAGACTTAGAACTACTTAAACCTAACTAACCTAAGAGCATCACACACATCCAAGCCCAAGGCAGGAGTTGAGCCTGCGACCGTAGCAGCACCGCGATTCCGGACCTAACGGCTCTGCTCATGTATCAATCACATTTATATGTGTAATACTTTGGAAAATATATACCTTTGTAAACGAACGAATCATTTACGGTAGTCTCGTACAATACACTGGTGGAAGAGGAACCACCATATCCAGAAGGAGTTGTGCAACATAAACGAAAGTTTATAGGCGTGTTTCTACATCTGAGAAATGATAGCTGTTCAACTTTCGCGCCAGTCGCATGAGTGTGACGCTAGTAGCGCCACTATGAAGATACAACTCAAGTTTGCTTTACATAAACGCTCCAACGTTAGTTAGATGAGCGTTAGTTACCTTGAAGACTGGAAGTGGTGCACTGCTGTTAGTCAAGAAAGCATTTAAGGCAACAAAGGCGCCATTATCAACATCTCACTGAGTTTGAAAGAATTTTTGTAAAAGAGCTACGAGAAGCTGGATGTTCATTCTGCCGTATTTGAGAAAGACTCCATAGAAATGTAGCCACATGACTGCTGTGAGCGATAGGCACGAGAATGTACGGTCGTAGGTGCACTGCCGTGGTTATCCCACGCACAATGACTACAAATTGGTACGTCAGTCTTGCGATTCGATCAGTTGTGCTGTCATTTATGAACAAAATCCGAGGAGGTGTAGCATTTTCCAATAGGATAATGCTCACCTACATAGCTCTGTTGTAATGCTCAACGGAGACTTGATATGTTGCCTTGGAATGTTACATCACCGGATCTGCCTCAAATCTAGCATATATTGGACATAATCGGACGAAAGCTCCAACGTCATCCACAAACAGCATTAACTGTCCCTGTACTGACCGACGAAGTGCAACAGTCATCGAACTCTATCTCAAAAACTGACATCCGGCACCTGTACAACACAATGTATGGACGTTTGCATGCTTGCATTCAACATACTGGGGGTTTTATGGGTTATTAATGTACCAGCAATCCACGTATGTAGTGATTTACCTAGAGCTTACATTAACATGTGATCTTGCAATTTTAAACACTTGAGAACAGTACGTTCCCCAGACAATGTGTTCCGGAAATTTTATTACTCTGTAATAATTATTTTTGGTTTGCGATTTTTTTTCCGTGAACGTACACTACTGGCCATTGAAATTGCTACACCAAGAAGAAATGCAGATGATAAACGGGTATTCATTGGACAATATATTATGCTAGAACTGACATGTGATTACATTTTGACGCAATTTGGGTGCATAGATCCTGAGAAATCAGTACTCAGAGCAACAACCTCTGGCTTCAACACGATACCACAGTTCATCAAGAGTAGTGACTGGCGTATTGTGACGAGCCAGTTCCTCGGCCACCATTGGTCAGACGTTTTCAATTGGCGAGAGATCTGGAGAATGTACTGGCCAGGGCACAGTCGAACATTTTCTGTATCCAGAAAAGCCCGTATGGGACCTGCAACATGCGGTCGTGCATTATCCTGCTGAAATGTAGGGTTTCGCAGGAATCGAATGAAGGGTAGAGCCACGGGTAGTAACACATCTGAAATGTAACGTCCACTATTCAAAGTGCCGTCAATGCGAACAAGAAGTGACCGTGACGTGTAACCAATGGCACCCTATACCATCACGCCGGGTGATACGCCAGTATAGCGATGAAGAATACATGCTTCCAGTGTGCATTCACTGCGATATCGCCAAACACAGATGCGACCATCATGATGCTGTAAACAGAACCTGGATTCATCCGAAAAAATGACGTTTTACCATTCGTGCCGCCCTGCTTCGTCGTTGAGTACACCATCGCAGGCGCTCCTGTCTGTGATGCAGCGTCAAGAGTAACGGCAGCCATGGTCTCCGAGCTGATAGTCCATGCTGCTCCAAACGACGTCGAACTGTTCGTGCAGATGGTTGTTGTCTTCTAAACGTCCCCATCTGTTGACTCAGGGATCGAGACGTGGCTGCACGATCCGTTACGGACATGCGGATAAGGTGCCTGTCGACTGCTAGTGATACGAGGCCGTTTGGATCCAGCCGGCGTTCCGTATTACCCTGCTGAACCCACCGATTCCATATTGTGCTAACAGTCATTGGATCTCGACCAACGCGAGCAGCCATGTCGCGATACGATAAACCGGCGCCAACCTTGTGTGAATGCTATGAAAAGCTAGTCATTTGCATATCACACCATCTTCTTCCTGCCGCTTAAATTTCGTGTCTGTAGCACGTCATCTTCGTGGTGTAGAAATTTTAGTGGCCAGTAGTGTAGTATAAACGGGTAGCAAGCTTTAAAAGTTGTAGAGACAAATGGTGACTCATGTATCACGTAGAATTGCTATAATAGTGACATTGTACAGTACATTGCTCCAGATTCGACATGGTGGCTAGTCGACTGCCTGTAACTTCCAGTATTTTACACCGTTGGTCACTGCCTTTGAATAATTCATGAATCTTTAACACTCAGAAAACAGTAAGTTACGCTATAGAATAGGCAGCTGTATTATATTTCCAAGATAAAAGTTGTTCACGAACTGTCGGAATGCTATTTGAATTCGGAATCACACAAGCTGTTACGCTGTTGTATTATAAATTGTGCGAGGAGGCCGATTTGCGCGCAGGATGAATCGTGGAAGCCCAGCAAGTAATCTCGATTACTGTCGCGAGAGCCGTGTTATTTGCAGAACTTGCCGCGGGCAGGAAAGGAAATAAATAATGGCCGCGAGAACGAGGCAGGCGTCCTGCTGCTGTGATGTACGGCCGAGGCCCACGCATTGTGCGCGAGGCGCGATGTATACCCAGAAGGTAGAACGGTCGCTCCGTCGGTCTCAGGAAGACTTCCGCAGCGAGAAAAGTTTCGAGAAACAAGGCTTTGTTTGCACAAAGAAGCCACCTTAATAACCAGTTGGGAACAAGATTCTCGTGAACTAGGACAGAAGGCGGCCTATTGCAGCAACATTCCGTGTTCATTTCCTTAGGAAACGGGGCTTCTGTGAGCTGTTGCTGTTATGCCCTACGTCTTCATTGTGCGGAAACAACGTGGCACTGTCCGTGCAAAGTTATTACAGTCAGTCCCATAAAGCCGCCGTGTTAAAATTTGAGTACGGCTGCATTGTAAAAAATCTTACTTCGTACTGTTAAGACCAAAGTTGAACGACAAAATAACCTCCAGAACGACTAAGCAATTCAAATTTATTAATGTTGTAATTGATATTATCCATACATATTATAAAACTGAATGAATGTATGAACGAGTGTGTATCTGTGTATGTATATATGTATGTTCCACATGTCCTGGAAAACCAGTGGATCAACTTTAAGCATACTTAATGCACATATTACGTGCTGTCTGTAAAGAACCACTGCAAGAGTAAAAACCAGCTACCACTCAAAGGGATGAGGGTAAGGGTGAACAAGAAGCTTGGCTCGCGACACGCAAAAAGCCAGATTATATTAATCCAATATTTGAGATATTTGAAATTGATAGCACTTAGTGACTTGCAACATAATTTCAAATCTTTAGAAAACTCGCTGAAACTTCCACAATATAATGAAAGGAAAGGAGTTTATTGCTTACTAAATTTTTGATGTTCACACAGTAAAAATGCCACAACATGCATGACTTTTTGATTTATTATTTCTTTGCTATTAACTCCATATGTAACATATTTTCCAGACAGTAATCACCTATACCACTGAAATGCGAAATTGTATCATTGTATGGCACACTCTTCAAGTAATATGGTGTCATAAAGACTCAAATGCATAAAAACTGCCATACGATGCATGACCTTTCGCGTTACTACTTCTTTACTACTAACTCTGTTCGCAAAACATTTCCCAGACAGTATCCACATATAACACTGGATGTATCTGCAAAATTGTATCATTCTATGAGACATAGTTCAGGAAATATGACGCCACAAATCTCGAACCGCTAGAGATGCAAGTGAAATTTGTGGTCAAATATGTGTGAAATGTGTTAAATATATGTGCAATGTATGACGTGTGTACATGGGCTAAGCTACGAGGGAAAATCTCCTTCTAAACTACTGCTTGATTGAGTCAAGCTTGGTACCAATGTAACTTACTCTCTGGAAATAAATTCTTCGAGGGCTAAGAACCAGCATCCTACTATTGGGATAAGGTGGTAATATGGAGGTAGATGGGGGGAGGTAGGGGTGGGAGGAGGACGAGGTGGACAGAGAGAAAGGAAGAAGGAGGAGATGAACACAGATAGGGGGGAGGGGAAGGAAATAAGAAAGAGAGGGGAGGGGGAAATAAACAAAGGAGAGAGGTGGAGATGGACAGAGAAATCAAAGAGATGGCCAGAGGAAGGAGGAGGGAGGCTATGAAAAACGGAAGGGCGTAGAACACGAAGGACAAAGAGTGGGGAGGGAAGAAGAAACGGAGTTGGTGAGAAGGAGATTGAGGATGGAGAGGGAGGCAGAGGGGAGGAGGAGGAGGAGATAGACAGAATGTGAAGGAGCAGATGGATGGAGGGGGAAGGAGCAGATGGAAAGACAGAAGGTGAAGGCCAGATGGACTCAGAGAGGGAGGGGGGGGGGTGTGGAGGGAGGTTCAGATGGACAAAATGGTTCAAATGGCTCTGAGCACTATGGGACATAACATCTGTGGTCATCAGTCCCCTAGAACTTAAAACTACTTAAACCTAACTAACCTAAGGACCTCACACACATCCATGCCCGTGGCAGGATTCGAACCTGCGACCGTAGCGGTTACGCGGATTCAGACTGAAGTGCCTAGAACCGCATGGCCACACTGGCCGGTCTCGGACAGAGAGAGGCCTAGGAGGAGATGGACAGAGAAATGAAAGAGATGGCCAGAGAAAGGAGGAGGCAGGCTATGAAATATGGAAGGGCATAGAACGCGAAGGACAAAGAGTGGGGAGGGAGGAAGAAATGGTGAGAAGGAGATTGAGGATGGAGGGGGAGACAGAGGGGAGGAGGAGGAGATGCACAGAATGTGAAGGAGCAGATGGATGGAGGGGGAAGGAGCAGATGGAAAGAAGGTGAAGGCCAGATGGACGCAGAGAGGGAGGGAGTGTGGAGGAAGGTTCAGATGGACAAAATGGTTCAAATGTCTCTGAGCACTATAGGACATAACATCTGTGGTCATCAGTCCCCTAGCAAAAAATGGTTCAAATGGCTCTGAGCACTATGGGACTCAACTGCTGTGGTCATTAGTCCCCTAGAACTTAGAACTACTTAAACCTAACTAACCTAAGGACATCACACACATCCATGCCCGAGGCAGGATTCGAACCTGTGACCGTAGCAGTCGCACGGTTCCGGACTGCGCGCCTAGAACCGCGAGACCACCGCGGCCGGCAGTCCCCTAGCACTTACAACTACTTAAACCTAACTAACCTAAGGACATCACACACATCCATGTCCGAAGCAGGATTCGAACCTGCGATCGTAGCGGTCACGCGGATCCAGAAAGAAGTGCTTAGAACCGCATGGCCACACAGGCTGGCCTCGGACAGAGAGAAGCATATGAGGAGATGAACAGAGAGTGGCAGCAGGAGAGGGTGGCCAGAGAGAGAGTGGGGAAGAGGAGATGGCATGAGAGGGAGGCGGAGGAGGAGATGGACTCATAACAGATTAGAATAAATAAACTGAGCAATGCCCAGTACCCAGCTACTTATGTTAAAAGGCAATTAAAAGCTATGAAAGCTCTCTGCTGCTCAGTTAATTTTGTTTTGCGAAATGCGCCTGTTTCTTGCAACACTCTAAATAGATGATAACGAAAAAATCCTCTATTTTCATCTGCACATATAGCTCTACGCAAGATGACAGGGAAGGAGATGAGCCACCGGGCAGCTTGAGTTTGGTTTTTGGGCGGTTTTGTACAATCGTTAAGGTAAATGCTGGGCTGATCCTCAATCTCTGCCTCATAATATAAGATATACAGTTATTTAGAATAAAACACAGAAAACAAAGTTTACATGATTCACTGACAGATTGTGGCATCAACTTCTCTCCTTCAGGTTATTGCATCTGCAGTGCCATGAGCGTACAGAGTGCCTCATACGATAAGATAAACGCTAGAAAAACGATATATTATTCAAAATTGTAAATTTTATCCATTTTTTAAATTTTCACGTAAATTATGAAACAATGGAGTGCAATAACTACACTCATGCTCATAAATTAAGGATAACTGCAGAATGTGGTGCCACACAACGTGGCACTACATAAAACTGGCGCTAATAGCATAGGCACATAGGGAACACACACGACACAGATCTGTAAGTCCACAGTATTGGTGATAAGTTGAGAAAACCGTCCCGAAACACATGTGCTGTAAAACGCCACTGTTTCCTGCGCAAGTACCCCAACATCAGTGTGGTATATGATCACCATGCACACGTACACAGGTCACACAACGGGTTGGCATACTCTGGATCAGGTGGCCGAGCAGCTGCTGGGGTATAGTCTCCATTTTTTCCACCAGTGCCTGTCGGAGCTCCTGAAGTCTCGTAGGGGTTTGAAGACGTGCAGCGATACGTCGACCGAGAGCATACCAGACATGGTCGATGGGGTTTAGGTCTGAAGAACAGGCAGGTCACTCCATTCGCCTGATATCTTCTGTTTCGAGGTACTCCTCCACGATGGCAGCTCGATTGGGGCCGTGAGTTATCATCCATCAGGAGGAAGGTGGGACCCAATGCACCCCTGAAAAGGCTGGACATACTGGTGCAAAATGACGTCCCGATGTACCTGACCTGTTACAGTTCCTCTGTCAAAGACATGCCGGGGTGTACGTGCACCAATCATAATCCCCCCCCCCCCCCACACACACACCATCAAACCACGACCTACATAAGGTCCCTTTCAAGGGCATTAAGGGGTTGGTATCTGGTTCCTGGTTCACACCAGATGAAAACCAGGCGAGAATCAGTGTTCAGACTACACCTGGACTCGTCTGTGAACATAAACTGGGACCACTGTTGCAATGACCATGTAATGTGATCTTAACACCAGGCTTTACGGGCTCTCCTGTGACCAGGGGTTAGTGGAATGCACCTTGCATGTCTCCGGGCGAGTAAACCATGTGTGTTCAGTCGTCTGTAGACTGTGTGTCTGGAGACAACTGTTCAAGTGGCTGCGGTAAGGCCCCGAGCAAGGCTACCTGCAGTACTCCGTGGCCGTCTGCGCTCACTGATGGTGAGATATCGGTCTTCTTGTGGTGTTGTACACTGTGGACGTCCCGTACTGTAGCGCCTGGACACGTTTACTGTCTGCTGGAATAGTTGCCATAATCTTGAGATCACACTTTGTGGTACATGGAGGGCCTGTGCTACAACCTGCTGTGTTTGACCAGCTACCAGTCGCCCCAGTATTCTACCTCTCATAACGTCACCAATAAGTCTTCTTTGAGCCATCTCCAACACACAGTCAACATATGCACGTCTGAAAACGTCAGCACACTTGCTTGCTGCACCGTACTCTGACATGCACCAAAACACCTCTGCGTACGTGGACTGCTGCCAGCGCCACCGTGCGACGACCGCAGGTCAAATGCACAGCATGGTCATACCCCGAGGTGATTTAATTCCTCAGACCGCCCACCAGAGCGTTGTTTTACCAAGTATCAGCATTATTCTTAATTTATGAGCATGAGTGTAGTTTCAGTTGGCTATGCAACCACCTTCAAATCATTCATGGTAAGGTAAAAGTCAGCATACAGCTCGCTGACAAACCTTGCATCATGTCTGTAGGCTAGAGCATGTCTGTGTGTGTGACATATTTTGTGCCGCATTGGTGGTCATCTTACTTCTGAGGATACTTTTGCCAAAATCTTGAAAAATCTGATTTTATTCAACTAATATAAAATACCAGTTCATTCAATCCATGTTGCTTTCATTTTAGCTGTATTTTTTTCCGACTCTAAGACTGTTCCAAAATTTTGCTGAATATCTTGCAGGTGAACATCCTGAAACTTTTTCATCTTTTTTTTGTCAATATGTAGGTATCACATATATAGGTTACAGCTGGTCGTCTAAGTATATAGAAACTTTTTGATTTCTCTAGGGATATTTCTGCTCAATGCCGTGTTTGTTAAGATATAGAATAATACACTTTACTTGCATTATAGATTGCTCCCAGTTATTTATTGAATTTACTTTTTTAAGTTTTTCAGTTATTGTGTTTAGGGTAAGGGCGAGCACAAGCATTCTACTTCATTAAGATTTTAATTGTGATCCAGTTCCTCTTAGGACTTCGATTAACTGCTGCGTGAGAGCTGTAATTTCTGGTTTATAACCTCCTGAAATAACTATGACATCAGCGTTAACCGATTTTGGAATATTATTTGTTTCAAATTTTATACTTTCGTTTAATGGTCAGAAATATCTGCCCAAAAGTAATAATGATAGTCCCTCTGTTTGTCACCTGTGTGGTTGCTCAAGCCGCCTCTACTGGAATTTTTAATTTTGAGCGTCATTGTGTACTTGACTGTTGCTGCAATTGACTGGCCTTATTGTAGACCTGTGCGAAGATGCATGACAGTTCCAAAAAATTTCCTACACGTTGGTTGTTAGGAAGAGGTCGTTGAATGTAAAATTTTCTGAGCTGTTATGTTACATTACTTTCCTCTTCAAATTTCTTCTTCAAAACCGACGTTAAGACCTCTCTTCCGGATTCTCTGGTATCCCCGGTTTCCAAAACAATTCGTTTAGGTAACTGAGGACGCCAGAAGAGAATTTTGTCAACAGAGAGGTCGAAAGTCGATAGTAAATAGAAATTTAAGAAAACCACACAGTCTGGTAACTAAAACAAGGGAGGACAATATGGAATAAACGAATTGAAAAGTTGACGACTTAAAGTAAGATTCTCTGGCGTCATCTGTGCATCGTCATTGAGCCAAGGAAGTTGCAAGTGCCTTGTTATTCTTATTTCTACATAGAGGTTCACCATAGATCCCATAATTTGAAAGTCATATGATGTTAGTAACTGCAAGATCCTCGAAAGGTTTATCAGCCACTTGAATGTAAAGGTTGTATCTTATCTTCTTCGGAAGAATCTTCCTCCTTGAAGCGTGAAGATTGTGACCTACGTCTAATCGTGCAGAATAGATCACTACGATGAACGCGTCTGGAGTTTCATGTTACGTTCGTGTTGTTGGTGGCCATGAGCTGCACAAGAGAGATGGAGATAATAGTTGGTCACCACTCGATATGTTGGCGAAAATTCAGGAGGTACATATGAAACATCATACGAAATTGTGCTAAACGCATTCTTTGAAAATTATTTCGATCAGTCAGTTCATGCGCATACGCGAATAGTAAACGGTTGTGAAAACACACTTGATCTGTTAACAACAAATAATCCTCAGTTAATAACGATCATCAAAATCGATACAGGGGTGAGTGAATACAGGGTTTTCGTAACGAGATTGAATATTGAACCCCCAAATCCTCCAAAAATAAACGAAAAATATACCTATTCAAAAAAGCAAATTAAAATTCGCTTGCCGCATTACTGAGAAAGAATCTGCACTCTTTCCACATTAATAATATGAGTGTAGACCAGATGTGGCTTCAATTCAGAGAAATAGTATCGGCAACAATTGACAGATTTATACCAAATAAATTGATAAACGACGGAGCTGATCCTCCTTGTTACACAAAACGGTTCCGAACATGTTGCGCCCGCATCTCGTGGTCGTGCGGTAGCGTTCTCGCTTCCCACTCCCGGGTTCCCGGGTTCCATTCCCGGCGGGGTCAGGGATTTTCTCTGCCTCGTGATGGCTGGGTGTTGTGTGATGTCCTTAGGTTAGTTAGGTTTAAGTAGTTCTAAGTTCTAGGGGACTGATGGCCATAGATGTTAAGTGCTATAGTGCTTAGAGCCATTTTTGAGAACATGTTGCAGAAACAACGAACAAACATGCCAAATTTAAACAGACGCAAAATCCTCTAGGTTGTCGATCTTTTACGGAAGTTTGAAATTTAGTGCGGACCTCAATGCGAGATGCTTATAACAGTTTCCACAACGAAACTTTGTCCCGAAACCTGGCAGAAAATCCAAAGAGATGCTGGTCGTATGTGAATTATGTTAGCGGCAAGAAACAATCAATGGCTTCTCTGCGCGATTGCAATGGAAATACTATCGAAGACAGTGCTGACAAAGACTGTATAACAGTTATGTTCCTTTCACAGTATGCTAATGCCATTAGCTCCATACTTAACAATCATATACAACCGTTCGCTCGACGAAAGATCCGTCACCAAAGACTGGAAAGTTGCAATGTCATACCAATATTGAAGAAAGGTAGTCGGAGTAATCCACTTAATTACAGGTCCGTCGATATGCAGCAGGAAGCTGGAACATGTGTTTGAACATAATGAATTACCTTGAATTAACAGTTTGTTGACACTCAGTCAACATGGGTTTAGAAAACACCGTTCTTGTAAAACACAACTAGCTCTTTACTCACATGAAGTGTTGAATGCTACTGACAAGGGATTTTAGATCGATTCTGTATTTCTGGATTTCCAGAAGGCTTTTGACACTGTACCACACAAGCAGCTTGTAATAAAATTGCATGCTTATGGGATATCGTCTCAGTTATGTGATTGGATTTTTGATTTTCTTTCTGAGAGGTCACAGTTCGTAGTAACTGACGGAAAGTCATCGAGTGAAAGAGAAGTTCTTTTATTTTCACCAGTCCGTCTTGATCACATAGATTACTTTACATTTTATGACTGGTTTCGGCTTATCGCCATCATCAGATCTGTTGTAAATATAAATATTCAGAACATAAATGTTCAGATCTGATGATGGTGATAAGCCGAAACCGGTCATAGAGTGTAAAGTAATCTATGTGATCAAGACGGACTTGTGAAAATAAAATTGCCAAAAATAAAGTGATCGCGGACTCATATACAGACTTTATGTCTTGAATTGATATGAAACAAAAGTGATTTATGGCGTTCCCCTAGGTAGTATTATACTCCTTTTGTGTTCCTTATCTATACAAACGATATGGGAGACAATCTGAGCAGGCGTCTTAAGTTGTTTGCAGATGACGCTGTAATTTATCGATTAATAAAGTCATCAGAAGATCAAAAGACATTGCAAAACGATTTAAAAAAGATATCTGAATGGTGCGAAAATTGGCAGTTGGTTCTAGATAACGAAAAGTGACTCGATAAATCAGTCAAATCTAAAGGCCGTAAATTCAACTAAATACCTAGAAATTACAATTACGAACAACTTACTCGTAAATTGGAAAGAACACATAGAAAATGTTGTGGAGAACGACAAACAAAGACTGCGTTTTGCTGGCAGGACAGTTAGAAAATGTAACAAATCTACTAAGGAGATTGCGTAACTACGCTTGTCCGTCCTCTTTTAGAATACTGCTGCGCACTGTGCGATCCTTACCAGATGGGACTGACGGAGTACACCCAAAAAATTTCAAAGAAGTACAGCACGTTTGGTATTATCGCGAAATATGGGGGAGAGTGTCACTGAAATGATGCAGGATTTAAACTGGACATTATTTAAAAAAAAAGGCGTTTTTCGTTGCGACGGAATTTTATCACGAAATTCCAATCACCAACTTTCTCCTCCGAATGCGAAAATATTTTGTTGACACCCACCGACATAGGGAGAAACGATCATCATGATTCAATAAGGGAAATCAGAGCTCGTACGGAAAGATATATGTGTTCGTTCTTTCCTCGCTATACGAGACTGGAATAATAAAGAGTTGTGAAGGTGTTTCGATGAATACTCTGGCAGGCCCTTAAACGTGATTTGCAAAATAGTTTGCGAAATAAAAAGTTAATATAAGATATAATAACAGTAATAATAATATCGCGAACTATATTAACGACCCATAAATGATGTAGGCTACACAGTTGCGATTTGGGTAGAATAATGTTTATTCAGAAAGAAAACTAATAGCAGAAGTGGCCGTATTTAGAGTTATTGTTACACTAGAGAGCATATCCATTTGACACAGTTCGATCATTCACAATCTTGTAGTGAAAAGTTAGAGTTCCCACCAGGCGCGCGGCTGCTCACCGCTCAGAGACTAAGTCCCGCGATACCTCAAACGGCAAAATTTCCTAAGTCGTTTCACTTCCCAGTTGCCTAACGACCGACTGTCCGCTTTCGCGTCTCAATCCTAACTGTTCACTTCGGTGTCTCCAGCCGAACTGTCTGCTTTCGTCTCTGCACCAGCTTCCTCTCTACTCGTCCCCGTCCACGTTTCCCGTCCGCCGAACCACCTCGCTCAACTAACTAGGGCAATTCCCTTTCCTGAAGCAGTCCTTTTGATTGGCTACTGCGTGTTGTATATTATTTTACACTTTAACATATTTAAATAATCAAAGCTTGATAACTTTCACGTTCAAAATAAAGTAACAATAATATCCATTACATAATAAAAGTTAAATTCTTTTACCCAAAACCAATATAATTTCCTTCTTAGCTTTGAATGCCACGGCCAGTAGCCTTGCACCAATGTGCTTTCTGATAAATAAATAAAGACAAAGGTAACTATTATGCACCACAATTTACAACAAATATTCTATTACCTAATGATTCAGTAAGGTGTCATGCTGTCATCGTTCTATGTCTTTTATGTGGATAAATTGATGATCTTATGCTTCTAAATCTAAATATAGATAAATGTAAATTAATGCAGATGAATAGGAAAAAGAATCCTGTAATGTTTGAATACTCCATTAATACTGTAGCGCTTGACACAGTCACGTCGATTAAATATTTGAACGTAACATTGCAGAGCGGTATGAAGTGGGACAAGCATGTAATGGCAGTTATGGGGAAGGCGGATAGTCGTCTTCGGTTCATTGGTAGAATTTTGGGAAGATGTGGTTCATTTGTAAAGGAGACCGCTTATAAAACACTAATACGACCTATTCTTGAGTACTGCTCGAGCGTTTGGGATCCCAATCAGGTCGGTTGAGGGAGGACATAGAAGCAATTCAGAGGCGGGCTGCTACATTTGTTACTGGTAGATTTAATCATCACTCCAGTGTTACGGAAATGCTTCAGGAACTCGGGTGGCTCTAGAGGAAAGGAGGCTTTCTTTTAGTGAATCGCCACTGAGAAAATTTAGAGAACCAGAATTTGAGGCTGACTGCAGTACAATTTTACTTCCGCCAACTTTCATTTGGCGAAAAGACAACAAATATAAGATAAGAGAGATTAGGGTTCATACAGGGGCATATAGGCAGTCATTTTTCCCTCGTTCTGTTTGGGAGTGGAACAGGGAGAGAAGATGCTAGTTGTGGTATGAGGTACCTTCCGCCACGCACCGTATAGTGGATTGCGGAGTATGTATGTAGATGTAGATTTAGAACTGAAAGTAGCCATAATTTAAATTTACTACATCTTTTAAACAAATAAAATAACAGAGTTGATATTTACAATATTTGTCATTTTAATGAGGGGCATCTATATGAAATGTCGATTGTTAAGATCGACTAAAGCGTTCAGATTTTAGCATTCAGTTCTTTGTTACAAAACTTATGAATTTCACTTTAACAGTAAATTCTAAACTATTATAGCTATGATCGATATTTAAGTTTGATTGGGATCACCATGAAAATTTGAGGAGGATGGCAGATGAAAATTACTGTGGCTTGATTACCTGCAGAACTACTGAATTTTCATAAATGTTTCCCTTTATGGGCGATCTTAGGTCAGCCATATTTAACAATACTACGTCTCCTTGGCCACAAAAGCCTTCCACTGGTTTTCCCTTTGACGTAGTTTCTCGTCTGTCTCACGTGCACATTACAGCCCCTAGGCCCCAATAGACAATAGACGCCTGTGAGTTCCCCCACCTCGTGGTGAATCTGCACCCTTTGTGGCATCCGGTCCTGGGCGACAGGGCTCCTTTCACAATTCATCTGAGATGACTCTTTCTGCCGTACACTTAAATGAGAGCGAAATGCTCGTTACGCCACAAGCAGTCGTTTCATACCAGACCGGAACCGTGTATTGCCGCCGCCGGCGGTCACTTCAAGAACGACCTGTGATTGTCAGTTGTCTCGTTACTGGTCAGCATCCACATGAGGGTGTATGCAATTGTGTTGTTCTTTAGTGTGTGCTACTACACTGGCTGTACAAGGGTCGATGTGCCGACTTTTTTGCGGTTGCAGAGAGTTCACATGAATGTGCAAATACAAATATTGGTTAAAAAATGTTATTGCAAATTTGGGCTCTCACGTAAGTCTCAGGGGATGATTCCCACACTTGGTGCATTAGTATACTTCCACACCCGGGCATTTGTTGTAGTTTTTGAATTAAACGACTCACAACAGTATCCAGCAACAAACGCCACTGACATTCTAATTTACTCTACTTTGAATTTGTTAATGTCAATAGGTATTGTTCCATTTCAAAATTTATATTAGCACCAAAAATTCACTTTTCAAGCATTGTTACATTCTTTTAATTGGCTCACAGTTCAAGTTCATGATTACCATTCCATTCTGTGAAACTGCACATCGATAGCACTTTCCATTTACGCAATATCTGCGGTGAAAGTTTTAGGTTAAGCGCACCGTATGTGTAAAACAAAAATTTCAAAAAATAGTATAATGTCCGTCCTTATGTTTGTTAGAGCACCGTGTAAAACACTGAAGCAGATCGATCACGTACTTTCCGGTATATATACTAGCAACGATAAACAACGACTTGTCTTCATTTGGTGGTACAGATTAAAAATGTACAAGATTATTCGGTGAATGAGAAGTGTGGTGCATTATGCAGCGTTTATGCTAGGAAGTGAGGTGCAGCGTATCTCGAAGACAGCGGTATCTGTTCGCGCATGCGCTCTCCGCACCGCTGCAGTATCAGGAGCGGCCTCGCAGTCACGGAGGGAGGCCTCATTCAGAAGGTGAAGCGATGCGAGCAGCCGGCAGCGGCCGGCCGCCCACACTCCATCTCCGCGCTGGACTGCCCGGTCCGCTCCGAGGTAGAGATGAATTTTTTTCTATGCCGAGGGGGATGAAGATGCGCAAGCCCAGGGTAGGAATCCGCGATACCTCGAGCGGCGGAAGTGATCTCGCGCTGTACCAAGACTCGGAGCCCTCGAGTAATAGTGGCGGGTCTACTACGCCTACCCTCTCAAAAAACACTATGAAGTGCGCACGAGATAAAGTATTTTCAACTGTACCACGTATTAAGGATTCTTTCCGTAAGCGACGGGGCGGCTAATAATAAAGAAGTGCGGTTGCAGAGAGTTCACACGAATGTGCATATACAAATCTTGGTTAAAAAGTATTATTGCAGATTTTGGCTCTCACGTAAGTCTCAGAGAACACTTGGTGCCTTAGTAAACTTCCACACCCGGGCATTTGTTTTTTTTTTTAATTAATTAATCAGACGTAAGCACAGTTTATGATAGCGAACAAGAATTAGGCAATTATTATACTAAAATCAGTTTTTCACGACTCTGTTCAATCACTATTTATTGGCGTTGTCCTTTCCTTTCACACAATGAAATCAGTAGTGGTGAGATGGTTTACAGTTTCTCTACAATAATACGAGGGTCAGTCAAAAAGTAATGCCTCCTATTTTTTTTTCTACGTTTAATTGTCAGGAAATTTAAATGCAATTACATAGGTTGAAAACCACAACATTGAGGATCATTTAGTCATTTTTCAATGTAATCTCCGCCCATCTCTACAGTTTTGGTCCATCTTTGAACAAGGGCATGTATCCCAGCACGGTAAAAATCACAGCTCTGCTTCCTAAGCCATTGACGCACGGATGTTTTGACGGCATACTCATCTTCAAAATGAATCCCACGATGAGCTTCTTTTAGTGGCCCGAACAGATGGAAGTCTGATGGTGCCAGGTCAGGGCTGTATGGGGGATGAGGCAAAACTTCCCATCCAATTTTGACAATCTCGTCAGAGGTGTGACGACTGGTGTGTGGTCTTGCATTGTCATGCAAAAGAAGAACATCTGCCATTGATTTTGTTGGGCGAACTCGCTGAAGACGTGCTTTAAGTTTTTTGAGGGTTGTGACGTATTGAACAGAATTTATTGTGCATCCCTGCTCCAGAAAATCAACCAGAATCACACCCTCTGTATCCCAGAAAACTGTTGCCATAACTTTCCCTGCCGATCGCACAGTTTTGAATTTTTTCTTCCTCGGCGAGCTTGTGTGACGCCACTCCATTGACTGCCTCTTTGATTCGGGTTCAAAAAAATGCACCCATGTTTCGTCCCCGGTCACAATTTTTTTCAGAAACTCATCTCCCTCCAAACGGAAGCGCTGCAAGTGTTGGGAGGCTATTGTTTTCCTTGCCTCTTTATTCTGATCGGTTAACATTCTTGGAACCCACCGTGCACAAACTTTTGAGTACCCCAATTGTTTAATAATCGTGATCACACTGCCTTTACTAAGAGAAATAATGCGACACACTTCATCTGCAGTCACCCGACGGTCACCACGAATGATGTCATCAACTTGCTGAATGTTGTGTGGAGTCACTGCACTCACCGGCCTGCCGCTCCGCATTTCGTCAGTCAACGGTGTTTGCCCTTCAGCTTCCTTACAACGACGAACCCATCGTCTAACAGTGCTGACATCCACTGTCACAACACCATACACCTTCTTCAGTCTTTCATGAATGCGTATGGGCGTTTCACCTTCTGCATTCAAGAATTCAATCACACAACGCTGTCTCAAACGAACATCGATGTCGGCCATCTTACAAACTTCTGCTGTGCTGCCACCTGTTGACGCAGAAAGTTACTACAGCAGTGGATTGCAGAAGAAGGTTTGAGGAATGGCGCCAAATTCAAATTTTTCACTTAACTTAATTTTTTTAAGTAGAAAAAAAATGGGAGGCATTACTTTTTGACCGACCCTCGTAATTTCATTCCGAGCCCCCAATAGCAGTAATGTAGGCTGCTATAAACGAAAAGTACTCAATCTGTTCGAACAGAACCACAAGTCCCACTGTCCACTTTGTTGTAACAGTTTTGTCATGGAATCACAGTTCGCCACATGTTCACTTACGACGATGTATACCTCGTAAATCGTACTCTCACAAATAATCGTATCACTTCCAGTTCACCAAATATAATCTTGCACCCTTGCACTATTACACAATACTCTTTGTCGAAATAAATCGGGGCGAAAAAGAATTCTCAAACGACCATATGGGTCACCCTCACTCAAGTGGGCTTAATCGCCACCCACTCTCCTAAACGACTGACCAACGATTGACCCCTGGCCAAGATGGCCTCTCGCTTATATAGGCTCGGACGTCAGCCCCCTGCTTATGCAGGTACAAATCTCACCAGTTAAGGTTACAAATTTTGATACATACATCCCTCGACGGAAATAAGTACTCCATCGGAACCGCCCTAAAAAGTACATCTTTTTTACTATGTTTCATTAATTTCTAGGATTTTTCTATCACCCTTAAATCAAGTTTTACTATTTGCAACATTTCGCCACGTAGCGCAAATTTGTTTGTTGACATCTGTGCTGCAATGTTTTAACATAGAACTGCATATAGCACCGTTTTTAGACGTAATCTATAGCGATCTACACATTGTGCTGCTCAAAATCTTCATATCTATAATAATTAATTAATTATGGGCGATAAATGTTAATAATAATTTGCAAACAATGAAACCTATCGCAAGTTAAGTGTATAGTATAACTTAATTAGTTTAAAATACTTGTGATTCCACGCAAAATATTATATAGTGCCGTTCTTTTACGTCATGAATTTTCTATTGAATTTTATAAAAAAAATTCCCACAAACTTTGTTTGTTGCTCTTTACGGGCTTAATTATTTATGAATCTTAACATATGACTACGGAACTCGACCCACTAAGACGAAAAGTTTTTAATGATTGCTCACTCATCCCTGTAAGATGTTATTTGCTATTTTTATTAATCTTTCAGTATTCGTGATATTAACCGATTTTGAGGTTACTATAACTTCTGCGTCTCGTGATTTGAAATAAAGATGGATCTTTCAGAAGGTGCATATTGCTGACCACAATCCACTGCCGCACCGCTCTTCACCGTATGTTACATAGTTATCGCGTAATGCGTGAAACCCAAACAATGCCCCAAGCTGCGGGCCACGTGGAGATATCCAACCGACCGTTGCAAATCTCGTGCGGGCGAGCCACGCGCTTCCGCGAATCGTGCACCATGTCGTGCGCTCGCTCTCCACAAAACAATCCTTGCATCCTACATCTATTCATCTGGTAACGGAGGTTTCTACCGTCACACGTACCATTCGCTTCTGCGGCGTGAAAATAATGATTGCTTACAGTCTCAGTGCTGGGAGGAAGTGCCAGGTCTACTGCGTATATGCTCTGCAGACCAGTATGAAGTGAATGAGTGAGAGTACTTTCCACTGCACCATTTATTAAGGCATCTTATCATTCCATTCGCTTCTGGAGCGGGGAAATAACGATTACTCACAGTCAAAGTGCGAATTTCAATTACAGTTTTTTTTTAAATAAATTCCTAGATTCCTCACGTAAAGCTGCTTTCGAGGGAAAGTTTGTATATACGTTGAACGATCTGGTAGCTCAGGTCCTATCGCAGCACTGTGTCGCTCTCCCATGAATAACGCATACCTCTGACCTTTCGATACGATACTACAGTGCATGTGTTGTTCGTAACTACTGTCAATATTTCTTCGGACATGCATGCAAGTCCGTAGGAACAGCCGTTACGAAATACATGAAACGTATTCGCAGTTGCGCCTATGAACAACCAACAGCTGTATAATGGAATAACAACAATGAAAATTTGTGCTGAACCGCGACTCGAACATGCTTATCGCGAGTGGTCGCTTTACCAATAGATGACCCATGATCGACTCAAAGCCAGACCCAGACGCATGGTTGACTACATAGGAAGCTTGGGCGTGGCCGTGAAGCGTGCTTGGATAGCCGAATGGTAAGGCGACCGCTCACGATAAATGAAAATCCGGGTTCGAGTTGCAGTCCGGCACAAAGTTTGTCATCATTATATAGCTGATGGTTGTCAATAATCTCAACTGCGAATACATTTCATGTATTCAACCATTCGTCCTGACTTTTATCGTACGCATTCAGCATCCCCTGCTACATTTGGTACGTGTTCCACATACTTGATTCGTGTTCTAGGATGCGTCTTACGAGTTTTATGTAACCAATCTCCTTCGTAGACTGATTACATTTTCCCATTATATTACAATGAATGGCAGTGTGCCACCTGCCTCATATACGACTGGGACTATACGATCTTTCTGTTTCTTATCCGTATAACTTGTTACACCCAGGTACTTTCGTGAGATCACTGGTTCCGTTTGTGACAGTCGTTACACAGAATGTATGATTTTTTTTCGGATTGTTAGGCACAGAGTTTTACATTTCTGAACACATGAAGCAATTATCTACCCTTCGCACTACTTTCAATATCATCAGTTCCTGACTGACTATTTATGTAGCTTTTTTTCAGTCAGCGCTTCAGTAATGTATCTCCATCATATGCGAAAAGTCTTATTTTACTTATTAATTTTAATTTTAATAAACAATCTAGAATTTACCTAGGTTTCAGTAGGGACAACCCAACCTAGTTAAGAATAACAGTAACTACCGTTTGTCCATAGTGGACATCGTCAAGCTAAAACTACAAATCCACAAATTATCGTCAGACCTAGATAAATTCTAGGTAAACGAAGCAACTGAGGCTGTTGATTATTAAAATTAAAATTAATATTTATACAGTTGCTGACAGGGCCGCGAAATGTTGAAGATATTCTTATTTTACTGTTGGGGCATTGTCATGTCATTGATATACAACATAAACAACAAGTGTCACAACACACTTCCCTGAGGTACGCTTCAAATTACTTCTACATCTATTGACAAGGCTCTACACAAGCAATAAGGGGCGATCAAAAAGTTCGAGGACGTTGCTGCAGCTTGTATCCAATGTAGCACGACCCCGATGCGGGTATATAAGCATCGACTGTAGACAAGCGATCAGTGTGGCGTTTGTGTCTTTCCGACGTACTTGCGGTGAATGCGGAAACGTGAACTATGGCGAGGTTATTACCAAACACGTACAAATAGGACTGTCTTGTTGTTATTCTTTTCGTGGCTACCCAAGGACAAACACCGGTAGATATCTGAGAATGAAGAATGTGTATGGTGCATCATGTCTGTCAACAACCGCAGCTCTGGAATGTAAGCGGCGACTAGGGCCACTGTTGATTCATGATAACGCACGTCCACATATCGCAAATGTCGTAACTTAGTAGTTCCGCCAACACAAGCGGGACTCTCGAGCACCCGCCCTATAGTCCCGGTCTCTCCCCATGCGAATATCGCGGCTTCGGGCTCTTTTCGAATTTTTTTTTTTTGAAAAAAAAAGAAGACCTTGAAGGGTTGACGATTCACGTCGGACGAGGTCGTGGAGCTGGCCGTTGAGGAATTCTTCAAGCAGCATGACACGCTGTATCACCAAACGGATATCGTCAACCTGTTGCGGTGCTCGGATGATTGCCTCAATCCCCATGCCGATTTTTCCAGACTGGCATGCCGACTTTGCACTGCACGGCCTTCCATTAGAAACTTCTTGATTGCCCCTTATAATATGCGGCGTTTTTCCTACCAAGAAACTCTCAAATCCATTACCAAATATCCCTTGATGCCCTAACTGATGTGTTATTGACACACCTGTTCCAATGGTTCAAATGGCTCTGAGCACTATGCGACTTAACTTCTGAGGTCATCAGTCGCCTAGAACTTAGAAATAATTAAACCTAACTAACCTAAGGACATCACACACACCCATGCCCGAGGCAGGATTCGAACCTGCGACCGTAGCGGTCGCCCGGTTCCAGACTGTAGCGCCTAGAACCGCACGGCCCCTTCGGCCGGCTGACACACCTATAACTGTATCTCTATCTATATGGTTACTCTGCAGTGCACATTTAAGTACCTGACTGCGTACATCGAACCGCCTTCAGAATGCTTCCCTAACGTTTCACTGTCGCACAGCGCGTGGGGAAAACGAAGAAAAAAAAAAAAACTTTTCGCTCGAGCTCTGATTTCTCGTATTTCATTACGATATTCATATCTCCCTAAGTAGGTGGGCGTCAACAAAATATTTTTATATTCTGGGGAGTAAGTTGGTGATTGAAATTTCGTGAAAGGATGTTGCTGCATCGGAAAACGCCTTCGTATTAATGATTACCACTTCACGTCGTGCATCAACCCGTGACGCCCTCTCACCTCTTTCGCTGCAATACGAAATGAGCTGCCGTTCTTTGAAGTTTTTCAATTTCCATCGAAAATCTACCTAGTAGGAAACCCATTTCACGCAGCAGTACTCCATAAGAGGATGGACAAGCTAGTGTAGGCGGTCTCTTTAGAAGGCCTGCTCCTTTTTGACAAGAAATATTGCATCTGCCTGACTGCTGCATATACAAATGGCAGTAATAGCGCGTACACATGATGTAAATGGGCAACGCATCGGCGAAGCTGTTATTGCTACCTAGGTGATTCATGTGAAAAGGTTTCCGACGTGATTTTGGTCACACGATGGGCTTTAACAGACTTCGAACGCGGAATGATAGTTGGAGCTAGACACATGCGACATTCCATTTCGGAAATCGTTAGGGAATTCAATATTACGAGATCCACAGTGTCAGTAGCGTGCCGAGAACATCAGAGTTCTGGGATTACCTGCCGCCATGGACAACGTGATGGCCAAAGGTCTTCACTTAACGACCGAGAGTATTGGCGTTTGCATACAATTGTCACTGCTAACAGACAAGCAACATTGCGTGAAATAACCGCACAAATCAATGTAGGGTGCATGACGAACGTGCGGCGAAATTTGGCGTTAATGGGCTGTGGCTGCAGACGACCGACGGAAGTGCCTTTGCTACCAGCGCGATGTCGCCTGCAGTCCTCGGGTCGTTACCATACGGGTTAGATCCTTGAAGACTGGAAGATAATGGTCTGGTCCGATGAGTCCCGATTTCCGACGGTAAGCTGATGGTAGGGTTCCAGTGTGGCTCAGACCTAAGTTGTCAACAAGGAACTCTGCGGGCTGGTGGTAGCTTAATAATGGTATGGGCTATGTTTACATAGAACAGATGGAATGGACTGAGTCGTCTGGTCCAACTGAACAGATCATTTTCGGGAAACGATTTTGTTCAGCTACCTGGAGACCATTTGCAGCCATTCATGGACGTTATGTCCCCGAAGAATGATGGAATTTTTATGGACGACGATGGGTCACGTCATCCGGTCACAATCGTTCGCGGTTGGTTTTTAGAATATTCAAGGCAATTCGAGCGAATCATTTGTCCACTCAGATTGTTCGACATGAATCCCACCCAACATTTTCGCAACATAATCGAGAACGTGCAATTAGGAATGGCTATAGAGGGAACTTTGTAACGCACCATAACGTCTTCAGCCTGAAAAAAGCGCGTCACATATTTGTATCACCTCCACTTACTATCGATTTTTACGTTCATGGAGAATGAAGAGCTTGTTAAGTTTTTTCAACAGTTTTATTATATTTTTCTGTTAAAATGTTGTAGATGTGGGACACCTAATGGTCGAGAAAAGCTGAGTCTTGTCAAGTCAACGAATTTGCTACGCCCAGCCGACTGCTGAATCGCGGCGTGCGGCAAAGATAACAGCTATGATGCAGCTGGCCACTAAGAAAGTTTGCCGGCGACTGCTGAAAAGAAACGCTTATTGTTAAAGTGAGAATTAGCCTAATATGTTTGTTCGCAGATAATAGTTCTTGGATTGTCATTTCACATTATTAGTGTAATATCAGAGTATTGTTCGAGTAGCGAGCGTCGAGAGAAAGTAACTCAAGAGTGTGATGAGATCGGCTCACACGTACGATACATGAATTAGTCTGCAACGGGAATAGGACTCATCCGTTCAAAGTAGTTCTAAGTCGGTCAGAAAGCTATCTTGAAAAGATTATCGAATTGTATAGAAAATGAATATTTTGCCGATATTGGTAGATTATAGAAAAAATGGTTCAAATGGCTCTGAGCACTATGGGACTTAACTTCTAAGGTCATCAGTCCCCTAGGACTACTACTTAAACCTAACTAAGCTAAGGATATCACACACATCCATGTCCGAGGCAGCATTCGAACCTGCGACCCTAGCGGTCGCGCGGTTCGAGACTGTAGTGGCTAGATCCGCTCGGCCATCCCGGCTGGCGGTAGAATGAAGACTCGCCAGGTGTAGGAAAAGCTCCGATTTATTAAAGTGTGAGACTAGTTTCTCCTATTGTGAATAATGGTGCGTTGTGTTGTTCAATAGCCACTCGTTTGTAGGCGAATCGTTTTTCAATAATTTTGGGACATTTTTCGTTGTATGGTGTATGTGAAGGGACGAGTTCACGCGAAGTCGTTTAGTTATTTTGTAATTGAGGATTAAATCACACATTAAGGGAAAGTAGCGTTGCAGTGTGTTATTGTGGTTGTATAGGTGTATACATGCACTGAGGAATAGTGACTTAGCGATATTTCGTTAAGATTTATTGTGTGATTTTGGCATGAGGGTCGCAATATAGTTAATAGCGTAAGTCTCGATAGATGCACAGAACGTGTAGTCCACATTAAAGAGAGCGGTCGTCCTACGTAATAGCCATTTATTGATAAACAATCGCATGTTTACTGAGAAATTGATGGCTTATTCCTAAACGACAAATCAAAAACCTTTTATTAGAGAATACGGTAATTCTCTCTAAAAGAGATCATCGAGTGCTTGGTTTTAGGTTTTAAGTGTCAGTGGGTCGCGGAAGTCAACGCCTGATGTGGTTGAGTTTTGTTTTATTATTTGAAGTTCATATAGTTGAAAAGTGGGGGTGAAATGAAGCTTTTTTTTTAAATATTTCCGCTTAGTTGGGATTTGGAAGGAGCTTCAGCACTCGTAAAGTAAAACGCTGACTTGTACCCGTAGGCAATTAAGTGCAGTAAATAAAGAGTTAACGGTTGTGAACTGTAAAAGTCAGCACCTGACTTGTCATTTATCCCTAAACCATCACAAAAAGGTAATAATGAAATGCTTTTTTTGAAAGTAGACTAATATCTTGAATATATCTGTTCACAATAAAGTAAATCCAAAGGCAAATAAAGTAAAAAACGGGAATTTTGGTAAAAGCGAAGTTCAAAGAAATGAAATAGAAGGAATAGTATTTTTCAGGTAATAACTTGCAAAGGAGACAAAGGTAATTGATGTTTATTTAGTCAAGAAAAGCAAGTTTACTGGTAAGTGATTAATTATAAATGAAAAGTTATTTCATTTAATTCTAAAAGGTTGAGATAACCGAAATAGTTTATGACGATAAAATTTCAATAGAGTCAATGATATTATTCTACCAAGGCTCTGCTTATAGAGGTTATCGTTGATTGACTACGAGAGATAATATTAAATTATATCTTTGTGTTGTGAATGTATTCTCCAATTTACGTAAAAAATTTAAAGTTCACACTGATTGAGTGTAAATGCGATTATTCGTCAAGCTTTAAAAGAGGTGTAACCAAAAGAGGCAACGGATCTATATGACCTATTCGTCACTTGTATTAGAAGGCTATCGTTTCTGGTACCGGTACCTATGTTGTTGAGAAAGTGTTTACTTGTGTTATCAGAGTACACTTCGTAAGTTTCACCATAGTTTGATGTTTTCGGTAGAGTAAATACATAATCTCTACTTCCCGTAGACTCTCGCATTTACTATTTTTTTCTGATGACTCATACTAGCTTTGATGGTAGTTTATCTTTCGAACCTAGTGAACTCTGATCAGATGCGTTGTTGTAATTTTTGGAAATTTGTTAAAAGTACTATGGGACCAAACTGCTGAGGTCTTTGGTCCCTGGGCTTACACGCTACTTAATATAAATTAAACTAACTTACACTAAGGACAACACACACACCCATGCCCAAGAGAGAACTCGAGCCTCCTATAGGGGGAGCCTAGGCAAGGAGCCCCAGACCGCACGGTTACCCCGCGCGGCGTGTTGTAATTAACAAACAGATAACTACCATTGTCCCCATTACACCACTAAAAGCGTTATTGTGCCCATACTTTTGTACATAGTGATGTCGTAGAGGGCTCCAGTGTGATCTATAGCGTGAGAAGCTGAATATCAAATCGTACTTGATATCGTTGTGTTAGTACAGACGATTATTTCAAGTCCCACAGATTATGTCGTAGTTATAGTCTTGTCAGTACAACTTGTAGTATTACGAGAGTGAGCTACATTGACTGATGTTATTTTTCACCTACATATTGCAGTGCTGTTAGAGCCTGTTCATGGATTGTATCTCCTACGAGTGACTGGTATCTAAAGGGTGGTGTAGTACAAC
The DNA here is from genome assembly GCF_023897955.1 of Schistocerca gregaria. NCBI lineage: Eukaryota > Metazoa > Arthropoda > Insecta > Orthoptera > Acrididae > Schistocerca > Schistocerca gregaria. The sequence continues at coordinate 416,149,728 of NC_064925.1, read as the reverse complement.
TTCCAACGACTTATTGAGACCATGACATTTGGAGTTGCTGCACTATGCCGAGCAAAACAAGGTCCTACACGATATTAGGAGGTATCCCATCACTTTTATTGTTGTTGTTGTTGTTGTTCTTGTGATCTTCAGTCCTGAGACTGGTTTGATGCAGCTCTCCATGCTACCCTATCCTGTGCAAGCTTCATCATCTCCCAGTACGTACTGCAACCTACATCCTTCTGAATCTGCTTAGTGTATTCATCTCTTGGTCTCCCTCTACTTTTTACCCTCCACGCTGCCCTCCAATGCTAAATCTGCGATCCCTTGATGCCTCAGAACATGTCGTACTAACCGGTCCCTTCTTTTTGTCAAGTTGTGCCACAAACTCCTCTTCTCCCCAATTCTATTCAATACTTCACCATTAGTTATGTAATCTACCCATCTAATCTTCAGCATTCTTCTGTAGCACTTTTGTCACCTCAGCGTAATTTGTAATAAGTAAATAAGAAAAATGGATGACTTGGATCGCCTTCTTGGGAATTGCACACAAGTACGAGACGAAAGTGTAGCTGCTACTAAAACACCTCTCCATCGTTTGGGATCTTTAAGTGACAGCAGATTTCGTAAGAATTCATAAAGATGTTGCTAAGAGCAATAATTTCATACTTGTTTGGATCTAGACCAATTAGTAACAAAATAATAACGCCGCAAACCACTGATGCATGGTCAGGTTCAAATTGCTCTGAGCACTATGGGACTCAACTGCTGTGGTCTTCAGTCCCCTAGAACTTAGAACTACTTAAACCTAACTAACCTAAGGACATCACACACATCCATGCCCGAGGCAGGATTCGAACCTGCGACCGTAGCAGTCGCACGGTTCCGGACTGCGCGCCTAGATGCATGGTCAGGGGCAGGAGCCCAACAATGTCGGCACTGCTGCTCTAAATGAAAGCAAACACGCAACCCAGGTACCGTTCATGCATTCGTTATTAGTAAGTCTATATCTAATGGTCAAAACGCTCACCTTGAACAGTGGTTCATGCTATAAAGCAATTTATGACACACAATATTGCACACGGTATTTCACCTGCACTTGACCCAGAACCGGCATTTTATATCTTCAGGAGTCATTGGTGTTTCTTATTAGATCTCTTTTTTTGCTGCAGAGCGAAAGCCAAAAGTGTGAGTATACAGACAGTTTTGTGTTTTCCGAACGTCACATCCAAAGATCCCCAAATCTTTTGTTAAGAACGTCTCTTATTTGCGCGAAACAGGCGGAACATAGATCATGTTGGTAGCACATGGGTTGCCTTACATCCTATAGGGTGTTTTTCTATGACAGCGGCAGGCATCTGTTACGAGATGTAAATGCTTCTGGCTATTTCGAGTTATATCAATAAAACAGGAACTAAAGAAGCTGTTCGCGAAATAATGTAATGATTAATTCGACCATGCTCCGTAAGCGATATTTCACCAGCAAACAAAATCGTGGGCAGGAGAGCAACATCACTTTCCAGTTTTCATAGATACCGTTCAAGAACCGTAACCAATTGTGAGAGTCAGTGCCATGAATCAGTTGATGAAGCGAAATGTGAAAAGGGTGAAATGCACTGGAGTGTAATATTCGCAGAATTCTCCTTTGGTTGATCAAACTCACACATTCAAGTAGCTTGGTAGCGACATGTCGATTTTTTGTTAGCACTGTTTAAATGTTATTTTTTGAAATACACGACACAGAACTTTTTGAATGAACTTTTGTTAATAAAGCTCTGTTCCTCGCATTTCAAAAAATACGTTATTGCTGTTGTAAGTCCCATGCAAAAAACGTTCTTTTATGTGTTAGTTCAATTCTTCTTATTAGTTGCGGTTCGTTTTCGATGGCGTATTTAATTCTTCACCCTTCCAGTTACGTCATTTTTTTTTTTTAAAAAAATAACGCTTGCAATGAAAGACCGTATGGCATTAGCACGATCCAAATACCGCACCGGATACAACTCTACCCCTACTCAAATATTATGTGTATTCGAAATTAACAAAAGCCCTACCGACTTTTTCAATTCACCTATACATTGTAAAAGTCTGAAAAGTTGGATTAGCAGAGTACAGATCTATGTACTTCATTTCCACAGGTAAACACTTGAGGTACGTGTTTGCTACGATTTGGTATAACAGGATAGAAATTTGTGGTATCTCTTCTTCTGACGGTAGAATAGTGGTTTACGGCACCTTTCATCAAGTTCCACACGTCTTACCGTCCAAGTCCCCTTCGAAGGCTCTTTTAAATCTACAGAAAAATTTGTAGTTCCATGAAAAAGCAACGTCGGTGTCGTAGTTCGTTGGCTTTAAATGGTAGAAAATACTTGTATCGGTCAGATGTAACTTTAAGAAAATGATAAATCGATGTATTTACTATTTCGGAATATATTTCAAGTGTCCCTTAGTAGCTGTCTCACCCTGTGTGTGGGTGTGGATGCGAAATCATCGGACCCCGTTATTTGCGCATGTATATGATAACTACTGCTCTGTAAGTTTAGAGTGTAACTATAAAAGTGATCGTTGTATCTCGCAAAATGTCGTCGAGGTATGAACAGAATTAGCCTACTGCAGTGATTGCCTAACGATTTTGGACTAACAATATTGTGAATAAATGTAAGGAAGTGATGGTAATGATGACGAAATGAAGTAAGGAAGGATGGGTTTTACATCACGTCAACTTAGAGATAATTAGAGACGGAGCAAAAGCTCGGATTGTGTCAAGGATAAGGAAGGAAACCTGACGTGCCCTTTCCAAAGGAACCATCCTGGAATTTGCCTGGGAGATTCAGGGAAGCCACGGAAAACTTAAATCTGGATAGTCGGACGGGGGTTTGAAGCGTCGTCCTCCCGAATACGAGTCCAGTGCTAATCACTGCGCCACCTCGCTCGGTATAACGATGACGGTAGTCTATTGCATTTTACTTCTTGTGTTATCATCATTTCTGATCAAATTGTGATCGTCGATAACGTAATTGTTTACCATTTTTAATTTTATTATGACCTGTTTCTTAAGCCATGAAAGAGTGGAAAAGGTTACAACATGTTTGAAATAAATAATCTACGACACGTTTCTCACAATCATTCACAAAAATACAAATAGTTTGTTTCAAAAAGATTCATCTGTAGTCATAAGACTATATTTTTTATACAACCTTGGCATGTTTTTTGCAAACACGCTTAGGATCAACAGGCTCATTCACCTTTCTCAGTACCCATACTTTTGCTGTCATGTATAGAGTTACTGAATTCACTGATTTTGAGATATGGTGTCGCGCCTAACCCAAGGGAAAACACGTAGATAGCCATTCACAAATCGCTACCAACAAAATAAATAACTTTGAGATCAGGTGACCTTCGAGACCAATAATAAAATGCGAGATCCAAAGGCCCATTACTGTCGATCCATCACTGACGCCGTATTATCTTCGAAAATCACTGCGCACAGCTCTAACCGAGGTGCATTAAAGTATGTCTCATGTATCAGGCTTCATTCATAGAAGATTTAGAATGTTCTGAAACCTGAAGAATGTGCTTGAAACCACTACGTATATTACTGCCTTAGAGTTCCACTTAACTAAAAGCGAAGGTACAAAGAAGAACATGACTTTCTTACGTCCTACACGATATATTGTACTGGACGCATATGAACTGAATAACCCTAATGAGCTCTGAATCAGTATGTGTCCGACGTGACGTAATCATTGATCAGCTGCAGCCAATTCAAGTCTTGTACTATAGTTACTGCTCCTGCAGTGGTGGTCAATTTACTTGGGCAAGGCTCTAAGATTTTATGTTGCCGAAGCCAGATCATTTTTTTTAATACGCACGTAATTACATGTCGCCAACTTAATAGTCTTTTGATGTTAATAAAGAATTAATCAACTAAAGCTTTAATTAAAATTTCCCTTTGCTTCGTCTAGAAAAAGTTAGGGACCTGATGGACATGTAATTACCATGCTTGTAATGGAAAAGTACGATTTGATCATAATTTTGCTAACAGAGACCAATTTTTTCACCACTGTGCTACGTTACTTTCGTTTGGATATACTGCAACAGTAGTACACACGTTTTCAGGAATTTTCCACATTTTTCGTCTGATTTTAATGTTTAATGGGGATATATCTTTCCTATGAGCGAATGGAAGCTTTAATTATGCTGCAAACCCAGTATATCGATGTAATGATTGCTTGATACTGGTTACTGGTAAAAGTGCCGGCATACACATGACTACAAATTTTCTTCCTGTTTCCTCCACTCTTCTAGACATATTTTCTTACGTTATTTATACATTTAATATTCCGTATTCCTCTCCGCAGCCAAGGTTCAGAGCATTACATATAATTATACCTTTTCTTCTTCAGTGTACAATTTTCTGAGCCATATGTAACTACACTCTAAATAAGTAACTATGTAAATCTTTCTTAAACCAATTTCTGTTGCTATTGTTTTCTATAACCTATATATTTTTATAATTTTTTGCTTTTCATATTCTAAGCTTAAAACAACGGTATAGCTTACTTCTGCATAATTTAAGGAATGTACTGTTCAAGTTTCTTTCCCAGCACCTTTATATTTATTGGATTGTGTGTCTTTTCATTACTTTTGTATTGGGTGTGTTGAAAAGCACTTCAGATTTTTCCCTTCTTTTTCTCATAGTCTCCATTAATTTCCCCATTAACTCGTCTGTTGTCTTTTTTGGTTCCCAGAAAAGAATTTTGAAACCTGTCGGGACCGAAGTTGTGATACCTTACGTATATTTATTGATTTAACAGGTTCTGTGGGATCATGAGAACCAACGATGAGGGAAGGAGTAACAAGTAGTTTACAGAATGCTCATAGGGAGTTTGTAAACAAATAATTGACGAATTAGTAAAATACGAAAAACAGTCAGTATACGAATAAATAACACACCACAAAGAAAAAAGTTCAACTACGACGAAGAACAGCTCGACAGACTAGATGAAGTATGACTCAAGGAAGTTTATAAACTTAGGTTTGAATAACTGGTACGATACTACAGTGCCTGTGTCATTCTAAATTTCGATGCAAAGTTCCTTTGGACACACATAAATAAGCAGTGCTGCGACTACAGCCATTAAGAAATACATTACAAGTATTCGCGTTTGGGAATATGAACAACATGAGCTGTAGAACGGAGTGACCACAATGAAAATTTGTGCCCGGAGATAACACGAATCCGTTGCGAGTGGTCGTCTTACCATTTGGCCATCCGCACACGACTCAGAGCGTCGTTAGCCTCGCATCTGGAACCTGTACTCGTGCATCCATTGTGTATATTCCCTTATATGTGAAACATTTTACTTCAAAGTCGTTTGCCCAGTGTCGGCGGATAAATACGATATTGCAGTGCCTGTGTTACTCTAAATTACACAGGCACTGTAATATCGTAGTTATCTGACTGCATTGCGCAAGGGACTTATAAGTAAAATTTCTCACCTGTATGGGAATATACATAATGGATGTAAGAGCACAGGTTGCAGACGCAGGGTTGAAGTTTAGGTTTGGCCGTGAGTCACGCACGGCTGGACAAATAGTAAGTCGACCGTTCGCGACAAGCGGGAAATGCAGGTTCAAGTCCCGGTCCAGCACAAATTTTCATTGCCGTCATTCTGTTTTGCAGTTATGGTTGCCCATATTCGCAACTGCGAATACATTTAATGTATTGAATAACAAGTTTTAGCATCACTTTTTTTCAATTCTAGAAGCACACAGAAATAAAAACTTGTTGAATAGCGCACGCCGGCTGGAGTGGCTGAGCGATTGTAGGCGCTACAGTCTGGAATCGCGCGACCTCTACAGTCGCAGGTTCGAATCCTGCCTCGGGCATGGATGTGTGTGATGTCCTTAGGTTAGTCAGGTTTAGGTAGTTCTAAGTTATAGGGGACTGATGACCTCAGAAGTTAAGTCCCATAGTGCTCAGAGCCATTTGAACCATTTTGAATAACGTACATTTTTTTTCTGTGCCATGCTTAATGAAGTGTTATCCAAGTGTATATCATTTACACGTCTTACATGTTGCTGTTTCTTACGATTGGTTCAATTTTATCAACAGCAATTCCCACTATAGAATATAAGTAGAGGGATGGAGAGATGACAGAGATGGAATTCAAAGGAACTTGAACAACACCCTCACCAAGTTCACGAGCTGACAATGCAGATCAGTTTGATAGCCCGTTTCCGACCTCAGACTATTCTTGATGAGTGCTCAGAATTGTCCCCAAATGGGACACCATACGAGATAATAGAGTGACAGTAATGAAAGTAAACTAGTCTTTGTGTTTCATCGTCAGGGACAGAGCAGATCATTCTTATTGGCGAGATAGCATCATTCAATCTCTCCTCGGGATCTTCAAGCGGTAATTCAGAGAATGTCTTCGCACTACTCTCAGCCCAAGAAATTTAAAATAATCGACATCCCTGAGTTACCACCTTCGGTAATTAAAATAGCCACTTTTACAGAAGATGAGTGACAGAAATGTAGGCATTTCGTTTTGTTCCTGTTAAGAGTTAATCTGTTGTCTAATGCCACATGCTGATATTAAGGGTTACCCTGTTAGATACCTCATTAAATTCTGCGTCTCTCATTGTAACACTTGTATCATCTACAAAGATAAACTTTTTCTTATGTTGACGTTTCGTGACAGATCATTGATATATTGATATATGTTACGAGAAGCAATGGACCAAGAGCTTAACCCTACGGCACCCCACACCTTACACGATCCTGGTCATATTCAAATTTCTTCTCTCTCTCCCTTTTTTTTAATCATTGTTGAGTTTTTTCCCTTATTCCCATAGTGTTTCAACTTATGCAGAAGTGACACCATACGGAGTAATAGAGTGACAGTAAGCAAAGTAAACAAGCCTTTGTGTTTCATCGTCAGGGACACAACAGATCATTCTTATTGGCGAGATAGCAGCATTCAATCTCTCCTCGGGATCTTCAACCAATACAGTTAAGCGCATTTTTAAAGCAAAGAATATACTGATTACTCTCAACCAATCGTTTAACCTTACTAATGCTTCACACCCAAAAGAATAAATAACATTTTTCTCCCAAAGCCTAACTAGGAGTCTGAAAGCAAATTATATGTATTGAGATGTGACAGTACACTCCCATTCATTACGTTCTAAAAATCGTTTGGTAACACTAGCAGCATATAAAATGACGGGGAATTGTCTATGTTATTCACCATTTTATATAGTAGCTGGACTAACGAGTATTTCTGTCTGTCAAGAAACTTACCACTCTTGGAAGATATAGTGCGCAGGTGATTCAGTACAGAACTAATAAACTATCCAGTCACATTAATTTCACCACCACAGCCCACGTTCAACATCAATGTTCAATTAGTACTCACAGACGCCAGGCACAAACTAGCGGTGGAGGGTATATATGCTTGATGGCGGGAAGCGGAAAACAGTGTAGTCTTTGTCGTAATGCGGAAACGGAGTGGTTTATCTGACGTCCAAAAGAGCGTGATCATTGGCTTTCATTCTCATGTTACAGGCATTTTCGAAACGCCTAACTTTGTAAACTGATGGTATGCCGCCGACGTTGAAGTATACTATGCGTGGCAAACTGGTGCTATCCAATACCGGCACTAAGGTAACTGTGGTGCACCGAAGTCCATAGATGACAGGGGTGAAAGGTTACAGCAGAGATGTGTACAAGAGAACAGACGTGCAGTTGTTGAGCAACTGGTCTCCCAGATGAACAAAGCGCCTAGTCCATGCATGAATGCATGCATCGGTGATGGATCCTGGAATTTGTAGGCCAGTGTCGCAAATGGACGTCCCCTGAGTAGCGAAAGGTGGCCTTTTCAGATGAATCACGTTCCATGCTCCATCGGACCGATAGCCGTTGGTGTGTACAGCGTGAAACGCCTGAAGTAAACATCCTATAACAATCATCGGAGCCTTATGGTCTGGGAAATGGTTTTGTGGCATTCCTTTAATTGATATCGCCATTATAGAAGGCACAATGGATCAAAACAGGTATGTGTCTACCCTTGGGGAGTGCGTCCATCCCTACATTCAGTCTGTTTTTCCTCTACACGATTGCACCTACAATGCGACGTGTCACACAGATCAAAAGTGCACATACGTGGTTAGAAGAGCACCAAAATGGGTTTATCGTACTTCTATGGCCACCAAACTTCCCAGATTTAAACCCAATCGAGAATCTATGGGACCACCTCGATCAGGCTGTTAACGCCATGGATCCTCGACCGAGAAATCTATGGCAGCTGGTCCCGGAGCTGGAGTCGGTATGGCTCCACATTCCTGTTCCTGCCTTTCAGAACCCCACTGATTCTCTTCCTGCATGCCTCGCAGTGTTCCGCATTGCAAAACGTGGTTATTCCGGCTTTTGACAGGTGTTCACATGAATGTGACTGGAAAGTGCACTGACATTCAGAATACTACTTGAAGTATCATAATACCCATGGGACTATTAAGTAACTGAATTACATCTTTGCTTTTCATGCAACTGTATGTGATTTAGTTGTCTCACAACATCATCTTTGGAGAGTTCAACATATTTACTTCTACCACTCAAATTTTGTTTATCTTACGGACTGACTACAAGACGTGATTTTTAAGTATTTTACACAACTCTCGTGGATCAGTAACAGTTTCATTTGCACACGCGAGACATACTATATGTTGATCACACACATTCAGCCCTGATACTTCTTCCACGACAGACCATATAATTTTGATTTTGTCCTGTGACGATTCTATCCTTTTTGTTTAATATATTTTTAGCTTGTCAGATAACATTCCTGAACACTTCACAACACTGCCTGTAATAAACTCTTGTTATTGGGCTCTGAGTATCCTTCATAATAAGCTATAGGTCCCATTTCCTCATACGTGATGTTCTAATATCATTAATTATCCAAATCGGTTCCTTATTACTACTACATATCTGTCTTGAATTTTTTGAGTGGGAAAGAATTATTAAAGAAAGGTCCGAATAACTATTATTTTTGTACTCCAGGTCGTCTGTATTTCAGAAGTCTTTCCAAGTTAATCCTTCGAGACTGAATTTAAATGCATGCAAGTAGACTAATATTTCTCAACATCTTTACTACTGTGTTTCCTATCTGTGTTATCTGTGGATCGCCGTCTGACAGGCCGCTACTCATGTTTCTCAGACTGTGCGCATCAACTAGGAAACAGTCTATTAAGATGTTGTTTACGATAGTGCTGCTGTCTCCCTGAACTCACCTTGCGCATTGTAACTAGAAAAGAGTCTATGAATATATTGGCCATAATGATGCTACTGTTACAGTGATCTGCATACTGTCTGTAACAGGTTGTAAAAATTCAAGTAAATGTATTAACGTTTTTGTCTCTGGCGAATCAGTCAAAAAATAAAACCTTCGCAGAAAATAATCTCACGTGCATCTTAAGAAGTGAGTTTAGCACAGCGTCGGGTCTGGAGAAGTAAATGTTGCATTGTGAACTGGTGAATATGTAGAAGCTTAAAATAAAAAGGTTTCTCATTGAAATTCGAACTGTTCAGCGTAACCTTAAAATATTTGGTCTCTATAGTGTTTTGATATATTAACTTTTTTTTAATGAGACGTTAAATTTATCATAAATGGCAACTTTTCCTTTCTGCAACGAACTTATTTAGAAGTCGTAACAAAGGAAGTTATAGGATTTTATCGCTTTGTAAATAATGCTCTAGGATAAAAATAATGTCACTGTCGAGATCCATTAGCAAATCCTCTACTTTTCCTTTGATTTTCCTAATATTTGGAGTAGATAGGCTTACTGTAACTTCTGATCTGTTATCCCCAATTTTATTGATCTTGTTCGAGGAATCTTTCTCAAGCAAGATATCTGACTTCATCGGAGAAGGTCTATCCCCTCAGACGTTATCACCGGAATTTGGCCCTGAGTGAACACAGATCGACCTACAAAGCTGTTGGTTATGAATTCCACCAAGCACTTCTTCCGAATTAAATTGAGATGTGCATTAGACTTTTTGACGCTGTCGACTGCCACCATCGAAATCTGTGCCTTGGCAGTAGACATTATCGCGTCCCTTGACTTCCAGCATTGTTAAGATGGGGTTAATAGTAAGACTGCAACAGCTGTACAGAGCAAACAGAGGGAACATCCTGGCCCTGAGTTTGCGTAGCGGTGCAAGTCATCACCTAAATAATAAACATATTCCCCACCAAGAATATTCCCAGCTCCCCTTATTATCACTACCTTATCTAGTCTATGATAAAATCATTACACAAGCCCACCGCCTTGGTACTGCTTACCTAACGTCTCCTGCAACTGAGGACCTACACTGCACTGCCTAGCAGCAGAATATTCTTCTTCTTAATATTGAAATCTAACACAGTACCGTAGCTAGCTAGTTTGGCACGCAGTACTCTGTTCTAAACTGTCATTCATCCACTCCCACCAACCAACAAAGACATTAAATAATGTTTATTGTAGGAGGTGAATGTTTTGATACAAGTGATAAGTAAACAAAATATAATATCAACTACTTTGTAAACCATTTTTATGAATGGAAACATGGAAAACTAATTTTTATAAGTAACATAGTGAAGCAGTACAAGTAACAAATAAATCTTAGTGATCGGTGACTTTAACAAGTAAATTGGAAAGTCTTTCTCTGCTGCAAACTCTGAAACTGCGTCCTCAAAATCAATACTTGTAGCTCCACTATTTTCGACTGACGAATCTGCCGAACTGTAGAGTCGTGCTTGACACATAGTGGATCTAGGTGAGTTTTAATAAATCGAATGAAAGTATATGGCTCGAGAGTCCTTTTTCTCAAACATGTATTATGCATATATGTAGACTGAAACGACGAGGAGAGAGGAGTGCTAAGGTTGTCCGTGGAGGTATACAAAGCCACTGTGCTAATGTGCAGTAATTGTTAGAGCAACTGCCTAGTGAGCACGAGAGATGAGTTCAAATACTGGCTTTGGTATAAATTTTAATTTGTCTCTTGTCTCCCTACATAATTGTTAATTGGTTTGTGTTTGGAAATCTCGTCTGACCCGACACTACTGAAGCACACAAAAGAAATCTTAATGTAAAAATGTGGATTCGATAACGAACTTTGAGAATCTTAAAGATAACCAACCAAGATCTTCCTTTTGAACTTTGTCAGCTTGCAGAAATTTCAGATTTGAAATTTCTGCAAGGATATCATATCCAGAAAACTCATCATAGTAGTCCAAAAAAGTCATGGGTACATTTTCTGAGGTTTTAACCAGAGTACTGGGCTCTAAAACAACAAAACGATCTGCTATACATTTCATTGTTTTGCAAAATGTGTCGGTAACTTGTCAATGGACTCTAACATTACCCTTCTCAGTTCCTGGTCTTAAGCCAGCGTTTCGTCTGCAGCCTACGCATCGTTATCTTCATCTTGATATTTCTATTTTGTCGACAGGATTGACCGTCTCGGCACGTGTCCTCCAAAAATTGAAGTGCTTTGTCAACAAGATAACTTATCTTGCCCTTCAGAAATAGGGTTTCATCTTCGCAACATACATTTAGGAGCTGACTCCAAGAAACTATAAATTTTTTGAAGCATCATTAACTTCTATGGCATTAACCCATAAGTAAATATAATAAATTAAAAAAAGAAACAAGAAATCACTCAATAGAGCAAAGAGCAGCTCTCTGGTATCTAAATCTTCCGAAGGATCAGATAGCTCCTCAGAGGCGTCAACAACCTTGTTAAAGCACCGGAGCACAGGTTGAATAGCTTCCTAATTATCACTCAATCATGTATTTGAAAGTCTCTTACCGTCACTCCAGCATTTTCAGAAGGCTCAACCACCTGTAGGCAGAACAGCTTCTTAATTATCACACCATAACGTATCTGAAAGTATCTTAATGTAACTCCAGTATTTTCAGAAACCTCAGCCACCTGTAGGCAGAATCTGTGTGAAACCAAAACAAACTTCCTAAAACGATAATAAAGAGGTTATAATATTTATGTTATTTCCTTAACAATTCCACTCAGAAATGAAAGAAATTTATTTTGTGCAGTGGGGGGTAAATAGCTTGTAAATATTGTGCTCGATTATGACTGAGCGGACTATTTTGATCTGATCAATTTTTCCCATAACACAATGTCACAATTAGGTAACAGTCTAGTTAACTACAGAAAACTCCATTTGTTGTGTGCCGACACACGCCCTCTGTGACGAAGGAAAGGAAGACTTTTTTTACCCACAAATATTGCGACGTCTAGCAGCCTTTTTTAAATATTCCTCCATTTCCTTTTCTCTATTTTAAATGCTGTCTGGCTAATATAATCAGTTGTTCTATTGGCAATTAAATTTGTTCTTAAGGTTTTCCATTTCTCCAAACAAGACTGATGTTTGTCAGAGACAGTATGGTTGTAAATCTTCAGACTAAATTTCCACCAATCTTGAAAACCAGAGCCAAATTTACAGTAGATGTATTGTTCAAGCCTGGATCAGTGGTAAAGAACCTACACCAAAAACAGTATAGACTTTGGTTTTTAGTTGGATAATCCATCTAGCTTTTCGGTATTTTCTCACTATTTGACCGACTGACATAGAACCAATCACACGTCAACTGTCGGTTAGCACCTCTTATCTTGTCATCAACGCATTGTCTGTTAACAGAAGCAAATGGTCCACTTTTGTCTTCAAGTTCGTTACTCCATATTTTATTAAAGTCAACCCTTAGACGTTTTGGAACAGGGAAAGGCCATTGAGAGATAAAAAAAATATTACTACTACTTTCAGCTGTCTTTCATTCATGCTCACCTCTTCATCTGGTACACTCTCCTTCAATTTATTTCCATTTCCATTACAATTTCCTACAGGTATTTTCTACATTTTCTTTGAGCTCTTCAATGTCTCCCCTTTTCTTACTGCTTTAGCTTTTTCCTTATCTGATAATTAACTCTTGGATGGAAATAATGTAATGTTTTATTCGATGTCAATTTGCTCCGGTGCCATTTGAAGGCGTGTTGCTGATTTCAGCACTATGCACTATGCTGGTGAGCACTATGCTGGCCAACGACCGTCCGCTTTGTTTTCTTTGCTGTGTTCCATTCGCACACTGTGTTTATATTCGTGTATTGTATTAAAATTATATTTCCGCAAAAGGAAATGAATTTATTTATTTTAGTCAATAACAAAAATTGATCGTTGATGAAAACGAAATAACTACAAAAACTAAAAATTACTCAAGTGCAAGCAGCATTTGTTTATTAGCAGTTAATGACAATGAAATTATTACGTTGAAAATAAAGGAAATCCAACTTCATAAGCAAACAGTGTTTCAGAATTACAGCACGAAACGTTTTCAAGCATAAAAATGCTTCAGTTTCCTAAAACTTTTCACATGAAGCATTGGAAAGCGTTTTACACACACTTTCCTTGCAAGTAGCACACTACGGTGGGCGCTATTTAACGTTTGTAAATGGCACAGGTGACGTCTTTTCGTTTTTTGCAGTGGTGGTCTGGTTCTCTTCAGCTTTTTGTTACTCCTCCTGCTGCTGCTGAGTTGGGACTTTTATTGTTCTGTTCATGAGAAACAACTCCATCATCTCTTATTACACGCAATATATGGCTGTTACTACCTTCCTGACAATGTTTTACACAGGATGCTACGCCAAACACTATACTTGTTGTATGTTCGCATGTGTCAAATCCCCCGCTAGTGCAGTTACAGACAGTCACTTTGTATTGATTATATTATAACTGAAGACTTAGACTTTCTCGGAACGTAAAACGCCATACACGCTTTTCTTGCAAAGACAAACAAATTTCAACTCAACTTCTCTGAGTTTGTTGGGCAGGAATTCACATATATTTTTGTGTAACAGTCCCAGTAAAGTTAGCTCCAAGTCGACCTAGGTTCTGGCACAGTATGGTACCTTTCTCCCTCAAGTTTTTGTGAGTAATAAGATACTTAGAAATACTTGAAAGACACTGCCTGAACGGACCATCAAAATACATTCCTGCATACATCTCAGATGTGTGCAAATAGAAATTTCTATATTCTGCTATAACAACCATTTTTTATTCCAAATTTCTTTGAATTTTTAGACAGTTACTATTTAAACGAGTAACGCTCCGGAAATATAAGGAGTTACTCATCAGTCGTATTCTGTTGGAGAACATTCATTCATGCATTCTTTCCCGTAAGGTAACATTCATTAAGAGCAGACAAGAGGCAGATTTCTTAATTTCATGATCAAGTTCATAAAATGTAAATATCAAATGACATCGTTATTTGACTTAACAATTGGCTAAATGACCAATCCTATTGCAGTTTTTTTCTAACTTTCAATCCTTTATTATTCTGCACACTGAAACATAGAACTGTATTAAATAATATAGTTCACGAAATACGGGCCTTCAATATAATTTGCATCCTTGCCTATGACAGCTTCCCAAGATTTTGACAACTTCTGTATTCCAGGTAAAACACTTTCATGATTGAGCTGTCAGATGACTCGTGTCAACTCACTGAAAGTTCCATCAAAAGTATAAAAAAGTTTTCCACGGAGTTGCTCCTTCAATTTGGGAAACGAATCAAAGTGCGAAGGCCTAATCTCAGGACTGTATAGAGGGCGGGGAGGAATTCCCTATCCATATTTGACCAGCGATTATTACTGGCAGAGAAATATACGGTCTTTCATTGTCGTGCAAAATGGAGAAAACAGCTGCAAGCATGTCAAGCCTGATGTGACGAATTTTCGGGCACGAAATATTTTGCAGAAACACCTTGTACCACATCCGTGTTAGATACGTACTTTGGTAACTATATTTTTAACTACTGTATGACTCGAATCATGCCATACGCAAAGATGATCATCAGTTTCACCTTTGACTGTGATCGGAGAGATTTTTCGGTTATGGAGAGTCGGAAATTTTCTATTGTCACGAAGATTTCAGTTTTGGCTCAAATTCTCGTATCCAGTTTTCATCATGTGCAAGAGTCCTTTTCAGATAGTGTTCATATACTGCTCGATAACGTTGAAGCAACTCTTCTGCGAGTCTATTGCGACCTGTTTTCTGCTCTTCACTCAGATCGTGAAGAATCCGTCTGGAAACAACTTCTCTCATCTTCCGTTTTTCAGTTATGATTCTGTAAACTGAATTGACAGACTATCTGACCACATATGCCAATTTCTTCAAATACTTTTCTCAAAATCTAGTAAACAATAACTTGGGGCACGTAGTCTGTTGCAATTGCTGGCTTCCTGCTTCTTGAGTTGTTCTCAGTGCTTATCCGACCTTCACGGAAACTTGAACGGAAACGAGCATACCACCGTGACGCTGTGCTACGATCCACAACGCACTTTTGTCTCAAAAACGTAGTAAATTTCCGTTGCGCGCTTTCTATGTAGGAATCCGATTATGACATAGGAACGCTGGTCAGACCGAGTTATCCGACCTGATTCGGCTTTAGCTTCATCCAATATACAGGTTTGTAATCATATCGTACTAGTCGGAACAACGTGCGTTTGCAGTGGAGTGCTGTTTTGCCGGCCGCGGTGGTCTAGCGGTTCTAGGCGCACAGTCCGGAACCGCGCAACTGCCTCGGGCATGGATGTTTGTGATGTCCTTAGGTTAGTTAGGTCTAAGTAGTTCTAAATTCTAGGGGACTGATGACCACAGATGTTAAGTCCCATAGTGCTCAGAGCCATTTAAACCATTTTTTTTATTTTTTATTTTTATTTTATTTTTTTTATTTTTATTTTTTTTATTTTTATTTTTATTTTTATTTTATTTTATTTTTTTTTTTTTTTTGCTGATTACACTGATGCAAATCTGTCGTGCGTGAACGAAGTGGTTTACGTAAATAATTAAAGATTCAGTCGCTTTATCCAATTCCTGCTCTCGACATTCGACACATCAGACAAAGCCTTGCAGGTTCTCCGTGAAGCGTATCGTAACGCCTAATTTCGAAACGCGCTTGTATCGAATCCCCGCCTCACACGTCTGATTTAACAATGTCAGACTCTTACCTATGAGGTTATTTGTAGGTGAAAGTGTGCTCCGACCAGCTGAGATGATAGCAACAATTAATAGAAATTGAAATTTCAAGAATTCCTTCGGCACTTTCGAACGCTGTGTTCAGAAACAGGGTGAAACGCCTCGATTATTGCATAGCCGCAAATAGTTCTTATTTATCTGATATTGTTTTAAGAAGTAAACTTGAATAATTGATGTACCTTGTATCAAATGTTCATCTTTGTTTCGTATGGTAAAGGCACCTCAGAGACAGTTCTGACGTTGCGACATCGCAGTTTATAAGGAAACAAAAGTAAAGTAAAAGCCTTCTGAGACGGAGTTGTGCCGAAAGAAACTACTACACACTTGAAATAGTACCTAATTATGGGTGATAACATGAAGAAGACTCCGAGAACTGTACAGAATGTGGCCGACTCTTGCGATATAGCTAAACGCTCCACTGGGGCAGCGGGCAGTGACTCTGGCAGGTGGCAAATACTGTCTTGTGGTACGTTATGGTCGGCCGTGATGGCCGAGCGGTTCTAGACGCTACAGTCTGGAACCGCGCGACCGCTGCGGTCGCAGGTTCGAATCCTGCCTCGTGCATGGTTGTGTGTGATGTCCTTAGGTTAGTTACGTTTAGGTAGGGACTGATGACGTCAGAAGTTAAGTCTCATAGTGCTCGGAGCCATTTGATACGTTATGTCACGCCTACTCGACTTGTTCAAGTAGTTCTGTGAGAGTTTCTGGCTGGCAAGTCGCACGAGTCACGTCTCGTCGCACCACATCCCTCATGTGCTCGACTGGAGACAAGTCCGGAGGGTGTGCTGGCCAGGGAAGTTTCTGTGCGTCTTGCAGAGCGCGTGAGTTTCACGGGCAGTGCACGGGTGAGCATTATACTGTTGGAACAACACATCGGCTTCCTGTTGGAAGGACGGCAAAAGAACGACTCTAACAACAGTCTGACTGTGTCGAGCGCTGGTTAGCGTCTCCTCTCGAAACACGAAAAGTGAAGGAACGTTGTAGATTATGGTACCCCAGACCATAAAATCTGAGGTGGGGGCAGTGTGTCTTGAAGAAATGCACTCTACGAGAAAGCTCTCACCAGATCTGTATCGTTCGCGGCAACGATCAACACATGCGTGCAGGCAGAATCTGCTTTCAACGCTGAACACCACGGCCTGCCATTCCATCTTCGAAGTGATCCTCTAGCGGCACCAGTGCATGCACGTCGATATTGTAGTGTGAGTGGAAGACGGGCTAGAAGCTTGCATGCCCGTAGTTCTACTACCAATAACTGGTTCGCAACAGTTCGTGTTGACTCATCTGGGCTCAGAAGTCATTTTATCTGTGCTGTGGTAGCTGTACGATCAGTCACTACTGCCCTTACAGTACGACGTTAATGGCGGGTATCTGTGCTAATTGGAATTCTAGAACCTCGGCTACGAATGTGAGAATGTTCTTGTTGTATACCAGAATCGTTGTACGAGTGACACAGCCCGTCCAAAAATGGTTCAAATGGCTCTGACCACTATGGGACTTATCATCTGAGGTCATCAGTCCCCTAGAACTTAGAATTACTTAAACCTAACTAACCTAAGGACATCACACACAGCCACGCCCGAGGCAGGATTCGAACCTGCGACGGTAGCGGTCGCGCGGTTCCAGATTGAAGCTTCTCTCGGCCACACCGGCTCTCCCCAGCACGTCCAACTTGTGTGGTAATTCAGTCACGACACGCGGAAGGCCACAATTCGACCTCTTTCAAACTCGTTCACTTAGCTATAGGAATGACGAGTGCGTCTTCATAGCATGGTTGCCTGCATGCTCCACATGTTTGCACCACAATGACACTCACGGCAGTGAGCATTCCCTACTAACGGCTAGACAACGATGGCGCTCTGGTAGCTACGCCACTACGCTAACTGAAACCATTATCCCCTAGCTGGCATACGTCGTCACAGAATCAAAATCGAGGTTGTCTTTCTGGTGTACAAATTTATTCTTTCTCCGGCAATGTCTTCTCCACTGATTTTCTGTACCAATTCATTGGCGACTAAAGACGGCCACGCCAGCCACAAACACAAATTTCCTCCTCCTCTCTCAAAACCGACTTGGTTAGCACACTGGACTCGCATTTGGGAGGACGAGGGTTCAATCCTGCGTCCGGCCATCCTGATTTAGATTTTCCGTGATTTCCCTAAATCGCTTCAGGCAAATGCGGGATGGTTCCTTTGAAAGGGCACAGCTGACATCCTTCCCTAATCCGATGAGACCGATGACCTCGCTGTCTGGTCTCCTTCCCCAAACAACCCAACCACCTCTCAAATAACACTCATCACGTCCATTCTTCCTTCGCTATTGGATCCCTGATTACACTGAAGTACTTCCTGAGTGAGTGTAGCGACTGTTCTGTCCACCCACCCATCCACGTCCGTTCTAGCTGGACTACTTTTCATGCAACATAAATCCGGAGGTTGCTAACCTTGCTGTGTAACTTTATCGGAATTAATATTTATCACATGAAGGGTGATTCGAAACGGCAATGGAATAATAATAATGAGCATTTGAAGCATTGCATGACGGAGAGCAGAAAATGCGTCCCGCCCATTGAAAGTCAGTAACGATTTCAGGGGAAACCTCGTAGACTAGGCCGGATGAAACGTCAGCAGTGGAGCCCAACTAGGCGTGGAAGCGCAGTGGCCACGCCCACGCCGCCAAGTGCGCAAAACACGGCCGCCAACGCGCCCGCCCCCAGTAACGACTGGCGATTGTGGGGCCACCTGCCGGCTGATGGCGCCCTTCAGCGCGACCCGCCACTCGCGCTGCCAGATAATTGCCGGCGCCGCGCGATAATTAGCCTCGTCACCCGCGTCCGTTCCGCCGGCTCCAATTGGCCGCATTGTGTGCGCAACGCCGCCCGACGCCCAGCTCACTGCGCCCAGCCCGCCGACCACCGCAGAATGCAGGCTGCCGCTCGAAAGATTGAAGATTTAGGTCTCCAGTTGAAACGAAACAATTTTACACCTGTGATTCCTCAGGTTTTTTTTCTATTGTGGCTGATTGATGGTATACTGAAGACAGGAAAACACATTATGAATGATTGTATGTATGGGAAGGAACTCTCGGTAACCGTCATCTTTTCTAGATCTTCTTGTGGTGTCAAATTATGGTAGAAGCACGAACTTTGGGCGGCTACTTCGACCGTTATATTTACTTACATCTTCATCTACATACATACTCCCCAATCCACCATACGGTACGTGGCGGAGGGTACCTCGTCCCACAACTAGCATCTTCTCTCCCTGTTCCACTCCTAAACAGAACGAGGGAGAAATGACTGCCTTTATGCCTGTGTACGAGCCCTAATCTCTCTTATCTTATCTTTGTGGTCTTTCCGCGAAATGTAAGTTGGCGGCAGTCAAATGGTACTGCAGTCAACCTCAAATGCTGGTTCTCTAAATTTTCTCAATAGCGATTCACGAAAATAACGCCTCCTTTCCTCTAGAGACTCCCACCAGAGTTGCTGAAGCATTTCCGTAACACTCGCGTGATGATCAAACCTACCAGTAACAAATCTAGCAGCCCGCCTCTGAATTGCTTCTATGTCCTCCCTCAATCCCACCTGATAGGTATCCCAAACGCTCGATACGTATTCAAAAATAGGTCGTATTAGTGTTTTATAAGCGGTCTCCTTCACAGATGGACCACATCTTCCCAAAATTCTAGCAATGAACCAAAGACGACTATCCACCTTCCCCACAACTCCCATTACACGCTTGTCCCACTTCATATCGCTCTGCAATGTTACGCCCAAATATTTAATTAACGTGACTGTGTCAGGCACTACACTGCTAATGGAGTATTCACAAATAAGGTGATTCTTTTTCCTATTCATCTTCAGTAGTTTACATTTATCCATATTTAGAGTTAGCTGCCATTCTTTACACCAATCACAAATCCTGTCCAAGTCATCTTGTATCCTCCTACAGTCACTCAACGACGACACTTTGCCGTACACCACAGTATTATCAGCAAACAACCGCACATTGCTATCCACCCTAACCCCAAAGATCATTTCTGTAGATAGAAAACTACAGCGGACCTACCACACTTCCCTGGGGCACTCCAGATGATACCCTCACCTCTGGTGAACATTCACTATGGAGGACAACGTACTGGGTTCTATTACTTAAGAAGTCTTCGAGCCACTCACATACTTGGGAACAGATCCCATATGCTTGTACCTTAGTTAGGAGTCTGCAGTGGTATGACCATAGATGTTGAGTCCCATAGTGCTCAGAGCCATTTGAACCAAGTCTGCAGTGCGGCACCGAGTCAAACGCTTTCCGGAAGTCAAGCAACATGGCATCCGTCTGGTACCCTTCATCCATGGTTCGCAACATATCATGTGAAAAAAGGGCGAGTTGCGTTTCGCAGGAGCGATGCTTTCTAAAGCCGTGCTGATGCATGGGCAGCAACTTCTCTGTCTCAAGGAAATTCATTATATTCGAACTGAGAATATGTTCGATAATCCTGCAACAAATCGATGTTAAGGATATTGGTCAGTAATTTTGAGGATCCGTCCTTCTACCCTTCTTATATACAGGCGTCACCTGCCCCTTTATTCAGTCGCTTGGGACTTTACGTTGGGCAAGAGATTCGAGATAAATGCAAGGTAAGTAAGGAGACAATGCAGTAGAGTACTCTCTGTAAAAAGTTTGGGTTCTGGAAAGGTGGTTGACTGAGAATGCTACTTATACATTCATCAAATAGTAAAAGCCCTAGATAATAAAATATCGCCTGTTGATGATTTTTGTGATGTCTCCAAATGCTTTGACCATGTACAACATGACACTCTCTAAGAAAAACTCGTGTTTAATGGAATTGATGGTTTTACTCACAGCAGGTTTGAGAAGCAGTTGACATACATAGTGCAAAAGTTTGTGCTGAATGATTTAGACAACATGAGAAAGGTAGAAATTATTAGTGAATGGGATTAAAAAAATCACAAAGAGACTCCCACAGGGTTCAATTCTGGGTCCACCCCTATCCCTTATAAATGTGAATAACCTTCCAGTCAACATGCAACAAACAAAACTGGTACATTTTCAGACGATGATAGTGTTATAATAAAACCCATTAGAGGGAAAGCAAAAAAAGAGTTAGTAAATGTCATTTACCAAAAAATTATTAACTGGTCCTCTGAAAATGGATCCTTCCCAAATCTTGAAAAAAAATCGCACTGCATTCACTTCTGTACAACAGATGGTGTCATACAAACAACTGATGCACCACATGACCAGGAGTCAGTAAGTAGAGTAGAATGTTCAAAATTTTTTTGGGTGTACATATTGATGAAAAGTTGAACTGGCAAAACCGTGTTACTGAGTTTCTTGAACAATTAGGTTCACATGCTTTGGCTCTTCATATAATTTATAATTTTGGAAAACCAAAAAACCTATCAGCCTCCTGTCATATTCTGCATATTTCCTTTAAGTAGTATCGTACGGAATAATTATCTAGGATAACTTCACTTAGAAAGAAGACACATTGCGCAAAGTGAACAGAATAAAATGTGGTGTTCACCCACAGACGTCATGTACACACCCCTTCAAGGAGCTAGGCATTTTAACTGCGCCACCACAATATATATTTTCGCTAGTGAAATTTGTGATACATATCCAGACACAATTTGGGAAAAAAAGAAATATACATACCTACATCACTAAAGAGAAGATTCAACCTTATTACTCATTGTTAAAGCAGGCAGTGGCTCAGAGAAGAGTTCAATGTACAACAACGAAATCTTTTTATAATTTACTCATTAACGTAAAATGTTTTAAATCTGATTTTAAAATTTTTTCCTGGACAACTCCTTCTATTCAGCTGACGAATTTCTACTTAAAAACTGATACTCAGTTTAAAGAAATGTAAATTTTCATCATGACTGCGAAACAGCAACTGTGTAAATCCGAATAGGTTGATAAATCATGCAACCAGTTGCTTATAAAGGTTAATTAGTCCTTGACCATGGTTTCGATATTTGTAAAAGTATCTTCTTCAGAAATAGTTGTGCTGTTGCATTACTTAATGGCACAATAGATTTAGATGAACCTGAGGTGCTCTTCTCATAAACAAAATTAATGAAATAAGAATTCTTCCAAGTCATGGCTTTAGATAGCGTCAGATTACATAAGTCGTACTTCAGAAGACTACTAATTAGTAAATGCCTGTAGACAGAGGCTCTTGTCAACATAAAATTGTAATAGGCCCACAGGACTGATACGTGTACCTTATGCGAGAGGCTAAGGTCAACAGCTTTTATGTTGACAAGAGCCTCAACCTGGGGGCATTTACTAACGAGTAGTCTTTCTGAAGTACATTATATGTAGCGCTACCTAAAGCCATGGCTTACAATAATTCTTGTTTCATTAATTTTGTTTATGACAAGAGCCGCCTGGCTTCATCCAATGTATTGTACCATCATGTGATGTAATAAGACCTTTACTTATGAAGAAGATTTTTTACATACATCGAAACCATGGCCAATGGCTAATAAACGTCTATTTGCAAGCGGCTGGCTCATTTTTCAATCTATTCAAAAATTTAGTTGCATGAGTAGGAATAAAATGATAATGTGTTCATTAATGTTAACACTAATACCGTATACATATTCTCTAAACTGACTCATTCCACATCATTTCGATTAAAGAATTGTTCAGTTGATCTATAGAACATGTTACTAACTAACCAACTAACTGTTTTCATCAGAAATAACAAATTATCTACAGAAAAATATTTAATGCTGGAAACTGCCGAAAGTAAACAATGAAACGAAAATTATTTAATTTGTAAACTGCTAATTAAAGGAACGCTGACAATATTAAATGATACCAACCTTGTTGCGGAAATGTTCACTCTCACTGGCTGTACATTACATATCGAGAATATGTTCTCTTTTAATTTATTTCTGAGCACTGCAAGCGTACAAGCTGTGGCAGAAAATTAGAGCGGCAGGTTACCGCCGCAGAGCACGTGGGTGGCGGTTGCTATAGGGGCCGTGGCGAGCGGCTAGCGTATACGCGGCATTGGAAAAACCCAAGTGGACGCTAGGAAGGGGCGCATATGGTAGTGTTTTACTCTTGGGGAAATTTACATGCCACAGAAAAATTGATAAAAACAGAACTAACAGGGACACTGAGGTGCGAGTTGGCACTCATGGACAGAAAAATGTGTAAAACTACATTGTCTACACGTGCCACAAAAATACAAAATACACTCCTGGAAATGGAAGAAAGAACACATTGACACCGGTGTGTCAGACCCACCATACTTGTTCCCGACACTGCGAGAGGGCTGTACAAGCAATGATTACACGCACGGCACAGCGGACACACCAGGAACCGCGGTGTTGGCCGTCGAATGGCGCTAGCTGCGCAGCATTTGTGCACCGCCGCCGTCAGTGTCAGCCAGTTTGCCGTGGCATACGGAGCTCCATCGCAGTCTTTAACACTGGTAGCATGCCGCGACAGCGTGGACGTGAACCGTATGTGCAGTTGACGGACTTTGAGCAAGGGCGTATAGTGGGCATGCGGGAGGCCGGGTGGACGTACCGCCGAATTGCTCAACACGTGGGGCGTGTGGTCTCCACAGTATATCGATGTTGTCGCCAGTGGTCGGCGGAAGGTGCACGTACCCGTCGACCTGGGACCGGACCGCAGCGACGTACGGATGCACGCCAAGACCGTAGGATCCTACGCAGTGCCGTAGGGGACCGCACCGCCACTTCCCAGTAAATTAGGGACACTGTTGCTCCTGGGGTATCGGCGAGGACCATTCGCAACCGTCTCCATGAAGCTGGGCTACGGTCCCGCACACCGTTAGGCCGTCTTCCGCTCAGGCCCCAACATCGTGCAGCCCGCCTCCAGTGGTGTCGCGACAAGCGTGAATGGAGGTTCGAATGGAGACGTGTCGTCTTCGGCGATGAGAGTCGCTTCTGCCTTGGTGCCAATGATGGTCGTATGCGTGTTTGGCGCCGTGCAGGTGAGCGCCACAATCAGGACTGCATACGACCGAGGCACACAGGGCCAACACCCGGCATCATGGTGTGGGGAGCGATCTCCTACACTGGCCGTACACCTCTGGTGATCGTCGAGGGGACACTGAATAGTGCACGGTACATCCAAACCGTCATCGAACCCATCGTTCTACCATTCCTAGACCGGCAAGGGAACTTGCTGTTCCAACAGGCCAATCCACGGCTGCATGTATCCCGTGCCACCCAACGTGCTCTAGAAGGTGTAAGTCAACTACCCTGACCAGCAAGATCTCTGGATCTGTTCCCCATTGAGCATGTTTGGGACTGGATGAAGCGTCGTCTCACGCGGTCTGCACGTCCAGCACGAACGCTGGTCCAACTGAGGCGCAAGGTGGAAATGGCATGGCAAGCCGTTCCACAGGACTACATCCAGCATCTCTACGATCGTCTCCATGGGAGAATAGCAGCCTGCATTGCTGCGAAAGGTGGATATACACTGTACTAGTGCCGACATTGTGCATGCTCTGTTGCCTGTGTCTATGTGCCTGTGGTTCTCTGTCAGTGTGATCATGTGATGTATCTGACCCCAGGAATGTGTCAATAAAGTTTCCCCTTCCTGGGACAATGAATTCACGGTGTTCTTATTTCAATTTCCAGGAGTGTAGTTTAAAAGCTATTGGTTTCTTAAAAATAATAAAGTTATGAAAAAGCTGATATCTCGGCAATGCTTTGGCCAATTAATATGAACAAAGTGTTTATGGATGCGGCTAGTAGAGCTGCATTGAGCAATAATAGCCGATTTAGCTGAATATGTAGCATTTTTTAAATCGAGGTCCGAATATGGGATTCCACTGAGAGAAACTGTGTTTTCGGTAATAAATTTAAAGAGACGAAACTAGCGGAAGAGTTCTAAGGTTTAAAGAGGTAGATGAGTAATCAAGTACGTATTTTTCTTTTTTTATCTATGTTAATGTCATAAATCCAGGAAAAGCAATATCACGTCACAAGATTATTATTTGTGAGAAAACGGTAGCAGGTACAGTAAATTTGATCTTAAATTGTCATTGCCCGGAAATTTTCCATATTTTTCAATGTATCATATGTGTTTTTGTGTTTAGTTTAGAATGTTCGTAATTCTTTTTGTCAGACATTGTTTTGAGTTAGGTAGTTGTTCCGAGGTTACAAAGGGATGCGATATTTGATGACAGGAGAGTGTGTTCTGAGCGACACTAAGAGCAGGCTGTGCCGCTCGTCTGGGGTTAGTAGAGGGTTGATAGCGACGTTCGAAAGCGATCAAATGGAGCGCAATATAGTGGTTTAGGACAGCAGACAACAGCGTATTTTGTGAATTATGAACACACTGTCGAGTGCTGTGATCGCTACATATTAATTTTATAGTGAAGTGTTTTATCATCAGTTATTAACGGCCGTCCTTACATAAGAGCCCCTCAGACTCCATTTTAAGTGTTTAGTGAATATACTGAAAAAAATAAACTACCTGTTGTAACATCCAAGAGATAAATTTTAGCTATAGTGGGACAAGACGTAATTATGCCTGTAACAGTTATAAGCATTATCTATTCGACTTATGAAAAAACAGTGAAAACGATGATAAATATTAATGTAACATTTTGTGATGTAGTTGGGCATATCGATGTGTATCATACAAAGACAGTGATAATTGTAAATTCGTTCTATGATCTGCCTTTGTCTTCCTTTGTTTTACCTTTTGTTGGTTGGCTTTTCTAGTTTCAGGACGCAAGACGCATATCAAACTGAGGTCTGTTAAGAAATTGTAATTATTTGTTAATTATTACTTGAGAATAGAGTTCATTGTTATAATAAAGATGAGTGAATAATTATTTGTAACTTTAATTCCTCTCTCAGTAAGCGTTATCTGTGTTAATTATTTCTTTCGCTGCAAGGAGCGCAGCCATTGATGATAGCGATTTGTATCGCGTTTTTGTCTATGTTTTCATTATTAAAAATCAATGCTTGATGAAGTCTAAATAGTGCACAATACGAAAGTAAAGTTTAATAAGCATTTCAAATACTTATCCTATTTGCTCTGTCTATCAATTGTCTGCCGCCATCGTAACAATTATCTCAGCGGCAAATTCAAATTACGCAACTCTGCAGACATAAATGCCGAAGATAACACAAATGAGTAAGGATAAATGTGCACCGGTGGTCCCGATCTCATTTTAATGAAAATAATTCGAATCAGATTGGTTCTTTAAAAACAATGCTCGTAGGGCCGTCCTTATTACACACTTTTCTAGCTGATGTATGGAGCTGAAATTAATTAAGCACGAGTTGCGAAGAATATTGTTTCAGGTAACATACGTCAGTGTTGTGCGCGGCTGATATTCGGTGGTTTTAATGATCATTTTGCTGAAGATAACTGTTTCCATCATAATCAATAGTTGTATAGAATCTGTTGTATGAACTGTGACATAGTGACACTTAGACAACTTAAGGACAACGCTTTAACACAACGTTAATTTGGAGTTCTTTAGAAACTTGGCCAAATCTTTAGCTGGGAGAAAAGTTATTTAGTAATTACTCAATGTAATAAAATAAGATCATCATTTTCATTTACAAATTAATAAAAAACCAAACGATCGAATAACACAGCGAACGCCACATTGTTCAAATTATAAATCAACGTGAGTGGCTCAATATTTTAAATTTCACCGAAATACCAGCCTGCATTGTTTTATTGTATTTATTTCAGCTTAAAAATTGAGTTTACGACAGGTAGTCAAATATTGAGACCAGCCACGTCTCTGGGCCACTCAGTTAAAAAATGGTTCCAATGGCTCTGAGCACTATGGGACTTACATCTATGGTCATCAGTCCCCTAGAACTTAGAACTACCTAACTAACCTAAGGACAGCACACAACACCCAGCCATCACGAGGCAGAGAAAATCCCTGACCCCGTCGGGAATCGAACCCGGGAATCGGGGCGTGGGAAGCGAGAACGCTACCGCACGACCACGAGATGCGGGCTACCACTAAGTTAAGCTGAGTAAACAAATACATATATATTTTCGTGAAATAGCACGTGGCGGCTCGATCTAAGCTATTCAAACTTCAATGTGTGGTGCCCCGTATCGTCGAAATATGGCGTTTCTCGTCCAGGATTATCGTAAGTGAACAGGCTCGGTAGGCAGTGCAGGAATGCGTTTCAAAGTGAAGAAGATAGGGAGAAACGCGTTTCCGATCGCCGAGCAGAACCCTGTGTCCGACGTCGACCACCAAAGGGGAGCTGAAGCGCAGCGTCCCGCTAAACATCCATGCGGCTACTTCGCCGCCGCACTCCGGAGCTGGGCCATTTCCCCAGCCAGCCTGCAAGCTGTTCCGCGACACACCACACCCCACCTCACTGCAAGGCAGCCGAGAGCATCAGGCAGCAGTCGTCACGCAGCAGTAGTCTCAACAAAGCTAAGTGTTGGCAGCAGGCTCAATAATTTCTCAGTTCTCTGTCTCACAGCCGGTTTCTCTAAGGAGTCCGAATTTAGCGATATAGTGATAAAGAAGTCAACTAATGATGTTGAGTCTACAGAGAGTGGGAGTGAGCCTTAGAGCCCACGTGGACAGGGAGAACAAGCTGAAGTTAATATAGAGGCTGTCCTTAGATCATTAATGAGCCAAATGGGGGAATTCAAAACTTAATTAAGTTCTTTGTGGGGGAAAAATTAGATAATTTAATGATCAGTTGGGGGATTTATCAGAAAAATTTGAGGAGGTTCAACGAAATTTTAATGCTAAGATTGATGCAGTTGCTGTTCAGTTAATGGGTAGAATTGATTAGGGCAGGCAGTTGTGTGACAAAAGGAATGATGAGACAAGGCAAGCTCTGATTGATGTGGATCAGAAGTTTGTGGCTAGTTGTGATAAAACCAGAACTTTATTATGAGGTCAACTCTCAGAGACAGCTAGCGACCTAAGAAAGGAAATTGAAAATGTGGCTGCTGTTACTGTAAAGAGTAATGTAGAAGCTGACAAAGTTAACAGTAGATTAAGTGATGTAGAATTATGTGGGGCTAATGGAAGTATAGGGTGGCCTATGGTACGAGTACCCAATGGTAAGACTTTTTCAGGGGAAAGTAAGTACCATGCTGTAGATATTCTGGAAAGACTGTTTTAATGATGGTATGAGTGACAACAGCAAAATTAAACTGGTTAATAGATTGTTGGAGGGTACTGCTCAGACATGGACAAATCAATGTAGTGAACAATTTAAATCGTATAGTATATTTGAACAGATGTTTCTAAATAGGTATTGGAGCCAAGCAAAGCAATGCACATTACAGAATGATTTTTTGAATGGACCCATTTACAGAGGAGGTAGGCTAACAATGAGAGCATTTTCTCTGGAGGAATTAAGAAAGTTGGTACATCTGTATAGGACATTCTGAATTCCATATTTTCTCTTACCCTTGTTCCACACCTTTTGCTTCCATTATAA
Source organism: Schistocerca gregaria (assembly GCF_023897955.1). Classification (NCBI taxonomy): domain Eukaryota; kingdom Metazoa; phylum Arthropoda; class Insecta; order Orthoptera; family Acrididae; genus Schistocerca; species Schistocerca gregaria. The sequence goes on along the minus strand of NC_064925.1, from coordinate 416,121,174 downwards.
TACAATATAATACCTCCCAATATTTTGCCTAAAACTATTAAAATATCCACTATCACTTCACCCACATCTCATGGTACAGGCCACAGCGACTTATTCAAATGTTGTTGTAGAAGGAGATATACAGGAAGTTACGTGCTCCAGCAGTGTGATGTATTAAATAGTGAGCAGGCAATAGATCCTCTATCAGATGTTTCCAGGGGTAATGATGCTGATATGCAGCGCAAGGCTGCAGAATGTGTTTTAATGTATGTAGAGGTACTCACCCCATAATGATAGGAAATGCACCAGTGACCAGGCTATGGTTCCTGTAACCGATGAATGAGCAGTAGTTGTGGGTGAAGTTTTTAATGTGTAGATTGGAGCTATGGGTTTTGATATTGTCGTCGAAACTGTGAGGGATTCTGTTGATTCAAGTAAGTTTAGGTCTGTTGCTAATGGTATGAGTGAATAAGCTGGACAGACACATTTTTTCAAGCAAGCATGGAAGAATAAGGCAGACAGTGATTTTGAGTCTGATAATTGGGTAGCCAGAGCAAAGTGGTTTCAGAAGTGGGCACTTGATGATTGGGGGATCAGCAAGCATAATTATGCCAGGCAAATCAGGGATTTATGTAGGGAAAGTGAGGTGTTCAAATATGCATACAAGGAAATAGTTAATGGGGATAAAGATGTTAAATCATTGGATGAAGAATGTGTATTTATATGGGAAAAGATGGTATAGGTAATAATAATACTGTGAATAATGATAAAAATAGTGAGGAAGGTTAGGATGGTGATGAAATCCAAAATTTCATAGTGTGTAATTATGAACAACAGATAGCCTTTGTATCTGCCCTGTTAAATTGTTGCAAGCTTAGTCAGCCGGTGTCGTAATTTTGAAATGAGAGTTGTTATGGTGGTCTAGTAATAAGTATTTATTATTTAATTTTCCTAAAATTCCGCGTCTACCATTTAAACCCTTCTAGTTACTCATTATTTTTAACTGTATCACCGACACCAAGTATTAGTAAAGTATAAAAGTGTTATCAGTTTCATTTTTAAGTTATCTTGTAACTAACATAAGTGGATTGAACTTACTAACACCTTGTACACATGACTGATAAAGCGTGTCCTTTATGCAACAATCAAAATCACTGAACAATGAAAATTAACAAACTAAAATCATCCATAAATGCATGTCAAGCAATGCTACAAATATCTTTCGATTGCTGTATTTTCTGTATCAAAATCAAGTCCAAAAATCTTTCCTTCAATAGTATTCAATTCTTAGCGTTTTCACTTCATAAAAGTTCTCCTCTTCAATAGGGAACCATTAGCTTTGACCCAGCGCTCTTCACTTAAGCAATTCAATCAGTGTCACATCACGGCCAAAATTCGTGTATGACCCGCTCTTTGCCCTTTAGCTGTTCTGCCTATTCTACTTAACAGTGCTGTTCTTAATCCTCAAAGGCAATGGGCCTTTTCATGTACCCAAGATATATATAAGTTAAAATCTTTCCAACAATCTGTCTGTTACACAAATCACAGATAAACTAGTGCTATAAAAATTTTATTTCAATAAATCGATACATAACAATAAATCATTACATTATAAATACAGTCAATAATCTTTTACAAATAATCTCTTCATGGTACAAGTCGCAGACAATATGTTTCTCTTCTTCTTAAATGTAATTGATCTCCCAAAAAAGGCCCCTATCTCATGAAAAATAGAGGGTTTTCTCTTTAAACGAATCTTTCGCCGCTGACTCGAAACTGAAGCTATGAAGTTTCAGTTGAGCTGTTTATCATACCTGTAAGATGCTCCACGTCCTATGTCCGGTGACTAGCAGGGGGGGGGGGGGGGGGGGGGGAAGTTCCCCCGTTCCCCCTAGGCTCATGCAAATTTAAGTAAAACAAAATCGAAAAATGGAGATATTAATGAGGGGCTCATATGTCTACCAAAGAAACTCAGCAGTGGCTGGCTCCTGTTGATGCCATTTATTCTTTGGCATTTTGTAACAATCGAGTGGAGTATTATTTCTCCCTGAATTACTACCATAACGAGTTTCTGACTTGACTCTGTCAGTGGCAGCAACAGCAGTTATCGATACTAGTACTGCTGTACCATCTTTTGTGTGACCACTACACTTTCGCGTGGTGGTGTGTGTGGCAGTCGGTCGGTTGGGACAGAACAACGAGGAACTCCCTCTGGGGCGTGGTCAGGCCGGGATGCACACGCTGTCGGATTGTGAGGTGCTAGCTACGAGAGCTACAAAGTTCGTTGCCCACCGAACCTGGACACTGCAGTTGAGCAGTCAGTTAACCTGTTATGAAACCTCAACTGCTGTGACACCATTTCGTTCATTGGCGGTTGTTGCTTCCTTGGCCAATGTGGCTAGCAGCAACGTTTGGTGTGTTGGAGTCGGCGAAATTTTGCAGCCGTCTTCCTGTATGGTCTTTAACTATTAAATTGATTGTTACTTATCAGTAAAGTGCACCAGCGGAATTTCCTGCCTTGTGGCCGTTAACGCCGCAGTTACCTGCCCTGGTCGTTAGCGTAGTTTTCCGGCAGTGTGTTTTTTCTCGCCATGTTGATGCTGTGTGGCACAGCGTGTAGTTCGACAGCCTTTTAGTTGTTTGTTCATATTTTTTTCTTAGAATGGTATTGTGCCTTGACTGTTTTTAGACGCCAGTTTTGAGGACGTAGTGCTGCTGGTAACATCGTCCTTCGCTAATACTTTCCGTTATCGTACCATTGGCCGGGTGGAAGGGAACTGATTAGGTTGCTGGTCGGTCCTTCAGCCGTCTCTGGATCGGGTTGCCATCCGATTATTTAACCTTACTCTTGGTTGCCTGTATCAGCTCACCTTTCGTTAGAGCCGCCTCCTCAGGCCGACCCTTGGGACACTTCTGAACACCACCGTTCTGTTGGTTTTAGATTGTGATTTTCATTTTAGTCTGAAGTACTGTGTGAGGACTTCGGCCGTCCATTAATTTAGTTTGTTTCAATTTTATTATAAGCCCTTAAGCTGACTTAAATTAAAATTTGAAGATTGATTTGTTTAAAAACTAAATTTTGAAAGTCTGTTCTATCTGAAATTCTTGTCAGCCAGGTTTTAAATCCTGAGTTTTTAGTGTCCTGTGTGCGGCCTTCAGCCGAGCTTTTACATGAAATATTTTTAAGATAAGGCCTTCAGCCATCTTAAATTAAAATTTGAAGATTCATTTGCTTAAAATGAATTTTTTAAAGAATTTGCTCCATCCCAAATTCTTGTTGTCCAGAACCTAAGCACTGAGTTGTTCAATGTCTTGTGTGTGACCTTCGGCCGAGTATTTACATGAAATATATTTTTGAGTAAGGCATTCAGCCGCAAGTATTCTTTAAAGCAGTTTTTTATAACTTGTGTTCAGGCCTTCAGCCGTTCTTGTTTTTGGTGTGGTTTTCGGCGCTCAGCCCAGGAGGTATCTGAAGTTTTCTTAGCTAGGCCTTCAGCTATATTGTTTTCTTTTGATCATTTTAAGGCAATGTGTAATTAAGTGGTTCTTAGGAAAATAAAATTTTGTGTGTTTTGTGCAACTGACAGTAATTGATTATGGCCCCCTCCACAACCATAACTTGATCCGCTCTATCCTGCGAAGACAGATTTCCGAAACTAGCAGTTTTCCCATAAAGCATCGAACAAATGAATTACCAACTGAAATAAGTGTATAAGCAAGTAATTAATAGATGAAGGACGCTAATTACTATATCAAGCCTTGGCACAGTTGGGAGGACTCGTGAAAGCATAACGTCAGGTATGTAGCAGATACGCACGATCTATGCAAAAACAAGACCAGCAGAATCACCTAAGTTGGTGATGGAGGCTGTGAACGTTGAAACTATGCATCTGAAGCCTACCGAAGTTAACAAGCCTCGTATCCCTCTCTATTCAGTGACAATACATAGCCAGATCCTTCTTTACACCTAAACAATGTGAGTCAGAAGAAGATGGTAGCTTTTCTTTATTTAATCTTTTTTTAGCAATGTCCTCAATTATTTTATGAATGTATCTCAATCTCTAAATTTTTTATACTGCCATCTAGAATCATGGAAGTTATTCCATGGTCCTCATTCCTTACCTTATCAGTCTACCTAATTTTCAACGTTCTTTTGTCGCACCGCAGCTCAAATATATCTATTCTCTTCTGTTCCGGTTTTCTCACAGTCCATGCCACACTGCCGTACAATTATGTTCTCCAAAAGTATGCCCTCAAATTAAGGTTTATGTTTGATACCAGTAGACTTCTTTTCGCCAGTAATCCCCTTTTTGCCAGCGCTAATATGCTTTTTATATCCTCCTTGCTTCGTCCATCATAGGTTACATTGCTACCCAGAAACAGAATTCTGTAACTTCATCTACGAATTACGATGTTAAGTTTCTCGCTGTTCTCATTTATGCCACATATCATTACTTTGGATAATGGAATGTAGTCAAATTAAATCGGGTGATGCTGAGGGAATTAGATTAGGAAATGAGACACTTAAAGTAGTAAAGGAGTTTTGCTATCTAGGAAGTAAAATAACTGATGATGGTCGAAGTAGAGAGGATATAAAATGTAGACTGGCAATGGCAAGGAAAGCGTTTCTGAAGAAGAGAAATTTGTTAACATCGAATATAGATTTATGTATCAGGAAGTCGTTTCTGAAAGTATTTGTTTGGAGTGTAGCCATGTATGGAAGTGAAACATGGACGATAACTAGTTTGGACAAGAAGAGAATAGAAGCTTTCGAAATGTGGTGCTACAGAAGAATACTGAAGATAAGGTGGATAGAGCACGTAACTAATGAGGAGGTATTGAATAGGATTGGGGAGAAGAGAAGTCTGTGGCACAACTTGACTAGAAGAAGGGATCGGTTGGTAGGACATGTTTTGAGGCATCAAGGGATCACAAATTTAGCATTGGAGGGCAGCGTGGAGGGTAAAAATCGTAGAGGGAGACCGAGAGATGAGTACACTAATCAGATTCAGAAGGATGTAGGTTGCAGTAGGTACTGGGAGATGAAGCAGCTTGCACAGGATAGAGTAGCATGGAGAGCTGCATCAAACCAGTCATCTAACGGAATCTAATATTTTTCCATTCTTCTGTGTATTGTTCTTGTCAGCATCTTATATGCATGAGCTATTGACCTGATTGTGCGATAATTCTTACACTACTCGTCTCTTGCAATTTTGGAACTGGCGTGGATGGAGTTGTTCCTAGAAATTCTACACACCAACATGAATAGTCGTTTTGTTGCCACTTCCACCATTGGTTTTAGAAATCTAGTCGAATATTACACTCCTGGAAATTGAAATAAGAACACCGTGAATTCATTGTCACAGGAAGGGGAAACATTATTGACACATTCCTGGGGTCAGATACATCACATGATCACACTGACAGAACCACAGGCACATAGACACAGGCAACAGAGCATGCACAATGTCGGCACTAGTACAGTGTATATCCACCTTTCGCAGCAATGCAGGCTGCTATTCTCCCATGGAGACGATCGTAGAAATGCTGGATGTAGTCCTGTGGAACGGCTTGCCATGCCATTTCCACCTGGCGCCTCAGTCGGACCAGCGTTCGTGCTGGACGTGCAGACCGCGTCAGACGACGCTTCATCCAGTCCCAAACATGCTCAATGGGGGACACATCCGGAGATCTTGCTGGCCAGGGTAGTTGACTTACACCTTCTAGAGCACGTTGGGTGGCACGCGATACATGCGTAAGTGCATTGTCCTGTTGGAACAGCAAGTTCCCTTGCCGGTCTAGGAATGGTAGAACGATGGGTTCGATGACGGTTTGGATGTACCGTGCACTATTCAGTGTCCCCTCGACGATCACCAGAGGTGTACGGCCAGTGTAGGAGATCGCTCCCCACACCATGATGCCGGGTGTTGGCCCAGTGTGCCTCGGTCGTATGCAGTCCTGATTGTGGCGCTCACCTGCACGGTGCCAAACACGCATACGACCATCATTGGCACCAAGGCAGAAGCGACTCTCATCGCTGAAGACGACACGTCTCCATTCGTCCCTCCATTCACGCATGTGTGGGACCGTAGCCCAGCTTCATGGAGACGGTTGCGAATGGTCCTCGCCGATACCCCAGGAGCAACAGTGTCCCTAATTTGCTGGGAAGTGGCGGTGCGGTCCCATACTGCACTGCGTAGGATCCTACGGTCTTGGCGTGCATCCGTGCGTCGCTGCGGTCCGTTCCCTGGTCGACGGGCACGTGCACCTTCCGCCGACCACTGGCGACAACATCGATGTACTGTGGAGACCTCACGCCCCACGTGTTGAGCAATTCGGCGGTACGTCCACCCGGCCTCCCGCATGCCCACTATACGCCCTCGCTCAAAGTCCGTCAACTGCACATACGGTTCACGTCCACGCTGTCGCGGCATGCTACCAGTGTTAAAGACTGCGATGGAGCTCCGTATGCCACGGCAAACTGGCTGACACTGACGGCGGCGGTGCACAAATGCTGCGCAGCTAGCACTATTCGACGGCCAACACCGCGGTTCCTGGTGTGTCCGCTGTGCCGTGCGTGTGATCATTGCTTGTACAGCCCTCTCGCAGTGTCCGGAGCAAGTATGGTGGGTCTGACACACCGGTGTCCATGTGTTCTTTTTTCCATTTCCAGGAGTGTATATATCCTTTCTGTCTTATCCGATTTTAAGTCTTCCAAAGCCCTTTGAAATTCTGATTCTCATACTGAACCACCTATCTCTTCCATATGGACTCTTCTTTCTTCTTCTATCACGTCCTCAGATAAGCCTTCCCTCTCATAGCGACCCTCAAAGTTCTCTTTCCACCTACCCGCTCTCCCCTCTGCATTTAACAGTGGAATTCTCATTGCATTGTTATTGTTGCCACCCTTGCTTTTAATTTCACCGAAGGTTATTTTGACTTTTCTGTATGCTGAGTCTGTCCTTTCAACAATCATTTCTTTTTTTTTATTTCTTCACATTTTCTATGTAGCCATGTCACCTTACTTTCCCTGCCCTTCCATTTATTTCATTCATAAGTGACTTGTATTTCTGTATTCTTGAATTTCGCTGAACATTTTTTGTACTTTCTTGTTCCGTCGATCATTTGAAATATTTCTTCATCTACGCATGGTTCCTTCGCAGTTACCTTCCTTGTACCAAAGTTTTTCCATCCAGCTCTGTGATTGCCTTTTTTAGAGATATCTATTCCTCTTCAGCTAAACTGCCTCCTGAGTTATTCATTATCGCTGTACCTGTAGCCTCAAAGAACTTCAGATGCGTGTCTTTATTTCTTAGTACTTCTGAATCACACTTCTCTGAGCATTGATTTTTCCTGACTGGTCTCTTAAACAACAGCGTACTCAGCACCATTACTACAATATGGTCTGAGACTTTACCCACCACTGGGTACTTCTTACAATGCAATATCTGGTTTCGGAATCTCTGCCTGATCATAACGTAATCTAACTCAAATCTTCCTATATCTCCCGGCCTTCTCCAAGTAGACCTCCTCCTCTTGCGATTCTTGAACAGAGTATTTGCTGTTAACATCTGAAATTTATTTATTGCAGCACTAAATTAGTTTTTTGTTCTCCCACACCCATTATCAGGTCCATATTCCCTTGTAACCCTTTCTTCTACTCTTTCCCCTAAAACCGCTTTCCAATCCCCCTTGAGTATTAAACTTTCATAGCCGATTTAGTACTGAATTACCCGTTAAGAATCCTCATACATTTTCTCTGTCTTTTCATCTTCTGCTTAAACGTCGGCAGGTATACCTGAATTACTTTTGTCAGTGAGGGTTTGCTGTCGATTTGGACGAGAAGAACCCTATCACCCAACAATTCACAGTAATATACTCTCTGGCTTACCTTTCAGTTAGTACGAATCCTACACCTGTAAACATTTTTCAGCTGTTGTTGATATTACTCTTTAGTCGTCTGACTAGAAAAGCTTGTCGCCTTTCCATTTCACTTCATTGACCCCTACTGTATCTAGATTAAGCCTTTGCATTTTATTTCCCTTTTCTGGTTGTCTAGCTTCCGTGCCACATTCAGACTTCGTAGAATGTTATCTTTTCGTTGGTTATTCAATCTTTTACCCGTGGCCACTGAGCCGTGGCGGGACTAGCGCCAGTAGTGTCTCTGACATGAGGACGATTCATTTCCTAGTTCAGGGGTTTGTCTTTGAGCTTGGGCCGGATCGAGATATAAGTGAGTGCCGACGGCGAGTAGTGGGGGAGGACACAACGCTTGAGAACGGAACTCGGCGGTGCTCGAGTCGGCGATTGGTTGGCGGACACAAGCGAATACGACGTGCCTGAGGCTGGGCGGTGGTTGCCACATGGTTGTACTGGAGGCAGCGGGAGTTAGCCGGCGCTGTGCTTTCTCCGGCAACTTCGTGAGTTGTGGATGTGGGGGGACACGCTGTTATGGTCTCGCGAAGAGATGGTCTGACTTCGCCCCAGCATCAAGACACCCAGTTAAGTACGCTAATTACTAAGAGCGCTTAGTTAATTGTTATTATGATCGCTCTTGGTACAGTAAGACGTTGTGTGATGTTATGTTTGTTCGATTTCATTTGGGCCTCTTACTAAGTGTGTGCTCTGCTTCCACATAATATTGATGTTTTTACAGATGTGTGTCATTAAGTTCTAGTGAGTAAGGTTCTCGGGAGCCAGTTCATTTCCCACTCTTAGCGTTTTTTTAAACAAGTACAGTTTTGCTTAAAAGAAGTACTTGCGAGTGAAATTATTTGATGTCTACCCTTGATTTTATAGACATAATTTACTGGTCAACCTGAAATGTTAAAGTTAAGGAAAGTTATTCTGCCTCCTGTTGTCGGGTGTGATCTGTGTTTCAGTAAGCTGAGGCAGTGGACAACCGAAGCACTGGGCTTCCCTTTAGGTTACAAGTTTGGCTTACGGTCGGTGGACTTCGCCTGAGCTCGTGTGTGCCTCTTCGGTAGCGCTTGCTCGATTCACATTTTAGGGCCTACTCTACGTGGTGTTGCAAACGTAGTCACGTCTTGGTTCGAAGTTAAGTATTACTTCTCTCAGTGGGTTCCACTGTTCGTGGTTAAACTTCGGCCTTACAAGCTTGGACCTTGCTTCTGTTGTTACACATTTATTATTGTACAAAGTTGTAACTTTCTATGCCCTAAACGTCCATCTTAAAAGTTAATGGGCATTTGAATAATTTCGGCTTCGCCCTGCAAAATTGCCCAGCTTACGTTTAATAAATATCTTTTAAGTATTCGTGTTAAAGTTGAAATTGAAAGGGTCTTAAATAACGTGTCTTAACTAGAGGTGTTTGTTACAGTTATCATTAAATTCAGTCTTAGTGGATTCTGTCAATTTTGGTGGGAGATCATAGGAAATGATTTATTAACTTGTTTATGATTTTATGTAATGAGAATTTCCTAAATATTCTGCCTGACTGGCGTTATCAATGTTTATGGGAGATTATCTATTAACGGGCTTATGATTTTATGTAATGTAAGTTTCTTAAGTAATCTTGCCCGAGTGGCGCCTGTAAAATTTCATGTGATTCTTTTTGGAGATAATAAACCCATTGGAATTGAAATGTTTACTGTATTGAGTCAGCTTCCCTTTAGATTTATAGGTCAAACAAGTGGGTGTTGAGTAAAATCGTGTCAGTGACTTTCCCTTTGTCTATCTCCTCCTGCAGATACGAATGGGGAATTATTCGGTAATTTTTTGCCACTGGAGAGACCATCATGATATTTTTCCAATTACGTTCCACATGTACTGTGGATACATGTGATGTGTCTATATGGAGTGGTTTTGCCTTCTGCATTCCCAAGCCGTTAATCATGGCTGATTCTTCCGCCATTTGGGGGCACTTTCCCATCTAAAGGGCCAGAAGCTCTGTCGACACCTCCTCCCTCTTTGATAAGGCCGCTGGCAGCATTTGGGCAGCTTCTCATGCCAGAAGTCTTCGACCGGCTTTACTGACTTTTATTCAAAATTTAAGCAGTGGCAGGGTTCCAAGCCGAGACAGAGGATACTGATTAGTAATCAAAGAGCCCCCCCCCCCCCCCCCCCCGTTTTTCTGTGAGAGACATTTCTGCCTCCTCTGTTTGTGGTTGAATCTATCTACTTATCCTCTCCTTATCTAAGCTGAATCACTAACAAAAAATGAATGAAATCAAATCTACCCATACTTCGCACTGCCACTTTTACCCTACCGCAAAAAAATGTAGTCTCCCTCTTTAGGTGATAGGCTGTTTTATTTAGTTAATTTTTTATTACATTAACTCATGCTGCATTGTTAATGCCTCAGTGAATACAGCTTTCCACTCATCGGATAGTCTCTTCTCTTCCTCGCTGCTTGCAGTGAGGGTCATTGTGTCTTCGTTGCGATCTGCGAGGAACGTCACACTGAGCCTGGCACTCCCAACCAGCGGGAAGGTTAACGAAAACTCTGCTTAAATTATTCGCAAAGAGCTTACGATACTTAGGCGTACGTTCAAGAGCTCCACTTTCTCCTCTCCCCGAAGATGTAGTCAATGGTTATTCCGTAGAACCATGTGTGCGCATGATACTTGGTGAGGGGAAAGTAACAGTCGTCTAGACACTGAAAGGGTCCGAGGACCAATGAGGTCAGGCGTGGCACGCATCTAACAAGCTAAGATCTGTGCCAGTCGCCGAACGCTGGACGCCGACAAGCACTTGAAGCGATGTTCCTCGGTGTCCAGAAGGTGATAGTCGGGGCAAAGTGGGGATCCGTTAATCCGACAGCAAGGAGCCGGTGTCTAGACGCTTATTTTTTGTTCGCGACCTGATACCTCGTCGCGTGCACGGTGGTTTGCAGAAAATGATGATGTACTGTTTTCCACACTCGTGGCCAACTAATAGTTGGGCACGTATTTCCCATCACGTCCTTCCTGAACATGTGTCCTGTGGATAGAAATAACCGAAGGATAGTTTGCCGTGGCCGTTCCACGAAGATGCTTGGGTAAATGTGATTCTCAAATAGTTCGGCAAGTGTTGGGAGGGGGATACAAATCCCGGCCCTGTATCCAGAGAAGCCGACTTGTTGCTCTCCGGGAGGCCGCTAGCAGCCCGTCCATAACACTCGCTCCGGTTTAGTAAGCTGCGGACTACATCAGTTTCCGGCCGCGGTGGTCTCGCGGTTCTAGGCGCGCAGTCCGGAACCGTGCGACTGCTACGGTCGCAGGTTCGAATCCTGCCTCGGGCATGGATGTGTGTGATGTCCTTAGTTTAGTTAGGTTTAAGTAGTTCTAAGTTCTAGGGGACTAATGACCACAGCAGTTGAGTCCCATAGTGCTCTGAGCCATTTTTTTTTTTGACTCCATCAGTTGAACGAACCAAAAATAGCGCGTCGCTGCTGTACGCCCTATAGCGGAGAGCGATGTCCCACAAAGTGATATCAGATAGTCTGTGGTTGAGACATTCGAGGTCGCGTTTGCGTAAAAGTAAGTAGTAGAGACCTCTTGATGGGTATTGTGTCCGTCCTTTGACCTGGACCCGAGAGATGGGTGCCAGAAGCCGCAGCAGGGTGTCGAGGAGCATGAGGGGAAATTCCATACGGTCCATCATCTGTAGGAGGAAGTTATGGTGCATTCTATCGAAAAGAAATCGCTGGAGACGATGTCAGCTCGTAGGCGGCATGCCGACGCGATTGCTGCTATGTCCCTGAAGTCGCCGGTGATCATTTGTATGTTGGCATCCCCTCTTGCGATATCTGCTCTGGGACGAGACTCATTGGCAAATTCTTCTTTGTGCGGCCTGCCGGAGGCCTGGCCAAGATTTTGTATACGACGTTCAACATTGTAGGTGGCCGATAGTTATTGACCGATTACCTTCCCGCAGGCTTTTGTCCTGTAACGAAGGCAGGCGGTAATGTGCAGCCCGGATACATGAGTTTTCGGGACATTGTAACCCAGTTGGGAGTCACTAATGATCCAGTGACACTCGACTGGTAATCAATCTGGCCCTGGAGATTTGTTTACAGCGCTTTTGGCCGAGGAGTCCCCCATATCCACAGGCGAGACTTCCTCTATTAATGCCGTCGCTTTTGCCCTGTCAATGATGCGTGTCACAAGTTGTACCGCTTCAGCAGTGGCCTCGTCGCCTACGGGCCTCTCTTGGTAAAAATGACGAAAGCAATCCTCCATGGCTTTCACTATGATTGCTTGGGTCGCACAGGAGCGACATTCTTACGTCAGGAGGTGTGTGATTAACTGTCGGCTATGTCGGCGCATGTCCACCACAATGTGGTGTATGGTGGGGATCCCTGCGGCCGTTCGCTGGTGTCGTCGCGAGCCGACTACGCGATAATACATAACCCTTGATTGGGTATCGTTCTCTTTGTCTGTCCGGCGATAGGGGTAGAACGTCGAGGTTAACGAGTACCGCACAGTAAAAGTCCAGGATTTGCCATGCAACCGTGTCCTTGCCACACTGCCTAAGTGTCTTGCAGATTGCCAGTTTGGCGCAGAGGAACCACCATGGCAAAGTTGAGTTGTATCGGGAGTGACGTAGTTGGCCCACGTTGCGGCGACTTGCCGACGGCAGTCTTCGGGTCCTGGAGTTGTGTTACATTCATCTTCCAAAAGCCGGGCCAGATTTCTTGAGTGTTTATATGCAGCATGCAGCTATAGCCACTGTGATCAGAGAAGACCAGAGGCCATCGTTCGGCGGCCACCACTCCATGCGTAAGACCTTGCGAAACGTATGTACGATCCAGACGGCACGCCAAATTACTGGGAAGATGTGTGTGCCCAGAGCTTTCGCTGTGTATCTTTTCTCACGTGTAGCACAAGTGAATATTGTGAGTCACCACATTCAGTTCTGAGAAAGGCGTGTAGTGCGGGGTTGATGAAGGACGGAATTAAAATTGCTAGCCGAAACGCTGTGTCTCGTACCAACCTTGGAAAAGAGGGGGAAAGGGGTGATCCAGCGGAGCAGACCCTGAACCACAGAATAGATAATGTCGGTGGCTTCGAGACCATCGAGCACTAAAATTACCACGCCGGTGTCTGTGTGGGAACACGAGGTGTCACGTACATTGCGTAGCCATGAAGGTTCGGGAGTAAATTCGTTCGCAGTTCTTACAGGAATGCAAAATCGACTCCTGCAGTTCGTTTTGTTTCTGTCAGAAGTAGGATCATGGCAGGAGAGCTAACCATGCTGATATTCATTGTGGCCAGGTGGTTAGCCTGATGGACCGGTGGTTGGGCAGGGATATCTATAATGATGGTGGAGAGAAGCGGACGTAGCGAGTGTCGTCACACCCTTCTGACTTCTATCTTCCCATTGTCGTTCAGATCTGAGCCGACCACGCATCGGAGTCCTGCCCAGTTCCAACGACCTTGGCCCGCGATGTGGGCGTGAAAGTCTGTTCATGTTCCACAATGTCGTGGTGGTTGATGTGGAGGCACCGACTGGCCTCGCACCCTGCATTGGAACCCCCCTGCTGATCATAGTTCTCTGTAGAGGACTGGCAGATAGACCCAGCCCATCCCGCAGTTCGTTCTCCAGGCATGGCAGTTATGTCAGACTCAAAGTCGGCATCCTGAATGGTCAGTTCTTCTTCGTCCTGCGAGAGGGAACTGCCGTGTTCCGACATGGCCCTACGGCTTCACTTCCGGCGTTTCAGAGACCGGTATTTTCATGTGTGGCCTTCCGTATCGAACGGCACACCGGCTTCTATTGGTACGATAAGTTGATCGGTTGCCGTCATGCGGTGCGCACAGTGTCCTGTGGCATCGATGGATTGTACAGAGTCTTGCCATTGGTCAGTCTGACTGATCGGCCCGGAGTCCATTTGAGGAGTGCGGTTCCGGTACTGCGACGTCGGTGTGTTGCGTCTGGACAGAAGGAGATGTCGTGAGCACCGTCGCGTAAGCTACTGAGAGGAATATCGAAGAGGAATATCGACGATGATAGACGTGCCACGTCCTGCGGCGGAAGTTGTGTGTGTGGAGGAACTCTGAACATAGATGGCCTTCCTTTCTCCAGCCGGAACAAGTTTGAGGTTGGACGTTATAAATAACTGTGGTCAAGCAGCCTCATATTTGTAGCTATCATAATACGCACCGTCAGAGATCAATGTGCATTTAGCGTACTCCGTTGACGACTGGATACGTCTTAAGTTGGGTCCACTTTTCTGCCCCGTGCCACTGTACTGTAGAGCCGGAAGCGCTGGCACGACGTCTGTCACCGGGATTTCGAAGAGTAGTTCGAAAGTGCGTATTGTCCACAGTCCCAATCCGGCATTGTCATCTCAACGTTGCCAACATTTCTGTATGCGTGGCAGAAAGGGAGTTCTTCTTTCATCTCTCTAACAAACCTGTCGCATGTAGCGCTGTTAGTAAGTTTCAAATAGATTACTTACGATCGAAAAGTGGATGCCGACATTGTTGGCAGCCGGGGTCTTGACCTCTTTCTTTAAACAGTGTTCGGCATCGTGTGATGTTGGTACAAAAATGTCGTTTCTAAGAGTGAATTTCAATGTTGATATCCGGTATTGTTTGGCCATGATATGTCGCACTACGGCATCACGTTAGTATCGGGCGAAGGAAGTAAACAAGGCAAGCGCTCTTGTGCTGCACGCGCAAACACAAAACACGTCCGCTATGCTGGGCTCCTAAAGCCGAACTGTAGTAGACCACAATTCTGGTGGCAATAACGGCTGGAAATTTTGAGTCCTGCTCGTCCTCTGTACTCAGTTCTAGTATGGAGACGTCTTTCTGAGTGTTCTTCAGCTGCAGCTGCGTCTCCCGGCAGCGAGTCTATTCTCTTCCATTCTCTGACAGCAAGTTTTGTCTGACTTAGCTCTTTGAAACTAGGCTGTTTCTGCCCGTGTACGAATCTTGCCATCCAACTGCACCAGACCTTGCGAGTTCCAACTAATAATAATTTAGTTAATAAATTTAACAAAGTCCTGTTCTAGCGTATTTTGTGATGGATAACAAGTGATGGTCCTCTGAGGGAAGAAAAGCAATCTCTCCATGACATGTTTTTGTCCCCAGCTAACCGAAGAGCTTACACAAAGATGCAAATGGGAAAGCGCGCCTTATACAGAAATAATTATTGTGAATCTATCTGAATGAATGTTGCTAGGATTTTAAACGAACATTCTTGCGTGGCGTGCCTGCAGCGAAAGGGCTGGTCTCACCCTGAACATTAACCATTCTGGCGACTTGATGTGTTATCTTTCCAAAATTATTCATTTAGTCGTCTCAAACAATAGAGTTTTTAGGAACTTATGCTGCTCCAAGTCACCCGTTATGCTGAGATGAGACGAAGGAGATTCTACATTCCCTACCTGCTTGGGTTGACAGCTTTGAGCTCCGAGCGCCGTTCATGAGTCTATCTGGGCCTTTTATGTAAGTATCCACGTTGCACGAGCCAGTCAGAAAGACGCTGCGGAAAGTAAGAAAAGAAGTAATTAGCTGAGCATTTCTGCAGTTATGAGGCAACGTTAAAGGATCGACTGTATTGACTACTGGGATGTGAGTAATATGTTACATAATGCGTTGCGAGATAGTTTGGGGATAAACTGCCTCATAACAATTGCTTTCGTATAATCAGTAATCGAAATGGGACTCGTCGATCTATGACATATTCCAAAGAAAAACTTTTATCATTCTGGATTTGGAACACTGCGACTGTCTTGTTAAAGGTTTCAGGAATTACTGCAACCAATCGCTGTTTTATCTTAAATTTTTTATTTATTCATGACAGGTTTCTAATCGCCTGGCGATTCATCATCAGATGATACAATTTAATTTGGAGTATTGTGGGGGTCGTGCATCTGTGGCAAATATAGAGACGAAAAAGTGAGCACTGTATTTGGGGAGAACTCCAAAGTAACAAGCCCTTTTGGTTAAGAGAAATAGGCAGTTCATGTTGTGGTAGGAAGAACTTGCCGCAGCCACTTGTGTGGCCAGGTGAAAGCTGTTCTCAAAGATCAACGTGACATCTAGTGATTAAGTCGGCATTACGATGAGGTATCGGGATACTTTTGGGCAGATATGGTGTATTATACCTTGGAAACTCCCTCCAGCCTTGACGGTGGCTTCACTTTGGCGAGGATTTAACGTTCCGAGATGCAAATATACGTATTAAAATTTTAGGAAGGTGAAGTTCCTCAGCGGTGATTAACGTAACTATATCGAAGCGTAACAAACAGCTCTCTGTAATCTACTTTCGAAATCGGAGTGTTTGTCCACATAATGAGCACCCTGTCCCTCAGTGTGGCAATTCCAGACCACATATGAGCGCTGCGACATCTGCAAGAATCCGATGCCTTGTGTTCACTGCCATCTATCATCCTCCACATAGTCTCGACTTGGCCCCATCCAATTCTCATCTGTTTTCAGAACTTAAAGAACACATTCGAGAACTACACTTCGATAGTGATGAAGCAATGCAAGCAGAAGTGAAGTTGCGGCTCCGTTGAGAAAGTCAAACATTCTACAATGACGAAATCAACAAACTGGTCTCTCGATTGGAGAGATGTATTCGTTGTTGGAGTAACTATATTAGGAATAAATATGTAGACATGAAGAAGTAAGATGTAGACTTTTAATAACTTCTGTTTTATTTAACGTCCTTTGAGAGTATCCACATAAATAAATTGCTGGCATTACTTTTGCGAACGCCCTCGTTTGAATCGCAGTGTGAAATTTCTGATATCTGAATGTGGTAGGAGCTAGAAAATACGAAAACGAGATATCCGATGATTCAATCTTGATACTGTGGGAGTTAGTGAAGTGACATGGGAAGAAAGAAAGAATTTATAGTTATACTAATATAGCATACTATTTAGAGTAGCAAAATATGGGGTAACAGGAGTAGGACTCTTCATCGACAGGAAATTAGGGCAGGAAATGAGTTATTGTGAACAGTTCCGTGACAGGATTATTCTCATTACAACTGACAGCAAACCAATGCCAGCAACAATATTTCACATAAGCTTACACATGAAACACATTGTACATTTTTGGTACATACTCCAGGGCCACACAAAATCGTGCTCCAAGAACACTTTCACAATTATAGATGGCTATAGAGGCAGCGTGGCCCAATACTTCTGCAGGGGACTTCCAACGACTTACTGATTCCGTGCACGTCGAGTTGCTACACTACACTGGGAAAAATGCCACATATATGGCGGAGTTAAGCAACAACGAAACAGCAGGTCAGGGGGCTATGAAAGCCATAAATAATGAACTAAACAAACAAGACAGAAGTTATAAAGTTCACCAAGAGGACAGGAAAACACTCGAACATTTCAACAGAAAGCTAAGTAACCATAACGATATAATAACTGAAGCAGACAAAGGCAATAAATTATGTATATTGAAAGAAGAACAATACACAAGAAAAACGTTAGATTTATTTACTGACAGTGCCATCACTGAAATACGAAAAGTCCCAACAAAAGCAGTCCAGACAAAACTGAAATCAATTCTAAAAACACGCACTTCTTGCTGACTGACAGTGAAAAGAAATAGTGTACTACCATGAATCCTCGGGCACCAAAGCTAAGATCACAAGATACATAAAGAAGGCTGTCCAATTCGCCCAAATGTGAACTCAAGAAACAGCCCAGGTTACAAAATTACAAACAAGCTTAACCAGATTATAACTAAGACATACACATGCACTAAAAACTACTCAGTAAAAAACAGTCAGCAGCCAATACCCGAAATTAAAAACATCAACATTCCCAATTCAGCCCAACTTGTATCATTTGACATTACAAACCTATACCCTAACATTCCCATCCCCAAAACACTCAAAATCATCAGCTCAAACCTCATAAAACACCAAAAACTATTATTGCTCGAAATTACTGAATTCAGGTACCTCCTTGAAGTAGTACTAAACTGCCACTATTTAACATTTAATAATAAAATCTACATGCAACATAAAGGCCTTGCAAATGGGCTCAAGCATAGCTGGTACAATTGCCAACATATATATTAACCTCTTTGAGCAAAAAACTCTTGCTAAAAAATCAAGCTCTGTGGATAAAATTTTTTACTAAAAACGTTATGTTGATGATACATTACTCCCAGAAGATGGTGACACAAATGATATTAACAACATACTCGACACACTTAGTAAACAAGATAGTAATATAAAATTCACAGGGGAATATGAGAGCAATGGTAACATCAATTTCCTTGATCTAACACAAATAAAGAAAACAACTCAGACAGCTTCAAAGTTTACAGAAAGGCAACAACAACAGATACCCCCATACACAGCTCATCTTGTCACCCACAACACGCGAACTTTCTGCTTACAGAGCACTAGTTAAAGAGCCAACAATATACCAGTGCATAAATATGCAATATGCACATCTTGATGATAGCAGCATAATAAAACAAATAGCTTCAGCAAATGGCTATGATGAAATATTAATTGATGAACTGACACAAAAATGGTAAAACAATGATAAACCACCTTCCATACATGAAATGAAAATGAAACCCATGGCTTGCATGTCTTTCACAGGCTAACTCTCCTACAAAATAGCAAAAATTCTCAGACCAAACGACATTTACATTACCTTTACAACACACAACAAACAGCAACACATATAACACTACCGTCTGCTGCAATTTGCTAGTGCTGTTGTACCATAACCTTGAAGCAGGTTGTGAAATAAAACAATCTTATTAAACCAATTATGGTATAACGCAACTGCAGTGTTACCCTCTGAGAGAATTTTGTTGTGTTGACCGTGTTGTAGCTAACGGAGGTGGCTTATCGGAAATGAATGTCAGAATTACGGAAATATTTGAAGAGTAACAAACAAAATTTTGCCTATCTGCACTGTTCAACGGATAAAGAAAACGGTCGCCAGCCTAACTAGGCTAGAGAATGATTAACATTCTCGTTCAAGAAAATAGTTATTAGTAACTTTAATGGATAAACACAACCTATACTCTGTCACACGCGAGTGCAGTGAACTCTTCACACAAGCATATGTTTACGGTAAGATTGAAACTAACAGTTAGAGCAGCACAAACTATTTGCAAAATTTTAACAGATACCGAAACACACTACTACTTTCAGGGCTTACACCAACTGAATGGTCTTTATAACGTTATTATTACTATTCACTGCAGAATAATTAATTGGCTAAAGGTTGAGTCTCTCTCAGTTTAATACTTTACTATTTAAAACGAAAGTTAATTGGAATCCCACCAACAGGTTGTTTCTCACTAGCTTTTGAATAATTAAATAATGTTTTTTTATAATTAGTGGTCTTCCCATTGCTTGTTATCTAGCATTAACACAACAGACGAAGTGTGTATCCTGTTATATTATTAATGTCCGCATCCAATACACAAGAGAGAAACACTTAGCAAACATGAGTATATAACGTTCCACACTGCAGTTTTCCACTTTTACTACATTGAGAGACAAAATTAACATATATGTAAGATACTGACTCACCTTCTGCGATTTACAACAGGCAGTAATGTGATCATTTACTAAGCAAAACTTTATAAGCCTCAGCCTTAAGAACTCTTAATTTGAAGTTGGCAACAACATATTAATAGGCAGTTTTAATAGAAAAATTATATTCTGCAAGCATCAATTACTTTAGTTCACTTTCTTGCCACATTAACTTCAACTTTCATTTAACTATGTTCAAGAGGCATCAATTAGCAAAACATTGGGCTTTAATGTTCTTTCAGTAAGGACACTCGGAAATCACTTTAGTTCAAACGGGGAGGAACCTGAGAGGTGTTATAATAAGGAGAAAAATCAAGGAAGGTACATAAATGCAGTTATAAATTACCTTATATTTGAGCACACTAACACATCCTTTTAGCTGATCCTACACTGTACATTGCTATAGTGCTCCATTACAGTGATTGCGCAATGTGGTGGCGATTGCATGTCGGTAGGTGGAATTGGAGGTAGAATTGCTGGACTCTGTAATTTCTTGGTGGCGATGATAGATACAAATTCCAGAATAGTTCCAGCTATTTATCCATCCATCCGAGGCATTGGAAAGGAGCAGAAAATTCCTCTCTTGGGACCAGCACAATATATAACATTTACATGGCAGTGCACAGCTTTGCAGCTTGTCCCCGACTCGTAGCTCGTCCACGACTGACTCTTGTCCCACCTTTTCTACCTAGGCCAACCACAATTTGCTCGCGCTACACAGTTCCGTCCCCGAGGGGAACCACAACACCTTTTACATACAAACTAACTAAGAACCCTAAGTGAGGATCAGCTGTTTACATAACAGCAACCAAATTCATTCAATAAAACAGAATATTTGCACATATTGACATTTCTACAAAAAAATTATTCACATAGAAATTACAATTATATATACAGTAAGATTTGTTCCCTCCAAATAGGACAAAGAATTTAAATGACAGATACACTACTTTGCATAGAATCAAATCATGACATCAAAGATTGTACAAAGAAAGGAGTATACAATTTTATGTTATCGATTCAAACAAACACATTTATAGAAGCTCAACGTTATAATATTAAATGAAACAAAAACCAAAATAAATCATTGGAGTATTAGAGCTATGGTGTTACACACACACTGAGACACAATATACACACATAGACTGACAAACACTCACAATCAGGCACCTATAAAATAGTATGTAATACCTGCAGATTCCTTTATATAGGCCAAATTGGGAGAGACTTCCAGACAAGATATAATGAACACATAAATGCTTACCGCACTAACAATTACAATGGATCAGCAATAGCCACCCACGTAAAAGACACATGCCACCCATTCCATGATATTGTGAATGATCTTCATATATGACACATAAAGGATAAGGGACACCAAATGGGCTTATATGGAGAACTGGAAATCTTTATCCATTGCACAGCACATGGAGATGTATTATTAAATGATAAGCTTGAAAGTAATAATGCTAACATCTTCAAAACCTTCTCCAACATTAAATTTTTATTTCATTGACAGTATAGTTTTCATTAAGTATGCATGTAACTTTCTACATATTGCCAATACGCCTAGATAAAAGTCTTCATCTTCACTACAGTTATATATTACTGTCTTTGAAATTGTAAATAGTATAGCTTAGATTTTATAATACTCTTGAAAGTTGTAAACAGTCTTTGATATTGTAAGTACTTTATCTTAGATTTCAAAACTCTATGGAAAGTTGTAAATAAATGTTTGTGAAAATACTAAGTTGTGTTTGACTTGTTACTGTGCTCTGTGCGCCAGAAAATGAAATCACCATCAAAAATGTTAGTAAACGTATTAATACATTACCTAATCATGCTATTCACATAATGTACACATTGTAATAGATTTATCCTTCGACACAGGTTTATTTTTCGATTCCTAAACCACTGGGAAACACAGCTAATGTATGTAACCTGTCATCTGATGTATAAGTAACGGTATAATGCACTTGATGATGGCAGCATACTGCTGAAATGCCTTGTGCTAATAAAACATTAGTAAAAAGTGATTGCTGCAGTGTAAAATTATTCCATTAACCTCATAATACAGTCGCAGACTTCAAACAACACCCATATCACATGGATAAATTTAAATTTAAGTAATGTTGGAAGGAGAGAAAAATTTAGTGGTTATAAAAGGAGTCCAGCATGGTTCAGTTTTGGGTCCACTCCTATCCCCAAGTGAAAGATCTTCCTCTTAACATTCAACATGCGGATTTGGTACTTTCTGTGGAGGGTACTGGTGTTACAATAAATACCATTAGAGAGAAAACAATAGAAAACATTATTAATTATGTTTTTCAAAAAATATTAAATAGTTTTCTGAAAATATACTCTCCCTAAACTTTGAGAAAACGCAGAGAATTCTGTTCTGTACAGTTAATAGAGTCATACCAACAACTGATGTAGTACATCAATAGAAGTTAGTAAACTGGGTAGAATTCTCCAAATTTTTGGGTATTCGTGTTGATGAAATCTTGAAGTGGAAGAAGAATTTTACTTTCTCAAACAGTTAAGTTCTGGTATCTTCCGTTCTTCGTATAACTGCTAGTCTTGGGAACAAACGAATTACCTTCTGACATTCTTAACAAATTTCCACACGATAATGTCTCCGGTAACTCATCACGTAGAAAGAAAGTATTGATTGCGTTATAACGAGCAGTAAGAACAATATTCGATGTTATCCCATAATCCTCATGTAGATACCTCTTTAAAAATTAGACATTTTAACTAAACTGTCAACAGATTTATTCTCGAAAGAAATTCTTCGTAAGCAGTCGATGACAATTTGAGAATACTAATTATGTCCGTACCTACAACACAAGAGGGAAAAATGACCTTTATTTTAGCCATTACTAACGCTGCCAGTGACTCAGAAAGATGTTCAATATGAAGAAACAAAAACATTCGATTATAACATAAAATGTCTGACAGGTAGGAAATAAATTTTGTAAAGTAACCTAAAATCATGTGTACTGTACAACTCTTTCTACTGCACAAAAACTTTGACCATTTTCTCAATAACATAAAACGTCTGACAGGCAACAAATCAGTTTTTAAATGTAACCTAAAATCATGTCTCCTGTAGAACTCTTTCTATTCAGTGAACGAACTTTTATTTGAAAACCCCAGTTTTTATTTGTAGTTGCATTAATAAGTCTAAACAAATAATATGGTCATTAGTTTTGAAACTAAATATATACACATATTCTGTAAACTGATTCCTTCCACGTCATTTGGCTAAAAAAGTCGTTCATATCATCTATGTAACTAACTCGTAGAGGTGCGACTTGCTATTAACACCACATCTGGTGGTTTGCAGGACTTTTCTCCGCTCAGTAGAGTTGTTACTTTTCTTACCTTATTTATGGGAAATTTCAGACCTCTTTTGCTGTTATGACGATAGGTAACCGGAATGTTTAAGGTTCATATACCTTATAAGTGATCGTTTAATGACGTTTCCGGTTTAGATTCCTTGTAGCATAGATGTGATGTCGAAGCACGCTGAGACCACTGTGCTCTTTTGCAGCCTTTTCGCCGGAGAGAGCGAGCCTTGCAGTTAGACTGTCCGCGACGCTGGTGAGCTAAGCGGGTCGTTTCCGAGAAGCGATGGCGACCCACACGGATTACGGCGGGAATAGACGGCCCGGACTGGCGAAACGCGGCCGACGTGTTGTCACTTGGCGTCGTCATTAATAATTCATGACGTGCCGCCGCCAAGGGGCAGCAAGGCCGAAGGGCAGGAGGGGGCGGTGGAACAGGTGGTGCGTGGGCGGCTGCGCTCTGCCGCTGGCCAGACCCCCGCCTACATCTGCCCTCGGCGGATTTCCAGAATTCTGTGTTCAGGCTGAAGCATTCTGCTTCTCTACGTCTCTGTCTTTCTTCTGATGTGCTGCTAAGACGCATTCTAAAGAATGACAAGATTGTGACAAAAACACTTGCCCCAGTTTTATGAACAAGGCACAGCCTTTTTTTTTTCTTCAGACACCTGTTTCGGCCACATCTGGACATTTTCACATCTAGAACATCAAGACGATGACAGCCATAATTGGCATCAGCTGGCGATCGTTGTCTGCGTATAAATTTTCTCTTCCTCTTCCTGGCCATATCACATATCTTCACGGAGTCAATAACTAATTTTCAAGTTAGTTAGTTATATAGGGTTGCCAGATGTATTTCCCAGAAGATCTGGTAATTACACTATCATCTTAACACACTGTAACGATGTGTTTTAAGTGATTTCCATCTCTGGTTGATATGATGTCTGAAGATGGCACCCGTGGAGTGCCGAAATCAGCAGTTTAAAGAAATAATAAGAAAACAATAAATAATAGAAATAAGGTTGATTTTTGGTTTTGTACTACAATCTATTTGATTTGTTTCGTATCCATGATGGATCCAAGGTGACTACCTAGTACTCCATGTGAATATGTGAGAACATTTTCTAGATGTGGGCGAACCGTGTAACTGAGGCAGGACATGGGAAACTGCCCAGTCTTCACGTACTTGGATGTGGAAAACTGGCTGAAAGTCAAATCCTGGTTGACTAGGTGGTCGCTCTCGTCATTAATCCGCTAGGGAGATTTGATCCTTGGCCAGCGTGCCTCTCTGAGTCGCGGAATCTAAAGCGCGTGAATATCTGAGGAGGTCTTACTGTTACTGTCTCTACATTTTAAATGTGAAGATGACCAGTTCAATAATAATAAGTGATCTAGACTATACTTTGTACAACGAAAAATATCACAATGGTGCCCTTATGTGTTTTCCAGTTTTACTCAGTCCGGATCCCAAAACTATAGGGTCGATATTACTCAAATGGTTGAAGATCATAAACTTAGTATTTTGATACAAGCAAGTAATTTTTTGGTTGGTTGGGGGTCAATGGGTACGTTGATTTGTGGAAGGGGACCAAACAGCGTTGTCATCGGTCCCATTCTATTAGGGAAGTGTGGGGAAGGAAGTTGGCCATGCCCTTGTAAAGGAACCATCCCGACATACACTCCTGGAAATGGAAAAAAGAACACATTGACACCGGTGTGTCAGACCCACCATACTTGCTCCGGACACGGCGAGAGGGCTGTACAAGCCATGATCACACGCACAGCACAGCGGACACACCAGGAACCGCGGTGTTGGCCGTCTAATGGCGCTAGCTGCGCAGCATTTGTGCACCGCCGCCGTCAGTGTCAGCCAGTTTGCCCTGGCATACGGAGCTCCATCGCAGTCTGTAACACTGGTAGCATGCCGCGACAGCGTGGACGTGAACCGTATGTGCAGTTGACGGACTTTGAGCGAGGGCGTATAGTGGGCAAGCGGGAGGCCGGGTGGACGTACCGCCGAATTGCTCAACACGTGGGGCATGAGGTCTCCACAGTACATCGATGTTGTCACCAGTGGTCGGCGGAAGGTGCACGTGCCCGTCGACCTGGGACCGGACCGCAGCGACGCACGGATGCACGCCAAGACCGTAGGATCCTACGAGGTGCCGTAGGGGACCGCACCGCCACTTCCCATAAATTAGGGACACTGTTGCTCCTGGGGTATCGTCGAGGACCATTCGCAACCGTCTCCATGAAGCTGGGCTACGGTCCCGCACGCCGTTAGGCCGTCTTCCGCTCACGCCCCAACATCGTGCAGCCCGCCTCCAGTGGTGTCGCGACAGGCGTGAATGGATGGACGAATGGAGACGTGTCGTCTTCAGCGATGAGAGTCGCTTCTGCCTTGGTGCCAATGATGGTAGTATGCGTGTTTGGCGCCGTGCAGGTGAGCGCCACAATCAGGACTGCATACGACGCACACAGGGCCAACACCCGGCATCATGGTGTGGGGAGCGATCTCCTACACTGGCCGTACACCTCTGGTGATCGTCGAGGGGACACTGAATAGTGCACGGTACATCCAAACCGTCATCGAACCCAACGTTCTACCATTCCTAGACCGGCAAGGGAACTTGCTGTTCCAACAGGACAATGCACGTCCGCATGTATCCCGTGCCACCCAAAATGCTCTAGAAGGTGTAAGTCAACTACCCTGGCCAGCAAGATCTCCGGATCTGCCCCACATTGAGTATGTTAGGGACTGGATGAAGCGTCGTCTCACGCGGACTGCACGTCCAGCACTTACGCTGGTCCAACTGAGGCGCCAGGTGGAAATGGCATGGCAAGCCGTTCCACAGGACTACATCCAGCATCTCTACGATCGTCTCCATGGGAGAATAGCAGCCTGCATTGCTGCGAAAGGTGGATATACACTGTACTAGTGCCGACATTGTGCGTGCTCTGTTGCCTGTGTCTATGTGCCTGTGGTTCTGTCAGTGTGATCATGTGATGTATCTGACCCCAGGAATGTGTCAATAAAGTTTCCCCTTCCTGGGACAATGAATTCACGGTGTCCATATTTCAATTTCCAGGAGTGTAGAACATTTTGCTCAGGCAATAAACTGAAATTTTGCGACTTGCAGATGGCTGACTACTACTTAACTTTAATGCTAGGTCAACCTTGCGGCTCTGGCAGAACACATTCCAGAGGACAAGTAATAGTCGACGCTATAAATAAATGTAATTTTTTTCGTTTTAAACAAGCTAGGCGAATCGTACACACCAATTTACCACGGAAATAGTGGAGTAGACATTTCTCTGGCAATCAGCGCATCATTAACGCATGTAACGAACTGCTAGGTGTCGGATGGGGTATACTCAGTGATCATAAACCAATAATTATATACACTGAAGCACAGACAACACCCAAGGTTGCTGTTACGCAAAGCAAACTGGTAAAAACTAAGGCGCTTGATTCAAAAGTTTCCTCTATTTGTCACCCAAGGAAGCACAGATTACAGAGCTCACGTTCTTACAGGCGTCTTACGGAGAGCAAAAGCTACAGCAATACCTGCAGCACGCGAACGCAAGCAAACTAAGAAAAGACACTCGTGATTATGGACGGTATTACCAAAAATCGACTACACAGGAAAGATAAATTAGACTTCATCATTACCGCGATGCTAAAAGACGACACAAAGACGAACTACGTTAGAAAAGAAAAGACCACTGGGACACATATGTTAGGACGAACTTACAGAACAGCATATGGGAGGAGCCGTTTAAGCTGCAGACTGAATGTTTCATGATCCCGACAATAGTACCAACACTGAAGAAACCAGATGGTACTACCACAAGAGGTTGGAGATCGCCAGAACCGTATCTCCTCAACAAAATACTTCCTGACGATGACCGCACTCAGGACAACCAACTTCACACCGCCCTTGGCAGATTGCTTTATGACAAATACGAAAACGACGTTGTCGTAACCCCCATTGCTCGCAAGGAAGTTGCACTGGAAATACACAAAATAAAAAATGGCTCCGGGCCCTGATGACATTTATCCCGGAACTATCAAACAATCTGCTCCACTTATCGTAGCATAACTGACAGACTTACTGAATGATGCTCTACTTGAAGGCCGAATGCCCAATCTAGACGGAAAATGAAGTTATAATCAAGAAAGCAGAGAACAAAGACCCCTAAGACATACAGACCTATATACCTCATTAACATTCTGGCTAAGGTACAGGAGACAATTCAGCCGGCAGCTCTTCTACCTTAGCCCAAATCAATTTGGTTTTCGACCACATAAATCAATCGACGCAGTAAACAGGGACATAGAAATGACACAAAAAAAGCATGGCATACAGAGTTGCAGTCCTAATTGACATAGCTGGTGGTTCCGACAGTCTAAGGTGGTCGGCGCTGTTTGCAAGATTCGAAGAGATAAATATTCCGCTGGCTCTATATAACAGCCTTAGAGATTATTGTAAGATCAGGGTAGTGGAATAGAAGACAAAGAGGGTAACAAGGGGACGTCCACAAGTATAAGTTTGATGACCGATTTCCTGGGACATAGCCATAGAACCACTATCGTATGCACCAGAAGACGACAGGGCAGACGGGGTAGTTACTTATTCCAGGCCCCAATTAGAGAATAAGACCACGTGGCTCTCATGATCATCGGTGAATGGTGCACGAACAACAAACTCACAACAGCAACTAATAAGTGTTTACCTACTTCTAAGAGACATACTGTAAAGAAATCCAATTATAAAGTTAAACATCTGTGTAAAAAGGAAAGCAGTGAGAAGATACCTTGGCGTTTATATTGACGAGCATTTGTACGTTAACGAACATGTCAGACTAACAATTAACAAAGCTACGAAACTCATGCACAAACCTGCAAGACTGAACACTATGAGATACATACTACCCTTACAGACATAGAGGACATATTACACAGCACTCTTTGAGTCAATAAATTGGTTTGCAGCTAGTGCACGAGCACATCGGTCATGCTTAGATACGCATAAAACCATTGTGAGGCGCTGGCAGACGAGAGTTCTACTCAGAATCTCGGGAGCTTTTGCTACGACCTCGACTAAGGCACTGTGTGTGGTACTGGGAGTTTTCCCTGTAGATATTACAATTCGCTACACGGCAGCGGTCTACTGACTGAAGAGAAGACACGACAAAATAAGAGAGACAACTGGACAGGACACAACCGACAAACGAAAATTAAGAGAACTGATACGGTAGCGGACAGAATGGTTCACAATTGATAAGGGAAGACGAATCTACTCTTTCTGCCCCAACATCCGAAAGTGGATTAATCTGAAGTACATAAATCTAACATGTCGCATGGTGCACTTTCTCATGGACCATGGCCCGAATTTCTACAGGTTGGCCAGAAACACTCACACTTGTTCCTGTGGTGAGAATGGCACATCAGAACACGTAGTTCTCATCTGCGATGCCATAGGACACGTAAGACCGATTTTAGGAAACCACCACATACACTCCTGGAAATGGAAAAAAGAACACATTGACACCGGTGTGTCAGACCCACCATACTTGCTCCGGACACTGCCAGAGGGCTGTACAAGCAATGATCACACGCACGGCACAGCGGACACACCAGGAACCGCGGTGTTGGCCGTCGAATGGCGCTAGCCGCGCAGCATTTGTTCACCGCCGCCGTCAGTGTCAGCCAGTTTGCCCTGGCATACGGAGCTCCATCGCAGTCTTTAACACTGGTAGCATGCCACGACAGCGTGGACGTGAACCGTATGTGCAGTTGACGGACTTTTAGCGAGGACGTATAGTGGGCATGCGGGAGGCCGGGTGGACGTACCGCCGAATTGCTCAACACGTGGGGCGTGAGGTTTCCACAGTACATCGATGTTGTCGCCAGTGGTCGGCGGAAGGTGCACGTGCCCGTCGACCTGGGACCGGACCGCAGCGACGCACGGATGCACGCCAAGACCGTAGGATCCTACGCAGTGCCGTAGAGGACCGCACCGCCACTTCCCAGCAAATTAGGGACACTGTTGCTCCTGGGGTATCGTCGAGGACCATTCGCAACCGTCTCCATGAAGCTGGGCTACGGTCCCGCACGCTGTTAGGCCGTCTTCCGCTCACGCCCCAACATCGTGCAGCCCGCCTCCAGTGGTGTCGCGACAGGCGTGAATGGAGGGACGAATGGAGACGTGCCGTCTTCATCGATGAGAGTCGCTTCTGCCTTGGTGCCAATGATGGTCGTATGCGTGTTTAGCGCCGTGCAGGTGAGCGCCACAATCAGGACTGCATACGACCGAGGCACACAGGGCCAACACCCGGCATCATGGTGTGGGGAGCGATCTCCTACACTGGCCGTACACCTCTGGTGATCGTCGAGGGGACACTGAATAGTGCACGGTACATCCAAACCGTCATCGAACCCATAGTTCTACCATTCCTAGACCGGCAAGGGAACTTGCTGTTCCAACAGGACAATGCACGTCCGCATGTATCCCGTGCCACCCAAAATGCTCTAGAAGGTGTAAGTCAACTACCCTGGCCAGCAAGATCTCCGGATCTGCCCCCCATTGAGTATGTTTGGGACTGGATGAAGCGTCGTCTCACGCGGACTGCACGTCCAGCACTTACGCTGGTCCAACTGAGGCGCCAGGTGGAAATGGCATGGCAAGCCGTTCCACAGGACTACATCCAGCATCTCTACGATCGTCTCCATGGGAGAATAGCAGCCTGCATTGCTGCGAAAGGTGGATATACACTGTACTAGTGCCGACATTGTGCATGCTCTGTTGCATGTGTCTATGTGCCTGTGGTTCTGTCAGTGTGATCATGTGATGTATCTGACGGCACTGCGTAGGAACCTACGGTCTTGGCGTGCATCCGTGCGTCGCTGCGGTCCGGTCCCATGTCGACGGGCACGTGCACCTTCCGCCGACCACTGGCGACAACATCGATGTACTGTGGAGACCTCATCCCCCACGTGTTGAGCAATTCGGCGGTACGTCCACCCGGCCTCCTGCATGCCCGCTATACGCCCTCGCTCAAAGTCCGTCAACTGCACATACGGTTCACGTCCACGCTGTCGCGGCATGTTACCAGTGTTAAAGACTGCGATGGAGCTCCGTATGCCACGGCAAACTGGCTGACACTGACGGCGGCGGTGCACAAGTATGGTGGGTCTGACACACCGGTGTCAATGTGTTCTTTTTTCCATTTCCAGGAGTGTATATGGAAAATGTAGAGCATGAAAATGAGGTTAAAGAGTTTGTAAGGAATGTTTGATGCAAACGAAAAAAAGCCCAATGTTGGGAATAACAAAGATAAAATGGTAAGTGAACCAGCAACACAAGGTAAGGGAGAATTATTTAGTAGGAAAAAGTTGTTATACCGAAGAAACAATCTAATTTAGGAAGACTGAAAGTTGTGCTTCCTTGAAACTGCCATAAACATTTACATGAACTATGGTAATTTTTGACGCAATGTGCAGTGAATTTGAAGGATACAGGCGTTTTAAACTATATGGTAAAGAGAGATAGAAATGTGCTAGGTTAATGTGAGAACTGTCAGAGGATGGGACCAGATCCGCTGTGTATTAGACCACGACCTTGCTGCAGTGGTAATACTGGTTCCCATTATAATACCGAAGTTTAGTAGTGTTGGGCTTGACTAGCATTTGTATGGGGGGGCCGGCAGGGGCTGTCCAGCGTTGTTGGTTAGTAGTGTGCACTGAGCCCTTGTGATGCCAACTGAGGAACTACTTGATTGAGAAGTAGCGGCGTCGTGCACGACAACTGACTACAGCTGGGAGAGCAGTGCACTGACCACATGACCTCCATGTCCGTATCCAATGACGCCTGTCGTCTGAGAATGATATGGTGGTCGGTCGGTACCGATGTGCCTACCGAGACCTTTTCGGACGGAGCTTAGTTTAAGTTTTAGTACTGCATGATACTGAATGTAGTGTATGAATTACCAGCAGATGACGTGTTTGGACAACTCCGAACGACCAGAGTTGATTTTAGATGTGTTTCAGTAATAATGGCTATCTTTTCAAAATTTTTGAGGTTTCGTACATTAAGGAAATGTACTGGGAAAGTAATTCCCAGTAATATGAGTCCAGATAATGTTTTCGTAGTACGCAAACCTACGAAGATAGACTATCAGTAGTGTGGAGTACCAGTGTACTGAGCATAACAGGCACACTTGCTTACAACAAGGAAGCAAATCCGCCATTGCAGAACATCGTTTCGACACTCGTACACCTATATAATAGAACAACACGGAGAGTCTGGAATGGACTTCCAGCTATTGTATACGTCGTGCGAAACTAAGGTCTCACAATACTAAGCAATGGTGCCTCTATGGAAGCCCGCAACTGCGAACGTGGCGCAGGTACAGGATTTTGAGCACAGATTGACCTCTCCCTTATGTCCCATATATATTCGATTGGAGACCAAATTATTTGCTCGAATTGTTCTTCAAAGCAGTCGCGAGAAGTTGTGACTCTGTGGCATGGTGTATTTTCATCCATAAAAATGCCATCGTTGTTTGGGGACATGAAGTCCATGGATGGTTGCAAAAGGTCTTCAAGTACCCGAACATGACCATTCGCAGTTAGTGATTTGTTCATTTGGACCAGAGAATTCAGTCCATGCCGTATAAACACAGCCTACCACCAGCTTGCGTAGTGTGTTGTTGACAACTTGAGGGAATGGCTTCATATGGTTTTGCCGCACTCCAAGCCTACCATCAGCTCTTTCCAACTGAAATCGGATCTCATCTGAACAGACCACGGTTTTCCAGTCGTGCAGGGTCCAACCTAAATGGTTACAGCACAGGCGGTACAGGCCATGTTATGCTGTTAGCAAAGACACTCGCGTCGGTCGTCTGTTGCTATAGCGCATTAACACCAAATTTGGCCGGACTGCCCTAATGAATACATTCGTGGTACGTCCCACATTGAAACTCCCTGGAAGATTTAAACTGTGTGCCGAACCGAGACTCGAAATCGGGACCTTTGGAAGGTAGGAGAGGAGGTACTGGCAGAAGTAAAGCTGTGAGGAGGGGCTGTGAGTCGTGCTTGGGTAGCTCAGTTGGTAGAGCACTTTCCCGCGAAAGGCAAAGGTCCCGAGTTCGAGTCTCGGTCCGGCACCCAGTTTTTATCTGCCAGGAAGTTTCATATCAGCGCACACTCCGCTTCAGAGTGAAAATCTCATTCTGGAAACGCCCCACATTGATTTCTGCGGTTATTTTAAGCAGTTTTGCTTCTCTGTTAGCACTGACAACTCTACGCGAACGCCGATGATCTCGGTCGTTAAATGAAGGCAACTGGCCAGTGTGTTGTCCGTGGTGAGAGGTAATGCCTGGAATTTGGTATTCTCGGCACACTCTTGACCCTATGGATCTCGAAACATTGAATTCCCTACCGATTTCCGTAGTGGAATGTGACGTGGCTCTAGCTCCAGCTTCAAATCCGCGGTCAAAGTCTGTTAATTCACCTTGTGCGGCCATAATCACGTCTGGAACATTTTCATGTGAATCGCGTGATTGCAAATGACAGATCCACCAATGCACTGCACTCTTATATCTTCTGTGCTTAATATTAGCGTCATCTTTACATGTACATATCGCTATCCCGTGACTTTTTGTCAACTCCGTGTATTTCAGACACTTCGACAGTATTCGCTGCTCTTCTCGCACCTCACGGGTGACGCGGAGTGCGCAGAATGCAGCAAGAAACGAGCGCAGTTCCGGAAGGGTAGGTAGGCGGGCTGGCGGCGTTGTTTTTTGGACACAGGCGGTGCGAGCCTCGGGCTGACGAGATGGACGGCGGCTCAGCCGTCCTCCCCGCCGGAGATTAATGGCGCCGCAGCCTCGCCCAGAGGGGCGCGCACCCTGCTGCAGCCGGTGGAACACCACAGAACGCACCTCGGCGCCTCATCT
This sequence comes from Schistocerca gregaria, assembly GCF_023897955.1. Classification (NCBI taxonomy): domain Eukaryota; kingdom Metazoa; phylum Arthropoda; class Insecta; order Orthoptera; family Acrididae; genus Schistocerca; species Schistocerca gregaria. The sequence continues at coordinate 416,088,394 of NC_064925.1, read as the reverse complement.
CGCACACACGAAATTTAAACGGCCTGCTCACCTAACACTAAACTTCGTATTTACATTCCAGGGTTCTCGTGACCAGCAGGTACCAACACCCGTTGTACCTTCACTTTTTTCATCATTCGAGATGCAACATTTTATTGACGTTTCGAAAATATCGATATTTAGTTTGCACAGTATCTACACTTATATATACACTTGTACCAACAGCTCTGTAAACGTCGGACATTCGCAGTTCTAAGTTCCATGCACATTGGTGACCACCAACATTCCAATACGTAGGAGGACAGCTATTAACGAAAATTTGTGTATTGTACTTACAAATTGAAGAAAGAACTGTTGTTGTTGTTGTTGTTGTTGTGGTCTTCAGTCCTGAGGCTGCATGATGCAGCTATCCATGCTACTCTATCCTGTACAAGCTTCTTCATCTCCCAGTACGTACTGCAACCTACATCCTTCTGAATCTGCTTAGTGGATTCATCTCTTGATCTCCCTCTACAATTTTTACCCGCCATGCTGCCCTCTAATGCTAAATTGGTGATCCCTTGATGCCTCAGAACATGTTCTACCAACCGATCCCTTCTTCTAGTCGTGCCACAAACTCCTCTTCTCCCCAATTCTATTCAATACCTCCTCGTTAGTTATGTTATCTACCCATCTAATCTTCAGCATTTTTCTGTAACACCACATTTCGAAAGCTTCTATTCTCTTCTCGTCCAAACTATTTATCGCCCATGTTTTACTTCCATACATGGCTACACTCCATACAAATTCTTTCAGAAACGACTTCCTAACACGTAAATCAATACTCGATGTTAACAAATTTCTGTTCTTCAGAAACGCATTCCTTGCCGTTGCCAGTCTACATTTTATATCCTCTCTACTTCGAACATCATCAGTTATTTTGCTCCCCAAATAGCAAAACTCCTTTACTACTTTAAGTCTCTCATTTCCTAATCTAATTTCCTCAGCATCACCCGACTTAATTCGACTACATTCAGTTATCCTCGTTTTGCTTTTGTTGATGTTCATCTTATATCCTCCTTTCAAGCACTGTGCATTACATTAAACTGCTCTTCCAAGTCCTTTGCTGTCTCTGACAGAATTACGATGTCATCAGCGAACCTCCAAGTTTTTATTTCTTCTCCATGGATTTTAATACCTACTCCGAATTTTTCTTTTGTTTCCTTTACTGCTTGCTCAATATACAAATTGAATAACATCGGGGAGAGGCTACAATCCTGTCTCACTCCCTTCCCAACCACTGCTTCCCTTTCATACCCCACCACTGTTATAACTGCCATCTGGTTTCTGTGCATATTGTAAATAGCCGTTTGCTCCCTGTATTTTACGCCTGAAAGAGAGTATTCCAGTCAACATTGTCAAAAGCTTTTTCTAAGTCTACAAATGGTAGAAACGTAGGTTTGCCTTTCCTTAGTCTTTCTTCTACGATAAGTCGTAAGATCAGTATTGCCTCACGTGTTCAAACATTTCTACGGAATCCAAACTGATCTTCCTCGAGGTCGGCTTCTACCAGTTTTTCCATTCGTCTGTAAAGAATTCGCGTTAGTATTTTGCAGCTGTGACTTAGTAAACTGATAGTTCGGTAATTTTCACATCTGTCAACACCTGCTTTCTTTGGGATTGGAATTATTATATTCCTCTTGATGTCTGATGGTATTTCACCTGTCTCATAATTCTTCCTCACCAGATGGTATAGTTTTGTCATGACTGGCTCTCCCAAGGCCGTCGTGGTTGTAATGGAATGCTGTCTACTCCCGGGGCCTTGTTTCGACTCAGGTCTTTCAGTGCTCTGTCAAACTCTTCACGCAGTATCATATCTCCCATTGGTTGCTTGTTTTTGGGGAAGGAGACCAAACAGCGTGGTCAACGGTCTCATCGGATTAGGGAAGGATGGGGAAGGAAGTCGGCCGTGCCCTTTCAGAGGAACCATCCCGGCATTTGCCTGGAGTGATTTAGGGAAATCACTATCTCCCATTTCATTTTCATCTACATCCTCTTCCATTTCCATAATATTGTCCTCAAGTACATCGTCCTTGTATAGATCCTCTATATACTCCTTCCACCTTTCTGCTTTCCCTTCTTTGCTTAGCACTGGGTTTCCATCTCAGCTCTTGATATTCATACAAGTGGTTCTCTGTTCTCCAAAAGTCTAATGATTCTGTAGGTAGTATCTATCATACCCCTAGTGAGATAAGCCTCTACATCCTTACATTTGTCCTCTATCCATGCCTGCTTAGTCATTTTGCACTTCCTGTCGATCTCATTTTTGAGACGTTTGTATTCCTTTTTGCCTGCTTCACTTACTACATTTTTACATTTTCTCCTTTCATCAATTAAATTCAATATTTCTTCTGTTCCCCAAGGATTTCTACTAGCCCTCGTCTTTTTACCTACTTGATCCCCTGCTGCCTTCACTACTTCAGCCCTCAAACCTACCCATTCTTCTTCTACTGTATTTATTTCCCCCATTCTTGTCAATTGTTCCCTTATGCTCTCCCTGAAACTCTGTACAACCTCTGGTTTAGAGAGGTTATCCAGGTCCCATCTCCTTAAATTACCATATTTTTATAGTTTTTTCAGTTTTAATCTACAGTCCACATCTGCCCCTGGAAATGTCTTACAATTTAAAACCTGGTTCCTAAATCTCTGTCTTTCCATTATATAATCTATCTGCTAGTGTCTCCAGGACTCTTCCATTTATACAACCTTCTTTCATGATTCTTGAACCAAGTGTTAGCTATAATTAAGTTGTGGTCTGTGCAAAATTGTACCAGACGGCTTCCTCTTTCATTTCTTACCCCCAGTCCACATTCAACTACTATGTTTCCTTCTCTCCCTTTTCCAACTCTCGAATTCCAGTCACCCATGACTCCACGACTATTAAATTTTGGTCTCCCTTCACTACCTGAATAATTTCTTTTATCTCATCATACATTTCATCAATTTATTCATCATCTGCAGAGCTAGTTGGCATATAAACTTGTACTACTGTAGTAGGTGTCGCTTCGTGTTTATCCTGGCCACAATAATTCGTTCACTATGCTGTTTGTAGTAGCTTACCCACACTCCTATTTTTTATTCATTATTAAACCTACTCCTGCATTACCCCTATTTGATTTTGTATTTATAACCCTGTATTCACCTGACCAGAAGTCTTGTTCCTCCTCCCACCGAACTTCAGTAATTCCCACTATATATAACTTTAACCTAAAAGTAAGCCGTTTATTATATAAATTGCAACAGTCAATCAACCGGCTGCACAAAACTTTTTTAAAAACGAATTAACCTGGTTTCGATAGCTCTAATACCATCTTCATTAGAATGATAAAAGTTAACTAGAAAAACATATAAGGTACAGGGAATATGCATCAAACAGTTACATACGTGAAAATTCTCAAATAAAAAAAGAAAACTGTACTTACATGAAGTCACATAACAATTTTTAATTTTTCAGCAACAATGCTATCGTCAAAGTACTTGGTTTTATTCCATGAATCAAAAATATAGGTCTGCCTTTTTTATTACGACCTACATTTTTGGCTAATGGAACGAAACCATGTCGTTTGACGATAGCTGTGTTGCTGCAAAATTAAAAGTTGTTATGTGAGTACCTGTAAGTACAGTTTTCTTTTTATTATTTGAGAATTTTCACGTATGTAACTCTATGATGCATATTGCCTGTATCTTATATGTTTTTCTACTTAACTTTTATTATTCTGATGAAGATAGTCTTAGAGCTATCGAAAACTGGTTAATGTGTTTTAAAAAAAAGTTGTGTGCACCGGGTTGGCTGTCTGTTACAATTTATATAATTGCATACACACTTGGTGAGTGCACGGCCAGAAAATGTTTAAAATATCAAAACTGTGTATTATTTCAAAATTAATCGTCGTAACTATTAACGCATGTATCCCACTGTGAGACAAGACGGTCGATGCCTTCACTGAAAAATGTTTACAGTTGCCTACGGCACTATGATTGTACACAGGTGTGCACCTCTTTGTCTGAAACAAATCCTCGGCTATGAATGTCTGTGTTCAGGCTTCTAAAAATATGCAAATCACATGGGGAGAGATATGAGCTGTACTGAGAATACGTAACGGCGAAACTTCAGCAGAGTAGTCGTAACAGCTGGCACACCAGCTCCGAGAAAGCCGAGACAGTCATGATGACCTTTTTCTCTGACTGCAGGGGACCACTGTTCATTGACTTTGAGGAACACGGCGGCACAATTAACGCACAGTGGGACGTGGATACTCTGCAAAACTTGATGCGCGCCGTCACGTACAAACCCTCAGTAACACTTACAGAGGGCATCATTCTGTCGCAGGATAATGCCCGCCCACTTGTTGCCAAAGTTATTTCATTGATGCTGTACAGTTTTCTCTGGGAACCCCTTACACATCCTTCAAACAGTTCCGATCTCTTGCCCTGCAGTTATATTATGTTTGGATGCCTGAAGAAAGACGTTCGTTGTCGTCGATTTGTTTCGAACGAAGAGCTGTACGCCTGGGTACAATCATGATTCCGTAATCAATTGTAAACATTTTATCATTAAAGTATTGACCATCTTGTCTCACACTAGGGTAAGAGTTGGCGACTGGTTCTGAATCAGTTTACTTACTTGTTTCTCATCTGTGGCGTTTCCATTTAACTGTCTCTTATATTGGTAACGAAGAAATTTTTTACTATAAGAATGAAAACATTTCTTAATATGACCTACATACGGTTAAATAATAACAGCTTCCTATTTAAAAACTGTAATAACTTTCTTCAATTAATCATCAACGTCTATTTTTTAATATAACGTCAGTACCAATATAATTCAGTTGTTCCATAGAGAATCCGGTATTTACACTGGTTTCCAAAATTAAAGCAACAAACCACTGTTTCCTCGACCTGTGTCTAATTATGGATATAATCAAACAAACTGTCAACAGATGTACGTACGATCGTGCCTTGCACGGAAGATGGCATTCTGGTCAACGGACAACTCCAACGACGACGTCAGGACACACATGAAACGGAATAGTGTTTGCCTGCTAGGCCTACATCCAGCATGTACACAGTCACAGATGGTGCAGTATGGCACAGGAAGGTGCCTCTCAGGCTCTCTGCGGTGGAGGGTCAGGGGAAGAATGGAAGCAGGACGGTCGCAAACTAATGTGGACCGATGGCTTAGTGTGAATCACTCTGTTGTTTTTTGGATGTGGTGACAGTTTACAGAGATCAAAACTGCATCCCAAAGACCATGTGTAGCAGCAGAAACAGTGAACCGCCTTAGAACTGCACAGCAACTGGCATCTGACCTCGCAGTATCCACTGGGCGCGTTGTAGCGAGGCAAACGTTACACATAAGGCTTCAGCAGAGTGGCCTTTATTGTCTGAGATCTGCCGTATCTCTGAAGGCAACGTCTAGAGTAAACCGTCAACATGCTACTTGACGGTCGAACAGTGGGCAAGTGTTCTTTTCATAGGTGAGTCCCGATTTGGTCTGCAAAGTGATTCTTGACGGATTCGCATCTGGAGGGAACGTGGAAAACGATTTCGGGTCACAACCGTGTGGAAAGATACCGACATCGAGGACGATCCCTAATGGTGTGGGCGGGGATTATCTTGACCACTATGTAACACCTCTTCATGAAACTGTACAGTTCAATAGGCAAGGCTTAACTGCTGTCACATATCGTGACGAGGTCTTGGGACCTCATCCGCGGTTGTTGCGAGGTGCTGTGGGTCCAGACCTCGTATTGCTGCACGATAAAGTTCGACCTCATAGAGCAGGCAAGGTTGATGTTTTCTTGGAAACAGAAGATATTGCACGCGTGGAGTGGCCTGCTAGATATCCCCATCTGAATCCCATAAAGCTCGCCTGGGATGGACTAGGGACGCTGTTGCAGCACTTCATCATCCACCAACGACTCTCCAAGACGTACAAACAGCGTTATTGCCTCAATATGATATTGATGGAATCATTCACAGCATGCCCTGTTGTTTGTCAGGCTCACATTGCTGTCAGAGATGGTCACACTTTATACTGCGTGCATGAAATAGTTGTCGGAATGTTTGTATAAATCCACTGGAAAAAATGAATAATATTTTTGTCTGTCGTTATGTATGTTGCTGTTGTTTACGTTCTCTATTCTTTACGTTGTTCCTACGTTACTATCACCCGATTATACTGTTGTGGCAAAATAAACGCCACGTTGATAAATTTTGGTTTGTTGAATTAGTTTTGGATATCCATGAGAAATTTTACACTTGTAATTATAAAGTATTTTCAGCGATTTCATTCAAGTTGGGGTTTCATCATATGTTTATATTTATTTACCGAGGAAGATCTACAAAGATATAAATTTTCATAAGTAAAAACTGCGCTGTTTTGTAATACATAATACAAATTTATGTTCGAAAATTGTTTTGAAAACATATCGGAATGAAGTATCTTTGTTACAACCAGTTTCACTTTCGGCCCAAATTAACGGTGTATGTAACTAAGAGTTTAAGTAAAACCATTCACCGAGTTGCTAGTTAACTGAACGTTCCAGGACAGTTTGCAGTCGAAAGACGATCGACTACAATAATCTGTGATATCATTGCACATTGTTACCCTCTTATTTGATCTTTATTCAGGATCGCTGTTCTTCCTTTAAAATACATACGTAGTCAACGTTCTTTTTTGATACTGTACTTAAAGTTGGAATACAAGATTACTGACGCTACAGCTGGAATTTGTTTCAGTAGAAGCCAACATTATGTTTGAGTCTGTTCGTATTACACGGAATAGAGCTCAAGAGCAGTATGTAAATGTATTGAGTTTGAGAAAAAAAGTTTATTCTGTAAATTGCTTATATATTTCGGATTATCAGACAAAATGATAATGGCAGAGATAGTATGAAATATGTGTCAGCGATTAACAACCAACTATTGAAAAGAAAAATGTGTTAATTGGTATTTATCAACCCCACCTTTTAATGCCAAAGCATAACAATTGTTCAGTAGACAAAAATCATGGAAAGCTAAACTTTCAGTTAACAGAATCAAGAAAAAAATCATTAAATAACAATCGTTGGGTTCGAATAATCATTAGGAAATTTACTTCTTTGCTTATAGAAATGCTATTTGAAAGTGAAAAGAAACTCACAGAAAAACGTCTTTAGAAAAAGAACCTTGTGTTATTTTTATATGCACATTTCTGTCCATGCTTAAGATGGGGGAACGTAACTGGTTTTAATGATATCAGAGAAGAAATTTTATGGATTCCTCGCTTAAGGTAAATCAATAGTGGTATTCAGTATTACGATGAGCGAAGATAAAGCACAGACACATGTTAAGTCCCCCTTTGAAGAAAATTTTACGAAGATGTACCAGGGCCAGTATTTTAATAGGCTGCTGAATTTTAAATACAACGAACAAGGACAGCATCCCGAGAACGAGCACGTAACACCACGACATCTACAGAGATAGCTCGCCAGCAGCATCGAAAACTCAAAGAGGCCATCGGTCTCTGTCTAAGCCAACTACATGTCTCGTGTTTACAGAACAGTTGGAGCTGTACTGGATTCTTAAAGTACAGTTAAGCTGGCTGCTCTTCTCGACTGTTCTTCAGTTTATAGAGTCATTAATTTCCCATTAGAGCATAAAATCAGCGTAACTTCGTTTACCAGGCTGCTCTCCAGATGACTGAGGCCATACTTGAGACATTAGAAACGTTTAAAAGTACAGAGGGTCAGATGATATCGTGACCACTACTGGCCAAGACGAAGCTGTGCTGGTGCGCTGGGGGCAGAGAACAGAGTGGCTTGAGGTTGGGTGGATAGGGTAGCCCCACCTTGGCTCTTCTCTTCCCCCCTGGGCACATTCATCAGCGGAGCAATCAGCCAATGGACGCAGCTGCTTCACGTTCGTCAGCCGTCCTAGCCGGGTCGCCAGCGCCCCAGCTTCGTCATGTCGTCCGCTGGTCAATACGGCTAATGGCCACCACCGAACCCGAAGAACACTCCTTAGTCTAAGTCCACTAAGCTTTCCGTATCTACGAAACACAACGAGATTGAGAATGTCCCAAGATTATAATTTTCTAAAGGCTTGAAGTCTTTATAAATTCATAAAAATGGGGGACAATTGGCACGGGGAAGTATCAGTGATTGCGGCCTAAGGCGGATGCTTAGTAAAAGACTTTGGACCAGAGATAGACAACTCGGATTTCATTAACATAGACAGCCATTTCCGATTTGTTGAGAACATGCAGGAATTTTTTAGTGTCATATAAGTGTTGTATATAACACTTCCAAAACGTTGGCCCTCTCTGAGATTTCAAATGTAGATGAGTTGCTAATAAGCAATGTGCAGGGCGTTCTAAACATTTAGGATAATAATTATACTGAGAGTAATAGGCAGTATGCAACCCTACATTTGAATTTTTCTGTACGAAACCTTGAGTGGGCGTTGCATGAGACACATGTTTATAAACTTCTTATGTTTCTGCATCGACGACGGTGGGAAAGCATGGTGTGTACATGATGGATATTGTCCTACGGACTACATAAAGTTTTTGGTGTATGAAACACCAATAGAACCTGAAGCGGAACTGGTCATTAGTATATTACTCACCTGCTTCATAATACAACAGACCACAAAGACAGTTGACAGATATTAGCTAAACTTTGTCCGCTGTTGTAATGCATATATTGATTCTAACTTAATTTCTGAGCATTACTTTCTTATCCGAACAGTTGAAGATCTTCTATGATGTGGCACACTGTGAGCCGACGTTAAAGGTAAACGATAGAGCGACCATGTGGTCACGTGTGTACTATAATTTAATACTGAAGGAAAGTCTATCGGAGCACCTAGATAACAGACTGTTTGACCCTAACCTATATGTACGTTGTCTAAATGTTATTTTCTGCACGTAAGTCGTCTTTATAACAACAGCACAGCGCTGCAGATTGTTTTCTGATTCTACAGATGCCGTACAATCTTCCTGAAATTGTATTTTAGGACACTTGTAAGAAGTCCGTATTTAGAATGTTGAATCCAGTTAGATTCATAACGTCATATTTTTGCTACCATGAACTGAGGATCTATAATATAAATGATTACAAAAGGGTAATAGGTTTCATGGAGGTCTTACTCACTTCATAACTTATGATGAAAAAGTTATGATCCAAAATTGAAATTCAGTTAATTGACTGTTTTCACAAATAACATACATCCAACTAACGCTGCAGAACTAAACCTGATATTTTAATGTTGTGTACAATGTCTCATTCGAAAGGAATTTTTGTGCTGTTTCAAAAACTGGTCTTACATTTTACGTGTCTGTAATACGTACACCAAAGTTATAGGGAATTTAATTTATACGTATTACAGATACGCAAAATATAAGACCAGTTTTCGAAACAGCACAAAAATTCCTTTCGAATGAGACATTTTACAGAACATTTCACAGTAATTTCGCAAAAAATACGCTTATTTTATTTTTCTAATATGCTACAACGTATTATGAAAAGAACAGTTGACTCAAATGTGGTTGCTGCATCAGTAATAGACATTACAACTACTTTAATATGGAAAATAAAAATCCTTTTGGGTTAAAACCAATAAAAATTAAAATATAAATTAAAATCAAGGTGGCTTGGAGCCTACATATAGTTGACAAACAACAATTTTATTTGTATTCAAAGACAAGGCTACTTGGTTTTTATATTTTTTCAGTATTTCCACAACAAAATAAGTCACTGATACTATACAGCATGGTTAGCGTCATTTATACTATTTTGAGAATGAGGTGCAAACTACATAATAGGAACACAAAATCTGCAAAAACTTCTACGAAGGCTTTAAAGTAAATTATAAGACTACTGATGATGATCACGTACTCGATACTGCTTGGGTGAATTAAAAAAAAAATATATAAAGCATACAGTCTTATCTTTATCTACATATATCATAAAAATGTATGCATGTGTTTGTGTGTGTGTGTGTGTGTGTGTGTGTGTGTGTGTGTGTGTCTGTGTGTGTGTGTGTGTTTGTGTGTGTGTGTGTGCGCGCGCTTGTGTGTTCGAAATCTCCTCCTAAATCACTGGAACGATTTAAACCAAATTTGGTACTTATATCCCTTACCGTCAGGTATTACTCGCTGTGGGGGTAAGAACCCCGTACCTTCGTTTTAGTGGTAGGACGTCATAAACTCCAAGGTGTGTTAAAAACTGTCACATCAGTCATGACGTTTAAATTTATTACGTCTTTGCTATTAAGGCTATTCGCAGCATATTTCGCTGCCAGCACCCACATATGACGCCGAATTATATCATTGTACGACGCATACATCAAGATATATGACGTCATTAACACTGAGATACGCGAGAAAAGGCCACATCATACATTATATTTTAATAGATTGACGTATTCTTTACTACTAATAAGGAACCCCTGATTACAAGGTCGCAGTTCAGTCTTAGTAAGGCTCATTTGAAAGTGTTGTGTTAACAGACAAGAAAAATATTAGCTCCTAATGAATCACCATGTGCATCAGAAGGGCGACACAAAATTAGTACACCCTGAGACCGGAGCAATTCGGCTTCAGGTATCGCCACTCGACAACACAATAACTCCTCCACGTCGTTGAATACATAACACACGGATACAACACAAACAAAGCAACTGGGGCGGTGTTCCTGGACATCAAAAAGGCCTTCGACCATCTGTGGCACAACGGCCTCATACGCAAACTCAGCGACGCAGGGTCCCGCGACGGTCTCCTACGACTCATAGACTCATATCTCACGGGCAGGAGTTTCAACACCGAAGTGCAGAGCAAGCAGTCATCACGACATGCTTTTCAGGCTGGAGTATCCCAAGATAGCATCCTAGAGCCCATACTGTTTAACCTCTACATTACTGACCTTCCAGCAACACGCAACACGTTGGTGGCAATCAACGCGGACGACACTGCCATCTCCTCGCGTAAGATTGGAAACCGTCTAACATTAACTCACGACTACAGGCTTGTACACAGAGAGGAGAGCCTTGGTTGGTTAAATGGCGTGTTGGAGTAAACGTCGACAAGTGCGAAGCCGTTCTGTTCACTAAAAGACCGAAGCTACTGCGCAAACATCAACACTGCAACTCAATAACACTACATGCACGCCCAATACGTTTCCATGAGAAGGTCAACTACCTCGGTGTCTGGCTGGACCGGAAGCTACTCTGGGTGGACCACATTCAACACGGGACCAACAAAGCAAACGCAAGGCTCAAACAGCTCTATCCTATGCTTAACAGGCGTAGCACACTGAATAGGAGGGTGTCCAGGTCCATGTACACCACACTTATTAGACCTATGATGACATGCTGCTCCCGTATGGGGATACGTTGTACCCACACGCCTGCACCGTCTGCAGGTCATACAGAACAAAGTACACAGAATTTTAAGCAATGCTTAACGTTGCACATGCACGGCGGATCTTCACCGGGAATATCGGCTAGATACCCTCTTCAAGGTATTCTGAAAACTCTCCACACGACTCTACAGAAAGAAGAGACACTCGCGTAACCCGTTTATTCTATCTCTGGGGAACTACGACCACAACCATAGATGGAAACATAATAGACCAAAGACACTATTAGCAATGTCTATGGTCCACAGCACGCTAACAACAGTACTGGCGAGCCCCTGCAACACAGCTACTACTGGCAACCCCAGGTGCTCCCCCCGCAGGAAAACAGGCAAACGCAGGGAAGCCGAACTGTGCACAACACGAAAAACCGGACACGCACACCCCTTTCTAACGATGCACGAGACCTCGCACTAACGTAACCTTACCTTGCATGCGCTGTCGCAGCTAGCAAGCCGCTACTGTCCTTACTACCCGTTATACTGTGGTAGAGATTTCTTTCGCTTAGTGCTTGCCTTGGCACTTTTTTCTGTCTGCCCTTACAAAGCACTACCCTTCGATCGCATTCGTCCACTTTCTGTCTCCTGATGGACCATCTCAATGAGTGATCCTACCCAGACACATGAACAACATCACAGCCCGCATCCTGTGACTCCTGATTCGAAAACTAACACTTTATACGGAGGTGACAGTAGAACTTTTGGTTTGGTCACTACGTCGATGTGAGCGTGGAGGGGCCCCATCATATAGAAAAAAAAATATATATTAGTGTACCTGTGCTGCAAAAATCAACCTTCTTTGGGATGTATGTGCTACACTTCATAAAACGGACATCGTCGACGTTCAAGAAACATTCAAAACAAACCATTAACCTACACCATGAACATAGAATAAAAGTTAGCTCCTCACAGTGTTCATGAAAGTCCTCAACATCAAAATCGAAGGCAAACTCTTTTCGTGCTACAAACCGTGCAGTTCGTTCAGCTAGCTATCAGCTCTTGACAAATACATATAAGATTATAGTGGTGTAGCGTGCAGATGAGAACTGATGGAATGTGAAGGCATGCAGCCGAATGCGGAACTGGCTACCATTTGCGGGGCAGCTGCGTAGTGCTATAATATGACTTATAGGCACGGAAAAATCAAACAGCGAGAGGCTAAATTTGTCTAGTGGTTCCAGGTGGTATGAATTGCAACGTCATACAGTTTTCAGAAGGGATAATTTTCTCCAAGGGAGTATGATTTTTATGCTCAGACCAGGAATCAAGCAAAAACAAGTTATTTTGAGAGGCTATTGGACCAGTGTTCATACTACAGCTGTAGTTCTCTCACCCCCATTTTCTCACTATTGCTTGCTCTGACGTTAATCATCCCTACTGCCCTCGCAAGGTCACGCAAACGAGAAAGAATCGTGCGGGGGGGGGGGGGGGGGGGAGGGGGGGAGGTAGGGTACCTTCAACTTCTCACTACACAATAAATAACTTTCCAGCCGAGTTACCACCCAAAATGACAGTGGTCATAATTGTATACGACTGGGTTGAGGCATTGCTGTTATTTGATCTTGATACAACCCTCTTGGTACCTCTCATTTCCAGGGTTTCTTTCAAATGCATTTACTGTTCACGTCCCGATTGTTCATGCATGAAAACAAATTCCTAACTGAACGAAGGAGTAAGTCTGTTTCTCTCATTTACAAATTTTTGGGCCGATTCTACACTTTTGTCGAGCATCATCAGGTTGACGTTTTGGTTGAAATTTCGTTATTGTACGTCTTGTAACTCTGTACCACTGTTATGAAACCATCTACTGCTTCCCTTGAAATCACTGTAACATATGTCTCGTGCAATTTGATGTACATAACGTAGTAGGTTACTACCATGCACATCCCGTAAATTGTATCGAGCATCCTTGAATCTCTGGCACACCAGTTTATGTAACAAGTGCGCCGTGTCCTCTCTTGAATATCCGTAGTCTTTCTTGTGCACTACACAGAAATATTGGTGCGGACTTATTCCAAGTCTGTCCATAATTGCTTTTATACTATGCTGCAGATGATATTCCACGTACTTAATGATCTTTAGGACCCACTCCTTGGACAACGATTATCCTTTACGACAATTTACTGGAGACGGAATTTGTAGCTGACAAGGATAATGAACTACATGGTTCGACAGCTGTTTCAATATCACTTTCACCTGTGCCGTCACAATCGAGCGTATACGACGCCGCGCATTCCACTTATTCGTCTTGTAGAAACCTTAATAATCAATTTTTCTCTTCTTTCTCTCTCTGAGGAATTCCTTGGGTTCCTTTCTATCGCATGGTGAACTTCACCAATTGTTATTGTAGATTTAATGCAATGTTTGCTTTGTTTATTGTTACCATTGCTCTGCTTCGTTTCAGCACTACTAACAATGTAGCATTTTTGTGAGTTACTCATTGGCTTGACTGGAATACTCTCTTTCAAATTCTGAAGGTGGCAGGGGTAAAATACAGGGAGCAAAAGGATATTTACAATTTGTACAGAAACCAGATGGCAGTAATATCAGTCGAGGGACATGAAAGGGGAGCAGTGGTTGGGAAGGGAGTGAGACAGGGTTGTAGCCTCTCCCCGATGTTATTCAATCTGTATATTAAGCAAGCAATAATGGAAACAAAAGAAAAATTCGGAGTAGGTATTAAAATCCATGGAGAAGAAATAAAAACTTTGAGGTTCGCCGATGACATCGGAATTCTGTCAGAGGCAGCCAAGGATTTGGAAGAGGAGTTGAACGGAATGGATAGTGTCTTGAAAGGAGGATATAAGATGAACATCAAGAAAAGCAAAACGAGGATAATGGAATGTAGACGAATTAAGTCGGGTGATGCTGAGGGAATTACATTAGGGAATGAGACACTTAAAATAGTAAAGGAGTTTCGCTATTTGGGGAGCAAAATAACTGATGATGGTCGAAGTAGAGAGGATATAAAATGTATACTGGCAATGGCAAGGAAAGCGTTTCTGAAGAAGAGAAATTTGTTAACATCGAGTATAGATTTAAGTGTCAGGAAGTCATTTCTGAAAGTACTTGTATGGAGTGTAGCCATGTATGGAAGTGAAACATGGACGATTAATAGTTGGGACAAGAAGAGAATAGAAGCTTTAGAAATGTGGTGCTACAGAAGAATGCTGAAGATTAGATGGGTAGATCACATAACTAATGAGGAAGTACTGAATAGGATTGGGGAGAAGATAAATTTGTGGCGCAACTTGACCAGAAGAAGAGATCGGTTGGTAGGACATGTTCTGAGGCATCAAGGGATCACCTATTTAGTATTGGAGGGCAGCGTGGAGGGTAAATATCATAGAGGAAAACCAAGAGATGAATACACGAAGCAGATTCAGAAGGATGTAGGTTGCAGTAGGTACTGGGAGATGAAGAATCTTGCACAGGATAGAGTAGCATGGAGAGCTGCATCAAACCAGTCTCAGGACTGAAGACCACAACAACAACAACTCATTGGCTTAACAGTTCAACTACGCTCCGTAGCCTCATTCTATGCTCACACTCCAATGCCTCCAGTCCCATCCCCTGTTGCCATTAGCAACCAATATTGTAGTTGGATGATAGACAAAATGTGAAGTGTCGATGCCGGAAACATCGCTGGCATTTTGCGACCTCGTAGTCAAAATACACCTACATTCCATTCAACATAAGGATATCCCTAACATCTCGCTGCAATAATAACAGCTTCCAACTGCGAAGCGCGAACGCCTATAGGCAAAAACGATGGTCGTCTGTACAGCTATGAAAAGATGTTGGAATAGAGACGTTTACAAAATCACGTTACAGACACGCGAAGCAGATGCACCCTGCGTACGAAACTTATCCGGGGTCGTGTTTCTCAATTTGAATACTGTACTAATATATTTGTACGTTAGCCACATGTCTTCTTACGACTGTTTCATAATTTCAGAAGTGTTTAGACGAATGCGTGGAACTGAATTTTTTTTCGGTACTTGTGTACGACACAGTCTATTTTTTTTCATTTCAAATAGAAAGTTGGCAAAAAGAATACCCAGGAAACGCCGGATTTATCAGATAGTATACAAACAAAAATATCGTATATCAACTATTTGCATCCAACTATCCCCATCGAGGTATATCAACAACACCTGTCGCCAGCTGAGGGTTTCAATTAATTATCATTTATTCTAGACAAAGCTGCAAGTTCACCAATGGTATCTGTTCTTTCAAGAACAGTTACTGTCCACACGTATATATCTGCATTTCATTTTCGGGACCTCATACACCTTAAACTGGAGGGTAGAGGAGTATATAGATAAGGCAATTCATAGAAACTGAGTTGAGAGTGGATTGACGTGGAGATGTCGCTGAGACTTCTAATACCTTATTTTGTGAAAGCCTTCCAAAAGTAGGTAACAGTGGAAAAACATGGTCAAGAGCTGTTACTGTGAATTTGTGTTTGAAATATGTTTGTAACATAACGAAAGGCCCAATTGAACCCTGAGACAGAACTTCTGGGATGGATTGTAGTCAATTTAATTGATCATTTGTTATAAGTGAAAGTTGAACATGTGGCGCCAGTTGAATGGGGGCTCAGACTTACATCTTTATTAACTTCGAGCATAGAAAACACCACATACGCCACTAGATTGAACGTAATTTGAGATAAATTTATGAAGCTTTCAAACTTGAAGCTGAAAAAAAATTCTGATCCCCCATTCAACTGGCGCCACATATTAGACTTTCACATATAACAAACGATTAATTAATCTAATGCAGTCCATCCCAGTAGTTCAGTCCCAGGGTTCACTTTCGCCTTGCGTTATGTTACAAACTTTTCAAATACAAATTAACTCTAACAACGGCCATCGACCGTGTTTTCTCACTGTTACCCACTTTCGTAAGACTGTCACAAAATAAGATATTGGAGATCTCCGCGGCATACTTCAACATCAACCCGCTCTGAACTGCGTTTCGATGAGTTTCCTTATCCTGATACCCCTCTCACCTCCAGTTTAAGATACATGGAAATACAGAAATGAAATACAGATAGTTAATATACGACATTTTTGTTTCTACACTAGCTGACAAACCCAGCACTGCTCGGGTACTCATATTGCCAATTTACTCTAATTTTGAGTCTACATATTTAGGAAAAAAGGGGAAAAACTATGAGTGCCATTATGCAGCGTAATTGTTCTGATGGAGAAAACCTTCTGGTCTTCTATAATCTTATTCAAATTTGCAAGCGGGAGCCCACTAATATGACACCAAGAATATGATTAATAAGGACAATACTTATAAATGCGTCTCATTAACATACAGAAGACCCTTTCACTAACGAAACTTGATCAGTTAATAAAACTGAAGAAAATTAACAGTTTAAGAAACGGCCAATCTGATTATTCAAAAATTTAAACCTAGCCAGCTCCAGGTAGTAAAATTTAACAACCTGTGCAACGGCCGTCCATGGCCTACAAAACATTAACGCAACAGAGTGAAACTCCTTAACTCAGGAACAGAGAAATATCTCTTTAAAAAAAAAGAACCCGCTAGTAATGTTATGTAACTAAAATGTCTGCTGCCTGAGGTGATGCAGGAGGCGGCAGGCTCGGCCTAGAAGATGTCGGTAGCCGATGCACGCAGGTGGCCGACCCAAAAGAGAAAAATGGGGCCAAAAGACTGGGCGTCCTCTGTGTATGTCATAACAACCGCAAGATTGGAGAAAACTAAGGGAGCGTCTAAGTTGCGGCACCAATATCCGCTTTCACAATCTGCTGTAATGGGGTGTTCAGTCTTCAAAGGATGCCCACAGCAAACACCACTTCTCCAAAAGTCGATATTTCTCCATACAAGGAGTCACGAACAGTTTATACAATTTTAAATATGTGCACCCTGTCAGATATACTACTGTGCATAAGAACGAACAATACGATTACTAGCACCATATCTGAGGCACTGCAGCTCCTTGATTCTTCCCAGCACCGGGAGGCAACATACTGGGACACGAAACAAACTCCGTCACTACCGATTTTTGTCTCCTCACTTAGCTCGTGTAACTTGCTTAAGGAGCTCTAAGTTGACTGGGCCGATAGACAGCACGGTAATCCTATAATCCAAAGGCCAAGCACCTAATGAATCAGTTTCCAGAGCACTAGACTTTTAGTTCATTTTTTCATACAAACTTAATCCCCAAATGAGACGAAAATGGCTTGAACGTGTGAGTGAAATAAATTTTGACGCTCAAGTAATACACAAGACTGAGGTCACTTACATCAATGCTCACTCAGGAATAACGTTGGAGAACTACAATGTCAACTGGCCTCGTACCAAGTGCTAATGGACAACATGACCAAAGCTAAGTCTCCAAGCCGAGACGAGTCTGATTTGGAATCGCTAACCACATTGCCACTGACAGCAATTGTCTGGCCACACAAGGCGATATGGCCACGTCCCTTGGAAAGCGGTCTCTGTAGCGAGGAATCGCTAGTTCTCTGGTGTGCATGGTGGAAGATTTGAAATAAGAAATCTCCCATGATTCAGACTCCCCCACGAAAATAATAAAGTCCACCCTCCGTCCTGTGTCCCGCTACCGTCTGCCCTTGATCAGGATAACATGAGCTCGAGATGATTTGGCCGTGTGCAAATTGTGGAAAAGAAGGTTCATAGGGCACAGAATCATCACAGTTTGATACAGTTCCAGGAAATGAGGGGTTAACTTACTAATTAAACCCAACTCCCCTTTCGATGCAGTGCTGGGACTACACATGAAGACATGGTCTTCAACCTTAGCACTGAACTCCTATTGATTGTAACAATGGGCCAACCTCTTATGTGTAAACAGGCTGCTCCACCTAGCTCTCTTCCAATTCTGTTGAATGGAGTAACCTGGTCTGGAGTACTAAAGATTAGCAAAGGAGGAATTAACGAGATAAGCCAGGGAGTGTCGTGGAACATTGAACGCTAAATTGAGCCAGGATGATAGAGATTCCAATTCGTCTGAGATGTGTACATTTAGAACTACCGTTACGTTATAGTTTATCCGCTCCGCAAATGACGGCTGCAGATAACAAGGTATTGTGTTTAAATGGTGGACAGCGTTCTTAAAGCAGACCCTCTAATACCTTGGAAGTAAAGGCAGGCGCGTTACCACTAATGAGCGACAGGGGTGACACAAAACTAGAAAAAATCCCAGACAGATGATGAACAGATAAAGGAGCCGTCACACCTATGTTCAGAACCAGCGACCAAGAACGGGATAGTCACGCACGACCACCAAGATATAATTATTCCCAACACGAGTACGAGGGAGGGTCAGTATATAATTGAATTTTGCCCATAGGATGCTCCTCCCTGGTTTATTGCAATAATGTCTTATGGGAATTAAGGTTAGGCTTACCGCTCTTACAGCTTTTGCACTCCTCCACCACTCTCCAAATATCTTCATAAAAGGTAGGCTAAGTAACGTGTTGCTTGATCTAAGCAATAGTGATATATAACCCCAAGTGCCTGCTTACCACAGTGTTGTGGATATAACGAAATATGATCTCTATCAGCTCCTTGGGCAGACAAATCGTGGGACCTGCATTCGTCGCGTCAACTGTAGCAAAGCAGTCCACTGAGCAGACTCTACCCAGAAACCTGTTTTGCTCGCAACAACCTCTGTTTAATGTCGACAATCGCAGAATCCTCTAACTGTTTGTTCTTTAAATCGCCAACAGCTCTAGAACCTCAGTCGACACCACTTGTTACCCAATCATGAGATGAAGTCGCCTGCTCATCGCAGTCCAGTCCCTCACACTCAAACATCCGACTTAGGGCGTCCATAACCAGATTATCAGACACCCTTTTATACCTGAATTTAAAGCGAAAGGTAGAAACACATGCAGATCGCCCACTGTGCAATTCGACTAGATATTTTGGGATACTCCAGAACTCAGCTAAGGGCTGGGTTATCAGTTTCTAAAAGGAGCTCTCTGTGCTCCAGGGAAGCTTGAATTTTTCGACGGCAAAGAGGATCGCCAAGGTTTCCCATTTGAATGCAGAGTATTTGCTCGCAACAGACGACAATTTCCTTGCGCATAGGTTATTGGGCGTTTCTCACCAATTTGCTCTTGCAAGAGGACTGCTGCTACCCCAGAAATAGATGCATTCATTTGGACTAGAAATGGAAATTCAAAGTTGGAAATAACATCTGTTACTTCATCCCCATCACCGTCTTCCAAGCTGTATTCATCTTCTTCTTCTACTTCCATAAATACATTCGCTGACGGTTGATAAACAGGTTTAAATCCATTTTCCAGTACAGAGTCAGATTAAGATTGTCTTTCTTGCAGCAACGCCAGTTTCCTTCGAATAATTGTCCATGATTTCGGCACTTGCCTTTTAATACCAATCTCTCATCCAGCCAAACTAAGAGACATATTGGCAACTGCAGTGCTCAATCACAACTGAAATACACTCATGCTCATAAATGAAGGATAATGCTGATACATGGTGAAACAACTTTCTAGTGGGCGGTTTGCGGGTTTAAATCACCTCGGTGTATGACCATGAGGTACATTTTACCTGCGGTCGTCGCACGGTGGCGCTGGCAGCAGTCCACATACGCATTTCAGAGTACGGTGCAGCGAGTAAGTGTGCAGACGTTTTCAGACGTGCTAATGGTAACTGTGTGTTGAAAATGGCTCAAAGAACACATATTGATGACGTTATGAAGGGTAGAATACTAGGGCTACAGAAGGCTGGTCAAACACAGCAGGTTGTAGCATGGGCCCTCTGTGTGCTACAAAGTGTGATCTCAAGAAAAATGGCAACAATTCCAGCAGACAGGAAACGTGACCAGGAGCTATAGTACGGGACATCCCCAGTGTAGACCGATATCTCGCCACCAGTGTCCGCAGACAGCCACAGAGTACTGCAGGTAGTCTTGCTCGGGACCTTACTGCAGCCACTGGAACAGTTGTCTCCAGACACACAGTCTACAGACGACTGAACAGACATAGGTTTTCGCCCAGAGACATGCAAGGTGCATTCCACTGACCCCTGATCACAGGAGAACCCGTAAAGACTGGCGTCAAGCACACAGTACATGGTCATTGGAACAATGGTCCCAGGTTATGTTCACGGACGAGTCCAGGTATAGTCTGAACAGTGATTCTCGCCGTGTTTTCATCTGGCGTGAACCAGGAACCAGATACCAACCCCTTAATATCCATGAAATGGAGCTGTATGGAGGTCGTGGTTTGATGGTGTGGGGTGGGATTATGATTGGTGCACGTACACCCCTCCATGTCTTTGAGAGAGGAACTGCAACAGGTCATGTGCATTGGGACGTCATTTTGCACCTTTTCAGGGGTGCTGTGAGTCCCACCTTCCTCCTGATGGATGATAACGCACGGCCCCACCGAGCTGCCAACGTGGAGGAGTACCTTGGAACAGAAGATATCAGGCGAATGGAGTGGCCTGCCTGTTCTCCAGACCTAAGCCCCATCGAGCACGTCTGGGATGCTCTCGGTCGGCGTATCGCTGCACGTCTTCAAACCCCTACGACTCTTCAGTAGCTCCGACAGGCACCAGTGCAAGAGTGGGAGGCTATACCCTAGCAGCTGTCGACCACCTGATCCAGAGTATGGCAACCCGTTGTGAGGCCTGTGACATATGCATGGTGATCATATCCTATATTGATGTCGGGGTACATGCGCGGCAAACAGTGGCGTTTTGTAGCACAACTGTTTCGGGACAGTTTTCTCAACTTATCACCAATACCGTGGACTTACAGATCTGTGTCGTGTGTGTTCCCTGTGTGCCTATGCTATTAGCGCCAGTTTTGAGTAGTGCCACGTTGTGTGACATCACATTCTGCAACTATCATTAATTTTCGAGCATGAGTGTAATTACAGGTAAACGTCTCAATTTATACCATCTCAATTTATGCCACTGCTCAGGGGTAACGAATGATCACAAATATAAGTATGGATATCAAAATTAATATTATATCGCCAGTTATTCAAATCATAATCTTTGCTTATAAGCAGCATATTATATATATTCTTATTCCATGCTGGATACTTCGAGTATTGCATTAACATGATAGATGAATGTATGCCTCAAATTACTTTTGTCTTGCTTGAAATGTATAATTAGCTTAGAATTATCACTAATTAATAGTTTCTTAATTTTGCTACATGTCTGGCAAAAGTAAATGTTGTCTATTTCATAGAAAAGTATGCCTTCATGTGATCAGATATCACATGCAACATCACTGAAGATAAAAATTCCGTGTGGTAGCATTTCATCAAGCAATGTTAGATCCTCGTTACTTGAAAATGTGAAGTATCCAATATTAACTAAGTATTCAGACTCCTGTGGTAGAAATTTACACTTAGATTGCTCAAGCAATTTTGAACATACACTCAGTTTGAGGCAACTTTTCATGAAGAAGAACATTAATAATCACATTCGTTTCGCACAGTTGGAGGGACCCAACATAATAAATCTAAAAGTACCTTCAAACAGATCGCCTTGTTTGCAAATTCTGTGGTTGCAACCCACTCTCATCATTAACAGGACAGCATGGGAGTTGAAGTGCAAGCTTCTTGAAACACATCTTGAAACACACTAAGAATTCTTCCATTATGCAGTATCTACTTGTACAAGACCATTGTTTATATTCTAGAGGAATTCTTCTGCCCTTAGCACCTATCTATAACAACAAAACATAGATTCTAAGACACTAATCATGAGGTGGAATTCAAGTAATGAACAGGCCATTAGATACAATGTTCAAGGATCATAACATCGGTTATTCAATGCATCCAGACAATTTGTCAGACATCAAGCAGACAGGATTCCGGCAGAAAGAGCTTGGCGTAGAGTGAAGGCAAAAGACGCTAAACTCAACAAAAATTAATTCTTTAGCAGTAACTGGTGGAATGAAAGCTAAAGTTAAAATGGTACGGACATGGAAAACAGAAGAAAACGGAGAATGCACATGATGTAATGAACAGAATAATTAAAACAGTCCAAAATAGTGTAAAGTATATGCAGCCAGTAGTGAACTTACAACAGCTACGAAAATAGCTCGTAAAATTGCTTCAAAAATCGCTCCAAAAGCAGAATCAGTAAACAGAGAGTGTATGATACCCATTCCAAAAACAGGTGGCGTAATACCTCTCATATCAATATTTGCTGCATTATCGGCACGTGGAGCATTACCTCGTGGAGAAGCAGGCGTTGCTAAGACAGTTAATGACGCAACGGATGCTCACAACAAATGGCTGATATACAAAGGTAGGAAAAATATAATTGGTCTTCACTTGGAAAGCAAATAAATAAATAAATAAATAAAACTCCTTAAATAGTCTTCTAACAAGAGTGCTCAATTATACTGATACAGAACAGTATGCTAAAAGACAGGAGATTCCACATTTTCGAGGGGCGTTAGTGAGACATTCTTTACCGCCAAAGCATAAAAAAATAAGAGACCACGATTGTTAAGTTACAGACGGACGGTGTATCTTGTTTACACTGGGTATCTTGAAAGAAGAAATGTATGCGAAGACCTAGGGAAGAATTGTACCTGAACATGAGAACGATATCTGGGGAAATGAGACTCAAAAGGGCAACGTTTGCTGGACTTGTAATTAGGACGAGTATGGACAGAATGACGAATAGAGTGTGGGAAACAACAGGGAGGACAAGGGGAAAGACAGGGACCAAGCGGGTTGTCGAACTTCGGAAGGACTGGTTGGAACTGGGGATCAAGGTCGAAGGAAAGGAAAGTTGGAAGAACAAATATACACCGACCAATATGCCGGAGGTCACTGACAGAGAAGAATACAGGAAAAGATTAGAGCTTCACCAGTGGAGCCGACAGGGAACACGGACACTGAAGATCTCGGAAGAAGAGCGGGAGAGAAGAAGAGAAAGAATTAAGAGGTTCTGGGAGAAGGAGTGGAAAATGCAGTCCACGAAGGGGCTACCCGTGGTCCTACAGAGGCCGTAAGGCAAGAAGAAGAAGATTACTTCAATAGCTTCGGCAGTTTACCGCCTCCTCCGGTGACAGAAAGGTGTTTCAAGAACTATGTAATGACCTATAAATATGATACGTTTCAATTGGATGTGCAACAAAAATCAAAAGACCTTGAAAGATCTCAAAGATACCAGGAAAGCAGTCACAAAAGCAATACGAACAGTCCGCAAACAACAGGAAGACAAAAAATTGCAAGATTTAGAAGATGATTTGAAGAAAATCAATTCCAGAACTTTTTACAGAGTATCCAAACAAAAATTAACAAAGTACTCTCCTCCATCACTCCAATTCGGGGTAATTGCCCATACCATCATCGAAAACTGTGAAATTCTCGCAAAATACTTTTCTCAGTTACTGAATTGTGGAGAGCCTGCAGAAAAGTTTGAGTTCCGTCATACACAGCGAAACCCAGGCTCAAAGCCACCAAGTTTATAGGAGATTGGAGAGATAATACAGTCACTGAAAAATAACAAAGCATCAGGAGAAGACCAAATCGTCACAGAATTATGGAAAAATGTAGGAGAAAATCTTATTGCAAAACTCAAAGAAACTGTAGATGAAATCTGGAAAACTGAAAAATTCCCCACAGTTTGGAAGACAGCAATCATACATCCTCTGTACAAAAAAGGAAGTAAAACAGATCCCAACAACTATCGTGGAATCTCTTTATTGTCAGTAACACACAAAACTATGTCTAAGGCCTAATGAACCGAACAGAACCTCAGCTGGATTCAAAACTAGGTGAATACGAAGGTGGATTTAGAAAAGGTCGATCATGCATAGAACAAATAATTAGCTTGAAAACCTCGATAAAATATTTGCATAGTACTTCGACAAAAGTTATGTCATCACGTTTGTCGACTTCAAAAAACATGTAATAGTATAGACCGAGAATCCCTTTTTGAAATGTTAGCAGAATTTGGACTAGATCAAAATAAAAGGAACACTCACAGTGACCAAATCCAAATTAAAATTTATAGAAGAATTGAGCACAGAGTTTGAAATAGACACAGGAGTACAACAAGGGAATGGACTATCCCCAGAACTCTTCAGTTGTGCTCTTGAAAAAGTTGTTCGAGATTGGAGAAAAGCAGGTGCACCAGCACACATACTGGGACCCAACGTAAGGGCATAGAATTAGACTGTTAAGCATTTGATGACGACATGGCACTGATCGCCCAAGACATTACCGAAGCACAGCTAGAATTATTACAAGAGGAGGCAGCAAAAATAGGATTAGAAATTTCATTTGAAAAAAAAAAAAAAAAGATTTGAATGACATCAAAGATGCACCTTCTGATCTCAAAATTGGAAATAACTACATCTCTAGAGTAAAAGAATTTAACTATTTAGGTGAATGGATTGCAAGATATTGTAATGAAAAGAAATCTGTCCGATCAAGAGTCCAGAAAATTGAGACGGCGTTTCAGTTAACAAAAAACATTTACAACAAAATGAATCTCTCGTGGAACTGCAAAATACAACACTACACAACGGTAATTAAGCCCAAAGCTCTCTACGCATCTGATACACTAAATCTTCAACACAGACCACTAAAAGGGTAATTAGAAGTGAAATAACGTAAAATAATGAGGATAATCCTATACCAAGAACTGAAGATGATGTGCATTATCCAAAATCCAATGCAGAAATATATAAAAATATCTTCAAAATAACAGACACAATGCGCATGAGAAGAATCCAATTCATGGGGCATTTAGAAGGAACGGACTCAAACTGGTTAACGCACAAATTCCATACATTTTTAAAGAACAAAACCACAAGACTGAACTGGTACATGTAGACGGAAAAGACCTGATAGAATTAGTGTATCCAAATCTATATGACAGAAAACAAAAATCACAAACACATGGGGTTAAAAAGAGAGAAAAACTAACCGACATACGAAGTGTGCGCAATGAAAAATAGCCCATTCGTTATGTGTGAAGGAATACTAGGCAAAAGGAAGGCCAACAAATGTTGATTACACGTGGTCCTAAGTGATCTATCCGCGAAGAAGAAGAAGAATACGTTTCAAACGCATAAATGTCAGAGGAGTGGTCATCTTTGTTTAAAGTTTTGGAATCCAAATAAATTAACATGTTACATAGCACAATGGACGTCATCGAGCATGGTTTAACATTTAGCCTGTCTGGTAAAAGCTCTATTACCACTACTGTCTTTAACCTTGCCCTAAAATGATCTCATCATCATATGAAACTGCCTTACTCAACTTAGTTACGAACATTTCTACACCGAATATTACATCGGGAAACAATAAACTCTGCTTTGATAATCGGATAGATGATGAGGATACTCTAGATGAAGACGATATAGAAGTGCCTGTATGATTAAGAAGTACTATAGTGCACCGTACTTCTTAACAACACAGGTACTGAAATATTGTATATATCTGCCAGTATCAGGCAGCGATTTTCAATTTATGTGTACTGCCCCTGTACAGGAATTGCGTAACGTGCGAACGAGTACAGGTTGTGACACAAGGACGAAGTCGTATGGTAGAGTGGGTTTGGCCGTGAGTCGTGTATGGATAGCCAAAGTGTTAAGGCGACCACTCGCGTATAGCGGGAAAACAGGGTTCGAGTCCCGGTCCGACACAAATTTTCCTTGTCACCATTTCATTATATAACTGTTGGTTGTCCGTTTCCGCAAAAGGCGAAGGCATTTCATGTATCCTGGACAGAATTAGTTTAAGAAGTGGAACTTACGAACTCGACTTTTTTTCCGCCCTTTTGAGAAGCAGAATTATACGACATCAAGAATGAGCAATAAGTTGTAGGCGGGGGGAAGGGAAAGAAAATGAATGTCAAACTTAATATACCCTACAATACGATGAACGATGCGAGATTCGGAGTGATGTACAGACTGATTTTAACTAGTGTGATAGTATACTCAGTGTTGGGTTTTGACAGCAGTATACGAGCCGTGCGTGGTCCGTGCTCGTTTCATCTCTTATTTTACATCCTGTTTTGTTTGCATATTGCCACCTCGTTATGTTAGTTTCAATTTCTGTTGTAATTGTGTTGATGCTTTGTCTGACCGTGAGCGGCAGCAGCACCGCCTATCGATCTAGCCCTCACTTGTTATCTTTGCTCCACTACTTTTCCTTCCCGGTTGTCGCCTTTGAAGGGGTCAGTTGGAACGTGCCAGGAGTGCAGTTTCGACTTGACAGTCGGGGAGTTGGAACGCGGCACTAGTTCAATCGGGTTGGAGCAGTATTGAGGCCCACATGTCCATGGCTCGCCCGACCGTTGCCGCCACACATCATTTGAGCCGGGGACGGTCGTCCTGGATTGTCGGTCGGTCATCCTACCGGACGGCGTGAATTGGCTCGCAGATCGCTTATGGGTGGGTTGTGCGTGGGAATCGACTCTTAATTTGTCTTCGTGATCGCACAGACACTGCTTAGTGTCGTTCGAGTTTTCGTGGAAGTGTGCGTGTAGTTGGTGTCATTTCCACTGACAACTTGTTTTTAATGTTGACTGCGTTCTGGCAGTGAGTCGGTTGGTTGGTGTATATCAGCCAGGAAATCTCCGTGCGGCGCAGTGGGTTTGGCCCGCTGGCGGTCTCCATTCACTGTCGAAGTGTGTGGGAGCTGTTCCGATTGCTACGAGGTTCGTGGCTCACCGACCCAGGACATCAAGGTTGAGTGGTGATTTAATTACTGAAGCCAGACTGTACACATTGTGCCGTTGGTTTTCATGGTTGGCTGTTGGGGGTATTCCCGTGAGCAACCGCGAGTGTTCCGTTTGGCTAAGGTTTGACCACCATCCGGTGGAGCTGAACTGTATTTTCGTTATTTGAAGTCCAAGTGCATCAGCAGAATTTTCTGCCTTGTGGCTGTTAGCGTTCCGGTTACATGCCCTGGCCGCTGACGTAAAATTCAGGCAGTGTCCTTTCCCCACAGTGTTGTCGCTGCCCAACAAGTGTGTGTAGTTTTCACAGCTTATGCATACTTAGTTATGGGCGGCTACGACTTTTACGTTTTGGCTTTGGAGTTCATTGTGCACTGGTCGGGTGTAAAGCAAGTCGTCTTGTCGGTGGGTCCGTTGATTGTCTCTTGGTTGGGTTGCCGGCGGATCGGATATAGTTGGGCCGAATACCTGTCTCTCCTAAACGAACGTTAATATTTCAAGTGCAGACCGACTCTCGGAAACTTCTGAGCGTCGCTGGCTGTACTGCCTTATCTTATCGGTATTTGATTCTGTATTTTAATGGCTTATAGATGATGGTTTGAATTTGTATGCTTTTAGTTGGATTTTAAATAATGGGCCTTCAGCCTCTTTAAAATTTCTTAGATTGTTTGAGCCTGTGTAAAATATTGTTTAAAGATAAAGCTTTTGCTTTCTGCCTACTGAAAATTGTTTTCACATTAAAATTTTTGTCTTTCAAGTGTCGGACTGTGTGGAGCCTTCGGGTTTATTTGAAGATAAGGCTTTCTTCCTTGTGTTTTTTTTTAATTTAATTTTGATTTTACCTGCAGTCTTAAATCATGGGCCTTCAGCAGTCTTTAAATTAAACTTGTTTGCTTTTCAAGTGTTAGATTTGTTGGGCCTTCAGCCAAGTTATAGAAATAACTTACGTGAGGTCTTCTAAATATTCTGTTTTGAGTCTGAATTTCAAGTTAATGGCTTTCAGCCGTTTTTAAATTTAAATGGTTGTGCCCTTACTGCATAAAATAGTGTGCGGTATTCAGCCGGCAACTAACTTCAAAAATTTTTGCTGTATTGTTTGGACAACTAAATAAAGTTGTATGTGTTTAAGTGTAACCAACAGCCCCCTTTTGGCCCCTTTCTACAATTCCAACTACCTGTTCTGTCCTGCGCACTTTAAGCAGGGCGTTTCAGTATAACTAAAAAAGAAACCTTGAAGACATTCAATAAATATTCATAATGTTAATTTCTTATGTGTTGACTGTAACGTTTCTGGGGGTTCGTTCCACAGTGCTGCTCCTACACGTCAGTTATATCAGCTCTGGCCTGCAGTACCGCCAGCAAACAAGAGCATGGAATCATCAAACCTCTACTCATTTATACGCTAGTTGTGGTTTGATACGTTTCAGAGTTAAATACATCAATTATACATCCAGGCACAAATTTTGTCGATTTCGACGGAAAAGAAATAATTGTTCATGTACGCTTAAGGAAGCGTACATCTTACAAGGAACAAACACTGAGGTGACAAAACACATGGGATACCACCTAATATCATGTCTGATCTTCTTTTGCCTGGCACAGTGCAGTAACTCGACATGACATCGACTCAACAAGTCGCTGGAAGTCCCCTGTAGAAATATTGTGCCATGTTGCTTCTACAGCCACAATATCGAGGGATTGTGTGCTCGAACTGACATCTCGATTACGTCCCGTAAACGTTCGATGGGAATCTCTTAGGGCGATGTGAGTGTCCCAATCATACGCTCGAGTTGCTAAGAATGTTCTCCAAATCAGTCGCGAACAGCTGTGACCCGTTGATTTGGCGCATTGTCATCCGTAAAACTTCCGTCGTTGAATAGCTGCAAACGATCTCCAGGTAGCCGAATATAACCATTTCCAGCCAATGATTGATTCTGTTGGACCGGATGACCCAGTCCATTCTCTATAAACACAGCTCACACTACTATGGAGCCACTACCAGCTTGCACAGTGCCTTGTTGACAACGTGGATCCATGGCTTCGTGGAGTCAGTCACACACTCGAACAATCCCTTACCGACTGAAAGTGTGACTTATCAAACAGGCCTCGGTTTTCCATTCGTCTAGAGACCAACCGATGTGGACACGAGCCCGAGAGAGGCGAAGTCCAGCTGTTTGCAAAGGTTGTCAGCTGCCATAGCCCATTAACGCCAAATTTCGCCTCACTGCCATAACGGATACGTTAGTTGTTGTCCCCACAATTATTTCTGCGGTTACTTCACACAGTGTTGCTGGCCTGTTAGCACTAACAACTCTACGCAAACCAAACTTTTCTTGGTCATTAAGTGAAGTCCGTCGGCTATTGAGTTGTCCCTGGTGCAAGGTAATAGCTGAAATTTGGTATCGTCGGCACACTCTTGACACTGTGGATCTTGGTTGATTGGTTGATTTGGTGGAAGGGATGACACAAAAAGGTCATTGGTCTCATTGGATTAAGGAAGGACGGGAAAGGAAGTCGGCCGTGCCATTTCAAAGGAACCATCCCGGCATTTGCCTGGAGCGATTTAGGGAAATCACGGAAAACCTAAATCAGGATGAGCGGACGTGGGATTGGACCGTCATCCTCCCGAATGCGAGTCTAGTGTGCAAACCTCTCCCGGGTTCGATTCCCGGTGGGGTCAGGGATTTTCTCTGCCTCGTGATGGCTGGGTGTTGTGTGACATCCTTAGGTTAGTTAGGTTTAAGTAGTTCTAAGTTCTAGGGCACTGATGACCATAGATGTTAAGTCCCATAGTGCTCAGAGCCATTTGAACCATTTTTGCTAACCACTGCGCCACCTCGCTCGGTCGCTGTGGGTCTCAGTACTGAATTTCTAACGATTTCCGAAATCGAATATCCCATGAATCTAGTTACAACTACTATTTCGTGTTAAAAGTCTGTTAGTTCCCATCGTGAGGCCACAATCACGTTGGAATCCTTTCACATGAATCCCCTGCATACAAATGACAGCTCCGTCGGTGCGCTGCCCTTCTAGACATTTTTTATGCGATATTTCCACCATCTGTATGTGAGCGTATCGCTGTCCCACGAGTTTTCTTACCTCAGTGTATACTTATAGCCTTAGAATACACAGTAGTATAAATACGAACACCATTCTCCGTGAGCCCTCATTTGGGCGATGGAAAAGATGAAAAAGGACAGGATGATCATGATGATGATGAGTTACGTACTGAATGAAGGAAAAAGCATAATTATAAATCACTTGGTCAACCAGTATTCGCTCACAATGTTTCTAACGGTTTTGATACAAAGTGAAGACAGCTACCCAAGTCAATCCAGAGTCGGATGTACGTTTAGAGACACTTGCCGATGATACAGGAGAGTAGAGAGCTACTGACGTTGATTATGATCAAAATGCGATCTTCGCCATATTTCGGAAATATAGTGTCGTTTGAACAGTCAAATTATTACTAACGTGCTTTATTTAGAAACAGCAACACTAATGAAAGGATAGGCATCTTTTACGCCAAATGACGCAATCGCATCACAGAACGCTGGTTGGGAACGAGAAATAAGATAATAAATCTGGTGCTGCTGATGAGCTTTTCGGTTTCTGAATAACACGCTGTATGGCACTTAGAAACAAACATCATTGCGATCAAGACACTTAAATAAAATTTGGTAAGTGTATGATCGCTCGTCAGAATGTCATTTTATGTCACATTTTACTCAAGTTGTACGGATTCGCAGCAGAAAAGACACAAAATGTATTATTTTACATAAAGTAGAAAAATGTGATCGAAAACATTACTGGGGAATGCCATAAAAAGCGTGTTCGAGAAAGAGAAAATATCATTACGGTACATCTTAAGAAATTATCTAAGTCTGACTCCAGCATTTCGTCATTGGGATTTGATTTAATGGGTTGCACCAGAAGTACATGGACGTGGCAAGTTAAATTCAACGCAGTGCTAAGACTAGCAAGATACATAATTTCAGCTTTTCAAGAAGTCAGTTTCCAGTGACTGCAGCGTATTCGATGCAGTAGGCATAAGAGAGTTGAAGGTCTATGTCAATTCATCAGAACATCTAGGAGATAAGTTTTCACTGGATTGTAGTACAAAGAATGCTGCACAAGCGTATGAAATGTACCGCAATTTTCAGTCGCTGTGTTATATGGTGAGAGGACTAAACAGATTACTGCTCGTGAGTCGTACGGAGTTGCAGAAGATCCTTATACATTTCATCGATTGTTCGGTTCAAGATGAAAAGACACTGAAGTCGTCTGCTATTGAGATAAGATTCGAAATACAAACAAAAACACTGTTTCCAAAAACTACGACAGCATTGTGTCTGATTACTCACGAATCTGTTATAGGTAGGTCGCCTTCTGTCAACTGGGAAACAAGACTTAACTACATATAAGCTGTTTAGTGCTGTATACCTGAAAGGAGTCTCCCAATTTCCTTATCTGGAAGTGATATCACGATCACGTGATGGGAAGGGCTGCCGCCTTGAATCTTTAGAGCGTATAAGTCTTGACCAGATACAAATGGTCAGCGATCTGTTGAGCTTTGTAGCCCAATGATGTCTTTGTTATGATCAGGGGGGAAAACATTCATCTCACGCTTAGAAAAAGAGTATAGTTTGTATGATACTGCTCGTTATTTTATTTACATTCGCAGAAACCTATTTTATTCCCGACGAGTACTCTGATGAAATGCTATTTAGTTTTGTACCTATCAGGAAGTTTGTTATTTTATTTTTGTTTTACACGTCCAGTTCCGTAGGACCAAATTAAGGAGCAAATCTCCAATGTCATGGAATGTGTCAGTACAAGAAATTACAACATAAAAGTAATAACAGATAAATTAAAAAGTTTATTACCCAAAAAAATACAGGCCATAATTTTACGTAAACGAAATCAACAATATAACACAGGAAGATAGCTTAATTTTTCAAGGAACTCCTCAACAGGATAGAAGAAGTGGCCCATGAGGAAACTCTTCACTTTTGATTTGAGAGCGCGTGGATTACTACTAAGATCTTTGAATTCTTGTGGTAGTGTATTGATAATAGATGCAGAACCATACTTCCCACCTTTCTGCACAAGCGTCAAAGGAAGTGAGATCCAAATGCGCGCTGGATTTCTGCGTAGTATTAACTGAGCGAAGGCTGCTAATTCCTGAGAATGAGCTCATATTGTTAACAAACGACAGTAAAGAATATATATATATATATATATATATAATATGTTGAGAGGCCAATGTCAGAATACCCAGGCTGATGAAAAAGTGATCGACAAAAGTTTCGCTAACTTACACCACTCAGTGCCCGAACTGCCCTTTTCTGAGCCAAACATATTCTTTGAGAATGGAAAGAGTTACCCAAAAATATGATACCATATGTCATAAGTGAATGAAAATAAGCAAAGTAGATTACTTTTCGTGTCGAGCTATCACCTGCTTCAGTTCGCGGTTGAGTGTGCGAAAGTAAAGAAAGGAAATACTTCTAACATTCTTAGGAAGAGACTTCGATTTGCGTGAGATTACTAATTTCCGTTTCTTTTTTTGCCAGAATCATGTGCTTTTTCATTGCCATTGATTTCACACCACAGAAAATTGATTTGTCTCGAAGAAACTTGGATATCGGTTGCTGGTTGGAGCTCGAAGTAGCATGGTTCCCTCTGGCTATTTCATTCTAGAGCGGTCAACACCCTACTACCAGTGAGATGTAACTTCTGCAAAAATGGTTGTTGAAAAACCACGAACTCCACAGCATAATGTCAGCTGGTGCGCCATTGAAGACTGCATTGAAAACTATACCTGCAGTTTTTCTACCTGAGTCGCCTGTCTACATGAAGGGTTTGGAGAAGGTGAAATGGATTAAGGACCTGTCGCGTAACACGATGTGTATAATACCAAGGACATAGGTTGCCCCTCACTTCCTGTGATCTGATCGAAAGTGCATGTCGACAAACATGAAGCAGTGACTGGAGAGATAAATGTTAAATTGTTGGCTAGTGTCGGCGTGGTTTTCACTTACAAGATTTCCATTATGTCGCCAATGACCTGGATGAACACAGAAAGAAATGTAATGTTTTTCGAATAGTGAAATAAATGTATAGTAAAATTTTTATCCTTTCGTTGAACAGTGAAAGAAATGTAAAGTTTTTGAACAATGGAATTAGTATATATTAAAATTTAAAGTTTGTTGTTGAACAGTTAAAGAAATGTAAAGTTTCGTAATAAAATTTGTTTCAACAGTACTTTTTGTTTGTTTGTTCATCCTCTATACCACACTATGTAAAGAAATAATCCGCTGTTGATTCCTCATTCCGACGAGAGAGCTTGTTGTTCTTACTGACTGATATTGTAATCGGTATGAAAGCTAAAGAACTGTATCACCCAGCACTCGAAGTTTAACCCAGCAGAGTGGTTACCACAAAAGGATTATATCCATCAAACAGATTTGGTCGACCAGACTACAAATTCCAAATACAATTCAAGTTGTAAATATTTATTAATAGTAATTTCATGTGGACTCAAAATGTGCATGGACTGCTAAAATTTCTGCTGAGCTAACCAATGCACTTAGAAAAATTTTGAGTAATGTTAAATAGGATTACAAATCATTCACAAACCGACTTACGTAATGAAGTTTACAACAAAGAATTTTGCAACATCCATTTCACGAAGCTGATGGAAAAACCTAAAATTAATCCTTACTCATCAGTTTCGGACTTGAAGTCTTCAGTTGTGGAACGATTCAATAGAACTCTTTGACACAAGATGTTGAAATGTTTTACCACTCAGGGTTCCTTCCAATAGGTTTGTATGGCACAACAGCTAGTAAGTTGTAGAAGATGTAAAAAAAATCCATGGGACCTATTGATCTGAAAGATAACATTCTGTTGCCTTCTGTGTATAGAAAGATAAAGATGACAGATCCACGAGAAACTGAATTCAAAGTCAGCAATTTTTTTAGAAGTGGTAAACACAGAATAAAGTTTTCGAGAATGGCTACACACACAACTGCTTGGTTTCTATATTAAAAATTCGAGTGGTTCAGAAGACTAATGCAAGACCGTACATGCTGCAAGGTAACATGCTACGACATGACAAAAAACACTAAAAACACCCAGCTATTCATACATTTACCTGTTGAAGAAGTCGTACAGAGAAAATGCGGTATTACGTCAGAGGTATGTAATCGTACATAAATAACGCATACATTACACTATGTTAGAGGTATAAGTGTGGATATAAATATTGTGATTCGACACGATTTTTATGACGGAAATAATGAATATCTTTAAGTTCGAAATGGAGCTTACGTAATTTTTTATTGTGTCTCTGATGCCATTTCATGCCTAATATTAATACTACTCTCTCATTTGGAAATGGAAGCAGCATTTGATCTATTTCTCGATTGGTTGGCTATCAGGAGGAAGAAAGTGGCTTGATGTGTCTTGCAAATATAATGTACTTTGAAACCATTTTTAAATATCGTTGTCATACTATTTCCCTGACTGATTGGAAAGAGGTGAGGGTTTGAAATTCCCACTAACACAGGCTATTTCTGCCAGCTTGGATTTTTTCAGTTGTTGTTTCATTTCAACGCCGCATCGTGACTGGCTGAAAATAAGGGGGGGGGGGGGGGGGGGTGGCAGAAATTTTAATTTCCTACTAGCACAATTGGGCCGATTCTACCATTGGATTTTCCATTGGCTCTTTCGTTCTTAATACTACTTTATGATTGGGGAGAGAAGGAGAAGGAGGGATGACAAGAAAGAAAGGACTTCTATTTCCAGTTATTGATTGACTGATTGATTTTATTGATTGATGATGACGCCGATAATGGTAATGATGTTATGAGCTCCAGGTCATGAAGGCCATCATATGTGATCTCCATGATGACATGACGATCACGTGATGACCTACTGGGTCACTTTGAGGTCAAGGTGTCGTGGAAGCCCTATAGTATCACAGCTGATGGAGACATTGGGCATAATGAAACTGAATACATTGTAGAAAGCTACGAAACTAATATTTGACCAGGATCAGTTGCAAGAGCCAGAGTTTATTGAGAGCTTAGAAAGAAGTACTAGGAAACACCTAAGTCTAGTAGGAGAAGAAATGCAACACAAAATGGGTGGGTAGCTCTGAGAGATTAAAGAGTGGAAGCATCAGAAGAACAACTAGGCTAAAAGACAAGTCCGAGTAGGTATCCTTGAATGCAAAACAAATTTAATTTGTGAAAGGAGAAGATATGATAATGCTGCAAATGAAGTACTTTAAATGTTATAGAAACATCTTACAAATGAATTTAAAATTATAAATGGGAAAGTACAGTATGACTGAGATAAAAAACCTCGTGTCAATAATACGAACATTCAATTTTAGAAAGCTTAATTTTATTTAAAACCAGAAAATCCTTTCAAGAACTGTAACATTTGCTGCAAATTAAAAATTACAACATATGTTGAAAATGATAGCCCTGCACCTGCCCGCATTTTTTTGATCATGAAATCACATTCAAATTCACTTTATGTCGATTTGTATCGCAGGCTGTTTCAGTACTCCGTGTTACATTTCCCTTCAGTTGGTCTACCATATCATGGTTAATTTCATAAAATTTTCTTCTAAAATACACCCATTAATAAAAATGGCAGTCAGACAAGTTTGGTGAAAGAGGCGGTCATAAATCTTTGCTTATTGGGCTTTCTTGTATGAAGACTCGATGAATACGAAGCGGCGATTGACCAGGTATGCGACACGTGGCTCCATGTTGCAGCACTGCCTTTCATGTTTCTTTAACAGAGAGCAGAAGTTGTCTCAAACCTGGAAGATAAACATCTGTATTGATAGTCATTTCAATGGACTTCAGGTCGGTAGTTAGACTACTGGAAACCGCTCACCAAATTCAAAGTTTTTATCTTGAAAGGGAATTTTAAGCACAAGTTAAAGATTTGCGGTGTATCGGTAGCATTTGATCTGGCCAGAGATGTGAAACCAAGCTTCATCATTCTCTACAGACTGTGCCATTTGCCACCCACAATCTTTTTTAACAAACCGCACGCTACACGTGAGGAGCTGTTCTACGAATAGACCAGCCAGATGCAATATCTTAACAGATGAAACGCAATAAAATTTGATTGTACAGAATGACAGTATTTACAAACAATATGTATAAAATTGAGTAGTTAGCAAGAAAACGACTTTTTTAATATTTCGTGTGAGGTTTGATGTTTACCCCATGACAGGATTCGCCTTTTTACCAAAGCATCTTCAGTAGGTTACAAGTCAGTAAAACGTCTAATTGATAGCCTGAATGTGATATGCTTTTGTGCTCATGTGGAAAACCGGTTGGAAGTCGCACTTTTTCGTGTAAAGTCACTGTAATCTAATAGCATAACATAAACTCATTCGCCATTATCGGTGTTTTTTGCAGTTGAATTAATGTTATGTTATGAAATTACAGTAAATTTATGCAAAAAAGGTACGCCTTCCAACCGGTTTTCGACACGAGGGAAAACTGCGTGATCTTCAGGTAATGAATTAGACGTTTTACGGACAAGCGCAAAAGAAAATTTGGCAAACGGGCAAAGCGCTTCTCGGTGTATAAATAAAATTTCACATGAAGTGTCCAAAAAAGCGTCTTCTGCATCTACATCTACGTGATTACTCTGCTATTCACAATAAAGTGCCCGGCAGAGGGTTCAATGAACCACCTTCAAGCTGTCTCTACCGTTCCGCTCTCGATCGGCACGCTGGAAAAACGAGCACTTAAATTTTTCTGTGCGAGCCCCGATTTCTCTTATTTTATCGTTATATCACTCCTCCCTGTGTAGGAGGGTGCCAACAGAATGTTTTCGCAATCGGAGGAGAAAACTGGTGACTGAAATTTCATGAGAAGATTCCGTCGCAACGAAAAACGCCTTTGTTTTAATGATTGGCCCTACAATTCACGAATCATGTCTGTGACACTATCTCCCCTATTTCGCGATAATACAGAACGAGCTGCCCTTCTTTGTACTTTTTCGATGTCATCCGTCAGTCCCATCTGATGAGGATCCCACACAGCACAGCAGTACTCCAGAATAGGGCGAACAAGCGTTGTGTAAGCAGTCTCTTTAGTAGACCTGTTGCACTTTCTAAGTGTTCTGCCAATGAATCGCAGTCTTTGATTTCCTCTACCCACAATATTATCTATGTGATCATTCCAGTTTGATCATGTGATCATGTCAGTTTGTTCCATCAATACTAACTGTCGAAGAATGTCTACATTTTTCCTGGAGTCACCTGCCCACCTTTACTTACGTACTCTTTCTTTTTTTATGGAAGGGGGGAGGATGAGCAAAGCGATTTTTCGCCTACATCGGGTGAGAAAATTGTTGGCGACGAGTAACTGAGTATGCGTCATATGTTGGCGTAATAGGTACCAATAACGTACACATAACATCAGTGATCACCAGTCGATTAATTTCAAAGGAGCTTTTGATTACATTTTTCATTTTGCTGTTTGTAGATTATACCCTAAATGTGCAGTTCTCTTCTTACTTTGCGTTCCTATTTCCTGAAGATATCTTTATCCAATGTGCGTCTTGATTTCCATGTAAATTAACTTCAGTTACTGGGACGTGATCGTCACGTCATCTGTGGAGCTGGTGATATAATATGAGATTCAGAAGGTCTAAAATACCTGGGCTGCAGCTACTGTGAGTGTGGGTCTGCCGAATTTTAGCCCTCTTCACGAGTCCTATAAATTCTTTGGTGCCTGGCACGACAGCGTCCCTTGGTTAAGATTTTCAGAAGCCCTGGAACGTCTGCAATCCGTACATCTGCATATATGATCTGCAAGCCTCTGTGAACTGCATGTTAGAGGGAATTTCTCATTATACCAGTTACTACGGCTTCATACCTTTCCATTCAAGTAGGAGACGCAAAAAGAACGATTGCTTAAACGCATCCGTGCGCGCTGTAGTTAGACTGATCATCGAAATTCCTGCAAGAACGACACGTAGTAGGTTGTGTTACATATCTTGATTCATTACCTTTAGTTCATGAAACTTACTAAGCAGGATTCCGCGGGATAGTTTGCATCTTCAAGGGGCGTAAAACAAGTAGTGCAACACTTTTTTTTCTGAAAGCAGGTCGGTTTTAATGGTGATTCCCATACGCCATATTATTCCCCACTTTTCGGCGGCCTTACGCCACCTTACTGGGAGGACGTGTGTGCCTCGTGCACCACCCTAGTGGTCGACGTTGGAGCAACCGACTTTCTGCATCTATAACCTCCCCATTTTCGGCCGAAGACTTCCGGAATAAGAAGTCCCCTCATTCTGTCAATGGCCTTGTCAAAGAGGGCGGAGGAGCGGACAGAGGTTCAGGGCACCCTCTTATCCTAGGGGTGGGAAACTGCCCCTAAAGGCGGAAGAATCAGCAATGATCAACGACATGAGGATGCAGAAGGCAATGGAAATCACTGCATTAAAGACGCGCAACGTGTATCCACAGGACATGTGACCTGTAATTGAAAAAGTGTCCTGACGATCTCTCCTATAGCAAAAGATTCCGGAATAGTCCCACATTTGGATCTCCCGGTGGGGACTGCCAAGGGGGAGGTTACCATGAGAAAAAGACTGATTGATCAACGAAATAATAACATTCTGCGAGTCGGAGCGTGGCATGTCAGAAGCTTGAACGTAGTACAGAAACTAGAAAATCTGAAAAGGGCAATGCAAAAGCTGAATCTAGATATAGTAAATGTCATTGAAGTGAAGTGGGAAGAAGACAAGGATTTCTGGTCAGTTGAGTGCAGGGCAATATCAACAGCAGCAGAAAATGGTGTAACGGGAGTAGGATTCGTTATGAATAGGAAGATAGGGCAGAGAGTGTGTTACTGTGAACAGTTCAGTGATAGGGTTGTTCTTATCAGAATCGACGGCAAACCAACACCGACAACGATAGTTCAGGTATACGTGCCGACGTCGCAAGCTAAGGATGAAGAGATACAGAAAGTGTATGAGGATATTGAAAGGGTATTGCAGTATTTAAAGGGAGATGAAAATCTAATAGTTATAGGGACTGGAATGCAGTTGTATGGGAGAGAGTGGAAGAAAAGGTTACAGGAGAGTATGGGCTTGGGACAAGGAATGAAGGAGAAGGAAGATTAATTGAGTTCTGTAATAAACTTCAACTAGTAATTGCGAATACTCTGTTCAGGAATCACGAGAGGAGGAGGTATACTTGGAAAAGGCCAGCTGATAGGGCTGCTATATATATTTCTGGCCTAGGCAACACTAAGTGTTGCCAGGAGCAATCTGACATTTCCATTGGAAAGTTTGACATTTTTTAGCATAAATGTACTCAGAACTTTTTGACTTCCGACAATTTTTTTTCTTTTACAGGGACTTGAAGAAATCAATTTGGCACAAAAATGGAATTAACTCGTGAACATTTTCGTGCGATCATTTTTCACAACATTCGACGTGGATTATCACGACAAGAGTGCGTCGATGAACTTAAATCTTTGTATGGAGACGAAGCACCATCCTATAGCACTGTGAAAAACTGGTACAACGAATTCAATCGTGGCCGACGCTCGCTCAAAGACGAATTCCGTGAAGGTCGTCCAAAAACAGCCGTTGTGCCAGAAAACATCGATGCCGTACGTGAACTGATAATGCAAGACCGTCATGTGACATACCGTGAGATAGAGGCATGCCTAGGCATTTCTCCCACCAGCATACATTCGATATTGCATGAACACCTGGCCGTAAAAAAGGTTTGTTCTCGTTGGATCCCGCACAATTTGACAATCGCTCAAAAGAAAGCTCGTGTGGATTGGTGTAAAGAAATGCTGAAAAAATACGATCGCGGTGCTTCAAAAGACGTTTATAAGATCGTCACAGGTGACGAATCATGGATCTATGCGTATGAGCCCGAAACAAAACAGCAATCGACCGTGTGGGTCTTCCAAGACGAGCCAAATCCAACGAAAGTTGTTCGTGGAAGAAGCACTTCGAAGCAAATGATCGCCTGTTTCTTCGGCAAAACTGGTCATGTGGCGACTGTTCCGCTTGAGCAACGTAGGACGGTCAATTCTGAGTGGTACACCACCATTTTTTTGCCTGAAGTCTTCGGAGAAATTCGAAAAATGAACAAGAGAAGACGAATCATTGTGCACCATGACAATGCGAGCTGTCACACATCGGCTCAAACCAGCGTCTTTTTGACCGGCCAAAACGTCGAAGTGATGGGTCATCCGCCGTACAGCCCTGACTTGGCACCCAATGACTTCTTTTTATTCCCACACATCAAGAAAAAAATGCGTGGTCAACGATTTTTGTCGCCAGAAGATGCTGTTGCAGCATTCAAAAACCATGTTTTGGAGGTGTCTCAATCGGAGTGGAAAAAGTGCTTCGAAAATTGGTTTGAGCGCATGCAAAAGTGTATAAATCTTGATGGAGAATATTTTGAAAAACAATAAACCATTTTCGTTGATAAATATTCGTATTTTCATTATTAGGCCAGAAATATATATAGCAGCCCTTACGGTAAGATATGAGTTAGATTATATCACGGTCCGACAGAGATTCCGAAATGAGATACTGGATTGTAATGCGTACCCAGGAGCAGATATAGACTCAGATAATATCATAGTAGTGATGAAGCTTAGGTTGAAGTTTAAAACATTAGTCAGGAAGAATCAATACGCAAAGAAATGGGATAAGGAAGTACTAAGGAATGTCGAGGTACGCTTGAAGTTCTGTAAGGCTATTGATACACCAATAAGGAATAGCTCAGTAGGCAGTACAGTTGTAGAGGAATGGACATTCCTCAAAAGGACGATAACAGAAGTTGGGAAGGAAAACATAGGTACAAAGAAGCTAGCTGCCAAGAAACCGTGGGTAACAGAAGAAATACTTCAGCTGATCGATGGAAGTACAAAAATGTTCCGGGAGACTCAAGAATACAGAAATACAAGTCGCTGAGGCATGAAATAAACAGAAAGCTCAAGGAAGCTAAGACGAAATGGCTGCAAAACAAATGTGAAGAACGCTAAAAAGAAATGATTATCGGTAGGACTGACTCAGCATACAGGAAAGTCAGAACAACCTTCGGTGACATTAAAAGCAAGGGTGGTAACATTAAGAGCGCAACGGGCATTCCACAGTTAAATGCAGAGGAGAGAGCGGCTAGGTGGAAAGAATACACTGAAAGTCTCTATGAGGGTGAAGATTTGTCTGATGTGATAGAAGAAGAAACAGGAATCGATTTAGAAGAGATATTGGAACCGGTATAAGAATCATAATTTAAAAGAGATTTGGTGGAATTAAGATCAAATAAAGCAGAAGGAGTAGATAATATTCCATCGGAATTACTGAAATTGTTGGGGAAAGTGGCAACAAAACGACTATTCAAGTTGGTGTGTAGAATGTATGAGTTTGGCGACATAGCATCTGACTTTCAGAAAAACGTAATCCACACAATTCCGAAGACGGAAAGAGTTGACAAGTGCGAGAATTATCGCACAATCAGCTTAACAGCTCTTGCATCCAAGTTGTTGACAAGAATAATATACAGAAGAATGGAAAAGAAAATTGAGGATGCGGTAGATGACGATCAGTTTGGCTTTAGGAAAGGTAAAGGCACGAGAGAGGCAATTCTGACGTTGCGGTTAATAATGGAAGAAAGTCTAAAGAAAAATCAAGACACATTCATAGGTTTTGTCGACCTGAGAAAAGCGTTCGACAGTGTAAAATGGTGCAAGATGTTCAAAATTCTGAGAAAAGTTGGGGTACGCTATAGGGAGGCACGCATCATACAGGGTGAAAAGTATTTAAACCGACAAACTCTGGCAGGTTGTA
This sequence comes from Schistocerca gregaria, assembly GCF_023897955.1. Lineage (NCBI taxonomy): Eukaryota > Metazoa > Arthropoda > Insecta > Orthoptera > Acrididae > Schistocerca > Schistocerca gregaria. The sequence continues at coordinate 416,046,405 of NC_064925.1, read as the reverse complement.
GGGGACATCAAAACAAATAATTTTCCCTAATGTCATTTTTTTCCTATGAGGTGTATTTAAACCGGTAGAGGAAGATTTCTCTGGCGGCAAATTAATTAAACCAACAAACACTTTTCCATTGCTTTATTACCAAGAGACAACACATCAACACAACCTAATTTCAATTACAGTAGATTTTCAAAAATCCCTCCATTGACACGTAAACAAAGGTTACACCGTCGGATCATGCTCTGTCTGACACGTGCAAAAACCACAGGAGTATCCTGAATTCTTGCTGCTGTTGCTGCTGCTAGTACTATCTGGGCAATCAGATCCTCTTATGATGCAACGGAAGTTCCATAAACAAGGTTGCCCATCTCTCTCCACACAAATGTCCAGAGGGGACATATCTGGGGATCGAGCAGGCCATGGTACAGGACCACCTTTGCCAATCCACGTTTCTGGGAACCGTCCGTCCAGAAATCGACGCACACGACGACTGAAATGTGCCTGCTCCCCATCATGTTGGAACCACATGCGTTGTCTTGTAGGGAGCGGGACGTCTTTCAGCAATTCTGGCAATTCTCTGAGTTGATAATCAATTGGTTCCAGGTTGTGGGAACGCTGTAAGTGAAATGGACGTAACAGTTTCTCTCGAAGGACTGTTCTTGCATTCGTCTGATTCATACCCATGTTACGTGCAATTGCACATGCTGCAAGACAGCTTCCTCAAATTGCAGCTTTCTTACCGTGTGACGACGTCCCTGTCCAGGTAATCTGCTAAATGACCCGGTCTCACGCAGACGTTGGTATACAGCAGCAAAGGTCGTATGATGCGGAATAGCGCGATTAGGATATTGTTGTCGATAAACTGGCTGTGCAGCTCGTCTGTTGTGGTGCGCTACGTAGTACGCACCAACCATATCATATAAAAATAACCTCCCCATTATCCACGTACTACTTTCCGCGCACTTTCATAATGCCAAACAGATGGAAGCCGGGAGCTTATCTCGGATGTCCATATATCCGTAAGAGTACGAGGGGGTCAATGCACGTTGCAAGGCGTCCCAAATATGCTGAGTAATTTTCATGTCAGGGGAGTTTGGTGGCCAGGTGAAGTGTTTAAACTCAGAAGACCGTTCCTGGAGCCACTCTGTAGCAATTCTCGACTTGTGGGACGTCGCATTGCTCTGCTGGAATTGCCCAAGTCCGTCGGAATGCGCAATGGACATGTATTGTTGCAGGTGATCAGACAGATACTTACATACGTGTCACCTGTCAGAGTCGTATCTAGACATGTCAGGGGTCCCGAATCACTCCCACGACAGACGCCCCTCACCGTTACAGAGCCCTTACCAGCTTGAACAGTCCCCCTCTGACGTGCAGCGTCCATGGAGTCATGAGGTTGTCTCCACACCCGTACACGTCCATCCACCCGATATTGTTTGAAATGAGACTCATCCGATCAGGCAACATGTTTCCCGTTATCACTAGTCCAATGCCGGTGTTGACGGGTCCCTGCGAGACATGAAGCTTTGTGGCGTGCAGTCATCAAGGGTACCTGAGTGGTCCTTCGTTCCGAAACCCCCATACCGATGATGTTTCGTTAAACGCTTCTCTTGCTGACACTTATTGATGGCTCAGCATTGAAATCTGTGGCAATATGTGGAAGGGTTGCACTTCTGTCACGCTGAACGATTCTCTTCAGTCTTCGTCGGTCCCGTTCTTGCAGGATCTATTTCCGGCCGCACCGATGTCGGAGATTTTATGTTTTACTGGATTCCTAATATTCACAGTATACTCGTGAAATGTTCGTAGGGGAAAATCGCCATTTCTTGCAAATGCTGTGTCACATCGCTCATGCACCGACTATAACGCCACGTTCAAACTCGCTTGAATCTGGATAACTTGCCATTGTAGCATTAGTAACCAATCTAAAAACAGAGCCATACACTTTTTGTCTTATATAGGCGTTGCTGACCGCAGCTACGTATAGCCTGTATACATACAGGGGATAGGCAAAATGATGTGAACAGTGGTAGTTGTGGGATGGTTGCGTTTGACGGTCGACAACGGAAGGAAGGCACGTGTCCCGCTGGACTGTTCGTGTTCAGTACGGACTAGGCATCAGTGCAGGTTGTTTAAGGGTAATTCACACATAGTGTTTGCATTCAGAGGCCGAGGTCGACGTGCAATGAAATACCTAACAGATTTCCAAGGACGGCAGATTTTGGAGGTCCAATTTACTTTAGCATCAGTACCCAAGACAGCCATCTTATTGAGTGTTTCAAGAGCAGTTGTTTCAATAGTCATGACAGCCTACACGAAACATGGAAAGACATCATCGTGTAAACGTAGTAGTGGACGCACATCAAAACTAAATGACAGAGATCGTCGTGCGCTAACACGAGTTGTGCCAAAACAACATAAAACTACGGCGGCTAAAGTGACTGCAGAGCTCAATAGCCATCTTCGAGACCACGTATGTATCGACACTGTCCGCCGAGAACTCCATATAGCGAAGGTTCATGGACAGGCTGCTATACTGAAACCTTTAGTGATGAGAACCGACGCCAAGAAGCGTAAAACGTGGTTTCAGGAGCATAAATCCTGAGCGGCTGATCTATGGAATCACGTCTTATGGTCCGACGAGTCAACGTCTTCGTTATTTCCAACATCGGTCGTGTATACGTCTGAAGCCTACAATCCTGATTGCTTGATTCCAACGCTTGGGCAGGGAGGTCGAAGTGTGAAGGTGTGGGCAGCCATATCATGGTATTCTGCTGGTCCCATCACTACTCTCAAAGGCCGTGTTACAGCCAGCTATTATGTAAACGTTCCGTGATTCAAACGTTGTTCCTCCACAATGATGCCATATTCCAGGACGACAATGCACCCATTCACACAGCCAGGATGTGTAATGAGGACCGTGCAAGTGAACTGTAGCGTCTTCCCTGGCGAGCAAACTTGAACATTTTCGAACCCTTGTGGACGGTATTGGAGCGCCCACTTGGGAGCAGATTTCCGCCTCTCTACCGGAGTTACAAGAGGTTCCGATCAAGAGTGGCATAAATTACACTGGAGACTATACAGTAAATTATATGCCAGTGTACCAAGGAGAATGGCAATTGTATTAGGGGCAAATGGGTGTCCAACTCCATTTTAATAAACCGTTCCCAAGTAAGTACAGGTGGTCACATTATTTTGCCTATCCCCTGTATCTCTGTATTTGAATACGCATGCCTATAACTGTTTCTTCGGAGCTTCAGTGTATATCGTTGTACGACACATATTTAAGGCGATATGACGTCACAAACGTTGAGATGCGTGTGAAACAGCCGTATCAAGCATGACGTTTTAACTAATTACTTCTTTACTATTAACACATTTCGCAGACAGTAGGCACTTGTAACATTTGGTGTACCTGCGAAATTATATCGTTGTACAGCACATAGCTCAGGAGTTTTTTCATCACATCAAATGAGATGTGATAGCAAAGCGACGGGTAAACCCCTGGAGTAACCTCAACCGAATTTGGTACACGTGTTAGTTGCAATCTGGAAACAAATATTGTAGGAGTGAGAGCCAATAGCCTCCTACCGGAGTGAGTGTGGTAATGTGGAGAAAGAATGGAGAACGAGGAACCCGACAGAGTGAGGAGGAAGGAGGAGAATAGAGCACTTAGGAGCAGGAGACGGACAGTGAGAGGAGCAGGAGGAGTTGGACGGAGTGGGATGTGGAAGAGGTGAACAGAGAGATAAGGTGGTGGAGACAACAGAGAGAGGGAGGGCTGGAGATGGTAAAAGGGGTGATGGATAGAGAGAAGAGGGTAGAGAGAGTAGAGGGTAGAAATATGGCTATCGACAGAGAGAGGAGGGAGGAGGGGATGCACTGACAGAGTACTGGAAAAAATAAATACCGGGTCAACGTCAATTTTGTAGTCCGTATGGGATCCGCACCATATAGGACTGATAGAGGAAATAAAGTATACTTTGCAGGTTGTTTCTGAAACCACGAATGCGACACAGAGACGATCAACCAGTTCCGGTTCCAGACACTGAGAGAGTTATTCTGAGTGGGGTCCTGCTCACTAGTCTCATATATGGAGACTATAGGACGCTGCTTTCTCGGAATGCTATACACCAGTTCAAGAAAATAACATTAGTAGTTTTATTTCAATAAAGCAAATGGACAGTACTTAACGTTGAATTTACAATGGAGTCGCAAGCGATGGGCGACATGCAAACAATCTAAGTCCTCCGCTGTATAGTGGACCACACGTCACTGCTATCGTAATGCTCTCCGCTAGTACTGTGCAGGTCTGCGAGTCCCGGTCTGATGCTGCCGCCGAGGCTTTTTCTGTCTTTATTGTTATTATCACACCTGGTACAGGTAGGCCAGCAGCGGCATACTATGCTGCTCTTCGGCCACAGATAAGACTAATGATAGAAAAGGAAACAATCGTAGAACAGACATGGTGGATATACAAACGTAGACATACAAAATTAAAACACACGGAACCCTTCACGGGCGCAGTGTATAAAATAAAAACGTTCGGAAACGTGGACACGCACAGCCATGACAGAGATGACACACGTGAACGTCGCCGAGGCTTGCAGGAGCGGCACTTATATTCTCTTCGCTAGTGGGCGCTCCTGTCGTGGTGCCATCCTTGTCAGGGGGCTATTGGCTGACGTCGTCTCACCGCCCTCTCTCCTCTTGCTTTCTTCGTGCCGGCGCTTGATTACGCCGGAACATTCTGGATCATAGTGCGGTTACCTGTTAAATTTTCTAGAGCGTCCGTTTCTAGAAGAGTCAACAATTGTATTACTTCCTCCCATGCATATATAGCGAGAAAATCACGTAGATGAAGTTAAAGAAATTCGAGCCCACACGGAGGCTTACCGGCTATCGTTCTGCCCACGTATCACGACTTGAACAGGAAAATGTGGAAGTGACAGTTGTGCACAAACTAACCTCCGCTACACAACGCCAGTCGCTTGTCGGGTACAGATCTAGATGTACTTCATTGCATATAACTCCATCTTCTGCGAAAATTCTGAAGTTACTATTAATGTTGTCTGCAACGTCATAAATATACAACATAAACAGCACTTCTGGAGTTACTTCCACATCTGTCGCGTTAACTTGTTTCGTCCTTTATAAGAAGAAATCTTCCATCGAGGCACAAATTTTTCCTGGTACCCCACACAGTTGTACTTTCGATAATAAGCATACATATATGGTACTGGGTAATATACTTTTCAGAAGTCAAGAACTACTATGTCTGCTTTACTGTCTTGATTCATGATTCACAGAACGTCGTGTTTGTAAAGTGAGATCTGGATTTCGCACGATCGATGTTTTCGGAGTCCATGCTGATTGATGTAGAGGAGGTCATTCTATTCGAGATAGCTCATTAAATTTGAGACCAGTATGTGCTATAATATTCTACGACAAATGGGTATCGGGGATTTTGGGTAGCAGTTTTGAGGACGAGTGTGTCCTACGCTTTTTTCCAAACACGGGTCATGTTCGACGTATCTATAATATATAATAGTTAAAATGGGGGATAAGTCAGTCGAAAATTCAGTATAATATCTCATATTGATTCCATCTGACCATGGAGCTTTGTTCTGTTTTAACCATTTCAGCTTTTTCCTCAACGCCGCTGACGCTAACATCTCTGTGATATTACACTGAGGCAGTACTCCTGGATGTTTCTTTATGAAGGAGTACTTGAAAATGGAGTTGAGTATTTCTGCTTATGCTTTGTTGCTTTCAATTACAGTTCCTTTCTCATTCTGACTGGATGGACACTAATTTTGCGTCCACTAACAGCCTTTACAGACAAGAGTGAGTTGTATCTTGAGAGAACGAAATATCTCACAAATTACTCACCGAATTCAAAAACGGAAAAATAAGTGGTTAGTGTTTTTAAAAATGCTATCCAACGATAACAACGTTGACCACCCTGGCTCACCTCCAGGGGGTGGGCGGGTGCAGCTTTGGAATCGTAAATAGGAACATCTTTTTATCGCAGAATTGGATTCTATGGTGAAAAATGCGTAACTTGTCTGTGTATCACTTTTTTCATTGCGCGATAGATGACGTTGTAATAGACAGAACAATATTATCTCGAGAAAAATGAACCGGATCAAAAAAGGAAATCAGACGTGTTCATTATTTGTGAAAAAAGCTTGTTTGAGGAGTATCTTCTCATTTCTTATTGACGGAGTGCTTGTTTGTAAAAATTATTTCACAGTAAGTGCTCACGAATGTCACCTCCCACTTCTAAGCACTTATTTATCAGCAAATGGGATGATTCAGCACAACTGAGAAGTCTTCCCGATGTAATCATCTGACATGCAATGGTAATACGCCGCATCATGTAATCGCCCGTTGTTCACTCTTCAAGTAAAACAAATAGAAGTCAGGCGAAGTAAGATCTGTCGATCTTGCAGGCCACGACACTGTACCTCCTCTTCCGATCCACCGATGACTGTACACGCGATCCCGTGCTGCTACAGAATAATGTACTGGACAAGCATCATGTTGAAACTACATTGTTCGTCATAGAGCCAAGGGAAGGACCGCAAATAACGTTGGAAGATTGTACTCGAAGAGTGTTAGACATTCACCATTTAAGGGTTGACAATTAAGAACGAGCCAGTGAGTTTGTCAGCAATTATTCCCTGATGCTCAGCTCGGAGTAATCAATATTCGTTTTCCACATTCTAATAATACATGTTGTCTCGATTGATTGTGCCGTGGTCGGTAAAAGTCGACTAGTCCGAGAACAATACTCGAGCAAATAAAATGGTCTCTCTGTATTTGCTGGCAAATTGTTACTCGGTTATGAAATTATTACCATGAAGTTCCTGATGGAAGAGACCTTGAAACGGATGATATTTCCTAGGCTTCAATATTCGGCAAACCGTAGTCTAATTACCAGTTCACGACGTAACTGCAGAGTGCTAATGTGGGTGGTATTGATTCACTCCCGCTGATAACGTAAATTCATTATTCTCAGCAGGAATTGTTCTTAGACGGTTCCTTTTTCGCAGGTGTACGGCTTCCTTGGTGCAGAACTGTCGAATAACCCAGCAAAAAAGAAGCCCGTGATCGAACCACATTCGGAAAAACTTGAGTGTAAAGGGTTGCAGCATTATCGACGTTCCTGATACTCTCTACATGTAAACCATTTGAGTTCTCCCTTCTATCGTAATAGGTTGCTTTCTGATTAACAACATACTCAGGTTACTAAGGAACGTATTTAAGACATGAGGAACGACTTCCACAAAATGACATAGAGTAAAATAATGAATGAACGAAAGTTAAAAAAAAAAACCTGCATTGAGAAAACTGCTAAACACTGAATAGTTTGTCATGCACATCTTCTCGCGATAATACCGTTATTGTTATTTGTCGGTTACAGTGGCGCCCACCACACAACGACAAAAGTCTTACATACATGAGTTATCTATGATATCCCTTAGAATCCGATTCCATAATAAAAATTAAATGTTCCTTCTCACGACTTTAAAGTTGGCCCCCGTTCCAACACCTTGGAGTGGCGCAGGAGGAGGTAAACATTGATATTGCCGGCTAGTATTCTTGCTGAACACTTATTTTTCCGTTTTTAAATTCGATGTGAAGTGTTTGACAGATTTCTTTGTCATCCTGTATATTGCAATAAACATGATCCATCGTGTAAACTTTCTCAAGCATGACAAATAACAAAATATTCAAAAAGATCCACAGTGTTGACTCTACTACATTTTTGTCATATGCTGTTAGAAAGTCGACATTTCTACGTCGCTTCCAGATGGTGCCGTATGGTTTTCAGTGAGGTGAAGTTTCCTACAGTGGCCTCAAATGGTGGGATACTTCGAAGACCGCATGTTGGGCTCGCCCACATATGCTACAAACTTTCCTTATGGTGCACAGCTCTACATCTGTTAGCACACTATCTCATCAAAAGTATCCGGACAGGTTTTATGACGGCTTTAAATGTGCCGGAGATACTTTTAGTGGAGTGTCTCAGTGTATCTGGAGGAGCAGAACTAAATTAGAGAAGTTAGTGATGCTGGACGCTGAGGTCTGAAGTGATTCTGACATTCTGACTCATCCCAAAGTTGTTCCATGCGCTCAGGATGGGACTCTGGACAGGCAAGCCCATTACAGTAATGTAATTGTCCACTCACCACTGCTCACAGTTGGTGCTTTGTGATAGGGTATTTTCCTATGCTGATACAGATAACCATCGTCTCCGGAACCGAACCTCTCCTGTAAAATGTGTTCATATCATTGCACATTTAACGTTTTCTTAAGCATCAGAAGGGCACCACATCCTAACCACAAAAACACCAGCATGGGGTAACATTACCTCCTCCGTATTTCACTGTTGGCATTAGACTTAATGACGGGTAACGCTCTTCAGGCTTTCACCAAACTCAGACCCTCCTATCGGATTGACACAATGTATACCGTTATTCATCCCTCCAAATCATTTTCCAGTCGTCCACAGTCCATGGTCTCCCTGATCTTGGTTTAGCTATGGTTCTTGCCTAGCGTTTCCGTTTCGTAATCACACTACTAGCAGTCGTCTAGGGCAGCTGTATGAGGGATGAGATTTCGCTGATGCATTTGTTACTTAGGTGAGTTCCAACGACCAGTCCAAGCTCCGAGTCACAGCACTCTCCTGATCGACCTATTTCGCTATCACCCCTTATCAAGCAGTAGAGGAAACAAAAGAAAAATTCGGAGTAGGTATTAAAATCCATGGACAAAAAATAAAAACTTTGAGGTTCGCCGATGACATTGTAATTCTGTCAGAGACAGCAAAGGACTTGGAAGAGCAGTTTAATGTAATGCACAGTGTCTTGAAAGAAGGATATAAGATGAACAGCAACAAAAGCAAAACGAGGATAATGGAATGTAGTCGAGTTAAGTCGGGTGATGCTGACGGAATTAGATTAGAGAATGAGACACTGTAATTAGTAAAGGAGTTTTGTTATTTGGGGAGCAAAATAACTGATGATGGTCGAAGTATAGAGGATGTAAAATGTAGACAGTCAATGGCAAGGAAAGCGTTTCTGAAGAAGAGAAAAATGTTAACGTCGAGTATAGATTTAAATGTCAGGAAGTCGTTTCTGAAAGTATTTGTATGGAGTGTAGCCTTATATGGAAGTGGAAAACGGACAATAAATAGTTTGGACAAGAAGAGAACAGAAGCTTTCGAAATGTGGGGCTACAGAAGAATGCTGAAGATTAGATGGGTAGATCACATAACTAATGAGGAGGTATTGAACAGAATTGGGGAGAAGAGGAGTTTGTGTCACAACTTGACTAGAAGAAGGGATTGGTTGGTAGGATATGTTCTGAGGCATCAAGGGATCACAAATTTAGCATTGGAGGGCAGCGTGGAGGGTAAAAATCGTAGAGGGAGACCAAGAGACGAATACACTAAGCATATTCAGAAGATGTAGGTTGCAGCAAGTTCTGGGAGATGAAGAAGCTTGCATCGAACCAGTCTCAGGACTTAAGACCACAACAACAACAACAGCTTATCTATTTTCAACACTGTGCTCCTCTCTTCCTTATATAAGGACGAGTTGCAAGTCGTCACATCTGGTGGTTAATTCCGCATTACATAAATGTGTCTGGTTACGTTTGATTAGACAACGTACGGTCATAATGTGTGAATCACTCTGATATACGTGGCAGAGAGTACATTTTCTTGCGTCGTATACTACGATTTCCATCCGTTCCCTTCGCGGTGGGAGAGTACAAAGAATGACGGCATCTTCTCCTGGATGCGAGCCGTTACCCGCCTAATTTTATCAGTACCGTCTCTACCGAATACACACATAGGAGACGGACGAGTATTCTTAGTTTGCGCTCTGAAAGATGTTTCTTGAAATGATGAAAATTAGTTTACAAGAGAGTATAAAAATATTTCTTGCCACTCAGAATGCCTGATTTTCAAGTGAATTTATTTCATAGCTGTTATTTGGCACTCTCAAAGCTAATTGGACAATTGTACCTTCGTATTCGCGCATCGAAAAATATTTACTGGCTGCCCTGAAACTTGCGCTGTATGCAGATAGGAGTAATCATTTTAGAAAAACATAAAGAGTGGAAAATTTGCACCAGAGCGTTTAAATTTCTACTGTTTCTCACAGACTAGTGATTGAATTTCAGTTTAAGCACAGACCGCTCTGTTTAAATTAACAGTTCGTTTGTGGCAACGCGAAATATGCCACTATCAAAGGCTTTTAATCTGATAAAAAGAGAAACACGGTTTTGTGTACGGAATTAGTAACAGAAATTAGAGAAAAACAGTGGCACACACTCAACTGTATCTTTATGCGTCTGTATGGTAAGTTCAATTGTGGCTAAATGTGTCGGATGCGTATTTGATTTACTGCACTTACAAAAGAATGTAAATTGGAAAGAAGCAGGACGGCGGGAGTGGCTGCAGCAAAATTTCTCACTGGACAGTTTTTGTCATCACTCTGCACTCATTCTCAATGTTTTCTCGTTATGTGGCTTACAGTATAAAAACTCAGTAAGTTAGCCTAATTTGTTATCTATTCTACCCATAAGGTCTGTGAATTTCGGAGACTGAGAGGCTTATTTCCACGAGATAGCATGGTTTAAAAGGCATCGCTTGCGCGAAACTCAACTTGCCTTTTTCTTACATGATATAATGCAAACTATCCAGGAAGGACAACAGGCAGATTCCATATTTTTTGTTTCCGAAAAGCATTTGACACAGTGCCCCACTGCAGGCTGTTAACGAAGATACGAGCATATGGAATAACTTAACAGATATGTGAGGGCTCGAAAATGTCTTAAGTAATAGAACCCAATATAGTGTCCTCGGCGATAGTGTTCATTTAAGACACGGTTGTAGTCAGGAGTGCCCCAGGGAAGTGTGATAGACGAGCAACAATCTGCGGTTGTTTGCTCATGTTGTGGTATACGGATGGTGTCGAAGCTGAGTGACTGCAGGTAGATGCAGGACGACTTAGGCAAAATTTCCAATTGGTATCATGAATGGTAACTATCTCTAAATGTGGAAAAATTTAAGTTAATGTGAATGAATAGGAAGAACAAACCTGTGATGTTCGGATACTGTATTACTAGTGTCCTAATTGACATAGTCAATTCGTTTGAATATTTTTGCGTAATATTGTAAAGTGATATGATATGAGACGAACAGGCCGGCCGCTGTGACCGAGCGGTTCTAGGTGCTTCAGTCCGGAATCGCGCGACTGCTACGGTCGCAGATTTGAATCCTGCCTCGGGCATGGATGTGTGTGATGTCCTTAGGTTAGTTAGGTTTAAGTAGTTCTACGTTCTAGGGGAATGATGACCTCAGATGTTAAGTTCCATAGTGCTCAGAGCCATTTGAACCATTTGGGACGAACATGTGAGAACTATGGTAGGAAAGGCGTATGGTCGACTTCGGTTTATTGAGAGAGTTTTAGCAAAGAATGGTTCACCTGTAAAGAAGGCCGCATATAGGACGCTGGTGCGACATATTCTTGAGTGTTTGGGATCCAGGTCGGATTGGACAAAGACATAGAGGCAATTCAGAGACGGGCTGGTAGATTTGTTACCGGTAGGTTCGTACAACAGGTAGGTGTTATGGAGATGCTCCGGGTACTTATGTGGGAATCTCTACAGGGAGGGCGATATTCTTTATGAGAAACACTATTGATAAAATTTGGAGAACCGGCATGTGAAGGTTAGTGCGACACGAGTCTACTGCCTCCCACATACCATGGGCGTAATGACCACGAGGATAAGATACGAGAATTTGGGGCTCATATGGAGGCATATAGATAGTCGGTTCCCTTGTTGCTCTTGCAGCGAGAACACGTAACGAGAGCGTGCGCACTCGAACGTGTACTCAAAGAGTGAGGAACAAGTCTCTCCACAGTACTTCACTGGGAGAGCACCTCTGTCGAGAGCGAATCGTAGTGCGATTTTATATTGAGTCCTTGCGATTAAGCGTTGTTCACTGTATTGGCCGCCACACTTATTGTGCGGTGCGAACGGACAGAGTTATAGTTAAACGCCTCCGAGCGAATTTTTGAGTGGAATCGTGGTGGACTGGTTACCTGACCTGTGTACCACGCCAATAGTTAGACTAGGGCCCAACAGGAGTTCTTGACTTCATCAAGGCGTAGGGGGAGTTTGATTGGCGAAGGTCAATCCAGATAGAACGAGAGTTATCTTATTTGTCAGTAGCGAGCGGCGCAGACAGCAGTCATTGCAGCTTAAGGTATTGTGCGCTGCAACTCTTGCGAGCCCCATATTTCCTCCACAACAGTACACTTCACTGAATTTTACACGCGAGAGCCTCGACCGTACCTAGCAACATTCTAACGGATAATTAGTGAAGTCAAGTAGGTGCGGCTCTCAGTCATTCTGCCAACTCAATAACAATCTTAGCCTTTGTACAGAAATTTCATTAGCAAATCCTATCCTTAAGAGGTAACTTCACATTCCGAAAAGAAGCCGGAAATAACGTGTTAAGTTCATAACTAAAAGTGACATTGTGATTCCTCAGAATTTTTGCAAAAATAAACAATAATTTTCATTAGTTTCATGTTTTTCTTATACTAACCAGCACTACTCCAATACCCAGGTATCCCACTAGTTACGTAAGAAGTTTTGTGAATTTTAGTGTCAGCGGACCACTCCATAAGATATTTATTGCTGAAAATTTTTCAGGCATTTCTCTTTTGAACGTTAGGAGCGTCTGTCTGACTTCTGTAGTAGTGTAGGGGTGGAAATTGCATCTTGTAGGAGCCAAAGGGTAAAGGATACATCTCAGATCAATCCCACCCTCACATAGTCTTCGGGAGTCTACAGTAATTTTATGGCACTAGCCTCTCTAATGGGGCGTTTGTTAGCCACAGTGTCGACTGTTCTCTCGAGAACAGTTTTAATCTGACAACCATCGCACGTTGACAACTACAAGAGCAGGAGCAGCTTATTATGGAGAGTTTATCCATCGTTCCGCCAGTAAAGTAGCTTGTCCCCTTAAATCTGCAAAGGTGTTAAAATCGCATATCTGAATCTATAGGGTGGCAGATTTCGAGCTACTGACTACTTAAATAATGGAGCTTAAAGCAGGGGCCGTGTTAGCGTGCACCATCAATCATTAGTCCACTTACCTGACAACAGAAACACAGTGCACACACATGTCGGCGGATATCACATTATGCTAGAGGGATCGTTCACGAGGGCCAGTCAGATATACAGGGTGGCCAGAAACAATCTGAAAGGTTATTACAGGGAAGACAGTGCTGAGAAATAACTGATAACGGAAAATTCGATATTTGGCTCCGTTTCCGAGTTAATTAGCTTTGAAGTTAACTGATCAGGCCGTTTCACTCGCAACTTAAAGCGACTGGCCAGAGATGGTGTCGCCAAACCTGCTGGTTTCCTATAATCTGACAAGAGAGCGATACAAACATTGGATGTGGCATTGTTTTAACGATCGAACTCGAGCCAAAGGCTGTGCATTCTAGTGCGATATCATCTATGCTTTGAGATCAATTGACACTAATTGTACTCGTAGCTTGTGGATCGCTTGAATTTGAGCGTGTAACCACTTAATTAATTCGATCATGGCACAACGTACCGCATTTTTTTACATTTTTCAGCACAACCTACTCTGTAACACCCTTACAAGCTTTTCAGTCTGTTTCTATCCACCCTGCACATGATGTTTAATATAAGGTATTTTCCCTGTAACACAAAAATAATATGCGAAATAAATATTTATTTATGTTGGTAGACGTATTTCAGCTGAGTTATGAGCATGGGTCATTGAGTAGCACTACTGGCCATTAAAATTGCTCCACCACGAAGATGGCATGCTACAGGCCGACAGGAAGAAGATGCTGTGATATGCACATGATTAGATTTTCAGAGCATTCACAAGAGGTTGGCACCGGTGTCGACACCTACAACGTGCTGACATGAGGAAAATTTCCAACCGATTTCTCAAACACAAACAGCAGTTTACCGGCTTTGCCTGGTGAAACGTTGTTGTGATGCCTCGTCTAAGGAGGAGAAATGCGTACCTTCACGTTTCCGACTTTGATAAAGGTAAGATTGTAGCCTGTCACGATTGCGGTTTATGGTATCGCTAGTCCGCAGCTCGTGGTCGTGCGGTAGCGTTCTCGCTTCCCACGCCCGGGTTCCCGCGTTCGATTCCCGGCGGGGTCAGGGATTTTCTCTGCCTCGTGGTGACTGGGTGTTGTGTGATATCCTTAGGTTAGTTAGGTTTAAGTAGTTCTAAGTTCTAGGGGACTTATGACCATGGACGTTAAGTCCCATAGTGCTCAGAGCCATTTGAACCATTTGTATCGCGACATTGCTGCTCGAGTTGGTCGAGATCCAATGACTGTTAGCAGAATATGGAATCGGTGGGTTCAGGAGGGTAATACGGTACGCCGTGCTGGATCCCAACGGCCTCGTATCACTAGCAGTCGAGATGACAGGCATCTTATCCGCATGGCTGTAACGGATCGTGCAGCCACACATCGATCCCTGAGTCAACAGATGGGGACGTTTGCAAGACAACATTGGTTACTCGTGTCAGTCACCTCATGTTCACACTGACCGCACTTTGAACTGTGCACGTTACATTTCAGATGTGTTACAATCCTTGGCTCTACCCTTCATTCGAACTCTGCGAAACCCTACATTTCAGCAGGATAATGCACGACCGCATGTTGCAGGTCCTGTACGGGCCTTTCTGGATACAGAAAATGTTCGACTGCTGCCGTGGCCAGCACATTCTCCGGACTTCTCACCAATTGAAAACGTCTAGTCAATAGTGGCTGAGCAACTGGCTCGTCACAATACGCCAGTCACTCCTCTCAATGAACTGTGGTATCGTGTTGAAGTTACATGGGCAGCTGTACCTCTACACGCCATCCAAGCTCTGTGTGACTCAATGACCAGGCGTATCAAGGCCTTTATTACGGCCGGGGGTGGCTGTTCTGGGTACTGATTTCTCAAGATCTATGCACCCAAATTGCGTGAAACTGTAATGTCAGTTCGAGTATAATATATTTGTCCAATGAATACCCGTTTATCATCTGCATTTCTTCTTGGAGTAGCAATTTTAATGGCCAGCAGTGTATTTTCCAGTGTCGTAGCGACCCCTAATCAGTTAGAGGGCCGGCAGAGCAGATAAGCAAGGTGGACTGCCGGCCTCCCTTCAAGAGCTCAGATCAAAACATCGCCAGTGGATGGAAACAACAGACTTTCCGGATAAACACGGAACTACTTTGTGAAAAGCCATGTGACAGAGATCCACCAATTGCAGCTAATGTGACTACGTGTAACACTCCGCTGAATCGGCGTTACAAGCACACCAGCAGAGTCAGTCCAGCAGTGTATACCTGCAGTTTCGACAGCGCCGGCCAATACCTACGCCGGCTCCAGTCTAGTAGACACTCACATTAGCCTTCAGTAGAAAGATGTATTTTTTTAATTGTGTTGAGTAGTATCTTGGTTATTATTTTCTATTCATACTCTTGTACTCGTATCTAGTTTTTGCCACCACAAGAATTGCTGTGCTTCTTGTTGTTCTTGCGTTTGGAAATTAGTTCACGCCAAGAAGGCGGTTTAGTTATAATAAAATGTGTTCAGACTTGATCGTTAGTGCTTTCCTGCCGACCGCAGGATACTACCTTCAGAGTGTTACAGCAGAATATTCATTTTTCTGTCATCTAGCTGATATATTTAATCCGTCTGTGCATAAATAAATTTAAAATGAAATTTCTATTATTTTTAATTAGGGGCCTAGAAATTTTTAGAGGTGGATGCAACAAGTTGTACATAATTGACTGTGTTCAGATTAATGGTTTGTGGGCGGATGTTCATATACCTAATGTGTTGGGCCTAAATGAGATCTACCTTATGTCTAAGACGGTAAATATTTAGGATATCCTTTTCATGAGGCATAACGCTATGAAAATAGCGAAAAAAAAGAAACGTTTAGTTGGCGTAATGTCAAGAAGAGCTATGTAAGTGTTATTGCTGACCACTAATATCGTTCGGATCATAAACGGGATTGTTCTGCAGAATAACGTCCATGCGATGGACACCGACTTTTGCTTCGCTACTTCCAAGAGCTTGATAGTGAACGTTAACTGGTGTCTATGTCTCACATTCATCCACTACATCAAGATGGTCATCAGGCACCAAATTAGAACTAACTAACCACCTCTTCACATTCTATGCGACGTAACTGTACCGTGTAAGAAACCTCTCGCCACCTATCTCATATGACATGTCAAAGACTTGTAGAGCTTTTGACTCAACGAGTTGCAGATGTTATAGATTTTCGTACGAAAAATTAAGGTTGATCAGGCGTTTGAGGAAACTTTCTAGATTTCTGTTTACTTCTACCTGAACTTTTTCACCTGTTGATCTGTTCTATGTTTTAGATTTCTAGGTATCAAATAATATGCCATTTACTTCCTCCGTAAAGAATGATAGTGGAAAAATGAGAAGAAAGTTTATGTATTATTGTTCGTCTTTAATGAACATAAAGTATCAGCATTTTTATTCAAAATGATTCGGAAGAAAGAAATTAGTAAATACACATGGAGCTTAAGGGGAACTAGATTCCTTACTGATTACGTATCTGCTAACCACAGAATACCACCACAACTGATTGACATCCATGTTTTTACGGGACATAATGTTGTTTTTAAAATTCAAATCTGGACCAGATGAAGAAGCGATGGAGAAAGGTAATCGTAAATCTGTATAAAAATATAAGATATACTTCATGCAACGGGAAAGTAGCAGGTATCGTTATCAGACAACACTAGGTGACTGTTTAACTATTGTTAAGTGCAAGAGAAGTGATTGAAGAAGAATGGAAAATCATTAAAAATGCGATTCTGGAAACAGCTAATGAACTTACTGCCATAAAAAGCTATATAAACAAGAAAGGAAGGCGTAAAAGAGATAGCGCAAGCAGTGTAAGAAAACAAAAACTACATAATATTTAGCAAGAAATATGTCGAGGAAAAAGCAACAGCTATAACGGGGACGTTTCATTAACGCATTTTAAAATGACTTTGATGGAAGTCCGCAGCATACAAATTAACGAGACATATGAATGTAAAGAAGGATATAGCCAAAATAAATGTAATAACTTTAACACAATGGGAACGCATTACAAAAATCTGTGTTTTGACCACTCAGTAGCGAAGAATTACTATTAAAATTTTGTAATCATCAGAAACATAGACCTCATCGAAATGAGCACCATAAAAGCAACAACGCAGAGATTGAAGAGCAGACAAGCAACAAGGCAAACTGAACGAAAACCTATTGTCTTTCACACACGGTACTTATATCTCATCAACCTATGTTCGACTGCGGGTAAGATATCTGAGAGTGAAATCTGGCCAAAATGTTCATCTTCAAGCCGTCCAGGGTGACCGAGCCGTTCTAGGCGCTACAGTCTGGAACCGCACGACCGCTACGGTCGCAGGTTCCAATCCTGCCTCGGGCAAGGATGTGTGTGATGTCCTTAGGTTAGTTAGGTTTAAGTAGTTCTAAGTTCTAGGGGACTGATGACCTCAGAAGTTAAGTCCCATAGTGCTCAGAGCCATTTGACCCATTTTTTCATCTTCAAGAAAGGCTACAAAAACGTCCTAAACAACTATATAGGAATTAGCTTTGTTACTATCTTGTTACTATCTTAAACAATAGACTGCATCCTATCGATGAAAAATGATATTGAAAGAAGAAGTAGGTTATAGAAAAGGATGCTCATGCACTGATGATATTTTAGTATGAAGCAACTGGTAGAGAAAAGCGAACAATTTAACTTAGAGACGCACTTGGCATTTGTAGATTATGAAACGCTTCTGACAAAGTCAAATGGCAGATTTTGGAGAAAAGAGGATTCTCAAATCAGTTAATTAATTCTGTAAAGGCTCTTTACATAGAAATGAAAATTACAATCGAAGATAGAGGTAACTTTTCTAAAGAGGTAACAAAAATACGGGGAGTTACAAAAGGATGTGGCCTGCCTCCAACGTTATTCAAAATCTATATGGATGACCTAGTCAGGGCTTGAAATAAAATATCACCTAGAGCAATAATGAAAAAACAGAAAGAAATGTTCCAAGACTGTACTATATACAGTCGATCAAATAATAATCCAAGAAAATGGAGACAAACCCCAAAGAGTCGTTTATCACGTTAATTAGTTGGCTTCTAAATATAACATAAACATCTGCACTAATAAAACAAAGGGTACGCCATTCGAAGGAAAATCGCCTGTAAGATATAAAATTATAAGTATTATCAATAGGGTAATACAGTATCTCGGCTGTGACACAGAAAGAAATTTCAACAAAGAACTTGATAAAACGGTCCTACAGCTTAACGCAGTCTGTGGAGCAATTAGAAATACACTAAATAACACAAAAGAGACACGTGTTCTACAGAGCCATGGCAGTACCAGCCTGCTCTATTGATCTGAAACCTAGAACCCCACGTAAAAGGATACACGCAGTATCCAGGCTGCGGAAATGAGATTTCTTCAGAGTGTTAAAGAACGTACTAGAGAAAATTGCATCAGAAATGAAGACGTTAGAAACAAGCATCACGTTAATTCATTCCACAAGAAATATATGTAAACAGAAAAAGATGGTGGGAGCACGCAGGTAATACACGGATGTAGACTGCAAACAAAAACTCTTGACTACATGTAACGTAGCAAGTTGCAGTAAGGCAGGCAGCCGTGTAGCACGGTGGCTTCAGGGTGGCTATGTTTTTCCTTCACTCTGACTCACAGCGCAGCTGACGTCATTGGCCGTGAGAACGGTCTCAGTTAACATTCAGTCGGTACGCAAATTCACACCCGCTACGAATATAAATAAACCATTGTAATTATCATCCTGAATTTTTCAAACTTGGTAAGCAATTTTTTGTCATTAAGGAAAGGATCTTGTCAAAATTTCAGATTTTTGTGTATTATGGTTACAGAGAATGAGAAAATTACTTAAATACCCTAAACCCGCCACTCATGTTTCAAACTCAAATAGGAACAATAACCAAATGTCTTTTATTATCATCTGAAGTCATAACAAAGTTGACAGTATATACAATCACTGATTTGGAATTTTCTTTTGAAAACTTTAATTACTCTACATTACGTAGCATAAAAATCATTCAAAATTATTAATTGCATATTTTTTTGTGTTAATACTTGGGATTGAATGAGAGAGTGTATGCGGGATATAGGTTAAAACTTAATGTCATTTCATGTAAAACCTTATAAAATTGAACCGGGGGAAAATTGTGTTGCAACCACGATGCTGATGACGTATGTCGATGTGTGCTTGCTTTTATAAGAGAACAGCCAGAATAAAAGTCTGAAGCGGAATAAGTTTCTATATTCATTTAAAGAATAGTTTGCATTTCGTTCTATTTTATTAAACAATATATTAGAAAATGAAATTGTAATAATATGAATGATTATCTGATTAGTGGTTGGCCAAGGAAAATTTTGCCGCGAGACTGATCTGGAGGAATCATTCTGATTGGTCATTCAGATCGATAGCCAATCAGAATTCAGAGTTTTCTGCGTGCATGTAGTTAGATAGGCAGATAGGAGAGGAGGAGCATCGAGAGAGTAGCTCGCTAACCTGCTTCCGAGTGACACCTCCCTAGATGCCTCTGTGAAAATAGTATGTAAAATAAAGAGCTGGTGTGATCATTTCATATAGAATGTGTCGTGACTAAATCGGTTTGAGTTACGAACATTTTGAGGAAAGTGTGATGTTTCGGAATTAAATAGCTGAAGTTTTATAAGTTTGTGAAGTTTTCGGTCATAGTGGCGATTCCGCGTGGCATATTCCGTGTTCTTGATGAAATACTTTGACGAGTACTTCTCACATAGAAGATCACTGAAACGACATAATGTTCAACTCGCTAATAGTGGCGGGACGGGTTTGCAGGAATTCTGGCTGCTTTTACGTGTGAAACATGTTTCATAAACGGTGAACTTGGAATGGTAAAGCATTTGCATCGTTAAATACGGACTTGATAGCCATTTCATGTGCTTCCTTATGAATAAAAAGACGTTAACAGAACTTTCAAATGCATACTTCAATTAAACTGCATTCTCCTACCGCCCGAAATTAGCGAAAATGAACTTCCAGGGATTGTTTTGCAACTTGAGTTACGAGGCCTCTGTGTGGTAGGTATTAGGTAGTGGCTTCATCAAGGCTGCTTTACACTGCCTAGTGTGTATTTACTGCTGCAGAGTGAAGGGACGTCGGAAGGAAGTAATATAGAGGTAGGTGAACTGTTCGATGAAAGTTACAGAGAGAGAATAAGGAGACGAAATGATGCCAGAACGACCCCGCCCCGGCGCATCCATACCTAGGGAGACAATGCAGAGGAGAGACAAAGGCAGATAAGGTGAAATCACTTAAACAATGAAGGGAAAGAAGAAGAAGAAAAGAAGAAGAAGTTTCTGTTTCACGATGTGACGTTCGTTTTGTCTCTTGTACAGCATAATATTGCTTGCAAACCATAGAAGCTTGTACGCAGACGCAGGTGTAACATTAGAGCGAGATGCGCAGGAAGCCCGTTGAGAATATTTTCTTTCGTTAGCATTACTCCAACAGGGACGCTCTAATAGCGCACACAAGGATATCGAGTAAAATGAGGTGCCCGTCGTTCCTTAGACAGGACAGAGCCATGTCGCTCATGGAGGGTTTTAGCGTTGGTATCCGGTGAACGCACTGCCGGTGTATTAAGTTACTGTGAATCAGCACCGCAGCCGGCAGAGGTGGCTGATCAATCAAGTAGTTCGAATTTTCGCAATGTTTTCGATTCAGATATGACAAAGAATTGTCTGTTCTTTCAAAACAGCCCCAAGATGGAAGAAGCGTGATCTGTAACAAATGAATAAACAAGAAGAGCGGCGGCGACCATCATCTGTCGTCTGTTGTTGCAGCACTTCTTAGAGCACTGGAGGTACGGCATCAAATTGGGTAAGATTATTACTCTGCCACTGAGGTACTCTAATTACAGTACTGCATTCAGTATGTTGTTGAAGTTCATACGATACATTCTTTTCGTTGTTTACGTAACAATGTTGTAACAGCAATTACACAATATTTTTTTCGTTTCCGTAATGATGTTCTGCCTATGTTAATATTTATATGGAGATCTAGTTCTTCTTATTTAAAGCTAATGAACGTAAACTCTTCATAGTAATCTACTTTGTTATCATCAGACAAATACAGCTCTGAACTTTAATTTTCAATAAGCCCATGCTTCTATGGATGCTTCAGCAAACACATGGCTAATGTCTCGACATTTTTATTAAACTGAGTTGAAACACCGTCTCCAATTACGTCTATGCCGGTGGTGAGCTAACCTCCGTTTTTTCCTATCTGCAAGCATTACATTAAATCTACTTTGCTCTCATTGTCTGGAGACAATTCTTCCAAAGAATTAAATTATTTTGAGTGTTTTAACCCGAATAATAAATGGGAAAATTATGTGAGTTGTGTTCATCATTTCGCTAAAAAAAAAAGTCAGCTGTTTTGCACTCATCGTTACTGAGAAGGTTTAGACCACTGTATTGCGCAATCACGGCGAAGAATTATTGTTCTTTCCTAATCACTTATAACCCGTAACTTCTACTTTTATCTTGAACAACTATCCTAATTATAAAGTTTTAATATGATTTCAGTGGGTGTGATTGTCACAATTCTTGATTGAGGTTGATGTTGTTGTTATTGTGGTCTTCAGTCCAGAGACTGGGGTGATGCTGCTCTCCATGCTAGTCTATCCTTTGCAAGCCTCTTCGTCTTCGAGTAACTACTGCAACCTACATCCTTCTGAATCTTCTTAGCTTATTCATGCCTTGTCATCCTTCTACGATTTTTACCCTCCAAGCTTCCCTCCAATACTAAATTGGTGATATATTGGTGTCTCAGAGAATGTCCTACCAACCGATCCCTTCTTCTAGTCATGTTGTACCACAAATTCGTCTTCTCCCCATTCTATTCAGTACCTGCTTATTAGTTATGTGATCTATTCATCTAATCTTCAGCATTCTTCTGTAGCACCACATTTCGAAAGATTCTATTCTCTTCTGGTCTAAACTACTTATCGTCCATGTTTCACTTCCATAGATGGCTACACTCCATGCAAATACTTTCAGGAAAGACTTCCTGACACTTAAATCTATAGTCTATGTTAACAAATTTTTCTTTTTCAGTAACGCTTTCCGTGCAGTAGCCAGTGTACATTTTATATCCTCCCTGCTTCGACAGTCATTAGCTTATTTGCTTCCCAAATAGCAAAACCCATCTACTACTTTAAGTGTCTCATTTCCTAATCTAATTCTCTCAGCATCACCTGATTTAATTCGACTACATTCCACTATCCTCGTTTTGCTTTTGTCGATGTTCATCTTAGACCCTTCTTTCCAGACACTGTCCATTCCGTTCAGCTGCTCTTCCAGGTCCTTTGGTGTCTCTGACAGAATTATAATGTCGTCAGCAAACATCCATGTTTTTATTTCTTCTCTTTGGATTTTAATTCTTACTCCAAATTTTTGCTTTTGTTTCCTTTACTGCTTGTTCAACATACTGATTAAATAACAACGATGATAGGGTACAACCCTGTTTCCATCCTTTCCCAACCACTTCGCTTCCATTCCCTTCGACTCTTACAACTGCTATCTGGTTTCTGCACAAACTGTAAACAGCCTTTAGCTCTCTGTATTTTACCCCTAACACCTTCAGAAATTGAAAAAGAGTATTCCAGTCAGCACTGTCAAAAGCTTTCTCTAAGTCTACAAATGCTAGAAACGTGAGTTTGCCTTTCCTTAACCTATCTTCTAACATAAGTCGTAGGGTGAATATTTCCTCACGTGTTCCAACATATCTGTGGAATCAAAACTGATCTTCCCCGGGTCGGAATCAATCAGTTTTTCCATTCTTCTGTAAAGAATTTGTGTAAGTATTTTGCAGCCGTTACTTATTAAACTGATAGTAGAGTAATTTTTACACTTGTTGCACCTGCATTCTTTTGGATTGGAATTATTATATTCTTGTCATATCATATTCTTACATTGTTCTTATATTCTGTCTCACACATCTTGCTCACCAGATGGTAGAGTTTTGTCACGACTGGCTCTCCCAAGGCTATTAATAGTTCTAATGGAATGTTGTCTACACCCCGAGCCTCGTTTCGACTTAGGTCTTCCAGTGCTCTGTAAAATTCTTCACCCAGTGTCATATCTCCCATTTCATCTTCATCTACGTCGTTTTCCATTTCCATAATATTGCTCTCAAGTGGATCGCCCTTGTATAGGCCCTCTATATTCTCCCTCCACCTTTCTGCTTTCCCTTCTTTGTCTAGGACTGGTTTTCCATCTGAGCTCTTGATATTCATTCAGGTGGGTCTCTTTTCTCCAAAGATCTCTTTAATTTTCCTGATATGTTTTAAAAATACATGGTTTACGACTATTACATATCAATAATACTGTACAGGTTCTTCTTCTTTGTCTTAGGTCCTTTTATTCTGTGCTTCTTTTGTCTGCAATTAGTTTTTTATTCGGTCCCTCCACTTCTTTCTTGGTTTACCGAAAGGGTGGCAAGATTTTGCCATCATACATAAATCTTTTTCATATATCATGTTTACCTTTTGTGGGATCACTGTTTTTAGGTGGGGTTATCGAATTATTAACCACTTGTTGGTTAACACGGGGTTGCCTCAAACTAACATTTCTGTAGAGTTGCGTGCTTTGAGGATAATTTCACACTGGCTCTCATAGCAGGGAGAACAAGGCTCCGTGGTCTTCGGAAACGACGCTGGCTCAGAACAGAAGGCAGAGCAGTTTTATGGCTCAGAAAAGAATAGAACGACGGGTGAATTTACTGCCTAGCACCGCGTCCCCATCGACAAGCTTATGGAATGCGGACCTCGCAGCGGCCGTGCCGTTGGTAAGAAAGAGTCGAGAGTGAGGAACTGTTAAAAGTGTAAAATCGTAGAGATAGCAGCTTAAAAGCGCTGCCAGCAGCATGCTTAGTACGGAGGTACACTACGTGATCAAAAATATCCGAACACCTGGATGAAAATGACTTACACGTTTGTGGCTCCCGCCATCGGTAATCCTTGAATTCAGTATGGTGTTGGCCCACTCTTAGCCTTGATGACAGCTTCCACTTTCGCAGTCATATGTTCCGTCAGGTGCTGGAAGGCTTCTTGGGAAATGGTAGCCCATTCTTTTACACTGAGGAGAGGTATCGATGTCGGTCAGTGAGGCCTGGCACGAAATCGGCGTTTCAAAGCACCCCAAATATGTACTATAGGATTCAGGTCAGGACTCTGTGCAGGCTAATCCATTACAGGGATGTTACTGTCGTGTAACCACTTCGCCACAGGCGTGCATTATGAACAGGTGCTCGATCGTGTTGAAATATGCAGTCCTCATCCCCGAATTGTTCTTCAACAGTGGGAAGCAAGGTGCTTAAGACATCAATATAGGCCTGTGTTGTGATAGTGCCACGCAAAACAACGAGTGCAAGCCTCCTCCATGAATAACACGATTGCCATCGGATCGCTACATTGTGTACCGTTATTCGTCACTCCACACAACGTTTTTCCACTGTTCAATAGTCCAATGTTTACGCTCCTTACACGAAGCGAGGCGTCATTCGGCATTTACCGGCGTGATGTGTAGCTTATGAGCAGCCGTTCGACCGTGAAATCCAAGTTTTCTCACCTCCCGCCTAACTGTCATAGAAATTGCAGTGGATGCTGATGTAGTTTGGAATTCCTGTGCGGTGGTCTGGATATATGTCTGCCTATTGCTCAGTACGACCCACTTCAACTATTGGCGGTCTCTGTCAGTCAACAGACGAGGTTGGCCTATACTCTTTTGTGCTGTACGTGTCCCTTCACGTTTCCTCTTGAATACCACATCGGAAACAGTGGACCTATAGATGTTTAGGCGTGTGGAAATCTCGCGTTCAGACGTAAGACACAAGTGACACCCAACCACCTGACCACTTTCGAAGTCCGTGAGTTCCGCGGGGCATCCCATTCTGCTCTCTCACGATGTCGCTGTATGGAGCACCTGGCAGTAAGTGGCAACACAATCCATCTAATGTGAAAAACGTATGTTTTTGGAGGTGTCCGGATACTTTAGACCACATAGTGTATATGTGAGGGATGTATGTCACAGATAAGAGCCAACAGTTTCAAAAGTTCTCACGCCAGATGCAGAGGCGTATTCCCGCCACAAGACAGATTGACTGGTTCTGTAGTGGGAATATGAGGTACAATTTTTTCTATAAATTTCTACCGAACTGAGTAAGAGCTGAAGGCGGTGGGGTGACATTTTCATGACTCATAGGGTTTGAGGTATTCCATTTGTAATAGACACAGTGATTGGATGCATGGAGAGTGCACGCTAACGAGCCGATGTTTACACTAAACTGGACACTGCTCGGTGAGGGTCCTCGCTAGTGGGTGTCAAGAGGACACACATCGCTCGTTAGCGCCAGCTAACTAAATTTGATTAAGCGCAGATTTCGACACTAGGAACGGCATCATTCGTTTCTCTGTCAGCAGAGAATCGAATATAACGAATTTGTCGTTCGTTGTGCAGACTAGGACATTAGGAAGTGCATATTTAAGACTCTACCCTTGAGTCAAGTCTCTGCTGATGGCTTATGGGCAAGCAGAACTCTTGATTCGTGTCCGACATTGTACTGAAATAGTTTCGACCCCAGGAGTCTGCGGACGCACTTCACCTGGACGACGGCCGGCAGCACTGTGTAGATCGGGGCTGCAGTGTTGCCCTTCTCAGCACTGAATTCAGTGACAACGGCTGGTTGGCAGACAGGGAATCGTTAACGACAAATGGATTAAGTTTTATTGGTTTGATCGCAGAGTTCTTTACTATCAGTGCCAATTCGGGTGGAGACTTTCTTAACGTCGATGTTAATCAGTATGACACATTTGGTGTTACCGTTGATTGAACGGAAGCGTAATTTCCAATGAAATCAAAGGAATTTTGCTCTTCTCAAACTTAGATAGTGACTACGTGAGCTGTGTTGGCTCGAATCAGTTGTGATCTTCAGTACGTATCTCTGCTTCGTTTTCCGCCTGGTCTCCAGGGAGCGATCTTGCGCTGCGTCTTCCAGTTTGAAATGTTTGCAAGGTTGTCACGTGTGGGACGCACAGTCACTGGAGACGAGGAGGAAGGATGTCGGTTTGAGGAAACGTGTGTTGTCACGCACCGGTGGTCGGTACCTGGACAGATTCGCTCTGAGGGAACTGATCCAAGTGGAACGAGTTTGAATATGATTATCTGATTCCGTTGCACTGATAGGGCCCCTCTTTCCAATTGTTGAGTGGTGCTGTGTTTATCTAGTTTGGCAGCGTTAGTGGCCTGTGTTGTTACTATCCTGCTCTATGCGATTTTTCTCTGAGTTGTGAAGTTGTGCTTTCCGGAAAGTTTGGGTCCGCAGTTAGTCTGGACGGTATCGCCTTTAGAAACTGCCCAGCTCAGTGTTCGCTGAGCAGAACATATTGGCTTTCCTGAAAAGCAACTTAGTTGTGATACCTGGGTGTGATAGTTTTGGTATGTAAATGGAAATGCATGTGGCTAGGGCCTCCCGTCGGGTAGACCGTTCGCCTGATGCAAGTCTTTCGACCTGACGCCACTTCGGTGACTTGCATGTCGATGGGGATGAAATGATGATGATACGGACAACACAACACCGAATCGCTGAGCGAAGAAAATCTCCGATCCAGCCGGGAACCGTACCCAGGGCGTTAAGTATGACATTCCGTCGCGCTGACTACCCGGCTATCAGGGGCGGACGATGGTTTTGGTGATAGTTTTTATTGTTTGGTTCTAAGTGTTTCTCCTTACCAAATAGTGCAAGTGGTAGGAATGTGACGGCTGTCTCAGATGCTACTGGTGCTGTCATGAATATTTATGATTAGTGTTGTGGTTGGCAGGAGAGGCAACCGTGTTCCTAAAGGAGGCCGAAATGCACGCGTCTCAGCTCACGCAGGCTGGCGTGAGGTCTGGAACATGACAAGGGAATTAGAATTGAGAAAAACGGACGTAGCTGGTGGAATACTTAACTTTAATCCATTAATGAAGAATGTCGCTCTTTATATCAATAGTACGGATACTGGCGCCTTGCTAGGTCGTAGCAAATAACGTAGCTGAAGGCTATGCTAACTATCGTCTCGGCAAATGAGAGCGTAGAAGTCAGTGAACCATCGCTAGCAAAGTCGGCTGTACAACTGGGGCGAGTGCTAGGAAGTGTCTCTAGACCTGCCGTGTGGCGGCGCTCGGTCTGCAATCACTGATAGTGGCGACACGCGGGTCCGACGTATACTGCCGGACCGCGGCCGATTTAAAAGCTACCACCTAGCAAGTGTGGTGTCTGGCGGTGACACCACAATTAGTGTGTTGTTTCAATTATGTTTTATATTCTGCTTTCGCCAAATGTATTAGGATACTGGGTGAGCCGCCGGAGAGCTGTGAAATTTCCCGTGTTGGCAACCTTGGGTGTTGTAAGGCGTGATTTCTTATCTGGTGCTTGGAGCGTGATTGGGTCTGCAGACTGCCTTGTACCGGTATCTGAACGTTATACTATGAACAGAACCAGAATTTCAACCCGGAAGGGTTGTTGTTTAAAAGCCGGCAGGAGTGACAGAGCGGTTCTAGGCGCTACAGTCTGGAACCGCACGACCGCTACGGTCGCAGGTTCGTATCCTGCCTCGGGCATGGATGTGAGTGATGTCCTTAGGTTATTTAAGTTTACGTAGTTCTAAGTTCTAGGGGACTGATGACCTCAGACTTTATGTCCCATAGTGCTCAGAGCCATTTGAACCATTTTTGTTATTGAAAAACCACTAAAGCTACGTTTATAGCTTGGTTATATTAATATACTTATTCTTGTTCTCGCCATGGTTTAAACTGTACAGTTCTTGAATTTCTTAGTTTAGACTGTTAGTCTCCGTTTGCCGGCTGTTGTACCTTAATCTGGATTGCTTGTTCAGACAGCTATTTGCTGAAAGTGTCTAATAGTATTAATTGACCTGTTGGTGTTTCTAGGTATCTTATTGTAGCATGATTCCTATTTCACGACCTCCTTCCTCTTGCCTGATAGGTGAGTGACAGCTTCTGCAGCCTATGCGTGCAATTGGCGCTGCCTTACGTAGGTGAGCGTACCGGCAGCGCGATATTACTGGCCGGCAGTTGGGATTCGCCATTGCCGTTATCTTGTGTGAAGCAACTCTGTGGCACGATGACTTCGTGTGGGCCTAACTCTCCTCAGAGTCTGCCTTTTGGCTTGGATCCCTTTCGCTGCCGTGCTCTTTCAGTGTCAAGTTTTCCCTAGTCAGCCGGGCCATTTGCTGGTCGTTGTGTTGCTTAAATGTGTCAGCCCTACCAAAGGACAGTGTTAAATTTTGGTCTGTGATTTAAAACCATTCTGTCAGCTTGGAAATTCAAATTTTTTGGGCTTTTTACTCGTTACAAACACTGTGCTGGTCAGTTCAAAAATTTTGGCCTCTAATTTAAAATCCATACTATTAGCTTTGGCCACTTACATTTGATTACACATTTTACCTGTTACTAAAGTTGTGTTACTTGGTATTACATTTTGTTTTAAATTTGTCAGATCTCTTACAGGCCCATTTTAAATCTTTGGTCTGTAAATTAAAACAAATGTGTTAGGCTTGCATCATTTTTATCGCTGTTAAATTGGATAAGCCATTGTGCTCCTTTGAATTCATATCATTCCTCTTATTGTTTTAACAACTACTGATTTCTAAAATATTGTTTCATTGCTTTTTGCTATTTTTGCTCTTAAAAAAGACTTTCATAAACGTGAATCACTTGACAAATAATGAATGATGTCGTAACCTTTGCCTACCCCTTCCATGAATTCCTGTTACCTTGGCTTGCTGGAGCCCAGTAGGCGTTAACGTCCTTGGTCAATACTTGTTCAGTTTGCATATGCTTCTTTGACTATTGTTTTTGCAGTAAATGTCTTCTCACTACCCAGTTGTTCTATTGCTGCTAGGATTAAATTCCAAACACCGATTCTGATTAAGTTAGAGCGCAGTATTGTCACAAATTTAGAAACTAATTCATGTGTTTTCCTGGTTGCAGGTGGTCAATGGCAGGATTAATTCAATTGACTCTGTAGTTGTGACCATTTCACTGCGCACGTTACATTGGCAGCCATAACACATATACACGCCGTATGGTACAACTCACATTACAGATTTAGGCAGTGTTGGATACCTATTGATCTGTTCTCTACTGGTCGATCATTCTACATTTTGGAGATTCTATTTTCAGTGATTCTTGCAACATCGTCTCTCTGTTTGTTTGTATAATCCTTAATGTGTTCATTTACGCTTTTATTTTCTAGTACTTGTTTGACTGTTGTACTCCTTTTAATATCATATCTAAGGTCAGCTCACATTCTTAAAATCCTCAATTCGAGCAGTTGATGTCCTATTCTCACTCCCACAGAATTTAGACGGCGTCGCAGTTGCTTTGTAGGACTTTAATATGATTTCATTCTTGACATTTTTATTCAGTGTTCTGCATATCGATCTGCGTCTAAAACTTATTGCCATGAAATATAGATAGCATTGCCACTGTGTTGTGGAATTGTACTAAGGTTTCCTTCTTACTTTTTTATTCAGTGTTCTGCATACTGCCCAGTTAATGTAATTGAATGTTTTGCTTTTTTTGTTATGTATTTTAATTTAAGAAGCGCTCAATATTTCGCAAGAAGTTGAACATTTCAATCTCTATCTTTTGGTAGTTTATTACAGCTTCTCATGTTACCGGGTCTTGACATTTAACAGACACAATTTTTGTGTTTTGGGTCAAAATTGTTAAGGTATAGCTCTTGGCTGTTACATTTAATTTATAAATAACGGCTTCAAAGGAGTCTTCACTGTCAGATATTAGAAGTTGGTAATCAACGAAGTGTCGTCATAGGCACTTTCGTTAGTTTCAGTTTTCGGTGTAAGTCTATATTTCTTCTGAGCATTTTTTCAATATATCATCAACACGAATATTAAAAAGTATCGGACACGACTGTAACTGTTTTCTTCTCGTAAGAGTAAATTTGTTGTTATGTTATTAACAGCAGTGAACTGCTATTAATTATTCTGCAACATAAAGTTTTATCACTCCTTACGTTCTTTCCTTTCTACTTACATTTATATTACACACTTGGCTCATGGAATGAAGTTACATTTATTCTTTTTTTATGCAGTAAACCAAAATTATTTTGCATATTAATGGCAGTAACTTCGTAATACGAGTTTATTTACCTTGGTCATCTTAAAACGTCTGTCAGTCTACTTCATCAGGAGCGCGGTTTTGAATGGCCACGCATGTCAAGTACTCTGAGCACTATGGGACTTAACTTCTGAGATCACCAGTCCCCTAGAACTTAGAGCTACTTAAACCTAACTAACCTAAGAACATCACACACATCCATGTCCGAGGGAGGATTCGAACCTGCGACCGTAGCGGTCGCTCCGCTCCAGACTGTAGCGCCTAGAACCGCATGGCCACTCCGGCCGGCTGATAAGTTATGTTTACTTTTCTTGGAAATTTATCTCGTTGTGGTGTAGGACTTGGCAACTGCTCTGTTTTCTCAGCGAAAATATGTTGTGTACCAATCATTTGCATAAGTAGCTTTAAGTATTATTTAAAACACACCCATCCACGGATTCGCCCTCTTTCCTCTCTCTCTGAGACACACACACTCCCACACGTATACGTATGTATGTGTGCGTGCGTGTATGTGTCTGTGTGTGTGTGTGTGTGTGTGTGTGTGTGTGTGTGTGTTTATGTGTCTCAGAGAGAGAGAGAGAGAGAGAGAGAGAGAGAGAGAGAGAGAGAGAGAGAGGCAGAATCCGTTCGTGTGTCCATGCATGTAGGTTTTTTTAATTAATACTCAAAGCTACGTATGGAAATGATTCTGCAAATCACTCTTAAGTGTCTGGTAAAAGGTTCATAGAACGATCTTCACAATGATACTCTATTATTCCACTCTCGAACAGCGTGGGCAAAAAAGAATACCTATATCTATCCGCGTGAGCTTTCATTTCACTTATTTTATTATGATGATCGTTTCTCCCTTTGTACGACGCCAACAAAATATTTTAACATTCGGAGGAGAAAGTTCGTGGGAAGATCCCGCCGCAACGAGAAATGTCTTTGTTTTAATAATACTCACCCCAAATTCTGTATCATGTCCATGACACTATCTCCCCTGCTTCCCGACAATGCAAAACGTGCTGCCCTTTCTGAACTTTCTCGATGTACTCCGTTAATCCCATCTGGTATGGATCCTACACTGTACAGCAGTAGTCCAAAAGAGGACGGACAAGCGTTGTGTAAGCAGTCTCTTTAGTAGATCTGTTGCATCTTCTAAGTGCCCTGCCAATAAAACATAGCCTTTGGTTCGCGTTTCCTACAACTATTTCATCTGAGTAGCCCAGTTGCAAACGCGGCTAAGTCAGTTTTCAAAGATTTTTGGTAAAAGCCGAAAAACGTAGCCTTGCTCTCACAGCAATATAAAACGGTGGTTAATGTCTCAAAAAAAGGGAAAAAAACATAGCGACCAAATCATAAATGTCTCTATAATCCTACATTATCCCCTTATTACTATTTTATGTAAAAATTTGTACTTAGCCCGATTTGCAACCGAATGAGCAAGTTAGCCGCTTCTGCAACTGCATCGGTGGCCATGATGGAATACAATCAGTTGCAAAACCTGCCGAAAAATTAATTCCGGTGTTTATCTGACTATGTCGGTAAGAATGGTAGACTACAGTGGTATACTAAAATAATGCGAAAGTACGAAAATTAAACGAACGAAGTGCCAAAATACTGATTTATTTTAAATATTTAAAAAGATTGAAACCTTTACATAAAAAACTAAGCATGAACTTCTACAAGGTACAATATTAATATTTCTCAGATTTCATCACTGAATTCAGTCTTAACACCCGTCATGAAAGTGAGAAATCTTTGGAAACAAATCCTGGGAAAATGAAATATTTCAAAGAAACGATCACAAGGTAAAACGAAGTATACAGTGTTTAAGCTATGTTAGCGGAATCGTCGTCATCTAAGAGCTCAAAACCAAGCCCTTGACATTAGTCTGTTTCCATGATCGCCTGCTGCTCAAAAACATCAGTGTAGAATTTTAACTTTTCCTCCTCGGCCCAAGTCTCTCCCCATTGTAGTTCTAAGAGTCACTTGACGTCCATAATTTTAACTTTTCTCAGTGGTACGCCTTTTGGAATCTCCTTAGGAAGAGTTGAGTTTCTTTGGTGATACTTTTGCCTCTTGTAAGAATAGATTTCGGCTCTCCACTTTCAAAACGGAAGAATGCTTCTCCTTGCACAAGACAGAATTTTCTGTTTGCTGTCTTCGTGATGACAATTCCCTTCGACTTTTGAAACTAGAAGTGCCAGGATCAAGAAGCTTTCATGACGTCAATGAGCGTCTTCTTCCAGTCTCTCGCATTGCAATCGTCCGATCCTAAATGCACCTCTGTGGCGAATTTTCCATTATGCCGACGATACTGCAGGGTTTTCGATTACGCTCAATTTTGAAAATTTTCTCTCCATGTTTACATAAACTCTATCAGCGGGTATAAAAGAATGACCGACGATCGGGGACCACACTTTAACGCTCTCTACGTACAAGAACCAGTACAACAACATCCGAATCATTGTTGTATTCTTGTTTTGCCCACACCATCCATCAGAAAAGAGGAGTAGTTTGGTGACACCATGCAAATTGGTGTTAAACAGTTGATGATGAAGAGGCGAAGCAATCTGATTCAACCCCTTTCAAATTCGTTCTCCAGCCAAACATACGGGGTCACATTGTCTTTCTTTCGCCTGACTGCTCGTAGAGGAAGCTCGGCAAACCGTGATATCATATAAGTTCATCTGTCTGGAATAATAAGCCGCCTGATCTGGGACTTTTGGAAAGATTAAATTTTTCTGGCAGTCGTAACTTGTAGGGACGAGTATATAGAGCATGTGTCAATATAAGGTGCTCCGAAACCAATATTAAAATTATTGCAGAATATTGTCCGACAGTAGTCATACTTTACGTCCAGATCAGGATGTTTGTCTCAGAGCATTTCGCACACTATTTTTACATTTAATTCAGTGGGCAAATATTGGCGACGTAGCATTTTTCCTCTAGAATAGTGACTTTCTATCGGCTTTAATTCTTCCATGTGTCTGCCAACTGAATTTTTCCTATTTTATGTCACCGCCACTTCTTTCAGCGGTTGCAGGTGAGCAATCGTTCATTATGCTCTGAGAAATTTTTTTGAGTCTCATTTTTTTATCTGCAAAATCCCCATGAAAGCCGCTCTGCAACCCTTGATGTTTATAGAAACTCCTTCACGATTATTTGGGAGCACAAACTCCGTAATTAGTTGCTTCCTTGATACTTTGTCTCCTGTACGCTTAGATGTTCGAGGATATGACGCAATGACATGCTGTCGAATTTAGTTGCTCTGCCATTCTCGTTTATTGTGTTCCTAAAAGTTTTGATGAATCCGTCTCACGTTCTGCATAGTGAGTTCTTTACATTTCAGATTTCCAGCAGGATGTTTCCAGTTTGGCATCTGTGGAGACTCTTTCGGTTGGTACCTACAGATAAATGAAAAATGAATAGTAGTTTTATGTCAATTCAGTCAGACGTTCAGTGTTTCTATTTCCAAGTACGTTGAATTTACAAGAAATGCGCTTCAGAAAAGGTTAGGTAATGTTGCTGGGTCATTAATTCCAACAACATTAAACCTGTAATGAATATTTGAATATTACTATAAGCAGTGGCCTTCCTTCCCCTTCCTTTTCTCGACGTTTCTTTTCCATTGGTGTACATTCCGTCTTCTCTTCCTAGAAGTAGAGTTTCTCGTGGCATCTTCCTTCTCATCATTAACGTTAATGTCAGCTCTATTGTTGTCGGGTTAATCGAAATGTACTTAAGTAGTAGAAATTTCCTCTTCATTATCCTTTTCCATTTTCAACTCTGCTGCAATAAAACTGCCTACAAAGTCGTTTTAAAAAACTCAGTGGAACGAGTGTCCTGGTATGTCTTTTTATCATATAACAATGCCTTCTCGCGCTTTCCTTCCCATAATGTAGCAGTAGAAGCAAAAACATACGAGAATCTACCCAGTACTGCCAAACCAGACATTTCAGTCACATGTAGCTAAAAATGGGAACTTTTAAAAAGTGTTTTGTGTGACAAGACGATATGTCCGGTTCTGCAACCGTACCCTTGGTCGGCGGCCATTATCCCGTTAAGAATCTTTTGGAACCGAATAGGATTTGGCCGCTTTTACAACATAACGCGTAGAAAACATAGCTGCCTTTGCACCCACACTCAGTTTTCGCACCTAATTTTAAAATAATTAGAATAGTTTTTGAAGCTTGATCGATACATTATTACATAGACTGTGAAAACCTATACAAGAAAGTGCCTCTAACTCAATTTTCGAATTTTGGTCACATAGCCGCTGTTGCAAATGGTCTACTCATCTGTTCTTCCGACTTTAAGTGGTTAGGAATATTAAAAAATGCTTTTCTTTTTAGATTGTGAGCTAATTTTAACGATGAACTGCACAACGGAGTATACTGTGAAGCAGCTGCTAGTATGCATAGTGGCTTAAACAGTAGTCTGTGGGCGTCTTGGCGATATCGGCCAGACACAATTACTAAGCACGTTCTTACGTCAAAATTATGCAAAGTATATAAGCAGCATTCAGTAGCTGAACAAAGTGGTCTGTACCAGTAAATACACTACTGGCCATTAAAATTGCTACACAAAGTAGAAATGCAGATGATAAATCGGTATTCATTGGACAAATATATTATACTATAAATTATATATGATTACATTTTCGCGCAATTTGAGTGCATAGATCCTGAGAAATCAGTACCCAGAACAACCACCTCTGGCCGTAACAACGGCCTTGATACGCTTCGGCATTGAGTCAAACAGAGCTTGTATGGCGTGTACAGGTAAAGCTGCCCGTGCAGCTTCAAACGATACCACAGTTCATCAAGAGTAGTGATGGCGTATTGTGACGAGCCAGTTGCTCGGCCACAATTGACCAGACGTTTTCAATTAGTGAGAGATCTGGAGAATGTGCTGGCCAGGGCAGCAGTTGAACATTTTCTGTATCCAGAAAGGCCTGTACACGACCTGCAACATGCGATCGTGCATTATCCTGCTGAAATGTAGGGTTTCGCAGGAATCGAATGAAGGGTAAACCCGCGGGTCGTAACGCATCTGAAATGTAACGTCCACTGTTCAAAGTGCCGTCAGTGCGAACAAGAGGTGACCGAGACGTGTAACCAATGGCACCCCATACCAACACGCCGGGTGATTGCCAGTATGGCGATGACGAATACACACTTCCTATGTGCGTTCACCGCGATGTCACTAAACGCGGATGCGATCATCATGATGCTGTAAACAGAACCTGGATTCATTCGAAAAAATTACGTTTTCCGATTCCTTCACCTAGGTTCGACATTGAGTACACCATCGCAGGCGATCCTGTCTGTGATGCAGCGTCAAGGTTAACCGCAGTCATGGTCTCTGACATGATAGTCCAAGCTGCTGCAAACGTCGTCGAACTGTTCGTGCAGATGGTTGTTGTCTTGCAAACGTCCCAATCTGTTGACTAATGGATCGAGACGTGGCTGCACGATCCGTTACAGCCATGCGGGTATGATGCCTGTCATCTCGGCTGCTAGTGATACGGGTCCGTTGGGATCCAGCACGGCGTTCCGTATTACACTCCTGAACCCACCGATCCCATATTCTGTTAACAGTCATTGGATCTCGACCAACGCGAGCAGCAATGTCGCGATACGATAAACCGCAATCGCGATAGGCTACAATCCGACCTTTATCAAAGTCGGAAACGTAATGGAACGTATTTCTCGTCCTTACACGAGGCATCACAACAACGTCTCACCAGGCAACGCCTGTCAACTGCTGTTTGTGTATGAGAAATCGGTTGGAAACTTTCCTCATGTCAGCACGTTGTAGGTGTCGCCACCGGCGCCAACCTTGTGTGAATGCTCTGAAAAGCTAATCATTTCTATATCACAGCATCTTCCTCCTGTCGGTTAAATTTCGCGTCTGTAGCACGTCATCGTCGTGGTGTAGGAATTTTAATGGCCAGTAGTGTAAGATTGGACGTGAATTTGTCGGAGCATTACGGAAAGGACATACAGTCACTTCAAGCAGGATAGAGCAACTGCCCATAAAGCCGATCGAACCATGGAACACACTTACACAATATTCACGCCTTGCAGAGCTTTAGAGTTCAGTCTCGTCGCGACCGTTAGTTGGCCCCCCAGGTCAGCTGATCTTTCAGTGTGTGATTAGATTGTGTGAGGAGCCGTCAAGTCTACAACAACCCTCATAGACTTCAAGAACTGTAGCAGATATTTCAAATGAGACTGCACCAATTCCAGCAGTCCAGCTTCGATCCGCCTTCAGCAATTTATTTACCAGAGTTCAAACGTGCCAAGAGATGAATGGTGGTAAATTCCAACATGTGCTAAAGTCAGTTTAGTACTGTATTTGCTTTGCTCTGCTGTGTGTCTGCGTACCCTGGAAC
The DNA here is from genome assembly GCF_023897955.1 of Schistocerca gregaria. NCBI lineage: Eukaryota > Metazoa > Arthropoda > Insecta > Orthoptera > Acrididae > Schistocerca > Schistocerca gregaria. Next base: position 416,009,641 of record NC_064925.1, on the reverse strand, counting down.
TCTATCCTCCAGACCAGTTCTATTTGCCTCACTCTGTATAATGTTATCTCGGTATTTACGTGAAAGAGTAACTGTCCAACCTTTTACGTATTTGATTTGCATCCACAGCAGCACCATTTATTTACAACCGCTCACTAACACTCAGGTGAATAAATACAGTACAAACACGTCTGATACTAACGTCCGGTCTTAGCGCAAAATGTAAACAAATAGCATTACATCGAAGTCACGTAATACTGCCAGTCTGATATTGTTTGTTTGACGTTCCTAGAATCACGGAACCAGCAATGTGTTCTGTTGTTTTCACGGTTCCACGTACACGACGATTGAGTTGCATGAAATTTTACTTCGTTAAAATTTCATCAAATGTGCAGTGTAACGCCGCTTCCTTTGGACGCAAAGATTAAAATATAAATGTAGTACCCAAAACCCGATACAAGCTCCAAACCCAAGATCCAAATTTCATAAAAGAAGAAAACAAAGCCCCACTGTGGTACCATCACTTGAATAGTAGTAAGTATACTGAAGAGAAACAACGTAAAAAGAAATAGAAAGGAAATCCAGTAAAAAGTAACTTAGTATTTTTGCCAAAGAAAGTAAAGTAGAATCCCATTTGTATCACATTAAAGTAAAAGTAGGTCGCAAAATATTGTGCTTATAGATCACGGAGTAGAACAAATGACCTCAAAGAATACTCCTTGTGAGTACTCTTTGAGAACACTGCGGAATATAGGAGATAAAGTTACACATTTTTAATGTGCTTCTAGCGCTTGCTTGATCGTGTCGTAACTTTAACGTGTGCTCTTGTACGTTGGCGATACGAGATTGTTTCTACATTTTGGAGATTTGCGATCTGCTAGAAATCATTAAGCTTGAAACAGGTACATCGGAAACTCTGAGTGTATCATTACGTAAAGTCAAGATAGGAAAAAAAACGAAATTTGACTTAAATTGATTATTATCAGTGGAAGACTATACTTCGTTCCAAAGTGATAGACTCTTAGTAAAAAATTAGTTCAAATGGCTCTGAGCACTATGGGACTTAACTTCTGAGCTCAACAATGCCCTAGAACTTAGAACTACTTAAACCTAACTAACCTAAGGACATCACACACATCCATGCCCGAGGTAGGATACGAACCTGCGACCGTAGCGGTCGCACGGTTCCGGACTGTAGAGCCTAGAAACGCTCGGCCACTGCGGCCGGCAGACTGTTAGTAATTTAACGGAAAATGTAGTGATTACTCGTATCGAATCGTGAGAAAATACATAGATTTCGTTAAAGCAATTGGTGAAATCTGGAACTTATTGCAAACTCTTTGTCTGAAATTTACGTAACTAATTCCACCCAGCTTAGGGAAAGATTACTTCTGTAAGACAATGACAGGATGTGCTTAGACTATAATAAACCAGCATAATGTTCTGGCTGATCAGTGTGCAGATGAATGGAAACAAAACTGAGGATCTGTTACCATTTGAAGACATAGAGGAAGTATCTGACAATGCTGACTGGAATATTCTCTTCCAAATTCTAAATGTGACAGGGGTAAAATGCCGGCCGGGGTGGTCGAGCGGTTCTAGGCGCTACAGTCTGGAACCGCGCTACCGCTACGGTCGCAGGTTCGAATCCTGCCTCGGGCATGGATGTGTGTGATGTCTTTAGGTTAGTTAGGTTTAAGTAGTTAAACGTTCTATGGGACTGATGACCTCAGATGTTAAGTTCCATAGTACTCAGAGCCATTTGAACCATTTTAAAATATTCAGCTTACGTAAACTGAAAACTTTAGTAGAGCAACTATTGTTGTATATAGACGGCAACCATGAATAGTGCAATAATAGCAGTTTGTTTGCATCTATGTGTACCTGTGCTTGTACACGTCGGGGAGCATATGGTTGTTTGAGCTGGCCGGTACAATTAATAAGCACTCTGCGTGAATATAGTGCAGCAGGACAGATTTCTTTTGTAACGTTCCTCATCAGACAGTATACAGACATTCTACCGCTAGCTGGTCAGAGCACGAACTTCATCAACGAACATTTTCAATAGAAGGAGGGGTTACAGCAGAATAGGTTAATTGCTCCCACAGTTATGACGATTCATCAGGAGAGAATTTAATGCTGTTCTACACAGTAGTTAGTAATTATGCCATACATTCTCCACCATTTCGTTTATCTGCCGTATTTTCTACGCTCTCATTCACTGTGCAGTTCAGATTAAACTGCTGAACTACAACGGCAGTCATTACTCTGATTTGGCGGCAATCAGTCCTCCCGGCGAATCACTCATTTAATTTCCCTTCGTCATTCAGAGTGTCCATTTCTTTCTTACCTTATATTAACCTGACAGCTTGGCTCTCGGGTGGAGCGGCCGTCTTTTAACGAGCTTTGTAGAATACTTTATTGACCTCGCTGGGAACCTACGGAGAAAGCAGTGACCGGTGCTATGTGGGAGAACACCTGCACTGTATATTTATGAACCGCTGCGGCACAAAGGTTAACAATGCTCGTTTGTCTCTTTAAATCACTCCCTGAGGTTCATCTGCTTCTCAGTAGGTCTCACCCTGCAACCATTTATCATTCTTTGATCTGAGCAACGAGGTACGATGAAAATAGCCATAACGACGACGCGCCAACTTCTCGTCGGTCCGATTTAGAGAAACTTTCCACATTTCGGGTTTTGGAACAGCAGTGTCTGAGGTACCTTTACTTAAGAACGATAAACTTCGAAACCTTCATTCAGAGTCGAAATGCTATTTACATTAAAAATATTTAATCAATAAAGACGTGTGAACTATTGCGCGTAACAAGAGACTTCCGGTTGTAATATCGCCTGTTACCTTCTCTCATCTACAGTACACTTAATTCGCTTGGAAATTCGTTACCGCAATACTCACTTTTATCCACTATTAACTTTTTCAAATGTATCTTTTTGACCACAATTTCAGAGGTGTGGAATAGAATTCAAAGTGTTTCTTACATGAGGTGACGATCACAGTTGTTTTTTCTTGGGACCCGTGGTCCCTCGTTCAGTGTTGGCTCTTGCATTGCCGTGTTTAACGTGTAGAGAAGATCATTGACGGAATGGCTGCGGTGGGAGGGAGGGGGCATGGGGTTGAAGCGTGTTTTGTAGACGTCAGCTGCAAGAAGTACACATTCGATGAAGATTCTGTTTTGTAGAGATATTAATTAATTACGAAGTTGTTACAAAATTATACTCAGAAATATAGGGAGACTCTTATTAACATGGATCCCATTTGCCAGCAGCAAACTCAGCTGCAGCACTATGTGGAATTGCAGTGTAGCCCACTGCACCTGAACATCTATTTGCTGAAGATACTAATAATTGTTTCATTAGAAAGTATAGCATTAGAATCGGTACATATAATAAATAACTGAAGTACCTTCTACTTACCATTATAAAAACAACCATTATTTTGTAAAGTTAATGTGTTAAACATTTAGAGATTAACCTTACAGTGTAGTAAGTTATTTGAGGAATAATATCTGCTTATTTTACCTTTATTATGTGCTTAGTGGATGGTCAGCTGTAAAAGAATACATCATTTGTATGTATCTCCAAATCATCGGCCATTTCTCATTCGCAGACGGATGAATTACTCTGTCAGGTTTATGCATATAGTGTGTTTAATATCGTCATCGCATCTGACTTCCACCTGCCTGTTTCCTGATGTCATTTATCTATCATCAATTTGTTCCTCGAATATGTCATGTCGTTTTATTTTACGCAAAACATTCCTTTTAGCCATTTTATGTCAGCTCGTCTGACTAAATTCCCACTATAATCAGCATTTTACAACATTGACCTCTATCTTACCATTTCCTCAATTACTATTTTCCTATCTCTTTCTTGCAACATTCAGGGTAGTTATAACTAAACTTTCGCTATTTGAGAGAGCCCCCATCAAAACCCAGTGATGGTAGGACAATAAAACTCTGTGGAGACATTTGTTAGGACTTTCGGGAGAAAAATAACAAATAAACCTTTGAAAGAAACACTTTTCAGTTTCCACATGACAGTGTAACATTTGCTAACTGTGAAACAAATCAAATCGTTCGGAGCACTATGGGACTTAACATCTGAGGTCATCTGTCCCCTAGACCTAGAACTACTTAAATCTAACTAGCCTAAGGACATCACGCACATCCATGACCGAGGCAGGATTCGAACCTACGACCGTAGCAGTAGCGCGGTTTCGGACTGAAGCACCTATAACCGCTCGGCCACAGCGGCCGACAAGTGTAAAACGTGTTCACGTTGCAGGTTACAAACGTTACTCATAGATTAATTGTGTACCATGTTTACGTTGCAGGTTATTAAGGTTGGCCATTGTGATGATCATCTGCATCCAGGACAGCCTGAAACCGCACTCGGGATACCATTTCGCAAATTATTGTTCGCAGCACTTTCCAAATGGTGGACCATGGAATGTGCAGCTGATGTGACACAGGTTGTGCACTACTTGAAGATCGTACATTGCGTGCAGCATTCTCATCCAAGGAAAGAGTAACTTCAACAATTTGTGACGCAATTGGTCGTCGGCTCTCCCAGAAGGAACTCCTAAATCGCCAGTTGATTCGAAATTCCGAATCATGTTCCGCAACCACATTGTGGAAACAGAAGCGCTCTGTATTCTTTTAATGTGTCGGTACTTGCGAAGGGTAGCATCACTATAGCTGTTGTTTCTATAAAACAGCTTTACGAGTAAAATCCTGCTCACCTTGGACAGACCCATGTTGTCTGTCTTCATCTGTAATGCACACCGATGCTTGTGTTTGAATCCTACGTCACCATACGAGTGGCGGCGCCTAAAGGAAAGTCATGACACTAGAACTACCAACGACGCAAATCTGCAGCGCACAGCCTGAAGATCATTCCTATATGGTTGTGTGCAAATGCAGTAAATAGTTTTCTGTTTGTACTGCGTGAAGATGCAAAAAAACTGCTAATACTTTGAGTTTATTAATTTACGGTTCACGTCTCACTCGTGTAAACATATCAGACCGGGAACGACCAGTTGAAATTACATAAGGATCGAGCACAAACGAATAAACATGTCCACGAAACACGGATTTTCTTCCCTCATACTGTACATGCAAACGTAATTTAAAAACTAGCAAAAGGCACATTGATTTGCTCTGACCTTTGCAGTGAGAAAGTACACAAAAAAACTGCTTTCGCCACATCGTATGTTGACACTGCGACTTGCAGCTGGAAACCCGGTCCTGGATCCTCTTGCAAATGTCAGTCACAGATACCAAAAGTAGAGAATAGAGGTGCCTGGCCTGCATAATAGGTGGTGGACCTGGCTCTTCAGACATGAGGAACCCCTCGGGGTGGGGCAGCGAGGTGGAACGATGATTTGAGACCTGGTTCTCGTCCGACATTAACTCATGGCAAGAAACCACTTAGTACACAAGAACAAATACCAAACTTGGGTAAAAATTGATTGGGACTATATGTGGTGTCTGTTCTTTCGAACATGTCCAAAAGAACAGACACCAATTTGATCGTGCAGCCACTATGAATCAAGACACAAAGATATCAAAAATATTAACTGGCATTGAGCGTTGATTTATATCAGTGGAACAATTCGAAAATTTGTGTCGAAGTGGGACTCGACCCCTGTTGCTGGGCAGATGCGCTAGTTGTCACCACGGCCACATACATTATCACACCTCCTGTCAGACCAGAATTCTCAACTGATGCCACACACAACTGATGCACAAATTTTCAAATTGCCCCATTGATATAAATCAATGCCAACTGGCAGCTACTGTCTTCAATTGTGTCCTTAGTGGGACGATTTTCGGAGCAATTTGTGAAGAAGACAGAATTTGGCAGTGTTTTCTTACTAGTTTGGAAATGATGGTTCAGTGAAACCATGTTCCTATGTGGAAGCAAGAAAACCTCATTGCACTGAATATAGAAAATACCATTTCGATTAACAGTCAGCCAAGCTGAACTAGTGTGAAGGAAGTATTGAATGTACTGACATAATTGTCAACTTTTAATATATTTGTCGAGGTTTTACGGAATTGCCGTGATGTGGCACCCCGTAAGCCAGGTCTTCAGAAAAGCGAGGCATGTTATTCCACGACTGTTTTACTTTTTGTGTCTGCACCGGTGACGGGCAAGAGAAATTATTTCAGGAGTGACCTGCTGACACAAGTACTAATTCCACGGTGTTGGGCAGTTATTACATCACCCAGCCCAGCATAGGGACCAATGTCGTAATGTCATCAACGCAGTAGAAAGACAGAGCTACTGTAGCATTGATGACCAAATTGCTTCACGTCCGAGCTGCGGCCCTATTATGGCTTGCGTGATGGGAGACCTTGATGAAACAGGGACGAGTTGAGCCTGTGTAAGTACTAGTCATATCTGTACTGTATTATTCAGTCTGACAGCCGCCAGTTCCGGGGAGGGAGCTACACCAGTTCACGAGTCTGCATGGATGAACTAACCACCACGTCTGGACTTTGCCGCTGCTATCTGCATCAATGGGGCTTGCATTGAGTCTGATGCTGCTCATTGCCCCCTCCAACCCTGGTAGTCTACAGTTTGAGTTCAGAGTCAGGAATCACTTTGCCACCATCGCCTGTCTAAGCAAAGCCCATGCACTTCTCAGTTTGCTTGGACAGGGACTGCTGCTATGAGCCTTCACATCCATGCTGGATCCTCAGTGTGATTCCGTGTGCTCTGATGTGATCCGCGAGTCCTCGCCTAGTATGCGTGGATTCTGGCTCAGGTCATTGGACACGCCCTGGGGTCAACGCCCTTGCCTTGTCGCCAGCATCGTTATCCACTTGCTGAGCCACGCAACAAATCGCCAATGTCAACGGGCCGCTTGCTGACCGCTGCACCTTGTCACCGGCCTTGTACAGCTTATGCCTTAACGGAGTTGGCTCCTACAAGCATCGCCACAACTATTGTAGTTTACTGAGCAAGAAATTAATGTTTTAACGGTACTGTTTTTATGACGAAACGTCGGAAAATAACCAGACCACCACTCGCCAATCAACCGGTCCCCCGCTGAAAATGCTGAACTACTGGCTGCTTCACCTCTAACAGCCAAGTTCCGCAAGCAACGTATCCGCTGACTACACCCGACCTCTACAGGTTCTACTTAAGTTACGTAACAACCTTACTCTTCTGCACCTGAAACAAAACACTTTATCTCTAATTATAAGGTAATTTGGAGAAACTGTTGACGCGTTTTCCTATTTTATATCAGCTTAGTAAATTAAAAAAAAAAACTGTTAGACAAAGCTGGGTAAACTATTTTCGTGAAAAGCACATTTTCTTAATGGAATCGAAACTGAACACTATACATGTACGCCGCTTTATAAATTTGCTTGTGTTGATACAGTTTCCTGATTACTTAATTTTAACTCCTCAGATGTTTTAGAAAGGAAATCCAGAGCTTTTCTAAATATTTCAATACGAACAGAAGGGGTAGCCGATACTACCTTCGTCATTCCACAAACTGAATGTCTCCATTAGCAGATCAGTCATACTATACTGATTTTTGAAAAAACTTTCTATTTACTCTCGTTATAGCAATGTTTGATTTTATTTTCAAATGCTTAATGAGAATGTCTAAATAGTTGCTGTATCAATGCAAAAGAACAACGAACAAGCATGTCTTTAGATTTTCTCTAAATTTTTTCATCTAAAAATTATCTTTGCTTTCAAATATCGGACATTTCTTCTTGTCCAGATATTCTCATAAAAATTATGGCAAGTTGCACAGTCAGCACATATTCCATGATTTTTTATTAACTCTTTCGTTACTCGTGATGGATTTTCCATTTCCAGTATGCCCATTCACTTTGTGCACTTCTCTTAATAATATTTCAGGACAATATTTCCTTTCGTTTTTGGTTTTCGTTTTGTTGCCGTCTAAAACGCTTTACATTTTTCTTGGACGAACTATACACTGATCTCTCTCTTAGTCCTAATGAAGCTGTCCAGCTTCATGAGCTTTAAAGCTTGCCTAGTGAAAGTGCCCATTTCGTTTTCTGCATAATTATAGCTGTCCTCTAGGTGTTATCGTCCTGTTAATTTTTCTACTATTTTATGACAAACATGTATGATTAGTTTTGTTTCGTTCAATTAATTACGAAAAACTGTAATCTTCTACTATCGACTCTTAATTTTCATCAACAGTCATTTCACTGTACTTTGATTTCTGTGATCTTTTTCAATAAATGCAAAGTTTCAGTTTCGATCGGATTCCTACAAATCTTCGGTAATTCTCTTCGCATTTCAGTCATCGTTTTGTTCATTTCCTCTACTTTGGTTTATACAGTATTTAAAATTAATGTCTGGTGAATTTACCGGTCTTATACTGCTGTCTGCCTAATATTCTTGTTTTACATCGTTATACTCCATATAAAAGGAACATTTAGTTTCTTGTATTACCTTACGTATCCAGTGTACACTGTTAACTGTCTTGAAAGAATTGATAAATTTCCGGTGTGCGGCCGTCTTTTAATTTAAACAAACAAATTATTTCGTTCATGAACAAGTAATTTTGACCCTTTGGGTATTATGAAAAACATTACACATAAATTACATTACATGCTTTGTTTATGTGATATGCGGCAGTGGACACAAGTATCAAAAAGAATATCAAATCAGACTTTCCTTGGTGCTATTCTACACGAAGCAGTACGAGAGTCAACTCGAATAACTCATTCTACCCCATACTATGAAACAGAAACGGAAATTATTTCAGCTTCTTACCTAAGGGATTGCTTGAAACTCACGAAAAAACACCACTAATTAAGTAAATCGTGTGTTTTTCTTGTCGGAAACTCTATAGGTTTGACATTTCCTGGTTCGATGGAAGTGGGCTGACGTATTTACGGGATCCTTCAGCGACTGTGATCAGTCTTTGGAGAACCACTAACGAGGTCCCATCTTACGAGCACTTTCATTGTATTTTTTTTCCTGCCCTTCTCTTACGCTGACTTTCTTCCCTTCGCTTTCTCCTGCGTTACTTTCCTTTAACGGCCAGTTATTTCCGTTCTCGGAAGCCTCTTGCCCTGCGTTTAGCGTTGCTTCTTCGAAACACTGTTGTCTTCTTACGTTGCTCGTTTTCAGAAAATTATTCTCTACCTACGCTAAATACACCGCAGCTAATTATTCACGCGAAAGTAATGCTTCTGCTATTCGATTGTGGTGTATTTGTTAATTTATTGAGCCAAATGCTGAACATAAACGATTCACTCTGACAAATATTATCAGTTGTTGTATATCGTTTTAAATTTTTGTACCCCTAAGAGTTCAGTTTCAAGCCAGTTATGTTTCATTAACAAATGGTGGCATTTTTTGAGTCATCCGTCTTCTGACTGGTTTTATGAGGCCCGTCACGATTTCTTCTCCTGCGCCAACCTCTTAGCACTACGTCCGAATTTATTTCCTGGATGTTTTCAATCTCTGTCTTACCCTGCAATGTTTACCCTTTACACCTCTCTCTAGTGCCAGGGAAGTTACTCCATGATGTCTTAACACGTGTCGTATAATATCCCTTCCTTATCTTGTCAGTATCTGCCGTACATTACTTTCTTCGCCGACTCCTCGAAGAACTGCCTCATTTCTTACCTTATTACTCCATCTGATTTTCAACATTCTTCTCTAGTACCACATCTCAGAGGCTTCAATTATCTTCTTATCCGGTTTCATAAACGTCCGTTATTTATTATCATACAATGCTACTCTCCAAACGTACTTTCTCAGAATTTTTTCCCTCATATTAAGGCCTGTGTTTCACATTAGTAGACTTCTCTTGGCCAGGAATGCCTTGTTTTTTTTTCCTTTGCTACTCTCTGTTTGTCTCCAACTTGACTCGTCTATCACTGGTTATTTTCTTTCAAATTAGTAGAATTCCTGAACTTCGCCTACATGTTGACCAATTTTGATATTAAGATTCTCGTTATTCCCATTTATTCTACTTCGCATTACTTTTGACTTTTTTCTGTTTTCTCTCAATCTATTCTCGGCGTTTTTGTTGTTGTTGTTGTTGTGGTAGTCTTCAGTCCGTAGACTAATTTGATGCAGCTCTCCATGCTACTCCATCCTGTGCAAGCTTTTTCATCTCCGAGTAACTACTGCAACCTACAGCTTTGCATCTACTTACTGTTTTCATTTCTTGGCCTCTCTCTACGATTTTTACCACCCACGCTTCCCTCCTATACTAAATTTGTGATCCCTTGATGTCTCAGAATGTTTACTACCAGTCATAGCCTTTTTCTGGTCAGATTGTGCCACAAATTTCATTCCTCCCTAGTTATATTCAGTACCTCCTCATTAGTTACATGATCTACCGATCTAACCTTCACGGTTCTTCTGTAGCACCACGTTTCAAAAGTTCCTATTGTCCTCTTGTCGAAACATTTTACCGCCCATGTTTCTCATCCGTGCATGTCTACATTTCAGAAAAGACTTTATGGCACTTAAATCTGTACTCGATGTTAACAAAGTTATCTTCTCCAGAAACGCTCTCATTACCATCGCTAGTCTACATTTTATATCCTCTCTAGTTCGACGATCCTCAGTTATTTTGCTGCCCAAAAAGCAAAACTCATCTTCTACTTCTAGTGTCTCATTTCTTGATCTAATTCCCTCAGCGTCACCTAATTCTACTACATACCATTATCCCTCGTTATGCTGTTGTTGATGTTCATCTTATATCCTCCTTTCAAGACATAATACAGTCCATTCATCTTCTATTCAAAGTCCTTTGCTCCCTCCGACAGACTATGTCATCGGCGAACCTCAAAGTTTTTATTTCTGCTCCCTGGACTTTAACTCGTATTCAAAATATTTCTTTTGTTTCTTTTACTGCGTGTTCAATCTACAGAGCGGAATTGTGGATAGGCTACAACCCTGTTTCACTCACTTTTTCAACCACTGTTTCGCTTTCATGTGCCACTACCCTTATAACTGCCGTCTGATTGCTGTACAAATTCTAAATAGCCTTTCGCTCCCTGTGTTTTACATCTGCCACATTTAGAATTTGAAAGAGAATATTCCATTAAGTATTGTCGGAAGCTTCCTCTATGACTACAGTGGTCACAGATCTTCAGTTTTCTTTTCCATTCTTCTGTACACTGATCAGCCAGAACACTATAACCACCGACCTACTATTGATATACACCTGCCCAAGTGATAGTAACGTAACGTGGCGAGGGATGACTGCTAGTCAGACACACGCACGGCGCGTACAGTATAAGTGATCGTTCTGTCCGTGTGTAGAATGGCAAAGTCGCGTGGTTTGTCTGAGTTTGACCGACGTCACATTGTTATGGCCCGGAGTCTCGGTACAGGCATTTCGTAAACACCACGACTTGTCAGGTGTTCGAGGAGTACTGTGGCGAGTCTCTTCAACACATGGTGAAACCAAGGCAAACCCACGTCCAGACGTAGTGGGGTTGGGCGGCCACCCCTCATTACAGATTCAGACGTCATACGCCGGGCAAACTGGTAAAACAGGACAGGCGGCGCACTGTGGCGGAACTAAAATCAGACTTTAACGCTGGGCAGAGCATAAGTGTATCTGAACACGCAGTGCACCGAACGTGCCTAACGATGGGCCTCCTCAACCGGCGACTCATGTTTGTGCAACGTTAACACCAGGACAAAGGCAACTGCGACTGAAATGGGCAAGTAACGATCGGCACTGGACGTTGGCGCAGTGGCAGAACGTCACATGGTCTGTTGAATCCTGATATCTTCTCCATCATGCCGATGGGACGACGCCAATCCGTCGTCTCCTACGGGAACAGCTCCTTGACAGCTGCGCTGCTGGACGGAGACAAGCTGGCAGCGGCTCCATTATCTCTGAGGAACATTCACTTGGGTATCCATGGTCCAGTTGAGCTTGTGCAAGGCACCGTGACTGCCCAAAAGTATTGTACAATGGTTGTGGACAACGTACACCAAGATTATGCTCTATGTCACAAGGCCAGGACTGTGGTGGAACACCGTGGCAGTTGATGTGCTGACACACCAACTAGCCAAATCTGAACCCGATCGAACACAGATGTGGTGTCAGCTCCCTCCAGCGACCTACCAAGACCTAGTTGCTTCCGTGCCAAGACGCTTCGCGTCCGTGCCAAAGCTGGGCATACCGACTATTAGATAGGTGGTCATAATGTTCTGGCGGATCAGTGAACACTATTTTTGTCAGTGGCTAGGATGCAAGAGCTGTTAATCTGATTGTGCGATAGGTCTGGCAAATACCTGTTTTTGCTAGTTTCGTAATTGTGCTTATATTTTTCCAAGAGCCTGATGGTGCGTCGCCAGTCTAATTTAATCTACACATCAACACAAATAGTAATTTGGTTGCCATTTTCCCCAATGAGTTTCGTTATTTCGTTGTAATATTATCCAGCCCTTCTGCCTTATTTGACCTCAAGTCTCCTAGAGCTCTTCTAAATTCTAGTACTGGATCCCATTTGTCTTCCAAATCGACTCCATTTCTTCTACCCAGTCATCGGACAGGTCCTCCTCCTCATAGAGGCCCTCAGTGCATTCCTTCCACCTATCTACCCTCTCCTCAACGTTTCACTCTTAAAGGTATTACCCTTCACTTTAACTATACCGGAGGTTGTTTTGAGCTTTCTATATTTACAAAGCATGATTTCATAAACCACGTGCATAATGCCGCCAAAATAGACATTTTCGTCTGAATACACTCAAATACATACGCCTTTTATTAGAAAAGTTTAATTTATTGTATTAATTACACGTCGTAAAAGTTTTCTTGGAATAAAAGACTCTGTGATAACCATTATCTTTATGAAATTTTCACATATAAATTGTTAGTGTGAAATGTAGGGTTTTCGTCCTTAAAGCTCCAGGTTCAAAACGCTGTAGAAAGAGAACCATTGCTCAAAATGATGTCAAACGTAGACAGCATATTATTGAGAGAGAGGGAAGTGTCACTAAAAAAATAGATGACATTGTAAGCCCCTTAATGAGTTGGGCTTTAAACTATCCGCACCTTTCAATGCGCATGAGTGCATAAGTTCTGCAGTCAACAGCCATGGCACTGTTAGTTGAGTGAGCCTATCCACCATGACAAGGTCCTACCACATCAGATGGCAAAAATCGGTCTTTAAGTGATCTAAGACCAAAAAACCGCATAAAAGCAAATTTACACGTTTTTATTTGTTCTTGAGCCAAAAAATGCGTAAGTAACAAAATGACTTCGGTTTTGAAGTGTCGTGAGACCGGTATAAGACATGTTCAGTGTGGTGTCCACCGTCTTCTGCCACGAGGTAAATTAGAATGTGTTACGCAATGCGTGCCTTCAGTTCCTCTACGTTCGTAATTGGAGCACTGAACACATCTTTCGGATAACCCCACAGCCAGAAGTTACACTGATCAAGATAAAGTTATCTGGACGGTAAGGCTGTAGAGAAATGGTGGCTGATAATTGTAGCATGTCCATAATGCTTCTGCATCAGCAGCTACACTAGCCGCGGAATGTGCGGAGGAGCGCCATCTTCCATGAAAATGATTCTATCTACACATCCACGCTCTTCAAAGGTTGGTATGACATTGGTGCGCAAAAGACGCTCATTACGTTTACTCCTGACGGTACAGGCAACAGGACCATCACGATTCATCTCGAAAAAATAGTCTTACGATACACAATGCTGTCAATCCGCAGCACTCAGTCATCTCTGCGGAAGAAGTGGTACCGGCTGTTGTGCGTGCGGATTTTCTGTTACTCATCTTCTGCAATTATGCTCATTGAAATGTCCATTGAGATGGAAATGGGCTTCGTCTGTCCGCCTAATGTTCCTCGACCATTCTTGTCCACATTCTTGGGAACAAGAAATTGCAGAGCGAACGTTTTTCTTGCTGACAGATCAGCAGGAAGCGAATCCTGAACATGGGTGATCTTGTCTGGATAGCAGTGCCGAATGTTTTGTAAAATTTTACGCATCTTACTCCCAGGCATGTCCATCATTCACACTGCTTTCCTCCTGCCACGCTGCGCTTCAAAAGAACCTGTCTTCCCGAATTTTTCAGAGACTTTTCGTCACACCTTTGAGCATCCGGAACTTGTGCAGCGCTACTTGTAAGAGCTTTACCAGTAGCACACGATCCTTCATGGAGATAGTAATGTTGTGCTTCTCGGCCGCAAACCGAGGAACAGCCGTGTGCCACGCGTCTGTTGGTGAGCCTATTTTGACGTTTACAGCGCCATCCACTGGTAAAATGTTCGGTAAATTTAATTATAGATACTCTGTATATTGGTACAGTACCTATTTGTTTGGAGTCAGAATTTTTAACAGTTTTTAAAACAATTGATCAATTTTAATAACGACATTACTAACATTATAAACTGTTTTTTGTTTTAGCTTATTTCCTCTGAATGTAGGTGCTTTCGTCAGCATGATAACTTTTTCTACACTCTGCACATAGTTTATGATGTAATATTCTGTAAATGTGACCTTCTGATCCATATTGTAAATAAGATAATACAAACTTATAACGTTGATTTAAAATCACTGTTTTCACGACACTAGTGCTAACCATGCCAAATTCTTCCACTTGCGTACTTCCGTATGGCTATACTTTTCTGTCCATTCCTCGTTCTGATCATTGTAGAAGCTCTGAGCTGTGAACTGCTGAGATTATCAATATTTTTCAGTTTATCGCTATCTAATACTCTTGAAGCTGCGGTACTCCTATTTTGCCTATGTCAAGTCATTGAAGTTATGTTCTTCCTGTTGGGTTACCCAACACATTGCACAAGGAACAGTCAAGAAAATCACTTGAGGGCAGTCGAAAAATAGTTTTTAATTGTCTGATAATATACCTATTCTCGTCTTTAAATTCAGAATATACGTGGTGGGAAGATAGCTTGCTCAGTCATCACATTACAAGCGAATGAATAGATGAACTGTTAGCAATACATTTATCAGCTGTTCCTTTGTGCCTAATACTAGATATAGCAAAATTTTGTGCTATGATCCGAAGGCACGTTCCTCATTTTGTGTGTTCCGCTAACGTTTTATACTCGGTGTATAAAAAAAAATGAAAAAAACTCCAGTTTTGTACACAATTTCAAAACCTGAGGTAAACCAATACTAATCAAAATCTACCTATTAGTCTTTATCTACTTCGCCACATTGTTTACTTGAATACGTTGCCTTAAGACTTCTCATGACTTCCCCTAAGAGGATGAAATCTTTCACTGATAAAGAACTAAGTTTCCCGGAAGAAACTGAAATCATTTTTCGTTGGAACTCTCGTTAGAAAAACGTTTTGCATTTGTCCTCAGTCTCTCGACGCTTTCCTGTTATTACAGTACGAAATGGTATCCCTGTGGTCTGTCAGCATATCTCTCCGTTATTGAGAGTCTAGTCAATCGATTAAAAATACGTAAACAACTTGTTCTATGACTACGTGGCCTTTACTCGGCAATCGAGAAATCACAACTGACGAACTCTTAGGCTTATATTTAGCCTATCCTCAAT
The DNA here is from genome assembly GCF_023897955.1 of Schistocerca gregaria. Taxonomy (NCBI): domain Eukaryota; kingdom Metazoa; phylum Arthropoda; class Insecta; order Orthoptera; family Acrididae; genus Schistocerca; species Schistocerca gregaria. Next base: position 415,994,116 of record NC_064925.1, on the reverse strand, counting down.
TATGAGAAGATGCGATGAAAAGAAAATCATACTATTCACTCTAATATGTCTAATATATTTCAAGCTACTGTTAGATTTTATAACTCGACTTTAAAGTAACTTATCGTTTTAGAGATCTGTATCCCGTTCCCAGCTATTTTCTCGATACGATGTATTGATAAACAGTGTTTTTATTGAATGATTGTACATCGATAGCAGGACAACATATAAGTAAGGAAACATATTGTGGAATTTCCGGTCGCACTGAACGTTAAATTTAGCCAGAGACATTTTTCTGTGCGCGTAAGAAAATTGGGTCTTGTGGGCTTAGGGAACTTAGGGCGTCTCACAGGGACAGACCATTTGTCACGTAAGACTTGGAGGTGGCGAGCGAGCGAAAAAGCAAGCTGTCTCTAATGGCGTAGTCATTTAAGGCAGCTAATGTCCTAAGAAACATTTAAAAAATGATAACAAATGTTTATTGCCGTGGCGAAAGTTTAACTTGAGATAATTATAGTTTAAGCATATGAAACAAAAGTGGGAAACTAGTAAAAATGACGAACCTTGTGACCCTCGTACTGTATAGAATAGAGAGTCTAAATTAGCTCTGAGGATGCTAAATGCTTAAGAAAGTGCTGCCTTGATGTGTCTTGTTTTTGAAATAATTGGAAACTGTTTGTGATAAATCAACGACAACTCGCAGACAGTAGACCCTTTTCATGCACTAAACAGACCATGCACAGAATTTTTTAACCTTGATGTAGAACCAAGATGATACACTGACGAAAAGAAATGCAGCAAGAAAACAAAATTAATGCAGATTAATGAACTTTCAGGAGCACATTTATCTAGACAACATATTTAAGTGATTCAGTTCGTCATCACATTGCAAGATCACAGCTTAAGGTAAGTGCGCGATGTGCCATTGCAAAATATGAACTGCTGGTACATTAATAACCGTTGTTACCGACGGTATGTTGAATTCAAGCATGCAAACATGCATGCATAGTGTTTTACAGCTGCCAAATACCGGTTTGTGGGATAGTGTTCCATGCCTGTTGCACTCGGTCGGTCAATACAGGAATGTTAATGCTGTTTATGGATGGCGCTGAAGTTGTAGTCCGATGATGTCCCAGATGCGCTCGAAAGATGATCGACAGGCCGACATGGTAAACTCTATAGAACATGTTGGACTACAACAGTGGTATGTGGGCGAGCGTACTCCTGTTGGTAAACACTCATTGGAATGCTGTTCATGAACTGCGGCACAACAAGTCGAACTATCAGACTGGCGTACAGATTTGCAGTAAGTTTGTATGTGATAACCACGGCAGTGCTCCTGCTATCATACGAAATCGCGCTCCAGACCATAGCTCCAGGTGAAGGTCAAGTGTGTGTAGCACACAGAAACGTTGGTTGCAAGCCCTCAGCTGGCCTCCTTCTAACCAATACTTGGATATCACTGGTCCTGAGGCAGAACGTAATAAGGAACCACAACAGACCTCGACCCTATCTTCTAATGATCTCTCAATTGACACAATTGACCCCAATAAAGTCGCAAAAGGCGGTGGTTTAGGGTCAGTGGAACACACACTACATGATGTCTGGCGCGAAACTGTCCTTGAAGTAACCATTTTGTAACAGTTCGGTGTGTCACTGTGGTGCCAACTGCTGCTCAGATTGTTGCTTCAGATGCTGAACGATGCGTCAGAACCATACGCCGAACATGGTGGTCATGTTTCTCGATAGTGTCTATTGGCCATCCAGAACCGGGTCTTCTTGCGACCATCCATTCCCTTGACTACCCGCACCAGAAGTCATATACAGTAGCTATATTCCTGCAAAGTCTTTCTCAAGTGTCGCAGAAAGAACATACTTCTTCTCATAGCCCTGCTACACGACCTCGTTCAAGCTCAGTGTGGTGCTGATAAAGGCGTCTCCGTCGCCTTGAAGGCATTCTTGATTAAAATCTCTAAGGTAACTAACCCTCACGACCGTTACTGTGAGTGTTTAAAGAAAACCTCATTTGCATCCTCATAGTGATGTTAATGGCCCCACTCTTAAGCGAATGCAGCTAAATCTGAGTAGACATCATCTTTCAGATGTAGAAACACGCCTACTAACTTTCGTTTGTGTTACACGGCTCCTTCTTCGTGTTGCGATTTTTTTCCATCAGTCTACGACGAATTCTGTGTGTCAACGTATTTTTCTGGTGTACGGAAAACATATAATAGACTCGTAACCAGCTAACTCAAAATACTTTTGTGTATAATCAAAATATCCACGGGTGTACTGCCGGTCTACAGTTTCCAACGGACACAATATTTCGCCGATCATACATGTCACCATCATCAGGTGAACTGACGGACTGAGCTCCTGTGAACATGCCGGTGCGGAGCTCCGTACGCTATGGCTGGTCAGTTCCCCCTCAGCAGCCATAGCGTACGGAGCTCCGCACCGGCATGTTCACAGGAGCTCAGTCCGTCAGTTCACCTGATGATGGTGACATGTATGATCGGCGAAATATTGTGTCCGTTGGAAACTATAGACCGACAGTACACCCGTGGATATTTTGATTATCAAATACGACGGGAGAAACTCAAGAATTACCTTTGTGTATGTTTCTCAAATGACCTACATCAACATCTACGAGGGCTATTTTTTTTCTGACCAGCGATCGGTAGCGAAATTAAAACCACAGTGAAAACCCGGTGAAGCTGTGTGCAGTTGTGTTCTACAGTGTCTCCAGTATGGCCGCCATCTGTTGGCTCACGTCGTACCTTTCAGATCCGAACACACAGTGAGAACATGAAGATGCCTCGATAATAGTCTCTTTTACCAACTATGAAGTTCTTCTGAGGGGTTCGTCTGATTTCATGCAGCCCACATAACGTAAGTGTCATGCATTTCTTTCTCCATTACTGTTCACGGTCCGACACTGCAGGTGCAACGAAGACGCACGTGTTTAATCGCTCACCATAAAGCCCAGACTTGGGTTCGTCTAATTTTCATCACTTCGCTCACGTTATCTTCTGCCTATGAATACAGGTTTTGGCACAGACAACAAGCTGCACATCAGCTTATAAAACTCTCCGAAATTACAGACATTGCCGCCTGTGATGAGGCTATTGAGAAACTGATACCACACTACGAAAAATATCAAAACCCAAGCGACCACTATGTAGAGAAGTAGGTGGAAGGTGTAGCTGGATGTTTTATTGATTTTCACTGTGACTCCAATTTCAGACCTAACTAAAGTTGAAAAAAAGTAGCCATCGTACATACATGAATGTCAAAATAAAACTGGCCTAGAAAGTATTTACAATAAGGCTGACGTGGGATTGACTGTCGTTAATGACCACAGAAGAGGCTGGAAACGTCCTCCCGGTTGAGACAGATGCACTGTCATTTTACCACAGAATTTTTCTCTGCAGACTTTGCTAAAGTTTTTGCCAAAAAACACTTCAGTCTTCAAATCTTGAGCAAACAGTTCTCCATAAGTTTTACAGGAATTGTGGTTTGCATTACATTCGACGATGAACTCTCTTGGGCACCATTCTGTGTTGAATTCAACTGATCGCTAAACACGTCTGCTCCTCTCACTCATTGAAACGTAAAGGCACAGTGAAACATCGGGACATAGCATGGGGGAGATGCACTTGAGCTGCCAAGTGACAGCAGTCGTCTGATGCATCGAAAACACTGTTTCCTACATTTCCAGTGACGAGTAAAGCTCCTGTTGGATATCAAAGTGTCATATCGTCATCGCCGGCCACGGTGGCCGAGCGGTTCTAGGCGCTTCAGTCCGGAACCGCGTGACTGCTACGGTCGCAGGTTCGAATACTGCCTCGGGCATGGATGTGTGTGACGTCCTTAGGTTAGTTAGGTTTAAGTAGTTCTAAGTTCTAGAGGACTGACAATCTCAGATGTTAAGTCCCATAGTGGTCAGAGCCATATGAACCATTCAGTTCGTAATCAGTTGTAAAAATATTTTCTCGCACAGCTTCCTTTTAGCCAAACTTCATATGCTCCTTCAGCCACTAAACAAAGCAAGGTGTTGGGTAAACTGCAACAGAGCGAGGTGGCTGATTAATTAGCACAATGGACTCGCATTGGGGAAGACGACGGTTCAATCTCGCGTCCGCCCAACCTGAATTCCCTTAATCGCCGGGATGCCTCTTTTGAGAGGCATGGCCGATTTCCTTCCCCAGCCTAGCCTAATCCGAGCTTGTGCTCCCTCTCTAATGAGCTCGTTGTCATCGGGTCATTAAACACTAACCTCTCCCCCTCCTTCGGTACATCGCACTAATATTTGTCGATTATCTTTTCTGTCCCATTCACGCATTGAGCGAAAACCAATGCAGGTCCTAATATCTCTTAACTTCATGATCGCTACACGAGATGTATGTTTGCGCCAGCGTAATGTGGCAAAATCTTGTTCTGTCTTGTTCCAAGGAAATGACAAGCAAGTCTTAAGAGTTAATAACAGGATAAAGCTTCACGAGTATACCAAGGAAGAAGTTACAAGGCATGCAGCACCAAAGTGCAACAGCAGCAGGTAGAGGGACACCAGCCAACACTTCAGAAATAACACTGTTAGTTGTAGATATAATTCAGAGCGATAATGAGAGAGGGCTAAGGGAGAGCCTCTGGAAGGGGCACATGTAAGCCATGAAGAGCCTAGGGCAGATCCAGGACATGAATGTACAACAGAAACCTTTCTCCCTCTACTCATCTTTTGAAAAACAGTTCATAATTAGAGCCATTGAGACGGCGAGGGTCTTTCAATATTATGTCAAGTCCGGCGGAGGCGAAGGGGAAATTGAATAAAGCTCGCATAAGAGAGAGAGAGAGAGTCGCGGCAGTTGGAGTAGACAGTAGTAAAGGACAGATAGGACAGACACGTTCGAGCGGAAGTGGAGAAATAGTAGTATTGGCAGAAACAACTGAAGTTATTTGCCGAGCAAGGGTGAGCAGAGTTATCTGCAATAGTTCGGAACAGAAGATGGAATTCTAACTGGATCGCTGAGGACTCCTGCGTGTCGTGGGTGCAGCCGCAGTTACTACTGACAGGCGCTTTTAGTACATGGAACGTTGCTAGTTAGCCACCGTACCTGTGCAAATACTTGATCTTTCGTGGATACAGCTCATTCAGGGCAAATGAGTACTAGGTCGAGTTTGAATAAAGTCAGACTTATAAAACACTCAGTGTTCGTCATTCAGTACTAGTTCCAATCCTTTTCTTTCGTAACAATGGAATTTTAACATTATGTCACTACTCACTCCCACTTAGGCCAACCAACTATTGCCCTGTTTCCACGAACCTTGTTGCTTAATACCGACCAACGCTCACGTTCGGAACTTGACAGTTCGAATTCAGGCTCTCTAAATTTACCCAACGCAAAATACACGGTAGTGGCATCATAACGGTATTCTTCAAATGGCTCTAAGCACTATGGGACTTAACATCTGAGGTCTTCAGTCCCCTAGACTTAGAACTACTTAAACCTAACTAACCTCAGGACATCGCACACATCCATGCCCGAGGCAGGATCCGAACCTGCGACCGTAGCAGTAGCTCTGTTCCGGACTGAAGCGCCCAGAACCGCTTGGTCACAGCGGTCGGCACAGTCTTCTTCATCTACTTTAGTGTAGCACTAGGATTCCTACGTTGGCAGTACTTCTTGTGGTTTGCCGCTGGTTAGCGCGGCGCGACGCGACGCTCTGGTGGAGGAAGTTTTTGTGTGTCGACGCAGATTTCTGAGAGAGAGAGAGAGAGAGAGAGAGAGAGAGAGAGAGAGAGAGAGGACTGTGTGCAGAGCCCCAAGGGTATTGATGCTGCTGGTCGGTTGCCGCTAGTAGCTTGCTAGCAGGTCGAGAGCTGGCTTGTTTGTGTGAGATCATCTACAAGGACAGCAGTTACTGTGGGCTGGCTGAGCTGAGCACACTTGAGGCGTTGGAACCTGTGGAATATCGATACTGGCTGTAGAGCACTGATGTTCCTTGCATGCCAGACAGACGGAGTTGCACTATGTCCATGATATGTTTACAGCCTAGCCGTGCCAAACAGCATTTTATAGTTAACAGATACTGCTATGTGGTGTTTGTTAAAATCGTGCGTGATCTAAGAACTATCCACAGTCAGTGCATCGCTCGACTGTACTAATAACTGATGATGTGATGTGGTTATCCGCAGTGTATTATGTCTGCTATAAAGCATACAGATCTTTCATTCAAACATTGCCTGTTACCAGATGGTCAGTCAGTATATTTTATATGTAACGACTAACGACACTTTTATACTGGTCACGTGCATCATGAGTAGCATATTGATGGAGTAAGACATGGTAGTTTTCTGTTTCTAATACAGCACTGTTTCAGTTTAGTTTCTGCGGTATTCCTAGTGCCTTGTATGTGCGGATGTGGACTGAGATTCGTGTACCTGGACGAGTATTTCTGGCAATTTTCAAACAGAAACGTCACTGGACCTTCAAAGCGAAAGCTAATGCTCCTAATTGTTAAAGTACTCATTGTAAACATGTAATCTTTTAGACTCAATATCTTTCTGAAGTTGCCTCAGGCCGGCTCATTTTCGTATGCTGTTATTCTTTTAATTATGATGTAAATTCCTTGAAATTTATTAATTTGAGTTTTTATTAATAATTTGATTCTGTTGTCAATATTTTATTCTGGAAGTATTTAATCTATGTATCCTGTGGTTGTAGCCAGTTATTTTGATGTGGTTAATTACTTTCTAAAATCACTTAAATTTTATTTAATCTTATCCTTTGTTAATAATGTATTGGTGTATTAGTATTTGATTATGGAAAAGTTCGTTTGTGAATCGGGAGACTAGAGCTACTTGGTCTGACGAAGTAAAATCTGTCTGTATGATGCTGTTTATTAGTGCTATCAATAAAAGTATAAATTTTGTACTGATACCGCACACTCAATCTGTTCCGCCCTTTAATCCTAAGGGCCCGACTACACGTGTCCAGAGGTTCTCTAAATGTACTCAAAATGGTTTCGAGGCGACGACGTCGTCTTTTTTCCAAGGATTCTGATTGAAATTGTCTGAGCATTCCTATCACACTTTCGTAAGGGCATGACGTCTCACGATCCTATCAGTTTATCGCTAAATTCATTCAATGTCTCTTGTCCTGCCTGAAGGTCCTCACATCTTGTATGTGATGTATCACGTTTTCGCAGAGCCTTACCGACAAATCTAAGCGTTCCTTTAGCATCACCTAATACTGATTTCATATCATCACACCTAAACAGCAGAGGTACAGGCAGCTGCGTTAATAAGGAACCGATTTACGTTGGCAAAAGTTACTTCTAATTTTGCTCACCAGGTGCTAGTCTGGTGTTGTGAATTCTAGAAAGACGCACATAAATGGTTGAACACCTAATGGATTAGGAACGGGACAAGGGAAGGAAAGGCCAAACAAGTGCGAACCGACACTAACACAATTCGTTCAATATCAGCACTGGAAATATCGACGACATGCTGTACGGTGCCAGATTTTCACCTGGCGGCTAAAACTGGGCAGTGCCAGCGTTAATGGGTTCCACATTAACGCATTAGCGTGTCCACCATATTTTGCTGCCGTACTACAATCACAGCCAACACTGGACCTCCGTCAGTAGCTGCACTTGAGTAATAAACACCCGGTACTAATACGATATCACGTGCCGAAGATTTCACAACTACTCATGTAATCAGGTACCACTGGCTTCTTTCTCTTTGGTATAGACATTATATTACACTTACAGGCTCAACAAGAGGAAATATGATGTAAGTCCTTCTGGAAAACCTTACATTCATCCAACGACGATACTTTTCTGCAGATAACAGCATCGCCACAGAACAATTTCATACTGCTCCTCACCTATCTGATTAACCCATTAGGTATACTGAGAACATTGTAAGTAGTATTACCCCTTTATTGGAACGCATGTGATGTCAAAGTCTTTTCTGTAGAATATTTTCTGTTCAGTATAATGTACTATGTTGCTGTTGTTGTGGCCTTCAAAGAATGGTTTGATGAAGCTCTCCGTGATACTTTATCCTGTGCAAGCTTCTTCATCTTGTGAGTTAACGAACATTGTGCTCTCATTTAAATATGTGGCCGAAAGAGTCAGCCTACAGAAATTGTGAAACGAACTTTGTCGTCGAGGACCGTGTGCCACAAAGGGTGCAGATTCACCACCAGATGGGGAAATTCACAGGCGTCTATTGTCTGTTGAGGTCTAAGCGCTGTAATGTGCGAGTGAGACAGACGAGACCCTACGTCATAGGGAAACCCAGTAGCAGCCGTTTGTGGCTGAGGAGACATAGCAATATTAAATATAGCGGACCTAAGATCGGCCATTAAAGGAAACATTTGTGAAAAGTATTTAATTCTGTAGTAATGCAGGGAATCAAGTCACGGTAATTTTAATCTGCCATTCTCCATAAATTTTCATGGTGATCCCCATAAAACTTGAATATTCATAATATCTATAATAGTTTAGTATTTACTATTAAAGTGAAATTAACAAGTTTTGTAACAATCTGAATGCTAAAATCTGAACGCTTTACTCGATCTTACCGATCGACATTTCATATAGAAGCGCATCATTAAAATGACAAATTTTGTAAATATCAACTCTGCAACTTTATTTGTTTAAAATATATCTAGTAAATTTAAATTATCAATATTTTTAGTTAAGCATCAGATCATCATTTCCTCCACATGGAACACACTGAACAATGACAGCATGACACGTTATTGAATCATTAGGTAATAGAATATTTGTCGCAAGTTTAGTGCATAATACTTATTTTTGTTCCTTATTTATTTATCAGAAAGCACCGTGACATTCAAAGTTAAGAAGGAAATTGCATTGCATTGGTTTTATGTAGAAGAATTTAACGCTTATTGTGTAATGGATGTTATTGCTACTTTATTTAAAACGTGGAAGTGATCAAGCTTTGATTATTTAAATATGTTAAAATGTAAAATAATGTAGAGTGAGCTGTAGCCAGTCAGATGGACGGCTTCAGGAAAGGGATCTGCCCTAGTCAGTTGAGCGGGGGACGCGGCCGGGGACGGGCAGAGACAGTGCTGGGGCGGACGCGACAGCGGGCAGTTCCGATGGAGACACCAAAGGCTACAGTTGGCACTGAGGCGCGAAAGTGCACAGTCGTTCTTTAGGTAGCTACAAAGTGAAACGACTTAGAAAATTTCCCGTTGTGTGCTACCGCGGGACGTAGTCTCTGAGCGGTGAGCAGCCGTGCTCCTGCCGTCAACTCTAACTTTTGGCATAGTTAACGAAGTGGACTATCGAACTTGTAATTCACGATGAGATTGTGAATGACCGAACTGTGTCAAATGGATATGCGCTCGAGTGTAACAGTAACTCAAAATACGACCACTTTCGCTATTAGTTTGCTCTCTGAATTAACATTATTCTAACCAAATCGCAACTGTGTGGCCTACATCATTTATGGGTCGTTAATTTAATCCCAGATATTATTATTACTAGAACTGGAAGGAGAATCAGCATTGGTCGTATTTTTTTATTTTATTATCAGCAAAATCGATTTTCGGTCACTTAGTGACCATCCTCAGTGCAGTAATATCCAATTAAAATTAGTGCGATCACATAAACTGATCAGTTTAGGTGATCACTCTAAGCTTGTTGATACCAGTACCTACCAATTTTAGTTGTATATTACAGCACTGAGGATGGTCACTAAGTAATCGAAAATCGATTTTTCGGATAATAAAACAAAACAAAAAATACGACCAATGCTGATTCTTCTTCCAATTCTATCCACTATTTGGTCGCGGTGCACAGAATACTCAATGGAGCCGCCAATCAATTATTATTACTGTTATAATATGTTCTGTTAATATTTTATTTCGCAAACCTGCGATTAGCCAGACAATTTAACCAAAGGGTCACAAGTGTCTAATTTATGGCGTGTAATGCGACACGTGCAGCGCAAACCCTAGATGAGTTTGAGCCATGACATTTCGAGGAACTGCATGTGAGCCCGAACATCTTTGGGATGTTAGCTCGCAATCTGCGACCCACAGCCATTTGAACCTGCTTACCGTATTCCTCTTTTGGTGTCCCTCGGCAGTTTTTACCCACGACACTTTCTCCAATATTACATGTCCCAGAATGTGTGCTAGCAACTAACCCTTTCTTATAGTTAAGTTATGCCAAAATTTCTTTTCTCCCTAATGCTATTCGTTACTATTCATTGTTACGCGATCTACCCATTCGATCTTCAGCAATATTCTGTAGCATCACTATCAAAAATCTCTATTATATTCTTCTTTGAACAGCTTATAGCCCTTGTTTCGCTTGCTTTCAAGGAAACACTCTAACCATATGTCTTCAGGAAAGACTTCCTAACACTTAAATTATAAATTTGCTGTTAGCAAATTCCTCTTCTTGAGAAAAGCTTTTCTTGCAGTTTCCTTTCTACATTTTATATCCTTTCTTCTTCAACCACCAATTACTTTGTTGCCTGGATAGCAAAACTCATGTGCTACTTTTAGTGTCTCATGTGCGTGAATGGCAGTACCTTAGGTGCCATTGTTGTACCTTTCTCGAGCACTTTAATAATGCACCTGAACAGAGACTTCAAACCACAGGCAGCCCCTACGACACTACTTTGCTTCTGCATGCCCTCAAGCAGGCTCTAGAGCAACAGCGGAGAATCACCAACTTAACGGGTAGCGAAGTTTCTGTACACGTATATTTCTTGGGGTGTTGCCGAACTGGAGAACCCTTTGCCGTTTTATTCACGCATTCCCCTCCTTCCGCCCTTCACCTAGATCACGCCAAATGAGGGAGCAAAACAGGATGGCTGAAAGAGCATAAACACGCTTTGGTGCTTCGGATCACGTTGACATTTCGTCGAATGGTTTCCAACAGCCCCTAGTGGGTCCACCATGTGTATCAGAGAAAAAGTGCGGTCGCGTTAGATACCAAAGGAGTCAGATCACGTTGATGGGGTTCTAGCCCCGGGAAGGCCTTAGAGAAGCGCTGAATTGTCCGAGATTGTCAGCAGTGTCGAATGTTGTCAAACACGCCATCCTGTTGCTCAGCACACTGTAAACTGTTGTCTCTGACCACAAAATGTATGCTAATAAATCCCCTAGGGGGAAGGAGTGCTGTCATAGACGCCCTTAATGCCACCCTCTGACCCCTTTTCGTGTAGATTCAGAGCGGCGGTGTGACTGAAATGTTTTCCTCGGTCACACTTAAGTAAACCGCTTGGTTTAAACTCTGAGCGCTGCAGTTCTGACCTCTAATTCAGACAATTTCAAAAAAAGGATTGAAATGTGGATGAGACGGTGTGTAACGACCTTCCCATCTTGTGACGTGTCATCGGAATTGTGCTGAAATTTGGTGCGAATTTGACATCATTAGCCCACCTCATACGTCACTTGAACATCTGGCCTTTTTTTTTCACATGTGTCGACACCTTACTGTTTGAAGTGTAGCCGAGCCCGAGTGTGACGTCGCATGGCGCCACAGTTTTGCACAGTTACAGAGGAAGGTTGTAGGCATCTTTGAGAAAACTTTCAGACTTCTCCGTCGCAGTGTGAGACAATCCGGGTCTCCAAAACACTTGATCTCGAATTTAGTTGCTTAGTGTATCTAAATTTTTTGTAAACGAAATAAAAAGTATGCAGACATTGGAAATCTGAGTAGCTTTTTGGTCTGTTTCAAGCTATCATCATGGAGTAACAGATTGATTTGAAATTGTTTGAAACATTTTACATTGTTTCTTTTGGAAAGTCAGAGGTTGTAACAAATTTTAAATTCTTTTTATAATAAAACAGCAATGGTTATATGCCTCCTAAAGTGGCGCCTGATCCTCACGAGTTTCAGCAGACTCCCATGAAGTAAGCGGTCTGATGACGACCAGAACAGTGGTCGAAACCGGTCACCAGTAAACTCTCTGAAACTGTTTTACTATGAAAAGGTGTAACACATTAATTGCTCCTATTTGGATGAACTATGCCGCGGTAGGTAACATCTCCAACACACTAAGTGACACAGACTGTCAGGATATCAGTTCACAAAGCTCGTACGACAGTAATGTAGGGTTGCTAACTCTCAAATAACCGATTATTCTCTTTCCGCCTAAAAACATTGCTTTCCTGCTCAAAGGTCGCGTATTCCGCCAAGGCGTCCTTTCTATTGGGTTTTGCTTTTGGTCCCCTAATATGTTGTTGGGCATAGAATCAAACAGAGGATCATAAATTTTAAAGTAATTCAGGTTGCAAATGCACGAATGGATGTGGTCTTCATAAAGCCTCATTGACGTGTTGGCAATTTCGACTTGATCTTCCAGTTTCCTCTTTGAGGTCCCATTCTGCAGAGCCCACAAGGGTTACGTGTGTGGATCCATTTTAGAAAATGTTTACTTGTAAGAGGTCCATGACTAAGGAATTTATTGCTAGCACACTCGAGCAGATGTAATTTTGATGGATTGCTCAAGCGCTGCCTGCGATATGTAAGCTATAAGAGAATCTCAGACCAGAGAGCATTGTTGACTGCAGTAGGGACTGTGTAGCAGAACGAGTAGGTAGTAGCTAGCAGTCTGGTGTATCGAGTTGGCTGGGCCGGTCGTGGGGAGCGATGGCGGTGCCTGAGCCATGTAGTGTAAGGTAAAAGCAGCCTCGCGCATATGTACTATTGTTATATCAAGTCCCATGTAAAATGTTTTAAAAAAATCTCTTAATAATAATCTTTCTTGTAAAATTGTAACTTTTGACAATCATTCATCTCAATTTAAAGAATTTACTAATTTCTCCAATCCATGGTCATCCCGATTATTGTAAAGAAAAAATCAGTTGTTTCTTTTTATACATGACAAATCTACCGGGCAGCATTGCACTGGGATGTGCCAGGAAAATTTCTTATAGGAGCAGATATATACGCGTTATCCGGCGACTTCATTGAGGTAAGAATTTTCGATTTATTCAGTATGATCTTTCAGGGCCATAACGCAGCATTGCTGACGTCCAAATTTACCAGTTTAGATTCACAGTCAGTTAATTATTGAAATGTTATATATGAGTCACATTTTTTATTAGGAGGTTAGTCACATTGTATTATTGGTAGGTTACAGAATTTATCTGTTGCGAAGTTAAGCTAAATGTCAATTATATAATTAAATTTTTTGCTGTTGGGAGGTTACACACTGTCCATCTGTTTTATACAAAATGTCCATTTTTGCGATATTCCAAGATTTTTAACTGGTTAATCTCTAAATGTGGAGTATCTGCCTAAGTCTTCATTTCCCTCTCTGTCCATATTTGTCACTCCCACAAGTGATCAAACATATCACATGTCGGAGTATTGGACTTCAGTGTGGATCTGTGCTTCAGTCCCGTATAGACCGATTATTACCGTGATAGAATTGTAGAATATTAACATTTTCTGTCATGAAACCTCCCTGCTCCTCATACTAATGTACAAACTAAGACAGGAAAACGAAGCACCAGCAAGGATTTTTTCCAATGGGACGAAAATCGGTTTATGTAATGTACTTGTACAGACAAACAGTGGTTCATAATTTTAGGAAAATTGGATGATTTAGTCAACAGAAAGAGCTTCACAAACTGCGCCACTCAGTAACGTTTCGCTCGACCTGTGGGCCTTATACAAGCAGTTATTCGGCTCGGCAATGACTGAAAGTTTTTTTGGGTGTCCTCCTGAAAAATATCGTGCCAAATTCTATCGAACTGGCGAGTTAGATCGTCAAAATACCAAGGTGGAGGGTATTGTCCATAATGCTCCGAACGTTGCAAATTTGTTGCAGATTTGACCACCTGCCGAAGGTTTCACAAGCACGAAGACAAGCATTAGAAACTGTCGTTCTGTGTGTGAGGCCATTATCTGCCTGAAATGTAACCTCAGGATGGCTTGTCATGAAGTGCAAGAAAAAGGGGCCTACAATATAGTCGGCGTACCACTGTTTTGTAAGGTTGTCTCGAATGACAACCAAAAATGGTACCCGAGATCATCAGTCCTGGTTGTTGGGCAGTATGGCGACTGACAGTCAGGTTGGTATGCCACCAGTGTTCGGGGCATCTCCTTACGCGTCTTCGGCGTGGAATCTCATTGAATGGAGTTGAATTGTCTTCAATGACGAGTTTCGCTTAGAACTAAGCCCCAATGAACAGCGAAGGCGTGTCTGCAGACGCGGCACCCTTCCAACACAGTGATGCGTAGACGATATTCTACGTCCCGTTATGCCAACCGTCATGGCAAACCATACTGGGCTTACATTTCAGCAAGATAATGCCCACGTACACACGGCGAGAGTTTCTATTGCTTGTCTTCGTGCTTAACAATCCCTACCTGAGCCATCAAGGTCGTCGGATCTGTTCCCAATTGACAGCGTTTTGAGCATTACGTGTTGCTCCATCGAACCATCTAGGGATTTTGACCATCTGACTATGAATTGGACTAAATTTGACCTAAAGAGGTCATCCAACAACTCTGTCAATCAATGCCAAACCGAATAACTACTCGTCTAAGGGTCAGAAGTGGACCAACCCGTTATTGAATTCTTTTATTTGTGACGCTCTTACTCTTGAATAAATCATCCAGCTTTTTTTAATTTTTATTTTTTAATTTTTTATTTAATTACCTTTGTGTCAGACTGTGATGTTTGCGGGAAGTTCTGTTTGAGTTCCGGCTGTGACATTCACAGCCCGCCTCGCTCAGAATGCTGCGGCATGAGTTTGAAGAGGGCACTCTTGTTATACCATTCTGGATGTCAGTGCTGTTGTCGAGTCTGATGTTAGTGTTTGCTTTTTCGGTACGTTGAAAGGATGATATGTAGCTTGCCTATGTGCATTAAGGGCTAAGTTCCAATACTATTTCTTTAATTATTCACCATGACCGTGTCACTTAAGGGCAACTATATTTTTTTTATTTTTTTGTCATCAGTCTACTGACTGGTTTGATGCGGCCCGTCACGAATTCCTTTCCTGTGCTAACCTCTTCATCTCAGAGTAGCACTTGCAACCTACGTCCTCAATTATTTGCTTGACGTATTCCAATCTCTGTCTTCCTCTACAGTTTTTGCCCTCTACAGCTCCCTCTAGTACCATGAAAGTCATTCCCTCATGTCTTAGCAGATGTCCTATCATCCTGTCCCTTCTCCTTATCAGTGTTTTCCACATATTCCTTTCCTCTACGATTCTGCGTAGAACCTCCTCATTCCTTACCTTATCAGTCCACCTAATTTTCAACATTCGTCTTTAGCACCACATCTCAAATGCTTCGATTATCTTCTGTTCCGGTATTCCCACAGTCCATGTTTCACTACCATACAATGTTGTACTCCAGACGTACATCCTCAGAAATTTCTTCCTCAAATTAAGGCCGGTATTTGATATTAGTAGACTTCTCTTGGCCAGAAATGCCTTTTTTGCCATAGCGAGTCTGCTTTTGATGTCCTCCTTGTTCCGTCCGTCATTGGTTATTTTACAGCCAAGGTAGCAGAATTCCTTAACTTCATTGACTTCGTTACCATCAATCCTGATGTTAAGTTTCTCGCTGTCCTCATTTCTACTACTGCTCATTACCTTCGTCTTTCTCCGATTTACTCTCAAACCATACTGTGTACTCATTAGACTGTTCATTCCGTTCAGCAGATCATTTAATTCTTCTTCTCAGGATAGCAATGTCATCAGCGAATCGTATCATTGTTATCCTTTCACCTTGTATTTTAATTTCACTCCTGAACCTTTCTTTTATTTCCATCATTGCTTCCTCGATGTACAGATTGAAGACTAGGGGCGAAAGGCTACAGCCTTGTCTTACTCCCTTCTTAATTCGAGCACTTCGTTCTTGATCGTTCACTCTTATTATTCCCTCTTGGTTGTTGTACATATTGTATATGACCCGTCTCTACTTTTTTCAGAATCTTGAACAGCTTACACCGTTTTATATTGTCGAACGCTTTTCCAGGTCGACAAATCCTATGAACGTGTCTTGATTTTTCTTTAGCCTTGCTTCCATTATTAGCCGTAACGTCAGAATTGCCTCTCTCGTGCCTTTACTTTTCCTAAAGCAAAACTGATCGTCACCTAGCGCATTGTCAATTTTCTTTTCCATTCTTCTGTATATTATTCTTGTAAGCAGCTTCGATGTATGAGCTGTTAAGCTGATTGTGCGATGATTCTCACACTTGTGAGCTCTTTCCGTCTTCGGAATTGTGTGGATGATGCTTTTCCGAAAGTCAGATGGTATGTCGCCAGACTCATATATTCTACACACCAACGTGAATAGTCGTTTTGTTGCCACTTCCCCTAATGATTTTAGAAATTCTGATGGAATGTTATCTATCCCTTCTGTCTTATTTGACCGTAAGTCCTCCAAAGCTCTTTTAAATTCCGATTCTAATACTGGATCCCCTATCTCTTCTAAATCAACTCCTGTTTCTTCTTCTATCACATCAGGCAAATCTTCACCCTCATAGAGGCTTTCAATGTATTCTTTCCACCTATCTGCTCTCTCCTCTGCATTTAACAGTGGAATTCCCGTTGCACTCTTAATGTTACCACCGTTGCTTTTAATGTCACCAAAGGTTGTTTTGACTTTCCTATATGCTGAGTCTGTCCTTCCGACAATCATATCTTTTTCGATGTCTTCACATTTTTCCTGCAGCCATTTCGTCTTAGCTTCCCTGCACTTCCTATTTATTTCATTCCTCAGCGACTTGTATTTCTGTATTCCTGATTTTCCCGGAACATGTTTGTACTTCCTCCTTTCATCAATCAACTGAAGTATTTCTTCTGTTACCCACGGTTTCTTCGCAGCTACCTTCTTTGTACCTATGTTTTCCTTCCCAACTTCTGTGATGGCCCTTTTAGAGCCGTCCATTCCTCTTCAACTGTGTTGCCTACTGCGCTATTTCTTATTGTTGTATCTATAGCGTTAGAGAACTTCAAACGTATCTGTTCATTCCTTAGAACTTCCGTATCCCACTTCTTAGCGTATTGATTCTTCCTGACTAATGTCTTGAACTTCAGCCTACTCTTCATCACTACTATATTGTGATCTGAGTCTATATCTGCTGCTGGGTACGCCTTACAATCCAGTATCTGATTTCAGAATCTGCGTCTAACCATGATGTAATCTAATTGAAATCTTCTCGTATCTCCCGGCCTTTTCCAAGTATACCTCCTCCTCTTGTGATTCTTGAACAGGGTATTCGCTATTACTAGCTGAAACTTGTTACAGAACTCAATTAGTCTTTCTCCTCTTTCATTCCTTGTTCCAAGCCCATATTCTCCTGTAACCTTTTCTTCTACTCCTTCCCCTACAACTGACTATTAGATTTTCGTCCCCCTTTACATACTGCATTACCCTTTCAATATCCTCATACACTTTCTCTATCTGTTCATCTTCAGCTTGCGACGTCGGCATGTATACCTGAACTATCGTTGTCGGTGTTGGTCTGCTGTCGATTCTGATTAGAACAACCCGGTCACTGAACTGTTCACAGTAACACACCCTCTGCCCTACCTTCCTATTCATAACGAATCTACACCTGTTATACCATTTTCTGCTTCTGTTGATATTACCCGATACTCATCTGACCAGAAATACTGGTCTTCCTTCCACTTCACTTCACTGACCCCTACTATATCTAAATCGAGCCTTTGCATTTCCCTTTTCAGATTTTCTAGTTTCCTAACCACGTTCAAGCTTCTGACATTCCACGCCCCGACTCGTAGAACATTATCCTTTCGTTGATTATTCAATCTTTTTCTCATGGTAACCTCCCCCTTGGCAGTCCCCTCCCGGAGATCCGAATGGGGGACTATTCCGGAATCTTTTGCCAATGGAGAGATCATCATGACACTTCTTCAACTACAGGCCACATGTCCTGCGGATACACGTTACGTGTCTTTAATGCAGTGGTTTCCATTGCCTTCTGCATCCTCATGTCGTTGATCATTGCTGATTCTTCCGCCTTTTGGGGGAATTTCTCACCCCTAGGACGAGAGAGTGCCTTAACCTCTATCCGCTCCTCCGCCCTCTTTACAAGGCCGTTGGCAGAATGAGGCTGACTTCTTATGCTGGAAGTCTTCGGCCGCCAATGCTGATTATTTATCAAAATTTAAGCAGTGGCGGGGATCGAACCCGGGACCGAAGGCATTTTGATTATGAATCAAAGGCGCTACCCCTTTATTGCCATCGAAATGTTACTGCAACTTACATGTGTTGGATGCGTATCTCAAGTATCGAGATTCTGTCTTTTTATTTAGTGAGGAGAGTACGTTTCGAGGCTCGCTACAGAAACTGCTGTTTTTTTGTCCCAGTGTTGGTCAGGGCGTTTTGTCAATGTCCTTTGTCTAGACTTTCCCACTTGGAAGGATTGCTCTATATTTCATTTTATTACTGGAGCTCCGTGTTCCACATGATATCTATGCACTTACAAGTAGCAGTGCAATTAAATTACTTTCTAGGAACCAGTTGTATAGATTCACATGCAAATCTTCTTTCACAACCGTTTTTCTTGCTGCAAATTTTCCTATTTAGATGAACTGCGCTGAATTGCGCTCAACTGGTGGAATGCTATAACGTGATGAGGAAATGCACCGTTTTCCTTCAGCAAGCGAGAGAGAATCTTTAGAAATATCTTACTGCAATTAATATCAACAACAGTAGTAATCTTTACATGTATTATACTTCGCATTGCTTTGCAAGTTTTTCAGCAAAGAAATGTACGTCTTGGCGTTTACGCATCTGGGAAAGACGCAGTGCTTTATTGAACAGAAATTGTGCTTATTTGATGCCTTGTGTATCTGAATTATTATAACTGATTGGGATCATTTGCACGGAGCTGTAAACCATGTTGCTTTAGACAGCTTTATTCTTCGTGAGACATTTGGCGCGATTGTTCACGTTCAGTTAAATTCATTTCCTTTTGCTGGGTCCATTGTGAATTGTTGCGCAAGTATGTAGGTGTTAAGTATCCGAGCAATTTTCTACAAACTCGTTACATTCAGACTGCGTTGCTAATTTGGTACATGGGTCATTGTATTTAATGGCGCACTTTTTCTATATTTGGTGCACATTCAGACTTACATTCAAGTGTAATCGGTATTTAAAAGAAAGGAGTAACTTTCAAGATGTAACGAGTGCTTACCTAAAACCATCACTATGAACAAATAAACAAACTAATTAAGAGCTCCAATAAAGTAGGATTTGTATATCACATATACGAAGCAAGTTGACATGTTCACTATGAAGATGGGAGCAAATGATTATCCACCGCTACCTTAAGTTCGGCAAACAGTTGCATTGATTTCCATAGAAAATGCTGCTCATCAATGAAACCTTGAGCAATAGAAAAATTGGCCAGGTGCGAGTACACCTCACGCACTGAGGATTCCTTACAAAGTTATATATGTATGACGCAAAGGACACTCTTATTTTCTCCATTTTGGTTAGAGAACATCGCAGCTGTTTTCGTAAATACAGCAATCAGACACAAGTTTTTTTTAAATGATTTTACTATACCGCTGCTAGTTTCGGGGACTGATCCCATAGTCAGATGGTAGCGTTGACTTATTTTCGAGTTTTACATGTGCTTCCTAAAATATAATACAGTTTTGATGCTTTGTTTACAAAAGGTTTACATTTGCATCCTATACATTGGACTTACTTCTTGAAAAGTTCTACATATTGTAGGGCAGAGGTTTGATTTTCTTTTACAATCCATACTGATCAATGACCTGAACTGAATACAAGATGGCGGATGCATTTGTTAACATAGGCTACTGATTCGATGTGCCAAAGAGAGTGATATGTGCAGAGATTTTCACTCTTTTGGAGTTATTTCAAAGACACTTCTTCACAGTACAGATAATTTTATACAGTTGTACACTTTATTATTTACGTTTGAAGGATGCCGTTAATGGCTAGTAAAGAATTTTCTGTCTGTCTATTAATTATTATTTCTATCATTTCAAACACTAGGAGTTGTATGATTTTGGGAGGCACATTTAGTTTTTTAATTCTTGTTCATCATTCAGCATGCAGTCAGGTTAATTACTTTATTGTGAACGTGATTGTGACATTATTAGGGAG
This sequence comes from Schistocerca gregaria, assembly GCF_023897955.1. NCBI lineage: Eukaryota > Metazoa > Arthropoda > Insecta > Orthoptera > Acrididae > Schistocerca > Schistocerca gregaria. Next base: position 415,974,001 of record NC_064925.1, on the reverse strand, counting down.
TAAACGTAAAAACTGTTGTAAAAGATGCATCACATTTATTTTAAATTTTAGGACACAAATGTAAAACTTGCAAATAAATCAACGCTACTGTCTTTCGATAGGCTTAGGCCTTAAGCTAGTAATACTACAATAAAATCATTGAAAAATAAAAAACTAAATAAAAACATGAAATGAATTTTTTTTTAAATGTGGTTCGTTGCAGTATTTCCTATCGTGTAATGAATAAATTGTTGTTCCTTTTGATTCCATTGCCTTAGAAGCTAATGTTTATTACACCGCCAAGAAATCATAGACGTAATACAAATTTCAATTTGACACGTTTACGCGTTCCTTAGTAGACAGAAAAACGTAAAGGTCTGACAACAGATGACAATTTTTTAACAATTTTCGGATTTTTTTCCATCGGTTGGAATGCGAAAACTTGTTTCTTCGCAAATTCCATCTACATCTACATCTACATCCATACTCCACAAGCCACCTGACGGTGTGTGGCGGAGGGTACCCTGAGTACCTCTATCGGTCCTCCCTTCCATTCCAATCTCCTATTGTTCGTGGAAAGAAGGATTGACGGTATGCTTCTGTGTGGGCTCTAATCACACTGATTTTATCCTCATGGTCTCTTCGCGAGATATACGTAGGAGGGAGCAATATACTGCTTGACTCTTCGGTGAAGGTATGTTCTCGAAACTTTAACAAAAGCCCGTACCGATCTACTGAGCGTCTCTCCTGCAGAGTCTTCCACTGGAGTTTATCTATCATCTCCGTAACGCTTTCGCGATTACTAAATGATCCTGTAACGAAGCGCGCTGCTCTCCGTTGGATCTTCTCTATCTCTTCTATCAACCCTATCTGGTACGGATCCCACAATGTTGAGCAATATTCAAGCAGTGGGTGAAAAAGCGTACTGTAACCAACTTCCTTTGTTTTCGGATTGCATTTCCTTAGGATTCTTCCAATGAATCTCAGTCTGGCATCTGCTTTACCGACGATCAACTTTATATGATCATTCCATTTTAAATCACTCCTAATGTGTACTCCCAGATAACTGATCGACGTTAGAGATATAGGTCTATAGTTCTTCACATCTGGACGACGTCCCTTCTTGAAAACGGGGATGACCTGTGCCCTTTTCCAATCCTTTGGAACGCTACGTTCTTCTAGAGACCTACGGTACACCACTGCAAGAAGGGGGGCAAGTTCCTTCGCGTACTCTGTGTAAAATCGAACTGGTGTCCCATCAGGTCCAGCGGCCTTTCCTCTTTTGAGCGATTTTAATTGTTTCTCTATCCCTCTGTCGTCTATTTCGATATCTACCATTTTGTTATCTGTGTGACAATCTAGAGAAGGAACTACAGTGCAGTCTTCCTCTGTGAAACAGATAATTTATGGAATTAACTGCTTCCAGTTGCTGACCTGCCATTTTGTAGCTAAGTGATAAGGGATCTAACTATCTATGTATTCGCAGCACATTACACGTGTCTACATTGAGATTCAATTGCCATTCCCTGCACCATGCGTCAATTCGCTGCAGATCCTCCTGCATTTCAGTACAATTTTCGATTGTTACAACCTCTCGATACACCACAGAACCATCTGCAAAAAGCTCCAGTGAACTTCCGATGTCATCCACCAGGTCATTTATGTATATTGTGAATAGTTACGGTCCTATGACACTCCCCTGCGGCACACCTGAAATCATTCTTACTTCGGAAGACTTCTCTCCATTGAGAATAACATGCTGCGTTCTGTTATCTAGGAACTCCTCAATCCAACCACACACAATTGGTCTGGTAGTCCATATGCTCTTACTTTCTTCATTAAACGACTGTGGGGAACTGTATCGAACGCCTTGCGGAAGTCAAGAAACACGGCATCTACCTGAGAACCCGTGTCTATGGCCTTCTGAGTCTCGTGGACGAATAGCGCGAGCTGGGTTTCACACCACCGTCCTTTTGGAAAGCCATGCTGATTCCTACAGACTAGATTTCTAGTCTGCAGAAAAGTCATTATACTCGAACGTAATACGTGTTCCAAAATTCTACAACTGATCGACGCTAGAGATATAGGTCTATAGTTCTGCACATCTGTTCGACGTCCCTTCTTGAAAACGGGGAATACCTGTGCCCTTTTCCAATCCTTTGGAACGCTTCGCTCTTCTAGAGACCTACGGTACCCCGCTGCAAGAAAGGGGGCAAGTTCCTTCGCGTACTCTGTGTAAAATCGAACTGGTATCCCATCAGGTCCAGCTGCCTTTCCTCTTTTGAGCGATTTTAATTGTTTCTCTGTCCCTCTGTGGTCTATTTCGATATCTATCATTTGGTCATCTGTGCGACAATCTAGAGAAGGAATTATAGTGCAGTCTTCCTCTGTGAAGCAGCTTTGGAAGACGACATTTAGTATTTCGGCCTTTAGTGTGTCATCCTCTGTTTCAGTACCATTTTGGCCACAGAGTGTCTGGACATTTTGTTTTGACCCACCTACCGCTTTGACATAAGACCAAAATTTCTTAGGATTTTCTGCCAAGTCAGTACATAGAACTTTACTTTCGAATTCATTGAACGCCTCTCGCATAGCCCTCCTCACACTACATTTAGCTTCGCGTAATTTTTGTGTGTCTGCAAGGCTTTGGCTATGTTTATGTTTGCTGTGAAGTTCCCTTTGCTTCCGCAGCAGTTTTCTAACACGGTTGTTATACCACGGTGGCTCTTTTCCATCTCTTACGATTTTGCTTGGCACATACTCATCTAACGCATATTGTACGATGGTTTTGAACTTTGTTCACTGATCCTCAACACTATCTGTACTTGAGACAAAACTTTTGTGTGAGCCGTCAGGTACTCTGTAATCTGCTTTTTGTCACATTTGCTAAACAGAAAAAATTTCCTACCTTTTTTAATATTTATATTTACGGCTGAAATCATTGATGCAGTAACCGCTTTATGATCGCTGATTCCCTGTTCTGCATTAACTGTTTCAAATAGTTCGGGTCTGTTTGTCACCAGAAGGTCTAATATGTTATCGCCACGAGTCGGTTCTCTGTTGAACTGCTCAAGATAGTTTTCAGATAATGCACTTAAAAATATTTCACTGGATTCTTTGTCCCTGCCACCCGTTATGAACGTTTGAGTCTCCCAGTCTATATCCGGCAAATTAAAATCTCCACCCAGAACTATAACATTGTGGGGAAATCTACTCGAAATATTTTCCAAATTATTCTTCAGGTGCTCAGCCACAACAGCTGCTGAGCCCGGGGGCCTATAGAGACATCCAATTACCATGTCTTAGCCTGCCTTAACCGTGACCTTCACCCGAATCATTTCACATTTCGGATCTCCGTCAATTCCCTTCGATACTATTGCACTTCTTATCGCTATAAACACGCCTCCCCCTTCACTGTCCAGTCTGACTGTGCGGTATACATTCCAATCTGAGTTTAGGATTTCATTACTGTTTACGTCTGGTTTCAGCCAACTTTCTGTCCCTAGTACTATACGGGCGTTGTGACCGTTTATTAATGAGAGCAGTTCTGGTACCTTTCTATAGACGCTCCTGCAGTTTACTATTAGAACATTAATATTGTTATTCCCTGTTGCATTTTGCCTACTCCTACCTTGCCGCGTCTCAGGAGGCGTCTTGTCGGGCCTAGGGAGGTAATTCTCTACACTAAAAAACCCCCATGTGCACTCCAAACGTACTCCGCTACCCTTGTAGCCGCTTCCCGCGTGTAGTGCACTACTGACCTATTCAGGGGGACCCTACATTTCTCCACCCGATAGTGGAGGTCGAGAAATTTGCACCCCAGCTCACCGCAGAATAGTCTGAGCCTCTGGTCTAAGCCTTCCACTCGGCTCCAAACCAGAGGACTGCGATAGGTTCTGGGAACGATACTCAAATAGTTAGCTCTGATTCCACCCTGCGAGCGAGGCTTTCCGCCTTCACCAATTCCGCCAACCGCCTGTACGAACTGAGGATGACCTCTGAACCCAGACGGCAGGAGTCATTGGTGCCGACATGAGCAAGAATTTGGAGTCGGGTGCACCCATTGCTCTTTATCGCCGCCGGTAGGGCCTCCTCCACATCTCGGATGAGATTCCCCCCCCCCCCCCCCCGGCAAGCGGACAGAGTGAACACTGGCCATCTTCCCCGACCTTTCCGCTATTTCCCTAAGGGGCTCCATCACCCGCCTAACGTTGGAGCTCCCAATAACTAATAAACGCCTCCCCCCGTGTGCCTGCTCGGACCTTGCTGAAGGAGCAGCCACGTGTTCACTCACAGGCAGAGCGGGCGATGCCCCACGGTGAGCCTCCACATTTACCCTCCGCCTCGTGCACCGCGAACGCCGCTGAACCCGCCACTTCCCTTGGGGAGAGGGTGGCCCAACCGCGCCCGGTGCCCGCGAAGACGTCTCGACAGCAGGGACAGTGGGTGAAGCATGTAACACCTGGGGTGTACCTTGCGACGCACCAGACTCTCCACTGCCGCTAGACTCCGAGGCAGCAGCCTGAAGACGGCTGACCGCGGCCATCAACACGCTCAGCTGTTCGCGAAGAGTGGCCAGCTGCTGCTGCGTCCGTATACAGCAGTCACACATCCTAGATTCTAGATCAACTGGAAGTACCGTGTATGTCTTGATAAGTGAGTTTGTGGGTCTCAAAATATAAAAAAATATATAAATGGTCTATCCTTTGATTGTACTCACTCAAAAGCTTCACTTTTATACGCCGTCAAGTGACCGTAGACCTTAATATGTAATGTGAATTTCTCGTTGATACCTTTACCCTTCCTGAGAAAAAGGGTTTTGAACTGTCGGAACGACAGAGAGACAAATGGACAACAGAGTGGACCTATAAGGATGACACTTTCATCGTCTGAGTCACGGAATCCCTAAAACGAAAAAAATATGTTGTTCTTATTAACGGGAAGGTTTGTCACTTAGTAGCTAGTTAGACCCCCCAAATCAATTAACAATTTTTAATTGCACAATGCGATAAATTTAAGAACGAGTTAATTATTTTCTTCATGGTACGCCCTGTTTCGAAGGAGAACTGCCGAGAAGGAACGTCCTATTTTTTTTTTTTTTTTGTGGCTACGAACCAGTCTTATAGTAACATAGGGTAACTCAGCGTGAGCATCAGGCAGATGCGGAAATGATTCCATTGTATTCATAAATTGTACTTGTTTTGAACAATATAACGAAAAAAGTAAAAAATGCAGTAGCTGCGATGAAGAAACCTAACATATGGCTTTAATGTCTGCTGGAGTTAGTTTATAAGACATTTTCTGTACATTCACAAAATATGAATTTACTGCTGTGTTAGAAGCGTGTATTTGTAACCGAATACCTTGGCACCTATTCTTTTTGATTGCATTGGTTTCACTGACTAACTCTTTTATCAGTGTTCCAATTTTTTCTGTCATTCATCGGATCTTTAACCTATGAAAATATTTGTGCTTGTATAAATACTATGAAGTTCAACGGTGTTTTAGAGTGCAATTTGAATCGTTCACCCCTTTCCATCTGACGGGGTAAGTCAGTTGCACCGTCAGAGAAAGGCAAACGAGTCTCACCTGCAATAGTAAACCATTGCGACGATAAAGTGAACTGACCTGTTGAGAACTGATTTTTCAAATTTAATGACTACTCGTTTTGTCAACTTTATTTCTGAGTTCTCTCTTGTCGTGGAAACGCATTGAATGTGTATTTCTCATATTACAACCCTGTAAGTCCTTGAGACGGTTATTTGTTTAGACACAAAGGAATTATATATTACTGTATATTATTCGGGCATGTCCGAAAGAACAGACACCATTTTGATCCGGCAGCTGTTATCAATCAAGATACAAAGCAATTAGGACATGTAGCTGCTACTGGGCATCGATTTAAATCAATGGGGAAAGTTGAAAACGTGTTGCGGACCGGCATTCGAACCCGAATCTGCTGCTTTCCAGGGAGATACCCTGACCACCGAGCCATCCGGCACACAGGTCTGCACGGACTATCCTAGCATGCCTCCCGTCAAACCCAAATTCTCAACTTATCCACACACTACGACTGTAGTGCCTCTTGCCCATTAGCCTCATAACTTGCGTCATTTCGCGGATTCCCGTAAGAGTGGGAGCCTGGTGTGCATCTTCGCTATAGCGATCATTGATCATACTCCCCTTGATTATACATATGGCCGAAAGAACAGACACACACACTATAAACAGGTTCACTACTGGAAGCCCGAACTCACCATTACATCAGTGGCTCTACACATGAAGAATGCAACCTCTACAATTCCTAGCGGAAATCATATTAGTAGCATTTTAGTTTTCATTTAGTGGTATTACTAGTATTTTACCAACGTCAACCCGAAAACCTTTTCCTGTTAACTGAAATTAACAAATCACCCTCAAATTTGGAAGTTACTCAGTAATATTTTAATGTTTCACAGTTTTTTGTGAAGCATCCATTACTGTAGGCAAGCTCTATTATGCAATCAACTATTTTAGTTTCCATACAATTAGACATAAAAAACTATCCTACTACACATCACTCTAAAGCACTCCGTGCTGTGTGATCGACTTGGTCGGCGTAAGTGTTTGACTCGTTGCATTCCTGTAGAGGCGTTATCGACAACTAGTAAGAAAGTCGCAATGGAATGCGCACGCTAGCATTTCTCAGTGGAACGCTTGCTGCCATTAGAAACACTGTCTTCTTGTTCTTGCGCGCATGTCAGTGGCTGCAAACGTTCCGTGATACATACATTTAAGAGTGGTCTTTGTCATGTATTTGGCTATCGATACTTTCATTCCAAGATGTGAAAAAAGAAGCACTGCCACATGTAAGCTTTACGTGTATTTATTTGTATTATGATAGACATACATGAACGTATTTAGGAACACTGAGTAATTCATCTACTGACAAAGATTATAATATTGAGAATAAAAAATCGTTCGCTGTGAAGAACGCTAAATAGAGATATGAAAATGACCGTTATTGAACCTCATAATCATGGTTTGGCACAAGAGTAAAGCTGTTCCCTTGATAGAGTGTAATACACCAGTGTGTGTGTGTGTGTGTGTGTGTGTGTGTGTGTGTGTGTGTGTATACTGATCCTCCCCTTAGAATTGCAGCAAGCCATTCTCACTTGCGATTAAAAGTGCAGTGAATAGGCAAAACGTGATCAGCTGACACCCTGTCCTTATGAGAGGCAAAGAGTTATAAGAACAGTCATAAAAATCGGGACATGAAAGTAAGTTTTAACAATGAATGTTTTTCTTCAAAATTATGCATTAGTATGTAAGCTATTATAATAATTTATTTACATTTTTGATACATACTGTACATCAGTACTGTTCATTAACAATTGACTAGAACAATCAAGATACAATCAAGTCATGTTTACATGCCGACGTCATCTAGAACACTATTGGTCAATCTTAATATGAACGATAAATTTTTAAGAAAATACATTTCAAGATAAAAGCGTTTCTTAATCAGATAGATATATTGCATAACCTTGTACTCGAGCGCTCGAGATTATAGATGAGAAATAACATTTGGTACAAGGCTTAAACAATACAATCTTTGTCTGAAGAGTCGAAGTGTTGTTACTCCTCAGTACCGTTCCGTGGTGTCAAGGGGAAACTGGCACCAAGATATGGCGATGTGTTAGAAAGGAGATAAATTCATGGGAACAGAAAAATATTAGACACAGCATCGTTTCATCTTTTGTTGAGAAGACAAAAATCTGCATCATTGCACATTTTATTAGATCTCAAGCATACTTAAATTAAGATACAGTGTTCTGTTACATTGGAACACAATCCCTGAGAAGTTAAAATAATGAGGCATTGCAAAGCTACGTTAGTTCTAATTGTTACGTGGTATTACATTATATGATTCACTGGAAGTTCAGTTGGAGCTATTCTACGGAAATAATACAACACGCAAAAATTTTCTTGACGCCTCCAAGTCATGTTAGAACAAAAAGATCGTCTTCAGAATAGAGAATAAGTAATTTCTACAGAATGGCACTGTACTATGTATTATTATGGTTTACTAAGTCTTAATTGTGAAACAGTCTACTATTGTACTCAGATAGATTAATTGAAAATGATGACGTGAGAAGACTAGACACAGTCCTATCGAAGTTAATTTATGATACAGCAATAGTGAACAGAATTTAACTGAAATAATGGTTACAGCAACTACTAAAACCTTTCTACTTTATAAACTATCGTTGAACTAATGTCGTCTTGAGGAATAAATTTAGTAACTATTGACGCAATTAAATCAGTCGCCAGCTGGGAGTAACTGTGGATCCTGGTGACTGGGAGACGTCAAGAACCGCTGGTAGCGATGCGGGAGAGCCTACGTCATTAATCCTTCTTGCAGTGGTAGCATTGGCAGCTCTTTGCCGACTTGAACACCAAATCTCGGGGCCCGTCGAGACACATCACACGGACCTCCACCTGAAACACAGTGCATTACCTTCTATAGCGAAACATTGACCCGAAATGGTAACACTAGGATGTCTGCTCATGTAAGTATGAGGAAACAGCAGCTGCTAATGGTTGTAGCAAACGTGCCCATTTTCCTGAAATAGTACGATATGTTAAATCACAGTTTTATTCTGCTCCATTTCATTTTTTCTTTTCTTGTCAGACAACTGCACGATCCTTTTTTTTTCCAAGGTGGTATGGATCCTGGAAGAAGGAAAAGTTACTACAGTGCCGGCACTTAAGAGAAGGAAGAACACAATTATGCCTTTTTGGAAAGAAGGGTCACAAAAATGTTGCATTAACAGTAAAGAACATAATGCACTGAGTTCTGATTTGTGTCTATTTGCAAGTAAATTCATTTACATTCTGCCATAGACATTTCGCCTCAATTTAGTATGAAGCAGCTTTAGTAGCCTGAAGTATATACATAGTTACGTACTGCTCCTGCCATTTATTCAGCTGCACTTGGATGTAATCTCAGAATTATCAATACATTGCTGCTATACTTTGTTCGTCGTAATTTTAACATGGATGTCAGCATTACTTTTGATGTACTTTGTTCATTGTAAGGTTAACACGAATGTTAACATTGCTCTACGTGAGTAAAGTAAAGCTACATCAATCTTTTCATAAATCTGAAGACTATTTTCAATACCACAGTGTATTACCACGCATGTGTTGGAGTTGGTACGTCCTTGCCTTCCTCCGACTTTTGAATTGACTTACCCAGCCTGTTACAGAGGGAACTACTGTCTAAATTACATTCCGACCCGCGGTGCAACTTAGAATTTTTCACATCAACAATCATTGTCAGAGGGTAAGAAGTAATAAGTGGGAGATAAAATCCTATGACCAACCAGGGATCGAACTTGAGACTTTTGGATTTGTAGTTTACCACTAAGCTCCATGAATTAACCGACAGAGGAAAGAGAAGATCTGCCCAGAAGAGCAGCACAATGTTTACGTCTGGGAAAGAGACGGAGAGAATAAAAGCGTACATTGCAGTACGCTATGAGACGCAAAGCTGCGACTCAGTGTCAGAAGGCTGCTTCTGCAGGGCCACTCATATGAATTCGTGGCATTGCATCTAAAATCCAGCGCCTGCAGCACAGTATTTCCCAGGCATTTTGAGTTCCACTCGAAGTGACATTCTCAGACTCGGGTTTGCGGAATATTGTCGGTGCAGACGTGAGTCAGAGAAAAGCGACAAGTTAATAACGTACTGTGCCGCCATGCACTGTACACTCTGACAAGTTACAGCACACCACACATTGCATAAATGACTTAATAATCGCAGGTTCAGTGACCCAGTGGGTGTTTATATTAGCGTTGCAGCAGCATGTTCTCACTACGTATGACGTGTAACCGGAAAGAAACTGAACAACTTATCTATGTAGAGAAAAGCAGGAATTGAGGGATCCTAAAGGCAATAAATATCATATAAAAACATAAGATGACTGGTAGTGGGTCGCCGGTGAAGCGAAGAACGATGTCCATACTTCTATGACAATAGCTGATATATTTCGGATATCTTGCATAGGTACATGCAACTCATAAAGGAATCTGCTGTTGCCAAAAAGTTTGTTTGATACTGCAGTTGTGCAGTATGTGTCAATTATTCGTGATATATAACATATATTAAGCCTTCTAACGACATTCGATAAAAAAATTTCAAACTGCAGAGTCTTGCCGACAAGTAGTTATTTGAAAAGGTAGTTTCCACAGCACATTTCTCTACTTGTTAACACAGATGTTAAACGCTGACACCAGCTCTTTTTCAGATGCCGGTACAGCACAATAAATGCGGCACTTGCAATCTTAACTTGCTCCAGCTGCGAGACTGTGGCGCCACTATTCAAGACGCGGTGCGGTTTCGTCCAAACTGAGTGAGCGTGAACCTTCATATTCTTTTGACGTGCCGACAAAAACCGGGATGTATTCAACACAAAGAGGTCACTGTCAACGGAGCTTAACGTATTCCGAATACTTTATACATAAAATTGGTAAATGAATTTCCACTGACTAGAAACAGATATTGATCTATTGTGAACATAGTAAGTTATTAAGATATGGTGGTTACTTTCGTTTGGAGAAATATATTACCTAAAATTCAACAACCAAAAAGTAGCAGCACTGCTTATAAACGTTGGTGGATGCTTGAGGTTCAGTAAGAAACATGCATGGGTACAACCTTCTACATACCTAAAAAGTGGAGGATGGGGTGGGATTCAGGAATTCCTTGCGGATGACTACAAAAATTTTATAAAGGCTTGCAGACATGGTTGGGGGACGCATTTAAAAAAAAAATGCCACGTTTTCAGACTTACAATTTCTGCCTCCCTGGGATCAGCAGACGCAGTTCGCACTCATAATTCATTGCATATTCTTCGGAGAGCAGGAAATGATTTACGTAACTTCGTAGAATCGTAATAAATATGACCAATAATCAAACCATAGCCACTTCATTATTAGACTACGGTATGAGACTAAGATGCAAAATAATTAGATAGTATAATTTTCGTGTAATAGTTTGACAATGACTGCATAGAGAAAAAACATGCGAATCCAGAATCCGTCGTTTTTAATTTTTTATGCATTTCTTTTCTTTTTTAGCGGCGCAGCAGATGACTCAACATTCAGCTTTAAGTTTTCCTTCAATCAAATCTAGATGCGTACACGATTCTTTGCATGGCAGCGTGGAAACGTCTGTTTCAAAGAAGTGTGACAATGAGTTTAAAGATTGAATCATTGCGTACTGCGATCTACAGGAGCAGTGCCGCTGCGTTTTTGGCACATGCCTAGATCAGACCTTTTCAGGAGGCAATGGAGAGCACAAGCGTTGTGATAAAATGGGAAGGGCGGACAGCGGCATGTTGCGCAAATTGTGCGCTTTCTTTCGAAGCACGACCAGATGCTGATCAAAAGCGAAGCCATCGCCACACTATGATGATAGTGAATACTTTCTCTACGTTAATGGGAATACTGTGTAACAAAACAGGTCTCATAGACTTCTATAAGAATTTTTATCGCCCTATATTTCCTCGACAAACAAGCTTGTAACCAAGTTTATTCCCACGTCTGAAATCATACATCTGTGTCTAAAACGTTTATTTTGCAGTATGAAAGTCAGCATGATGAATATACCGAATCGATTTCTGTCCTCACTGTGGAGTAATTTTTAGACTGCAACTGTGTACGTCATTTACAGTGATTTTGTTTTTGTTACTGTTCAGTGGTAACAGAACTACAGATAAAAAAGAAACTTACACATCTAGATATATCTTATCGACTCAGCTAGTAGTAAACGAAAAGCAGTGCTGTTAATTAGGAATTTCTTTCCCAACATTTAGCTCTTGAATGGGAAAAACTTCACTAACGTGTTTCTCTTTCTCGTCTGACTCCGAAAGACGCTGAGAAGGCAGTGAAGTTGGAGGCACTCAGTTCGTATCCGTCGACTGGTTGTTGAATTAACAACTGACTAACGAAAGAACACTGAGCGAGCCGGTATCTCGATGGGGTCAATAATGAACTGCCCCAACAGTACAGGCAAGTAGCCAGCTGCAACTAGTTATCATCGCCTAATGCTCAGGAAGTTCCAATAATGTCTATCGTTAATACATTCACTGTGGCCTCCGTAACGTACTGTCAGGCGCTAATGCTCATTTTTGACACTTTTAGAGTTAGCAAACTATCTTAAACCTATTAGTCTAATGAGGTAGTGAAATTGATTTTTTTTAATGTAACCCTTCGTGTTTTTAGTGCCAGAAAATTTCGTTTTGCCCCTCAGGGGGCATTTACGCCCAGATTGCGAACCACTGATGTAAAGGCATTAGGCAGGGGTTTTCAAACTGCACGTCGCAGCTCAGAGAGGCATTGCGGCCTTACAGTAGGGGCGACGCAGTGGTTTCATTAAAAAAAAAATATTTGGTTTATTAGCTTTCTGAATAAAGGAACAAGGTGTGCACTGATAGTGGCACGTAGCAAGCCGAACAGTAAATGTGGTATCTATAACGAGAGGTGAGTCATATATTAACCAACTGGCAAGTGTGCCTGTGACAGAACACAATATTCGTTGTCGAATACCCGATATGGCTGTGATGTTACAGATCAGTTGCTTGAAAAACTCAACGGCAATGATTTTCAAATTCAGCCGCATAAAGCTACACACAATCACATCTAATTTATTATAAGTCTCATCGAGGTCTCCTTTTTAAATTCAACAGACATTTTTAAATTCTACTCTCTTTTATGTAAGACAACAACATTCATTAAGAAAATTATGAATACGTGTATACAAAAGGACGTCGCACTGTGCCTGGCTGCTGCGCCGAATGCCAGCTTTAATAAATGAATAATAAATAAATAAATAAAAAAAGGCTCTTCATCGTGTTTGGTCTCACTTTGTTGTTCACCAAGGAGCAAACATGAAAGGGTAGTAGGTTGAAGCAAAAATGTTATTTACATAAACACTCCTTACCACTGTCAGGTATGAACACCATAAATCGTGTGTTTTGGGATCTTCTAAAGATGTGCATGCATGGTAAAACCCAAAACCTTCAACAAATTAGGAACTTAAGATCTTAGTAATTTAGAAAGGTTAGCAAAAATTGTTTGTGTACTTTACAAAACTTTAAAATTAGATGTGCTAGAAGCTGTTTTATGTATTTTTGATGAACTATCAAGAAACGCCTCTGTAATTGACGGATTAAGAATCAGTCTACTGGCAAACACAAGACGGGCGTTACGAAATATGGATTTTTTAGATAGTTTATAATGCAGACTCAGTTGTATAAATGAAGGAGATAAAACTAGAAAAGGAAAAAATGCCAGTGACCCAAATGATGAATATAGAGGAAACATTGTTCTTTCTTTCTGTTTCCCAACGCTTATCCCATCTGGAACGGATCTGCTTTTCCAGTATATGGCAAAATTTCAATTTATTATTTATTTCTGCGTCTGGATACCCTTTGTGATGCCAAAGGCATCAAGGTAAGCTCAGAGAGCGAAGTCATGTGCGCCATGTATCTGTGAAGCGCGTAAATTTTGTGTTACCGTACTTGAACTAGTTGCGTATTGTAATCTCTGAGGCGGAATTTGTGAACCAGCCCAGCATTTATCCAAACGAGTGTGGGAAACCGCCGGAAACCACGTTCACGTTGGCCGGTGTACCAGTCCACGGTCGTACATCCGCCGCGGGGATCCAATTCATGTCGTATTCACCTACCATCCTTCAAGTTTGCGCTCTGACCTTTGTTGTACAGTTGGGTCGGGAAAAGAAAATATTAACCGTAAAAGATGTAATCAAAAATACAAGTTAGAAGTAAATAAAACAATAAACTAAGTTTTCTCAGCAACAACATCTATCTATGTTTTTATTTCTAGAACGATGTACCAGAAAAGTACTTAAGACTTTCTGTAGCTCTCCCTACACTAATAACGAAAACAATGGATGTACATTTTGTTGTGTAAGTTTACTGCTTTTGATCCAGGGGCACAGTCTTCAAAAAACATAAACTAAATTCCTGAACAGATGCTAACAGAATCAATAGGTGGTAGACTGAGCAATGATTGTAGTTTCAGAGTTAAGTCTCTAATAGTTTATACTAAAATTTTGATAGGACATGGTCGATTTCCTTTCATATTCTTCCATAATATGTGTTTGCGCACGATCTGTAAGGACCTTGTCGCCAACCGAACGTTAAACCGTAATCATCCTTCCTTCCGTTAGTCACATTTGAAGACAAGTCTCATGACCTGTTTCAATACTTTTTGAGATCATCGGGAGTTGCTCTAGTTAAAGAAATTTGTCGCTTTTATAATTCTGAGATAAAAACAAATGGAATTTCATTAATTTTAGATTTTACTGCGGAAAGTAGCAGAATGCAGAATGCAGAAAGTAGCAGGTAGGCAGAATGACTGAATCGGGAAAGGCAGTATACGGGAATTTTGTCCTGCACGCGAGTCCGTGGTTGCTCGCCGATTAGACTTAAGTTCTTCCCTGAAAATGGAAGACAGACAATTCCGATGTTTGTTACAAATGTCAAGAGGAAATGCAGGAGACGCATATATTCTCCCTAAATACTCTGCAGAGCGTTCAGGTAGGCAGAAGCGACGTTGTCTGCAGCATAAAAGTGGTAAGAGCGTGTAGTTTGAGGGTCAGTGCCCTTACTGAAATAGAGGAAATGAACATGACCTGGCATTTGAGACAGTGCAGGTACTTCATTACAAACACAACAGTGATCAACACAACAAAGAGGCTTCTAGGATATGTCTAGATATAATAATGGCTATGGCTCACTCATTGCGAAAAAGCAGAAGTTCCAAAACTTACAGAACACTTCGGAAATCCAACAACTTTAGTGGAAAATGAAAATGAAAGAAACTGGTTTTTCAGTGATTACTCCAATTTTAAATCATAACTAATGACACACAAATCATAATACAATTTTAAAAACAATAGTATCTTCAAAGTATTTGAGACAGCTCCTTGTAATTTACAGTTATCTGCGGAGCGCTTAAGCCCTTCCCGCGAAACTCCAGTGTACCGTGGAATACAGCGTGGGAGCCTTTGGTCCGATCACTTAATATATTTCCATTTATTACGATGTTTCGGCTACTGGCATCAACAGATCAAGACTCAAAACATATAAAACCAAATTCATTGTCAATTGTTGTAAGACCTATGTCTAACCGAAGCGTATGTTTACAATACGCACCGCTTGGCCGTGAGGTTTATTACGAGTTCTATATTTTCTGTATTTGATCTGGAGATGGCAGCAGCCCAAACTAACATAGTATTCGAAATACCTTAAGCAAACGAGACTGCTTTACTCTCAGAAGTGCTCAGTGACTATAGATGGTTCAAATGGCTCTGAGCACTATGCGACTTAACTTCAGAGGTCATCAGTCACCTAGAACTTAGAACTAATTAAACCTAACTAACCTAAGGACATCACACACATCCATGCCGGAGGCAGGATTCGAACCTGCGACCGTAGCGATCGCTCGGTTCCAGACTGTAGTGCCGTGAACCGCACGGCCGCTTCGGTCGGCAGTGACTATAGACTCGTTTAAGGAATTTATTGTCTTTAATATTATTTATAACTAATTTGTTATAAGTAGAATGGAAATGAAATGAGCGTAAGGCATCGTTGGCCTGGAGGTCCCAACCGGGGGAGTTCGGACGCCAAGTACAAGTTTCATTTCTGTCGGCGCTACATTGGTCGACTTGCGCGCCGGTGATGACGATGAAATTGTGATGAGGACAACACAACACCCAGTCCCCGAGCGGAGAAAATCTCCACCCTGGCCGGGAATCGAACCCGGTCCCGCTTGCATCGGAGGCGAGCACGTTACCACCCAGCAAAGCAGGCGGACTTTTGTTATTAGTGTCTCGTAAGATTTAAAAATATTCCAGAATGCCACTCGAACTGGATAGAAGGAAAGACCAGTGACAATGAAAGTTTTAGTCATACTGGATGCTTCCACAGACAGCCTAAGCGGTGAAGCAACTGATCAAGTACAGCAGGAAATCAGATTTAGAATCTTGTTGAGTGACAAATTTTCAATTTTCAATATATATTCAGCGGCTTCGGTCAAGAATACCATCATACCGGCCGGCAGAGCGGTGTGCTGACCCCACGCCCCTTCTATACGCATCCTCAGCTGAGGATGACACGGCGGTGGGATGGTCATTGTAGGCCACTCGTGGCCTGAAGACGGAATCAGTGCAATGCTTATTTATTGCAACGTAAAATCGTATGCCATTGTAGGAGCTGAGCAGTTTAATTGGAAAGCACACAATGCCATCGGTTCGTGCGGAGCGTGAGCATTGTATGTAAAGTGTGTCTGATTGTCTTTGTGTTTGTAATTAGAGTTTATACATAGTATGGGGCCATGTTTGCGTTGTATGACCATGAGAGAAGAGAGAGGGCGAAACCTGGTACCAAGGCGGGGCCTATTCCTCTTCAGACAGTCCAAGCATTATGGGGTAGTGATTATTACCAGAAACCCCCGAAATATAAGCATGTAGGAAATAGTAGGTGGCGAACATGGCCTAAAAATTCTGCAGAGTTGTGAAAGGTGTTTTCCTCGAATAAGTAAAAAAAACTATAGCTCCGATCGAAAAAATTTAAATGGAAAATTGTAGAGCTTAAAATGATCTGTCGATTCTTTATCGATAATTATTGCTTTTTTCCGAGATGTACTCGACTACCGTCAAAAATCGGGTTCTCTATAACTCGTTAACTTTCACATTCACATATTTGCTGTTTACTCTAAGCATAGCTCTCAATAAGTCCAAAATATTTGGTTCAAAAATAAAAAATATTAATTGTGTCTCGTGATATACCGTTTTTTTATTTTTAGATAGCAGCTCCAGATAATTGTCTAGATCTCCTCAGCAGATGGCCCTATAGTAACGGTTTCAGGCTGCACTACAACCGACGTGTTCGTCTCGCGAAAACCGGCCACTGTATGACATATAATTCTCATTTAGTGTTCATTCACAGCTATGCAAGAGAAACTGACCAATAAATAAGAATTTTCTTAAAGGTTTGAAGCTTATTTTCTTCACAAAGCGTTGCGCTGCTATTCCATTAAGTAATTTTTACGATTTTATTAAATGTAAAACGAAAAAACTCCATCCGAACAGGCCTTGAAGGTCAAAGGTAGCGACCGGTTGCCGTACCATCAACAGCCCTCGGGCGTCGCCGGCCGCTGTGGCCGTGCGGTTCTAGGCGCTTCAATCCGGAACTGCGCTCCTACTACTGTCGCAGATTCGAATCCTGCCTCGGGCATGGATGTGTTTCATGTCCTTAGGTTAGTTATGTTTCGTAGTTCTAAGTCTAGGGGACTGATGATCTCAGATGTTAAGTCTCATAGTGTTTAGAGCAATTTAAACCATTTTGTTCCTTGGGCATCACCAAATGCGGAAACGGAGAGGCATGAGGTCAGCACACCGCCCTCAAGGCCGTTGTTAGTTTTCGTGAACGAAGCCGCTAGTTCTCGACCAAGTAGCTCCTCAACTGGTCTCGTAAGGGCTGCGAGCATCCTGCTTGCCAAGGCCTGGACGGTGACCAATTAAAGTGTAGCCAAGCGCGACGGCGCTTAACTTCAGTGATCTGATGGGAACCGCTGTTAGCACTGCGGTGAGGCCGTTGGCTGTTATTTATTGTAAGGATCAAAAAACTACTTCGAAAAACGTGCACTTTTGATGGGAGTGTCTAACAGTTTCCATTACAACAATTTATTACATATTTTATAGACAGCTGTATTTGTAAATGCTTGTATAAATAAAGAAAACTTTGAAAATTTTCCTGATATGTTCTACATCTACATCTACATCCATGCTCCGCAAGACACCTGACGGTGTGTGGCGGAGGGTACCCTGAGTACTTCTATCAGTTCTCCCTTCTATTCCAGTCTCGTATTGTTCATGGAAAGAAGGATTGTCGGTATGCTTCTGTGTGGGCTCTAATCTATCTGATTTTATCCTCATGGTCTCTTCGCGAGATATACGTAGGAGGGAGCAATATACTGCTTGACTCTACGGTGAAGGTATGTTCTCGAAACTTTAACAAAAGCCCGTACCGGGCTACTGAGCGTCTCTCCTGCAGAGTCTTCCACAGGAGTTTATCTATCATCTCCGTAAAGCTTTCGCGATTACTAAATGATCCTGTAACGAAGTGCGCTGCTCTCCGTTGGATCTTCTCTATCTCTTCTATCAACCCTATCTGGTACGGATTCCACGCTGCTGAGCAGTATTGAAGCAGTGGGCGAACAAGTTTACTGTAACCAACTTCCTTTGTTTTCGGATTGCTTTTCCTTAGGATTCTTCCAAGGAATCTCAGTCTGGCATCTGCTTTACCGACGATCAACTTTATATGATCATTCCATTTTAAATCACTCCTAATGCGTACTCCCAGATAACTGATCGACGTTAGAGATATAGGTCTATAGTTCTGCACATCTGGACGACGTCCCTTCTTGAAAACTGGGATGACCTGTGCCCTTTTCCAATCCTTTGGAACGCTACGTTCTTCTAGAGATCTACGGTGCACCACTGCAAGAAGGGGGGCAAGTTCCTTCGCGTACTCTGTGTAAAATCGAACTGGTATCCTATCAGGTCCAGCGGCCTTTCCTCTTTTGAGCGATTTTAATTGTTTCTCTATCCCTCTGTCGTGTATTTCGATATCTACCATTTTGTTATCTGTGTGACAATCTAGAGAAGGAACTACAGAGCAGTCTTCCTCTGTGAAACAGCTTTGGAAAAAGACATATGTTGCGTGGATTTGTACCATAAATAACTAAGCACTTAAGTCATTGTTAGAGAAAGCAGCAACAAGTACAGCACAGGTACCATTAATTAAGCGGAACACTTGAGACATTACATGAAAGATGTTGTAATAATACAAAATTACTGAAATGGCAATAACCGTAAACAAAATGTACATTAAATAATAATTAAACATTTCCGGAGTTCATCTACATCTACATCTACATCCGTACTCCGCAAGCCACCTGACGGTGTCTGGCGGAGGGTACCCTGAGTACATCTATCGGTTCTCCCTTCTATTCCAGTCTCGTATTGTACGTGGAAAGAAGGATTGTCGGTATGCTTCTGTGTGGGCTCTAATCTCTCTGATTTTATCCTCATGGTCTCTTCGCGAGATATACGTAGGAGGGAGCAATATACTGCTTGACTCTTCGGTGAAGGTATGTTCTCGAAACTTTAACAAAAGCCCGTAACGAGCTACTGAGCGTCTCTCCTGCAGAGTCTTCCACTGGAGTTTATCTATCATCTCCGTAACGCTTTCGCAATTACTAAATGATCCTGTAACGAAGCGCGCTGCTCTCCGTTGGATCTTCTCTATCTCTTCTATCAACCCTACCTGGTGCGGATCCCACACTGCTGAGCAGTATTCAAGCATTGGGCGAACAAGCGTACTGTAACCTACTTCCTTTGTTTTCGGATTGCTTTTCCTTAGGATTCTTCCAATGAATCTCAGTCTGGCATCTGCTTTACCGACGATCAACTTTATATGATCATTCCATTTTAAATCACTCCTAATGCGTACTCCCAGATAATTTATGGAATTAACTGCTTCCAGTTGCTGACCTGCTATTTTGTAGCTAAATGATAAGGGACCTATCTTTCTATGTATTCGCATCACATTACACTTCGCTACATTAAGATTCAATTGCCATTCCGTGCACCATACGTCAATTCGCTGCATTTTGTTTCTAAGGCGAAAATTATAATGTTAGTGTTTATCTCATCAAGCTACCATAGAGCAAGCACAAAATTATTTTTGTACATGGTCCAGAAGCTAAGATATTAAAGGTTTTGCAAGGTCGGGCCGTGAAGGAGTTTTTTGAAAGAGGGTGTACTTGTTTCCCCCACTCCATCGCCCACTGCAGCTGACGCAGTCCTCGCTTCCACGTGTCACGTCATTACTCAGGTACCAATGCTAAAAATTAATTAAATTTTCATAGTGTTCAGTATTAACATTCATCAAGCGGATCGCTGTCTCCACCAGATCTTTAAAAAAGAAATTAATCTCCGTTCTGAAAGGTCGTAGAAACGACTTTTTTTTAATTATTTAAAAAATGTCAACAATTTCTTACTCTAAAAGATGTTTTCATACAGTAATTACTGCGATTTGTAGACTTAGAGAAAGCTTTTGACAATGTTGACTGGAATACTCTCTTTCAAACTCTAAAAGTGACAGCAGTAAAATACAGGGAGCGAAAGGCTGTTTACAATTTGTACAGAAACCAGATGGCAGTTATAAAAGGCGAGGGGCATGAAAGGGAAGGAATGGTTGGGAAGGGAGTAAGACAGGGTTGTAGCCTCTCTGCGATGTTATTCAATCTGTATATTGAACAATCAGTACAGGAAACAAAAGAAAAATTCGGAGTAGGTATTAAAATCCATGGAGAAGAAATAAAAACTTTGAGGTTCGTCGATGACATTGTAATTCTGTCAGAGACAGCAAAGGACTTGGAAGAGCAGTTGAACGGAATGGACAGTGTCTTGAAAGGAGGGTATAAGTTGAACATCAACAAAAGCAAAACGAGGATAATGGAATGTAGTCGAATTAAGTCGGGTGATGCTGAGGGAATTAGATTAGGAAATGAGACGCTTAAAGTAGTAAAGGAGTTTTGCTGTTTGGGGAGCAAAATAACTGATGATGGTCGAAGTAGAGAAGATATAAAATGTAGATTGGCGATGGCAAGAAAAGCGTTTATGAAGAAGAAAAATTGTTAACATCGAATATAGGTTTAAGTGTCAGGAAGACGTTTCTAAAAGTGTAACATGGACGATAAATAGTTTGGACAAGAAGAGAATAGAAGCTTTTGAAATGTGGTGCTACAGAAGAACGCTGAAGAGTAGATGGGTAGATCACATAACTAATGAGGAGGTACGGAATTGAATTAGGGAGAAGAGGAGTTTGTGGCACAACTTGACAAGAAGAAGGGACCTGTTGGTAGGACTCGTTCGGAGGCATCAAGGGATCACAAATTTATCATTGGAGGACAGCGTGGAGGGTAAAAATCGTAGAGGGAGATCGAGAGATGAAAACACTAAACAGATTCAGAAGGATGAAGGTTGTAGTAAGTACTGGGAGATGAAGAAGCTTGCACAGGATAGGGTAGTATGGAGAGGTGCATCAAACCAGTCTCATGACTGAAGACCACAACAACAACAACAACAATTACTGCGATAGTTGGTATAGAAACACGCCCAACAAAAGTGAAGGGTTCTTCAAAGTCGCTTTCGACTGCCAAGATGCAGTCAGATACCGAGAGCGCCTTTCGTAAAAAAAAAATATATCGATTTTTTTACGAAAGGCGCTCTCGTTATATTTTAATTTTGCAACCAAGTGCGTTTTTTACTTATTAAGGGCTGTACTTACAGTAAACAAGTATGGGAACGTGAATGCTAACGAGTTATAGATAACCTATTTTTAATGGTTTTCCACCATATATCTCAAAGCTTAACGAAGTAATTAATACTTACAAAAAGCGGTCGATATATCTTTTTAAGAGCTACAAGTTTCTAAATTAACGTTTTTCTATCGGACCTACAGTTAAGAGTAGCCATTCTTCTAACTTTGCGGAATTTTTGGGCCATATTCGCCATCTTGGATCGAATTTCACGAAAAAGAAAGAATTCCAAATTTGGTTTCCTATACACTCATATTTTTTTTGTTTTCGGGCAATATTTTTTTTGAAAATTTAGCCGTGGGCCGTCACACAATACTTGGACTAACTACCATCGGGGTGGGTCGCCTGCATTAGCGTGCCTATCCGTCGGACCGATCACCATAAACAGTATCGCGTGCTGTCATGCCATGAGTCACTGCGGAGAGGATTTCACTGCGGAGAGGATTCGATACTAATCAAGGGCATTGGCTCGAAGTCTCTTACTGGCGACGAAATTTTCTTCCACCACAAGTTTCAAAGTGGTTACGACCGACTCAAGCGCTACAGCCACCTTGGCCATGCCACGGCAGCTGGAGGGGTGGGGAGGGGGGAGGGTGGAGAGGTTTTCGTTGCTCCGTGTGTGCAGACACCATCTGACCCTGAGCCAGGGGCCGGACTTACGTCTTCCGTCTCCATGATGTTGCAGCACTGCCCGATGCTGGTGATGGCCTGGTGCGGGTTGACGCGCAGCGTGTTGAGCGCCGACGGCACAGACCACGACTCGCAGAAGCCGCGGCACGCGTTCGTCGTGATGGGGAACTCGATGCAGTCCGGGATGCTGATCTTCCGCGTGTGCCCTGCAACACCAGCAGGCGGCCGTCACACGGGTGCGAGCAGCCAGGCCAGCGGCGGTTGCCTCACTACGTGTAAACGGACTATTCTTCTATAGAAGCCTTGTAACACTCAATCCGCTGACACTGGTATCTAGTACCTAACAAGACACGTTTACACGTTTGATCTGCGCAGTAATAACTGAAACCACTGACAATAAAAATAATGTTACTGCTATCAGATTAAGAAAAAAAAAGTGCAGTATTCGAAGTTCAGAATATATTAGGAAAATGAAACAAATATCTCCGTCTTGCAAAAAAAATGTATGGTTTTCAGAGGAAAGACTGTATCAGATTAAAACATCAAAACTGGAAATCATATTGACAACTTTAAAAAAATTAAGAAAGGGTCCAGTTAATGACGAAGTTGTTACGGCCCCAGCAGAAGCTCGTATTGGGATTTCTAAGAACCGTGCCGGCACTTTTCAGGGGCAGGTTTAGAGAAATCAGGAGAAACCGGCATCAGTAAGACCAGACGGAGATTTGAAACGACGTCTCCCTGAATACTAGTTCATAATCGTTGTCACTGTGCCACCTCAGTTTTGTGGATGGGGATGGATACTGTCAATATAAACAGGTATAATTTAGCATCTTACACTTGCAGATGTAGCATCGATAATTAAAGACATGCCATTTACACAAAAGAAGTGTAAAAATGCAAAACTGTAGAAGTAAGCAAATTTTCTGTCGATCAGCATTTTGAAGGTTGTGCATGTGAACTACACCTAGATAATGTAGTATTGATATTAGTAACAGTGCAAGGTTCCCATTAGGACATTGAAAGCTACTCATAAAAATGTTTGACTCTCTATTATGCTGTCTGTCGGACAAAAACAAGAAGTTATTAATACAGTGTAAACTTTGTAAGCAATTCTGATACGAAAGGTAAACTATAAGTGTTATTAATGACTTGTAAAGTAGAATACGTGATCAATTTCCCTACACATATAGCTCAAGACAGTAGCACTCTAAGAGGTAATGTATCTGTACAGCAAGACAATGTAAAACTAACACTTGCTTCCCCTGTGACAAACGGATTATCACACCATGATGCACAATTGATTAACTTACAAAATCTAGCAGAGTGTACAGTTCAGACACCATTAAGTGAAAGTGTAAGGCTGCTCAACCTGAGAAAGTTTAAGAAATATTAACTGGGGAGTTGTATAAAATAAGTCAAATTCTAACGATAAATTCAATATATTTCTTGATAAATTTATATCCCTTTTTGAACAATGTTGCCCAAAGAAATTACTAAATGTAACACTAAATAGTTCTGGGTTTCAGAGAAATCTCGAATTACTACTGTTATTAAAGTGTATTCAGAAAGAAAAAGAAACTGTATGAGTCAGAAAGAATTAGTAAAGATCAAGAAGTAGTTTTACATTGTAAAAATTATAGTAACATACTGAAAGAAGTTGTCAGAAGATCACGAAACATGTGTGTTAGAGATGAAATAAACAACTAGGGCAATAAAATAAAATCAGTATGGTATGTGGTTAAAAGGGAGACAGGAAAAGTAACCATTGGGATAGTTAGTACACTCCTGGAAATTGAAATAAGAACACTGTGAATTCATTGTCCCAGGAAGGGGAAACTTTATTGACACATTTCTGGGGTCAGATACATCACATGATCACACTGACAGAACCACAGGCACATAGACACAGGCAACAGAGCATGCATAATGTCGGCACTAGTACAGTGTATATCCACCTTTCGCAGCAATGCAGGCTGCTATTCTCCCATCGAGACGATCGTACAGATGCTGGATGTAGTCCTGTGGAACGGCTTGCGATGTCATTTCCACCTGGCGCCTCAATTGGACCAGCGTTCGTGCTGGACGTGCAGACCACATGAGACGACGCTTCATCCAGTCCCAAACATGCTCAATGGGGGACAGATGCGGAGATCTTGCTGGCCAGGGTAGTTGACTTACACATTCTAGAGCACGTTGGGTGGCACGGGATACATGCGGACGTGCATTGTCCTGTTGGAACAGCAAGTTCCCTTGCAGGTCTAGGAATGGTAGAACGATGGGTTCGATGACGGTTTCGATGTACCGTGCACTATTCAGTGTCCCCTCGATGATCACCAGAGGTTTACGGCCAGTGTAGGAGATCGCTCCCCACGCCATGATGCCGGGTGTTGGCCCTGTGTGCCTCGGTCGTATGCAGTCCTGATTGTGGCGCTCACCTGCACGGCCCCAAACACGCATACGACCATCATTGGCACCAAGGCAGAAGCGACTCTCATCGCTGAAGACGACACGTCTCCATTCGTCCCTCCATTCACGCCTGTCTCGACACCACTGAAGGCGGGCTGCACGATGTTGGGGCGTGAGCGGAAGACGGCCTAACGGTGTGCGGGACCGTAGCCCAGCTTCATGGAGACGGTTGCGAATGGTCCTCGCCGATACCCCAGGAGCAACAGTGTCCCTAATTTGCTGGGAAGTGGCGGTGCGGTCCCCTACAGCACTGCGTAGGATCCTACGGTCTTGGCGTGCATCCGTTCGTCGCTGCGGTCCGTTCCCAGGTCGACGGGCACGCCCCACGTGTTGAGCAATTCGGCGGTACGTCCACCCGGCCTCCCGCATGCCCACTATACGCCCTCGCTCAAAGTCCGTCAACTGCACATACGGTTCACGTCCACGCTGTCGCGGCATGCTATCAGTGTTAAAGACTGCGATGGAGCTCCGCATGCCACGGCAAACTGGCTGACACTGACGGCGGCGGTGCACAAATGCTGCGCAGCTAGCGCCATTCGACGGCCAACACCGCGGTTCCTGGTGTGTCCGCTGTGCCGTGCGTGTGATCATTGCAGTGTCCGGAGCAAGTATGGTGGGTCTGACACACCGGTGTCAATGTGTTCTTTTTTCCATTTCCAGGAGTGTATTACTATTAAAGAGAATGAGACCATCTTAATCAACAGTACACAAGTAACTATTTAAGAACCAACTCATAAGTGTACATGAAAAAATTGGTGAGAATAGTTTTAAAAAAAAGCCAGCAGTACATGGGAGAGTCAAACTTGAGAAATTTTAGTCAGACTAATTTTCACTTAATAACCTCTTTTGAAATAAAGAAAATCATTAAATCTTTGAAAAATAAATGTCCTGTTGGAATAGATGACATCTCTAACTAACAACATATTAAAACGATGGGGGGCAGTTACAGTTGATGTTCTGAGTCACATACCGGTATGTAATGCATCACTAACTTAAGATTCTTTCCCAGACACGTTAAAATATGTGATTATCAAATCTCTCTACAAAATAGGGACACCAAAATGTCAGTGACTACTGTCCAGTAACTTTGCTTACAGCATTTTCAAAAATCATTGAGAAAGTAATGTACTAGAAATTTAGCCATCTCAACAGTAATGTGATACTGAGTAAATCACAGTTTGAATTTCAAAAATGGTGTTCTACTGAGATAGCAATATACAGTTTCACTACTCACACAATAGAGTCTTTTAATAATAAAATGCCACCAATAGGAATTTCTGTGACTTGTTCAAAGCATTTTATTGTGTGAACTATGACATTATGTTACAGATATTAGAATTCTAAGTTATAAAGGGAACAACATGTGAGTGGTTTAAGTCATATCTACAGAACAGGAAGCAAAACGTTTCTTTCTATGGTTTAAGTGATTACTGGAAGTTTTCCACTTGATCTAACTGGTGTGAAATTATATTAGGTGTTCTGCACTGTTCGATAATGGGTCCCATTCTGTTCTTGGTATATGTGAATCACTTCCCTTCTTGGCTGAAACAAGAAGCTAAACTGACACTATCTGTTCATGATGCAAGCTTAATTATTAATCCGGTAAAAGAAACTCCAATAAAAAATGATACAAATAACATCTTTAGAAAAGTTTTATTAACTAGTTTTCTGCGAATGGGCTTGCCCTGAACTTTGAAAAACCACAGTAATCCAATTTTCTGCTGCAAGGAGTACAGTTCCTTCAATAAGTATAACAATCAACAAAAGTCAGTATCCAGGGTAGAGCATACTAAATTTTTGGGTGTTCGTGTTGATGCGCATCTTAATTGAAAAATTCTTATTTTGGATCTGCTAAAGCGACTAGGTTCACAAGCTTTTGCAATCAGAATAATTTCCAATTTTGAGTATGCAGAAATTAGTAAGCTAACATACTCTGCACACTTTCACTCTCTGATATCATACGGAATAATGTTTTGACGTAAATCAAGACTTAGGCAAAAAAGTATTACTTTTCAAAAGAAAGTGGTTAGAATAAATTGTGGGGCTCGTAGTCCCACATCATGTAGGCATATGTTTAAAAGGTTAGGAATTTTTACAACAGCCTCACAGTACATTTAGTCAGTAATAAAATCTTTTCTCAATAACATGGACCAGTTTAAAAACAACAGTGACATTCCTGATTATAATACCAAAAGAAAAAAAGACTTACGTTATCCTCTACTTAATCTATCGTTGGTAGAGAAAGAGGTAAAATATGCTGCTGTAAAACTTTTCGGTAAATTACCAGATGAAATAAAGTATCTGATAGGCAGCAGTAATCGTTTCAAAAATTAATTGAAATCATATCTCCTTGACAACTCCTTCTATACCATAGATGAATGCTTGAATGGGAATAAATAAATTTGTAGGTATAAGATAAGCATTTTGTGCCATTTAAGGGAATGGGGTAGGTAATAACAATTTTAAGCTTGAGGCATGTGTGTATTTCTTACGCACTTGACACGTTCCACATCATAACGGTTACCGTGAGATTGATCCACGGAACACGTAACTAAATAACTAACTAAAATTTCAAAATAGAAAAATTCTGTATTTTCATATGTCTATGGTCTACTCAAAGTTGAAAAAGAAACCCGTTACCATAATGAATCTTCCACTATACATCTACATCCCCAAACCAATGTAAGCGCATGACAGACGATAGCTCCTATCGTAACAATTGTAAAAGCAACTTTCCACTCACGAATGCTGTTAACTGCGCATAGATCACTGGTTGTAAGCTGTGAGAAACTGATAGGAGTACTGACATCAACAGAGCAATGAAGACGCACCACCCCGTTTTCCACCGACGGTGTCACCGCGCCTTATCGTAACATGGACTGGTCGAGGTGAACCCATTGGATTTCTGGTTAGGGGAATATTTAAATTCAATGGGGTACGCCCGATCCATCAAATCTGTGCGGACGTTACAGGATCCTGTGACCAAACTGTGTGTCACAATCTGAATTGAACGATATGTAGTTGAAAGAATGCATGGTTCATTCCAAAGGCATCAGGATGTGAGGTACCTACGTGCAACACAGCCTATAGTATCTACTCCTACCTAACAGACAGATGGGAATGACAGCACAGATTGTTCCAAACCTCAGCAAGTATTGGTTTCTGGACATATCGTTGTAGGAACGTTTCTTCTAGCTTTGTGTAATACTACCTCCTGCAGGAATCTCTTCTTCGTCTTCTTGGCCTCATACCATTTCCCTACGGGATCGGAATCGTTATATTGTTACGAAACCGTTAGTGACAGATGGTGTTCGAATGTCTTTCCTGAAGCCAGATCGTAATGTGTGTATCACATTTCTCTGTGTTTACGGTATAAGTCTTGTTCGAATGCGAGAACGTTTTTTTAAAAGTTTGCGTAACACGTATATGAGACGAGACCTGTTTACCAGCCCGGTGTTCACCTTTTTGGACATGGTAAACAGCCTATAAATCAGATGCAGGCTGACCGCTGCAGCAAACCTGTCGCTAATCCACGAGGCGTGGCAGGTTAGCTCCCCGAACCCCGGATGCGGTGCGTTCAAGTGCTCTGTTCTCCAGACGGGGCACCTATGATATATATTATCGTGCCGGATTCATTTTACAAAAATACTGCCAATGATGAAGAGCTGATGCGGGGAGGCATCAGCTTAAAGGAGAGTGCGAAGAATCACTTGTCTGTGTTGGTGGTAGGAGGAATATTCTTGACGCTCAGAAATACAGATGTGAAGTAACGATGTCAAAAGTGCCTTTTTTTCAGTGGCACATTTAATCTGAAATACCCAGTCAGACACCATAATATCCGTCCGTATCCTACTGCTCTGGTCGATGAATTTCTCCCTGGTGGAGATTTCCGCCGCATGGATTGGCCGAAAAGTTTTCCACGTGCTGTTGAGCTTGGTTAGGGTATATGAAGGAAGCTAACTGTAGCCTACCCAGCTACACCCGACGCTATTCCAAGCCCTCTTAGAGATGTTTTCCTGAAAAGATTCAACTGTTGACTAGGCGTCTGATTATTTGCGTTCGCTTCGATGCGACTCCCACCTGGCGCAGGACTTCCATGATTTTATCCATCCATCACTTTTTGTGTCTGCCAAAAGGACGTGTTCCCTCAGGAACGTCCACCATCACTGCTCTGCGTCTATGGTGCTCAACTCTGTAATCCACATGTTCCGTTCATTAAAGATTTCTTGCTGTCATATTAGGCACACAGTTTTGTTGTGCATCATTTGATGCATTTCCAGGTTCTTTTTGCGTGTACACTCACCCACGTCTCACAACGGGCTAAAAATGTAGCTACAGATTTTTCTTTTACATACTGACTGCCTCCTTTTCATTATTTACTTATAGGGAGTAAATTTCACGTTTGTACCGAATATATGTGGCATATTCCCTTAAGCTCAAATGGTTCAAATGGCTCTGAGCACTATGAGACTTGACATCTGAGGTCATCAGTCCCGTAGAACTTAGAACTACTGAAACCTAACTGCCCTAAGGACATCATACACATCCATGCACGAGGCAGGATTCGAACCTGCAGCAGTAGCGGTCGCGCGATTGCGGACTGAAGCGCCTAGAACCGCTCGGCCACACCGGCCGGCACTCCCTTAAGCCAGCACTCCCTTAAGCCATTTGAACTTTGCCCAGGTACTAAGTCCTGGATCAATGCCCTGGTAAGCCACGGAAGTTTCAATTTCATTATGAATAGTAAGCCTTATAATTCCACAGAAGTAAAGTAGTAGAAATGATTCCAAAACTGAAAAATGGGGTAGTAATAATATCAGTCGTGAATTTTGTGTGTCGCAGTAGGCTATTTGCAGTGGAAACTTGACCATGTAATGCCGCTGTTTGGTGGTTATATAAAAGGAAGATGGTCAGCATATTCTTTCCCATCGTTACCAACAGAATTTCGGTCCATCACTATAGCACGCAGATCCAGTTTATTCATAATGACCAGGCTTCGATTCATTTGTAGCGAAACTACGCCCTTACCAATGTTTATTTCTCCGTAAATTAGCAGTTACGCATCGTGTGGCCAATTAGTTAAATATCCAGCCCAGTGCGTTCCGTGGAAGGCGTTCCGCTTCATTGTGTTCAAAGGAAATCAAATATCAGCCATTTTGACAACAAAAAGAGTTTCTGTCTTCTTTCAAAGAAGTAAAGAAATATTCTTGTTTCTGTACAGTTAAATTGCCTCGCGTTCAGTGAAGCAGAAAATTACTGTGTATTGTTAATTGTTACTGTCTAATATAAATTACAAAACATTTGTATGAAGGAAGCAATTTAGTACAACAGCAGACAAGTTTATGTGTTGCAGTTCATATTTCTCCTTACTACTTAGTGTGCAAGTTTCACTTCCATACATCTGCATCTCCATCTACATCCATACTACGCAAGCCACCTGACGGTGTGTGGCGGAGGGAACCCTGAGTACCTCTATAGGTTCTCCCTTCTATTCCAGTCTCGTATTGTTCGTGGAAAGAAGGATTGTCGGTATGCTTATGTGTGGGCTCTAATCTCTCTCATTTTAACCTCATGGTCTCTTCGCGAGATATACGTAGGAGCGAGCAATATACTGCTTGATTCTTCGGTGAAGGTATGTTCTCGAAACTTTAACAAAAGCCCGTACCGAGCTACTGAGCGTCTCTCCTGCAGAGTCTTCCACTGGAGTTTATCTATCACCTCCTTAACGCTTTCGCGATTACTAAATGATCTTGTAACGAAGCGCGGTGCTCTCCGTTGGATCTTCTCTATCTCTTCTATCAAACCTTTCTCGTACGGATCCCACACTGGTGAGCAGTATTGAAGCAGTGGGCGAACATATTTACTGTAACCTACTTCCTTTGTTTTACGATTGCATTTCCTAAGGATTCTTCCAATGAATCTGTTTGGCATCTGCTATACCGACGATCAACTTTATATGACCATTCCATTTTAAAACACTCCTAATGCGTACTCCCAGATAATTTATGGAATTAACTGCTTCCAGTTGCTGACCTGCTATTTTGTAGCTAAATGATAAGGGAACTATCTTTCTATGTATTCGCAGCACATTACACTTGTCTACATTGAGATTCAATTGCCATTCCCTGCACCGTCTATTCGCCGCAGATCCTCCTGCATTTCAGTACAATTTTCCATTGGGACAACCTCTCGATACACCACAGAACCATCTGCAAAAAGCCTCAGTGAACTTCCGATCTCATCCACAAGGTCATTTATGTGTATTGTGAATAGCAACGGTCCTATGACACTCCCCTGCGGCACACCTGAAATCACTCTTACTTCGGAAGACTTCTCTCCATTGAGAATGACATGCTGCGTTCTGTTATCTAGGAACTCTTCAATCCAATCACACAAGTGGTCTGAGAGTCCATATGCTCTTACTTTGTTCATTAAACGACTGTGGGTTACTGCATCGAACGCCTTGCGGAAGTCAAGAAACACGGCGTGTACCTGTGAACCCGTATCTATGGCTCTCTGAGTCTCGTGGACGAATAGCGCGAGCTGGGTTTCACACGACCGTCTTTTTCGAAACCCATGCTGATTCCTACAGAGTCGATTTCTTGTCTCCAGAAAGGTCATTATACTCGAACATAATACGTGTTCCAAAATTCTACAGCTGATCGACGTTAGAGATATAGGTCTACAGTTCTGCACATCTGTTTGAGGTCCCTTCTTGAAAACGGGGATGACCTGTGCCCTTTTCCAATCCTTTGGAACGCTACTCTCTTCTAGAGACCTACGGTACACCGCTGCAAGGAGAGAGGCAAGTTCCTTCGCGTACTCTGTGTAAATTCGAACTGGTATCCTATCAGGTCCAGCGGCCTTTCCTCTTTTGACCGATTTTAATTGTTTCTCTATCCCTCTGTCGTCTATTTCGATATCTACCATTTTGTCATCTGCGTGACAACCTAGAGAAGGAACTACAGTGCAGTCTTCCTCTGTGAAACAGCTTTGGAAAAAGACATTTAGTATTTCGCCCTTTTGTGTGTCATCCTCTGTTTCAGTACCATTTTGGTCACAGAGTGTCTGGACATTTTGTTTTGAGCCACCTACCGCTTTGACATAAGACCAAAATTTCTTGGATTTTCTGCCAAGTCAGTACATAGAACTTTACTTTCGATTTCATTGAACGCCTCTCGCATAGCCCTCCTCACACTACATTTAGCTTCGCGTAATTTTTGTTTGTCTGCAAGGTTTTGGCTATGATTATATTTCCTGTGAAGTTCCCTTTGCTTCCGCAGCAGTTTCCTAACTCGGCTGTTGTACCACGGTGGCTCTTTTCCATCTCTTACGATCTTGCTTGGCACATACTCATCTAACGCATATTGTACAAAGCTACTCTCTAGCAAATGCCTTCAGAAAAGGCCTCCTGACATTTAAATTTATATTCGATCCCAACAAATTTCTCTTCTTCAGAAACGCTTTTCTTGCTATTGCCATTCTACATTTATATCCCGTCTACGTCGCCCGTCATATGTTATTTTACTGCTCAAATATCGAAACTCATCCGCTACTTTTAACGTCTCATATACTAATCTAATTTCCTCAGCCCGCCTGACTTAATTCGACTACAGTCCATCACCAGTATTTAACTTTTGTTAATGTTAATCTTATATCCTCCTTTCAAGCATCTATCCATTCCTTTCAACTGCACTTCCAAGTCCTTTGCTGTCTCTGATAGAACTACAGTATCATCGGTAAACGTCAAAGTTTTCGCTTCTTCTCCCTGGACTGTAACTCCCTTTCGAAATTTTCCTTGCTTTCCTTCACAGCTCTTTCAATGTACAGAGTTCCTTCGTCTGGTTTATGTATAACTTGGTGCTTCGTGTATCTTACGCTTGCTAACTTCAGAAGTTTAAAAAAAGTATATTCCAGTCAAAGTTGTCAAAAGAGTGCTTCAAATCTACAAATTCTACAATCGTAAGTTTGCCTTTACCTTAACGTAACTTCTAAGACAAGACGCAGTGTCAGTATTGCCTAGCGTGTACCCGCATTTCTTCGGAACCCAAAGCGATCTTCCGTGAAGTCGACTGCCACTATCTTTTCCATTCTTTTGTAAATAATTCGTGTCAATATTTTGCAACCATGACCTATTACGTATATACGAGGTGTGACAATAAAGTAATGAGACTGATGTGAAAAAATGTTGCTTACCGTTTTAGTTAAGTTTAGTGTTGTCTCCTTCAGAGTAGTTCCCTTCTGATTGCACACACTTTTTCCAGCGCTTCTACCATTTATGGTAAC
The DNA here is from genome assembly GCF_023897955.1 of Schistocerca gregaria. Classification (NCBI taxonomy): domain Eukaryota; kingdom Metazoa; phylum Arthropoda; class Insecta; order Orthoptera; family Acrididae; genus Schistocerca; species Schistocerca gregaria. Next base: position 415,941,178 of record NC_064925.1, on the reverse strand, counting down.
ATTTCTGGAACACTTCTTCTATAATATCCTCCAAGACCCTCGTCACAGCTTTTTGGACATCTTGTGTTGTTTGAAAATGGTGTCACTTGACCGCCGTTTTGACTCTTGGAAATAGAAAAAAAAATGCAAAGAGCGATATCTGGTGAACAAGGTAGCTGTGGTTTGAGGTTAAAAATTGCTGTACTGACAGAGCAGTATAGGATGGCGCATTATCGTGATGCAGAATCCAATTATCAGCAATGTTGGCACGGACACGAAGGACTCTTTTATGAAGTCTTCATAAAATTTCTTTCTAGTAATATTGGTTAACTGATTGTCCAGGAGGCACCCACTCTTTATGAACAATTCCCTTGGAATCAAAGAAGCGCACAAGAATGCATTTCACTTTTGACTTTGACATGCGAGCTTTTTTTGGTCTTGGTGATCCCTTTGAACACCATTGAGAACTTTGGCGTATTGTTTCTGGATTGTACCGAAAAAACCAACTTTCATCACCAGTGATAACACTGCTCAACAATTCTGGATTAATTTCCGTTTGCTCTAATAGATCGGTTGTCAAATTTTTCAGGTTCTCGCTGTTGTGGTGTGAGTTTTTTGGGGAACATTTTTGCACAAATCTTTCTCATAACAAGATCTTTAGTTGTTATTAGACGAACCGTTTCTCGATTGATGTTCAGTTCTTCTGCAATCATTTTCACGGATAATCTTCGAGCAGAACGTACGAGTTCACGCATCCTGGCCAAGTTGACATTCGTCCGTGCGGTTGGTGGTCGTCCACTGCGGTCTTCATCTTCAGAATTCGTTCTGCCTTCACTAAACATATTATGCCAATGAAAAACTTGAGATCTTGACACAACCCCCTCTTCAGAAACCTTCTAAAGCTTATTGCAGGTTGTCGTCGCGTTTTCGCGCAATTTAACGCAAAAAGAAATGGCATACCGTTGCGCAATATCATGCGGTGTAATAATTCAGGTTTATTCTATAAAAGAATGTACGAACAAAATTTAAACGACAACGCCGCAAGGGCAAGGTAAGCAGCACGTAGTAAAACATAACTAACGTTACTCCTGGCTGAGATTTATTTTGTACTTAATTTCATGTTTGGCTATTTGTTACTAAATTCAGGTCGTCAACGAGACGACCGCTGCCTAAGAATAACCATTGAAAAAAATGTTTAACTGACGTAAAGGTTTTTTTTCATATTAATTTTATAGTCGCTCACTCCCTGTTGTGATCTCGTGTGCTCATAGGTGTTAACTGATGTCTTATCTACATATTTTCTGATACTTAAAGAATTATCCTGGAACATTTGTTAATTGAAATGTTTTTCATTCTGTTGTAGTACCTGAATTCATACTGTGCTTTATTGGATTTAGTTTGGGAAAGTACCACATAAGTGAGGTGAAACTCTGTGCCATGTCAGGATTTAAAATCTCAAATTAATGCTGATCGAACTTGAAATATTACATTTTTATTGCTGATATTTTTGGATTGTTGTAAATAATTGCATTCATTTGAGTTCGTTAAATTTTACTTGATAATGAAACTACAATAAAAGCTTGAAAAAAGTTGTTAAATAAAATCAGATTACCTTTTGCATACGGCATGTTATATTTTTTTGTGGTTTGCTACCTTACCACTTCCAGCTAGTCGCTTGCAATCATTTGTCATTATAATAACGTCCTTAGGGAAACTGTACATTCGTTTGGCTTTACACAGCGTTATATACTACTCCGTCACAGGCTGAATGCGTGCCATCTAATCCCTGCAACGAATAATGCTCCATCTTCTAGAGTCAATCACGCGCTTTTACAGCGGTCAGTCCGGTTGTAGATTTATCGCAGACTATTATGTAAGTTCAAATGATTCAAAGGGCTCTGAGCACTATGGGACTTAACATCTGAGGTCATCAGTCCCCTAGAACTTAGAACTATTTAAACCTAAATAACCTAAGGACATCACACACATCCATGCCCGAGACAGGATTCGAACCTGCGACAGTAGCAGTCGCGCGATTATGGGCTGAAGTGCCTAGAACCACTCGGTCACATCGGCCGTCCTAGTATATAAGACTATTGATTTTCAGAGCAGTGCTACCAACGTGATGGGGCGATCTTTTCTTTGTTATTTTATTATCGATCGTTGATTCAACGTGTTAGAATAATGAACCTAGGACACAGGTCTCAGCCAATGTGTATACTGTACCAGACATTTATGAGTGTGTGCTCTGCTCATTGAAGTGGAATGATGGGCTCGTTGTTTTGAACATGGAAATTGGATTATGAATCCTATTCACACATGAAAAAAATTGCCCGTGGGCAGATAAAGTACAAGCAGCCACTATCAAAGTAAATGTAAGCGTCTCGTATCGATTTCCCCCTCCTTCTCCCCCGCCCCTCTCTCCTCTGAGTAGAGAGCTCGATGTACGAGTAGTTTTGGATTGTGAGTCAAGTTACTTGGCGTCAAAACTACTGTGAAGTGACCGCTTGTGTCGGATTTCGTGCTAGATATGGACGGTCAGTAAATGTGTCTGTTTTTCATGAAGTGAAACGCATGATCAAGACTGAGTGTCACTTTTTTTGTTTGTGCACGCCATGTGCCACGTATATAATGTGAAAGAATGAAATTTAGTGCGTAAAGGAACTTTACGTACTCGACGACTAGTAATCATCAAAAGCGTCAAGACTATATTCTGAAATAATGGAATTAATGCTGAAACTGACTACAAATTTACTGTAATGTGACTTTTATAGTGTTCAGTGGCTATTTAGTTAACTTTAATAAAGGTCTCGTGCTGTGACTTCCCTAAATCAGTCCAGGCAGACGCTGGGATGGTTCCTTTGAAAAGGCTCGGACGATTTCTTTGACGTAATCCGAGCTTGTGCGCGGTCTCTAATGACATCGGTGTCGACGGGACGTTAAACCCAATCTTTTTTCCTTCCTTCTTGATCCTGCATTCTGGAATATTTTCTCAAATTACACGAAGTGCCAACAATACAGTTGAGCGTTTTGCGCTGATAGTTCATAATACCTTTTAATGACAGTAATAATCTATTAAAGTAGGAACAAACAACAACATTAAATATTTTTGAGTTGTTAAGCTTACTTCATCAGTACGCTCCGTCCTAGTGTGCTTGTATTGCATCAGTGTTAGTGCAGTGGACGACCACAGATTTGAAAAAAAAAACAACTAGAATGATATTTGTAGGCGAACCGACGTCTGACGTTGAAGGTAAATGTAACTAGGCACCTGTGGTATTATCTTAATCTTGATCTTTACTTGTGGGGCAGAACGTTACTGCCTGGTAAACTAACAATACATCAAAATCGTAATAAAAAATGTATGCACACCCGTAGACTGGTAGGCGGTCTGGTTATAGAAAATCAGTTGGACGGAGGAGTGGTGATCTGGTATGAGAAAATATCATGTCGGAAGGTCCGAGGAGCTTTTAAACTTCGTTCGGGTTGATGTCCAGAAACTTATAACGTACGTAACGAAAGGTGATTTTCCAATGATGTGGTTGGTTCCGACCCCATTGTGTTTCTCTGGTGAATGAACTTTTCCAAAGTGAAGATATTCTTCGCAGGGACTGGCCAAAGTGGCCTTCAAATATTATAGATCACAGCAGCTACTTATTGGGTAAAGAAAGAGTACGCAGTCTGTCATCGAAGACTCTTCTCAGCTTCCTCAAGAGTCCGTCTCAGAGCACTTAAACTACTCTTAATAGAACTCACAGATAATCTAACAGAGGGAGAATTTTACTTTACTGTCAAGTACGTGAGGTGGTTAGCGGTAACCGTAAGCACCATGACCGTTACGTTATTTTCGAAAGAGACATTCATTATCTGGGAAAAATAATAACTTGTGGCTCGTTCAAATTGAAAAATACACATAACTCTTGATCGGCGAACCCCTGTATCACAGCCGGCTGGGGTGGCCGAGCGGTTCTAGGCGCTACAGTCTGGAACCGCGCGGCCGTTACGGTCGCAGGTTCGAATCTTACCTCGGACATGGATGTTTGTGATGATCCTTAGTTAGGTTTAAGTAGTTCTAAGTTCTAGGGGACTGACGACCTTAGAAGTTAAGTCCCATAGCGCTCAGAGCCATTTGAACAAACCGTGTATCACAACATCTACAAAGGAAGCTCCAAATAGCTGGAGTGCCACAGGGAAGCCGACAACTCAACAAATCCCTCATGATAATTTACAGTGCACGGCCACTCTCATGATGACCTCAGCATATTATAAGAACGAGACCGCTGCTGTTACCCAGGAGATGTCAGTGTTCAGCTCTTACTAACAATTCTTAAATGTGATTTGCAGGGTAACCTCGTAGATGTAGATCCTAGTATCCTTGCGTGATAAACAGGATAAAACCGCCCAGTCTGCCATACAGGTTTCCTTGCCCACTGCTATCTAAGCATTTTTTAACCTCTGCCCTAAGCCACTATCTTAGAATCATTCCTTTTACTGTCTTAATGGGTGATTGCACCTAGTTGTTTGGAGAACATGACAGACCAACATCCTGTGGTTCCATGATAAACACTCTTCCACAGAGCTGTCAGGAAAACTTTTTGTGATGGTCATCTACATATACATCTACATCTATATCCATACTCCGCAGGACACCTGACGGTGTGTGGCGGAGGGTACTTTGAGTACCTCTATCGGTTCTCACTTCTATTCCAGTCTCGTATTGTTCGTGGAAAGAAAGATTTGTCTCTATGCCTCTGTGTGGGCTCTAATCTCTCTGATTTTATCCTCATGGTCTCTTCGCGAGATATACGCAGGAGGGAGCAATATACTGCTTGACTCCTCGGTGAAGGTATGTTCTCGAAATTACAACAAAAGCCCGTACCGAGCTACTGAGCGTCTCTTCTGCAGAGTCTTACACTGGAGTTTATCTATCATCTCCGTAACGCTTTCGCGATGACTAAATGCTCTCCGTTGGATCTTCTCTATCTCTTCTATCAACCCTATCTCGGATTCCACACTGGTGAGCAGTATTGAAGCAGTGGGTGAACATGTTTACTGTAACCTACTTCCTTTGTTTTCGGACTGCATTTCCTTAGGATTCTTCCAATGAATCTGTCTGGCAACTGCTATACCGACGATCAACTTTATATGATCATTCTATTTTAAATCACTCCTAATCCCTACTCCCAGATAATTTATAGAATTAACTGCTTCCAGTTGCATACCTGCTATATTGTAGCTAAATGATAAAGGATCTTTCTTTCCATGTATTCGCCGCACATTACACTTGTCTATATTGAGATTGAATTGCCATTCCCTGCACAATGCGTCAATTCGTTGCTGAGCCTCCTGCATTTCAGTACAATTTTCCATTGTTACAACCTCTCAATATACCACAGCATCATCCGCAAAAAGCCTCAGTGAACTTCCGACGTCATCCACAAGGTCATTTATGTATATTGTGAATTGAAACGGTCCTACGACACTACCCTGCGGCACACCTGAAATCTCTCTTACTTCGGAAGACTTCTCTCCATTGAGAATGACCATCATTCAAGTATAGGCGTGGAAGGACTCCACTTCTTTCTTTCATTCTTTGAGAAACAGAGTTCTTGATTTTAGTTACTGGGCCGTTATTGGACACGCTAATTATCAGTCACAGCTGCCGATTTCAAACCACCCACTGTGATGTTCCTCCGGTTAAGGTACGTTTACATGGGCAATCAGAAATGTGTATGGTAAACAATATATCCCGACAATGAGGCCCGACAAAATATCGGCCACACAAATTGTAGTATAACATTACCGGAGACCACACTTTTGTCACAAAATGGGCGATCATGAGCGAGTGGAAGTGAGTGCGTCTCTACTGCTTTTACATGCCACGAGGAATCAGATAAGAAGGAACAAGAGAATCTGAGCTCTGTGGATACGTTCTTTCTTAATTATTCAATGTATCAGAAAATTTTACTTCTGGTGGACACATACTTGTCCCAGGATTTTACCAGAAGGTAGAAAGAAAATATCGAATATCTCATACAAGCAAATGGTCCGAGAAACGTTAAAACCGATTTAACCATGGAAGAGTGAACACCAGTTACAACCCGACAGGTGATCCCCTTTCGGTTTTTAGATACTGGAATGTCGTAAAGGAATTTAAAGGACCTTTTTAAAGTTCAATATTCATCAACAATCCTGATGGTACCAGAATAATGCAATGCTTTGGTAGAAGGACCGTAAGATTTCATTAAGGGACGTTGGAAATAAGAACAAAAATTTTAGTTTTATTTTATTTTTCTTCACCAACACATACCACTGTTTACACTATCAGTTGAGGCTATGAGAACTATAAGGGTCTAATGCACGCTCTTGTCGACCTTCAAATTGCAGCATGTATCATACTACTGATATATGTTGATTTTTATGAGTGCTGTAGTCCCACACTCTACGTATCAACATATGCGAAAAACTGTCTAACCGATCTCTGTGGTGTATACTGCCATAAGGGCCCAAAGTACAAATTTTCATTGCTTTAGGAAGACGAACTGCCTACACTGATGCCCATTTCTTCATAAAAAGCTGCCGGCTGGTGTGGCCGAGCGGTTCTAGGAGCTTCAGTCTGGAACCGCGCGACCGCTATGGTCGCACGTTCGAATCCTGTCTCGGGAATGGATGTGTGTGATGTCCTTAGGTTAGTTAGGTTTAAGTAGTTCTACGTTCTAGGGGACTGATGACCTCAGATGTCAAGTCCCATAGTGCTCAGAGCCATTTGAACCATTTTTCATAAAAGCTGGAAGCTCTTAAATGAATGACCCAACATAACCATACATTCCATGGTTACAGCATTTTAGGCAGTAAATTGGACGCTGAGAATTTCAGAACCCTTTAGAGTGTTTCTGATATCTTTTCCAAAGCTAAATCTGATGTTTCTGGTAACAATGTACAACTTAGAGATTTTGTAAAGATAAAGTTTTCAACAGGTTCCCATGAACTGTTATTAAAAGCAACATATTCTTCATTGGAGTCGTGGAAAGCCATCACTTTCTTTAAGTCACGTCAAGGGAGACCACAGTTTGTTCATTTCCCTACAGTCTGTAGATGCCTTGCAAAATCTAATATCCAAATGCTTAGATGAAAGGCAAAGATTAACCAAACGATTACACAAAACGTGAAACACATAGACTTAACAAAACCACAAGATTTAATACGCAAACTGGACAGTTTTATCCGAACCAGAAGCCAGAGAAAGCACTTCATGAAAATGATGATAACGAGGACAATGGACTGTTGGGATGGGTCGTAATGGTGTGACTGGAGCATTTACTATATGATCTTTGACTCTAATTTCATATTAATTACAAGGCACTGTTGCCACCAGCTCGTACAGAGTGAATATAAATAAAACCGGCAAACTGCAGGGACGGATTTTGGACTGTAAATGGAGGAAAAATGGTCATAAAATCATATCTCCGGAAATGCATCGTTGCTGTGGTAGATTATGCTGACCACGTGCCATGTTTTCCCTGGGTGTTGGAGGTGACGGGATTCGTAACGGTAGTCATATGGGATAAACGTAATCGAATTTTGGCTTACATCATGTCGGCTGGCCACTTGCCTGGAGCTTGTACTATGGCTCGTCTCAATATACTGTAGAACCCGGTCCTCCAAATCTGTTGCATAAACGATCCACCCTGCACGTTCGTCTGTCGGAATGGACCTACGATCATACAAACGCCTAAAAAGGGCTTGAAATGTTGTGTGATTGGTTGGTGTCTGTGTTTTGGAACAGCTGTGATGCGTCTCGACCATTTTCATCTACTTAACCGTACACAAATACCACCTCGGCTTGTTCCGACATGAATATCGGACCATTGTGCTGCCTACAATACGCTGTATCATTCACACAGCCTCTACACACGAGGAACACCCGACACATGGTCAGAGGAACTCTCACTCGTCACCTACCGTGGCAACTACACATTTCCAGACATATGTTCACAGAACTTTCTGTCCTCCGTTTCCAGTCAGGAATCGGTCCTTCCAGTTTGTGGATTTTATTACTGTTCACACTCTGCACGTAAATTTTGTAGATTAATATTAGTAACAATGATTCTAAATATTAATTAAAATTTCATAACACAAATTGGGTACATGATTTTCTTATAGGAAATATAGGATGTTGACGCTTGCTTGGTGATGGTCAGCTGTCATGGTCCGGTCCGAGTATGCAGAAACGAAGCAGCGGATGACTGAGGAATGCTGTGGCTATGCATATGGGCTGATGTGCCAGACAACATGAGAGCATGTGTTGCTTGAGGTTTTCCCGACGGACATGTATATATGGTTCTTGGGCGAGGCGTCGGATGTCATAGTGAAAACTTCACAATACTTCATCAGCGCTACTGGCCGCCATCTTCAGGTGCGACGAACACACTGCTAAGTCTTAGGCAGGAAGCGCGCATGCGTGGTGGCGCCAAATTCGATGGCCAATAGCGACAATATCAACCGATATTTGGCGCCTCCACGCATGCGCACTTTCTGCCTAAGACTGGCATAAATAGAGGGCTCTAGTCATGCCTTAGCAATGTGTTCGTCGCACCTGAAGATGTCGGCCAGTTGCGCTAATGAAGTATTTTGAAGTTTTCACTATGACATCCGACGTCTCGCCCGAGAACCATATACACAACATTAGAGCAGTTCCTTGCTCAGAATATACGGCCTGTTGCTTATGCATTGCTGTCTTTGTCGTACAGAGTGACTAGTTCAAATGTTCAAATGTGGGTGAAATCTTATGGGACTTAACTGCTAAGGTCATCAGTCACTAAGCTTACACACTACTTAACCTAAATTATCCTAAGGTAAGGACAAACACACACACCCATGCCCGAGGGAGGACTCGAATCTCCACCAGGACCAGCCGCACAGTCCATGACTTGAGCGCTCCAGACCGCTCGGCTAATCCCGCGCGGCAAGTGACTAGTACTACCCATCATTAGCACAGTGCTGCCATAATCGTTTTGGTTGGTTAGTGATTTCTTTCAATATTCATTTTATCGTCATACCAAGAGTTGCGAAATCTTTCACATACATTATTCACACCCATCTGTTCTAAGATACACTCCTGGAAATTGAAATAAGAACACCGTGAATTCATTGTCCCAGGAAGGGGAAACTTTATTGACACATTCCTGGGGTCAGATACATCACATGATCACACTGACAGAACCACATGCACATAGACACAGGCAACAGAGCATGCACAATGTCGGCACTAGTACAGTGTATATCCACCTTTCGCAGCAATGCAGGCTGCTATTCTCCCATCGAGACGATCGTAGAGGTGCTGGATGTAGTCCTGCGGAACGGCTTGCCATGCCATTTCCACCTGGCGCCTCAGTTGGACCAGCGTTCGTGCTGGACGTGCAGACCACGTGAGACGACGCTTCATCCAGTCCCAAACATGCTCAATGGGGGACAGATCCGGAGATCTTGCTGGCCAGGGTAGTTGACTTACACCTTCTAGAGCACGTTGGGTGGCACGGGATACATGCGGGCGTGCATTGTCCTGTTGGAACAGCAAGTTCCCTTGCCGGTCTAGGAATGGTAGAACGATGGGTTCGATGACGGTTTCGATGTACCGTGCACTATTCAGTGTCCCCTCGATGATCACCAGAGGTGTACGGCCAGTGTAGGAGATCGCTCCCCACACCATGATACCGGGTGTTGGCCCTGTGTGCCTGGTCGTATGCAGTCCTTATTGTGGCGCTCACCTGCACGGCGCCAAACACGCATACGACCATCATTGGCACCAAGGCAAAAGCGACTCTCATCGCTGAAGACGACATGTCTCCATGCGTCCCTCCATTCACGCCTGTCGCGACACCACTGGAGGCGGGCTGCACGATGTTGGGGCGTGAGCGGAAGACGGCCTAACGGTGTGCGGGACCGTAGCCCAGCTTCATGGAGACGGTTACGAATGGTCCTCGCCGATACCCCAGGAGCAACAGTGTCCCTATTTGCTGGGAAGTGGCGGTGCGGTCCCCTACGGCACTGCGTAGGATCCTACGGTCTTGGCGTGCATCCGTGCGTCGCTGCGGTCCGGTCGCAGGTCGACCGGCACGTGCACCTTCCGCCGACCACTGGCGACAACATCGATGTAATGTGGAGACCTCACGCCCCACTTGTTGAACAATTCGGCGGTACGTCCACCCGGCCTCCCGCATGCCCACTATACGCCCTCGCTTAAAGTCCGTCAACTGCACAAACGGTTCACGTCCACGCTGTCGCGGCATGCTACCAGTGTTAAAGACTGCGATGGAGCTCCGTGTGCCACGGCAAACTGGCTGACACTGACGGCGGCGGTGCACAAATGCTGCGCAGCTAGCGCCATTCGACGGCCAACACCACGGTTCCTGGTGTGTCCGCTGTGCCGTGCGTGTGATCATTGCTTGTACAGCCCTCTCGCAGTGTCCGGAGCAAGTATGGTGGGTCTGACACACCGGTGTCAATGTGTTCTTTTTTCCATTTCGAGGAGTGTAGTTCATGTTTGATTTATCAGTTTTTATGAAGTCTATTTAGCGTTTCAATCTTGTTCAAGTTCTGTTTGCAACGTTTATGGTAACAATAAACTGCGCAGTTGCGTTGGCCTCTGCCGCTGTCCCCCTGACCCATATCGCCGGCGTGAGGCAGCCCCGCCGGAAAACAATAATTAGCGAAACTTTAATTAGCTGCTGCCGTAATATAGAAGGCACCACCGCTGGCCCGGAAACTCACAAAAGGGCGAGAAACTGACAAAGGGCAGCGAGGAGCGGCTAGCCTCGTCTCTCAGACTGCGGTTCCGAGAAATTTTAACAATGGGCAGTGCCGATGAAACATACAATCCACTGCGAAAAGAGAAAGAGAGTGCTGTTTTCTTGGTTGTTTGTTTACAGGTCTTACGTCAGGGAATGCAGCTTCTGTTATTTTTAATCACCTTTTAGACGTTGTAGTTCTTTCTGTATTCCGTGCATTTTAAGAAAAGTAGGAGGCAAACATGTTTTAGCACTTTATGTGTTATTTTGAATGGGATTTCTTGCTTCTTTTCTTTCTGATAAATTATTATTATACTTTAAGCTGGCATGTATGTTACATAAAATTTTACCTAAAAGTATTTACATGAACGGAAGGGAGATAAGTAGGTGTCAAATATTTACATTCGTTTACTACAACAGTTAAGGCATTCTTTGTCAGGTTGATACATTATAAAACTTTCTGGTAAGCTACGCCGAGCGATGTAGGTATAGGATGCTAATGTTTTAAATAATACTGATACGTTATTCTTACTATGACGCTATTAGTTGTGTATATTGGTAGTTGTAGCTACGAAACATTCTACAGCTTGTCATCTACAAACAACCTAGCATTTTCTGCATTTTTCCCATTTCATACAGAATCGCTATACATCCTGAAATCGGTATAAGGGCAGACATTTTTACACAATAAATCTTAATACGTGCACACCATTGTGTTGCTTCTATGTGCTCTACGTCGACTAGTCTTCCCAAAAGCACCTCCACAGACTTCACTGTATGGGCGAAACTGCTATGCCTGTCAGATTTACCGTTTTGCGTCCACTCGTCCACACTTCGACACCTCACCTGCTGCTCACGGGGAAAAATTAAACATTAATGACTTGCTCTTGCAACATGTGTTTACAGGTGCTACCCAATCCAAACCATACGACTTGTAACGTCTGTAATAGTTATTCTGTAAATGTAAGTACTGATATTCAGTACACAGTCCTCAGTTACCCCTTGTACCCTGTATATCGCATTATTTAGCATGTAATTTATGGTGTTTTTATGCCGTGGTTGTGATGTAGCAATTGTATCGAAAAACAAAACAGACTATTTGGTTAATTGACATGAGGCTGGTAAACTGCTGTGTAGTTGGTGGGTCAACATCGGTGAAAGGAAGGGGAGGGGGGGGGGAGTAGTAGTTTGGCTGACCTCAGTGCACTCGCTGCTTGGAAATCCTGTGGCAGGGTAAACTGCACCGCCCCATGCTTATGGACACAAATAAAAATGGCCAGATTCAAAATGGTTCAAATGGCTCTGAGCACTATGGGACTTAACATCTGAGGTCATCAGTCCCCTAGAGCTTAGAACTACTTAAATCTAACTAACGTAAGGACAACACACACAGCCATGCCCGACGCAGGATTCGAATCTGCGACCGCAGCGGTCGCGCGGTTCCAGACTGAAGTGCCCAGAACCGCTCGGTCACACTGGCCGGAAAAATGTCCAGGATCTCATAATGCTTCGAAGATTCACTATAAACACGATACCACTTGCAGACATACTACACAAAATCCAAAGGTAGCGTTTAAATCGCAATAAAGAGGTGAACCCACTAAGTTATAGACATGTATGTAAGGTAATGATTAAGAAGCTCATTAACACTTACATTGAAAATGGCTTATGAAGTTAATAACACATGACATAGACACGCAACCTATGCTTATGCCACACTGTCGGTTACGGCTTGATATCAGCTAAACAACGATCATGGTTTTATTATAGTTGAACTAATAATCAAATTGTTATAAATAATTTAGTTATTATTTCCTAAAATAGGGCAAAAGCCAGGATTTCTCCACATGTTAACTGAAGATTAGCGTGAGCATGAGCGATCTGTGCATTACCCCAATTTTTATGCTTATAAAATGAGAATTTAGTACGTTAATGTTAGTAAGATAACCATATGATAAACACAGTACTGGAGAAGCAAGATGAATGAAGATGTGAACCGGATTATTTTTTCACCTCTACATTTTGAATGTTCAAAATTTAATAAGAGTCGATGATTCAGCGATGTTTAGCACTTAATAACATAAAATCAGACTGAAAGTTAACTAAAATTACGTGTAACGTATGTCTTAAATCTGTAAAAGTTGTAATATATGTATTTGTAAGAATGGTGGTCTAGTTCTAAGTTGCTCCATTGTATCTGGTAATCGATCACATGGCAGGGTTTTTAAATAGGTACGCAGAGCAGTGTTCGATGCATTTTTATGTTTGTTTCTTGATTGGTAAAGGTGTTTGGTAAGGTTTGTGTTGCCAGTGAGTCGCAGGGGCTGTGTTGTTTAGGACTTGCAATGTGCACCTATTTGGAACTTGGAACTATTTCAGTGTATAACAGTTTTGGTAGCAAGGCAACCGGTAACATAACTTTTGCTAAGGTGATTTTTTTGTTGTATAACGCAGTAAGCGAACTATTGAAGTTTAGGAATTTAAATCAGTTTACGTCATTTGGTGTGTGACGTAGTGCCTTTGGCTTACATATCGTTACTGCCTGTGACCGCTCTGCTAATTCAATCATTTTGTTTCTTTACCGTGTTGAAACAACAACCTGAGTGCAGCCACCATCCGGAATTGAATGAAGCAATAGTTAACATTAACTCTATGGTTCTAGGCTGTGTCATTTCCTTAGGGATCACACCCTTAATGTATCTTTTATTTCATCAGTCTATCCATTAAATTGTTTTGTTTACGTTTCTCACTCAATTTTTGCTAAATTAATGTGCCTCATGATAGATCGACGCTTCTGCAAGGTCTTAAACAACAATGAATGATCAAAACTCTGTTGTACACATGAACCATACACATGAATCGTATAAAAAATTAAGCTGGTGGGCAACAACAAATTGATCACAAACAACGATTAATTTCTCATCATTTAACATTAGCTAGCCCCACTAGCGCTGCATGATTTTGCTTCTCTTGTTTATGAAGTACTAAAACACTTGTTTATAATGTGCTGTTGGGGGCGGCGTATTATTTATACAGATGTTCTGTCGTCGCAAGCAGTATTTTATTGAAAAGTGATTGGTATTCACTTAGTACTTCCTTTCCTTGGGGTTCTGATTTTTGTATGTGATAATTTTCTTCTAATGTCAATTTTTTGTTGCTAGTTTTAAGATATTTTAAATCTTTTCTGTGTTTGTGCTATTAGGTGATCGTCAAATGTCGGGTGGCGGCTATTACCTTTTAATGGTCTGACAATGAGACATGCTGTACACCCGTTTCTAAGATGGCTGCTTGTTTGACCCACATGTATTGATTGAGAGTAATTACAAACAAACTGGTGGATACGAAATTGGCTATATTTCTCAGTGTTTTTCGTTTGCCTTTCAAGTCTTTTATATATTGTGTTGTTAGTTCGATATGCCATGTTGAATTCTTCTCTCTTAAGTATGTTACGCAGTGTATGTCGTTATTTATGGATCATTTGTTGCTTATTGTCTGCTGATCTGTTGTGTCTTGCGTTGTGTCTGTCTGTGTGAATGTTTGCTAATCATATGTTCTCAGTTTCTGCATTTTGTTTTCTATTTTGTCTTTCGTCTTTCCACCATAGCCATTCTGCTGTGCACTTTACTTCCCTGTGTTTAGTTCTTCAAAGTAGCCATATTTGTCTGTAAGTGTTTTGTTCAGTCTGTGGAGTAAGTATCTGAAACTGACTTGTTAATGCGTAATAGTGTGATGGACAGTAACCTCAGTGGCACCTACCCCCAGTTACAGAGAATTTTAAAAATTTGCTTTTACAGAGAAAATCTTCGAAGTAGTACCATATACCTGCAGGAAGGCAACTAGCACTTAAGGTGTATCAAGTTGTTGCCTGCCTGCAGGCGCCTAGCACCACTTCTGAGGTATTCTCTGTAAAGGCACATTTTCAAAATTCTCAATAAATGATGGCGAATGCCAATGAGATTACTACCAAACCCTTTGTTGTTTTATTCATGCAAGTGTCAATGTCACACCACTCCATGATCACAGCACAGGAGAGTGTGAAACAGGAGTGCTGGAAAAGCATAAGAACTCTTTGCTGCTTTCACGTTCATATTTCGTAGACTGATTCTGAACGGTCCCTGCTAAGTCCACACAGTACATCAGAGCAAAATTTGCAATCGCGCTGCACTCGAAAGAGGTGATATCACGTTAAGTGCGGTTGCTAGGCCATGAAATCCTCATATAATGGCTGAAGCGTCAGAGAGATATCAGCAGGATAAAGATTGTCAAGCACGTCTTCCTGTTTCTGATTTCACTACAAATTGTCGCTTTCGTCGGTGTGTGGGAATCAATGTTCCAAGGAAAGAGGTACTTTCATTGACGCCCTTTACGCCACCCCTGAAACCTTTTAGTGTCGATTCTGAGCGGCGATGTGTCTAAAATGTTTTCGTCGGCCATTCAGAAGGAAACTGAGTGTTGTCAGCGCTGGGCGTCGCTGTTCTCCATTTCAGAGTCGACAAACTAAAGGTGGAAATGTGGGTAAGAGGGGCTTTGACGACCTTCCCATCGTGTGACATATCCACGGTGGCGTTGGGAAGAATTTTTGTTAAATTTGGTGACAATGTGGAATGGTTCACCCACTTTACACCTCAAATGCACTTCTGAGCTCTGGCCTTTCTTTGACGTGTGTCGACTCCTTGCTATATGAAGCTTTGTCAAGGCTGAGGGTGACGTTACGGAGAACTACACCTTTGCACCGTTGCAGGGGAAGCTTATAGGCAGATTTTGAGCCAAATTTCAAACTTATTTCTGCCATTGGGAGATAATTAGGGGGTTTCGAAAAAGTAATCCTTGGATTTTATTGTGCAATGTAAGTTCTGAAGGTCTGGTAAAGATTGAGATGAAACATTTTAAAGTGAATTTAGTAGTGATGTGTGGTTCATGATAGAGTTTACAGTATAGAATGTGGCAGGAAAGATTGACCTTGCAGTCCATTTATGGGATATATCTTTTTGATCAAGAAAATGTACTGAGGAGCCCACTTACAAACAGACGCTTAGGAGAGTGAGGAAGTTAAAGGAACTACAAAGAAAAAATATTTTACTGGCTCTTGGAGGACAACATATATAAAAAAATTTAATGCGAAAACTAGGTTTGAAAATGCATTGTAGAACATGAAAAACTTCCTTTTATGTTTAAATTTCAAGTTCCTTCAGTTCTAAGGCCATCAAATTAGAAGTTTCTTAATGTTTCCACCTTCAGAATTCAATCACAGTTTTAAAAAGTGGTTTGTTGAACTCTGAGATATAACCATCTGGGGCTGCAAGATAAAGGGGAGCTTCTGTGAAAGCAAGAAGACCTTAACATCCGCCACGGGAGCTGTGCGGTCGTCGTGGCGGATTGGTAACCGAAGAGGCTTGGGCTCGTTTCCTTGCCGGGTAGAAGGTTTCCACCCCTGGACGATAGCGTGTTACGTCGTCCCCACGTTCGTATCGGCATAATTCATCCTACTATTGAAGTAGCAGTATAGGCGCACACCAAAAGCCAAAAAAATTCTTTAAAGAAAGGAAGAAAGAAGACGTATATTTTGACTTCGTACTACTGGCCAAGACGGTCGTATTTTTGATACTATTTCACGAACATCGAACCCACATGGTGTCAGCCAAAGTAAATAAACATACGTCTGTGTTTAACCCAACGCTTGCGTCGATACCTAAGATGTAGACTACTACAAAGGGTTCCCTGATACTGAAATGTTGGGTATAATGTTCACTTCAGTAACTTTTATCTTACTCGATGACATAATTTGTTTTCTGTTTGAACAACGATATAGGGCACCAAATCCTTAGTCAGATGATTCCACGAAGAGTTCCAGCCGACATGATTTCATATACTGTATGACTTTCAGTCTATGCACGACACTCGTGCACAATAACATATATACGATGTAAAACGCAATTAACAAGGAATTTTGTAGGAAATAATAGGAGATCTTTCTGTATTCTCAGTCTGTTTGCCACGTCAGATTAAACAAATTGAGCCGGCGACGGTTGCCTTCACCGTTCTCGTCAAGAGAATGTGACTGTCATAACTGGTATCGTGATGGTCTGCTTTAGCCAACAATCGGCAGCTTAATAATTCGGGTTGTAGGCGATTCCCTCAGTCCTCCTTGTCAGGAGCAACTGGCTATGGATAACAGCCGAAGCTCGAGATTCCCGATTTACAAAGCGAGGAGTTTGGGGACATTCTGAGCATGGAATCTCCAAGTTTTAAAGCAGAACGAAATTGTGCAGAAATAAAAGGATAGCATAAAAACTAAATTCGTCCAAAATAATCCACCAGGGCAAGACGGAAAATTTGTTCAAAAGAAGAGTCTCTAATCTGCCTAAGACCCCAACTGCCGAAGCTGACAGACATACATTGCGAATTCTGTGATCGATAACAAGGTAGATGTGACGCCATTCCCTCACCGAAGGAAGGGGGAATGGAAAAGAAACAGAAGCTCACGAAAGAAAATATCCAGGGCGGCGAAAACCGCGCAGAGCATATCGGCTAGTATGGACCGCTTAACCAATGCACAGCACGGCCCTTCAGTTCCGATTGCGATTAATCGCGTTACTTTAAAGACCACGGAATTTAAGAGGTTTAGCATTAAGAGTATCAGACTTGCAAAGTAGTTTTGGCATGAGAATAGAAGGCTTATCATATTCTCTGGATAGCTGTTTAAATGTGAATAGTGTATGCCAGTTTAGTAACACTAGCAGAGAAAGGCGACACGTGACATAACGTCTGTGATCAAAACAATTTTTAGTCCGAGAATCGAGCAATTCTGAACTGCATGAAGGGCACCCTTATCAAAACGGCCGTGTTTTAGTGTTGTTACAAGAGACATGGACGCCTTCGATGCAGTCAGACGTTCATGAGGCTGTCAGGACCAATGCAAAAATTTTCCCCTAAGTCACATCATCGTGCGATTGTTGAAGGGGTGGCCTAGATGTAGTAGATAGACCATACAACTTTCACCTTATTTTACGTTGTCGGATAACGATTTTACACCCGCAATGTGCCTTTCACGACAGTCTCTACAGTACCTCGAAGTTTGTCGGTGTCGTTCTGCTACACACTCTGCAGGATATTTCAAAGTTTCACGGTACATGATAACAGCCACCAGTTGCAGAATAAAGATTCCAAAACCTTGACCACGGTTTCGGTATGACTAAATATACCGTCATCAGAAGCAAAAATACAGTAAAATCACATCCTGCAGTGAAGATGCATAAAACAATCGTGCCAAAGGGGTCGTCAGTAGTTTGGCACGATTGTTTTATGCAACTCCACCGCAGGATGTGATTTTATTGTATTTTTGCTTCTGATGAAAGTATATTTAGACATACCGAAACCTTGGTCAAGGACTTCAATAAATCTTTTTTCCGCGACTGTTTGGGTGTTATCATTTACCGCGAAAACTTTCAAAAGTTGCTGCTTCAGCCATGTTTAAGATTTTGAGATATTTCAAAGTGCTTGTATCAAATGTTTAGGGTGATAGGTCACGTCATGTGGAACAGCTTTTGTTAGGGACAAAATGTTCGGTGCCGTTTTTCAGCGACACTAGGTGTCTTTTTATTGAACTCATAGGGCGTGGGACTACATCTGTCCAATAATGTACTTCAGTCATGATAATTATACAAAGCTGTTCCGCGTGTCGGAGTATTTCTTTAGAAATTCAAACCAGTGGAACTCTCCGATTCTTTCAGTTTCAGCTTTTTCGGATGACTGACTTTGACAACAACTTGACCTAGTGTAAAGACATTGCTTTTCCGAAAGTCGATTTTTTTCTTTTGTGCATTACCTTGTCATAGTACGTACGTATCATTTACTTCATCTATTCTTTATTTGTTAATACGTCACATTGTTTCTTCTTTCATTTTGCTACTGTTTTATATTTTATATTGTACGAATATGAATGTTTTGGTTTTATATGCTTTGTAAATCTTTGGTTAGGCTAGCAGAAGTTCTGTGTTAGAGAGAGAGCGAACGACTATCGACAGAGAGCGTGCGAGTTTTTGTGGTATCGTGGCCGGTTCGCGGGTGGAGAAACGTTGCTAAGTTTGGCGTGAAAGACGGCGAGGAACAATTAATTACAGTGCGTCCGCTGTGTTAATAGGAGATCGTGTATTATTAAGTGAACAGTGAAACCTGAAAAGTATATCGAGTGTTTGCGGTGACAATTTCACATACTGTTTGAACTTGTGACAATTAGCAACCAGAAACCATTTTCGTATGGAGACACTAACTGTTAGAATTGCATAAAAGTGGAACAAACCAAAATGTTAAGTAAAAGAACGGTGCTGTGATTTGATCAAGAAACATTTATTATACCATCCAAACTGATGTTTAACGGACTGTTAGAGTGATAAATACATGTGACTGTTTACCTGTGGCAACACGGTGAAAGAACTGTTCGAAGTATTGGTATTCACCGGCTATATATCGTAAGTACTAAAGACATTGCATAATTCCAACCTACCCGCACCGCGTGATTACTAAACTTTCAATAATAAAACGTCGCGCGTGTAACGGCAACTCACATACTGGAACTATTATTATCGGGCCAGTGCTGCCAGCTGATTCGACTACGACGGAGACGTGGACCAACGCCGTAACTAGAATATTCATGAAACAGGAGGATCCATCACTATCTTCACGCCACGAGCCAGGATTAACTTCACACATCGTCCGCGCGGACCACCGCTGACGTCATCGCATTGCCTGCAGCAACAGTTAAGACATAAAAAGAAAATTATTACGCCCTCTCCCATTTCTAAATTAAAGACAATTGCAGTTAAATTATCTGTTTTAAAAATACTGTCACAATATCAAAGTTCAAGTTTGTTTAGTTCCAATAAATATTCTTTCCATTATTTCGTCTTGCTGACAGTGCTGAAAACCCGCCAAATTGAAGTTCAATTCATAATTTTCTTTCAAAATTCTTCTCAGACATTTTGCTGCTCGTCATAATTTTATTTTAATGTTTGTGTGTAAATTCTTTTGGAGGGAGTACATATTTAATTTTTGTGCAGTAAAATTATCTACCATAAAATTACGTATATTACCAGCTGATTCTGTCCGCCATTACTGCTTGAAAACTGACCAATAGTATTTTTGCACCTATATTCCCATTGGCTGTCAGCTCCAAAACAAAATTACGTATCTCGAAGGCATCTAGCAGATGCCTGATGTCTACGTAGGCTCCTACAATATTTTTACTTTTGCAGGTTTACTAGAATTATATTGACTTTAATTGTTCATTTGGCCCTCGTTAAAGTGAATTATCGCATCTATATAATAATTGTACTGAATTACCTAATTTATTTTTTATTATGTAAACATTGACATACCATATTTAGATTAAAATTGACTCTTATTGGTCCCACATAAGATTCTGCACATTCTGACAAAGACTATGCCATTTTTTTTCTAGTCCATGACTAACAGGGGTAGTCAGATTCCTCGTGTAGGTCATGTTTATTTAAAATGTTTTTTTTTTCAGGAGTAGAGAACCAGTTTCTTTACACTAGGCCACACAGACGTGGCTGATATCGCAATGACCAGATCTTGCAAAATGCGATCTCCATCTTTTCCGTGTGCTGAAAGAACATCAACGGGGAAAGAGATTTTTCAACGATTCACACAGTGGACCTCGAATGGGTCCGAGACGAAGGAGCGGTTTTCTATCGTCGTGAA
This sequence comes from Schistocerca gregaria, assembly GCF_023897955.1. Lineage (NCBI taxonomy): Eukaryota > Metazoa > Arthropoda > Insecta > Orthoptera > Acrididae > Schistocerca > Schistocerca gregaria. The sequence goes on along the minus strand of NC_064925.1, from coordinate 415,920,692 downwards.
ATCAAACAGTTGGTACAATTTTCAGTGAATCTACTATATTTGTTTTGTGATTCTCTCTCTGGAAGTAATGCGAGAAAAACGGATTAGATATTTATTCATATCCACCATGGCGAAGCTGCATAACTAACTTAATGGTATGAAACTTCCTGGCAGATTAAAACTGTTGCCGGACCAAGAATCAAACTCGGGACCTTTGGCTTTCGCTGGCAAGTGCTCTATAATCTGCGATACATAAGCGCGACTCACGACCCGTCTTCACAGCTTCAGTTCTGCCAGTACATCATCTCCTACCCTCCAAACTTCACAGAAGGTCCTCTGCGAACCTGTGAGGATGGATCGTCATTCGTGCTTGGTAGCTCAGATGGCGCCGGCACGGTAGCTCAGCGTGTTCGGTCAGAGGGTTAGCTACCCTCTGTAACAAAAAACTGAGTGAAAGGATCAACGAAGAACCTAAAAGGGTGTCATCGGACGTCCACCCCAAACAAATTCAACGAACATTATTGAAGAAAATGAGATAAAAGGAAAAAATGGTAGAGGACTTGCCAGCGAAATGCAAAAGTCCCGATTTCGAGTCTTGATCCGGCACACATTTCACACAGTTTTAATCTGCCAGGAAGTTTCATATCAGCGCACACTCCGCTGCACAGTGAAAATCTCATTTTGGATACTTACTGATGAATTACGTTGTTGTTCTACTGCATTTAGATTTTGTCGAAGTTAATAATTCACACCTATTACTGATACAATTTCACTCAAGTAAATTTGCATTCATGTTAGACTCCTCATATACTATTATGCGCTGCTGTAATTCTTTCATTTGTGATACACTCGAGTCAGGGTTACATTAAAATGCTTTTCCCTTTAGGATTTCTTGTTTTTTAAAAGATTTCCAGCAAACAAGGTAAGTTTCAGCTGATGCAGTTGTTTCAAGATTTCCCGCCGGCTGAGACTACGTAACTGCAAGTCACTGCTTTCACTGCACATACCAAATGTTTGCAGGTTATTCGGTAAAGAAGGAGATAGACGACAAAGACGTCTTTCCTTGCATAAATCAGAACTATACGGCGCGGTTTATTACATTTCAGGCTGTGTAGTATGTGGTTATCAGATTCATGTACGTGTTCAGTATTCAACTGAATTACTTCCGAATAACTTTTCCCTTCTCGTTGTGCTTTATTTGAACTTACCACCTAGTATAAAAGTCTAAAGATCAAATCGATTTATAATTAGGTCACATTCACTATCTGGGTGTAGATCTGAGGGCATAAAGTGTGTTCGACATTTCGTCTGAACGCATAGTCGAGATAGGAGGTCAGTAAATAACAGCAGTCACCACTAAGCCGAATGGAAGCATATTACATTCTCATACTAAAGCGTGCTGCTGTGACAGACATGGCCCACTTCTACCTTGATGCGTTGTAGCACCGTTGGATGACTCGTCTATATCTGGTCTCTCGAGACACCCTTTGCAGACCGTTGAAGTCTGTCGGTATCGTTTGTCATATGCTTTGTACGTAATGTTGCAAGATGTTCGAAATTCTGAGAAAAATAGGGTAAGCTAAAGATGTACCTAAGAACCAAGACGGAACAATGAGACTGGAAGACTAAGAACGAAATGGGCTCAGATCAAAAAGTGTTAAAAACAGGGGTGCATTCTTTCAGTCCTACTGTTCAATACATCGAAGAAGCAATGACGGGAATAAAGAAGGGTTCAAGAGTGAAATTAAAATTCAAGATCGAAGTATATCAGTGATAAGATACACTAATGATATTGCTACCCTCAGTGAGAGTGAAGAAAACTTACAGGATCTGTTGAATGGAATTAGCAGTCTAATGAGTACAGAATATGGATTGAGAGTAAATCGAGGAAAGACGGAAGAAATAATACCTAGCAGAAATGAGAACAGCAAAAACGTAACATCAGATCTATGGATAAGGAAGTAAACGAAGTTAAGGAATTCTGCTATCTATGAAGCAAAGTAACCCATGGCCCACTAAGCAATGACGAAACAGAAAGCAGACTTGAACTGGCAAAAAGGGCGCTGCTGGCCAAGAGGAATCTACTAATATCAAATACATACAATATTTCTGAGGATATACATTCGGAGCACGGCATTGTATGGTAGGGAACCATGTACAGTGTGAAAACCGTATAAGTAGAGAATCGAAGCAATTGAGTTGTGGCCCTACAGACGAATGTTGAAAATTAGGTGTACCGATGAGGTGGGAAATGAGGAGGTTTTTGCGTAGAATCGGATAGGAATGGAATAAGTGAACAACGTCAAGAAGAACAGACACGATAGTAGGGTACGTGTTACGACGACAGGGGATAATTTCCATGGTACTAAAGGAAACTGCAGAGGGTAAAAACTGTAGAGGAACACAGAGACTGGAACACATTCAACAAATAACTGAGAAAGTAGGCTGCAACTGCTACACTGCGATAAAAACGTTGTCACAGGAGAGGAATTCGCAGCAAGCTGCATCAAACCTATCAGAAAAAAAGAACTCCTCCAGAACACATGTCAAATACGTCATTATACTCTACTGGCCATTAAAATAGCTACACCAAGAAGAAATTCAGATAAACCGGTATTAATTGGACATATATATTAGACTAGAACTGACATGTGATTACATTTTCACGCAATTTGGGTGCATAGATCCTGAGAAATCAGTACCCAGAACCACCACATCTGACCGTAATAACGGCCTTGATACGCCTGATTGAGTCAAACAGAGCTTGGATGGCGTTGCCCATGACGCTTCAACACGATGCCACAGTTCATCAATAGTAGTGACTGGCGAATTGCGACGAACCAGTTGCTCGTCCACCATTGACCAGACGTTTTCAATTGGTGAGAGATCTGGATAATGTGCTGGACAGGGCAGCAGTCAAACATTTTCTGTATCCAGAAAATCCCGTTCAGTACCTGCAACATGCGGTCGTGCATTATCCTATTGAAATGTAGGGTTTCGCAGGGATCGAGTGAAGCGTCGTAACACATCTGAAATGTGACGTCCACTGTTCAAAGTGCCGTCAATGCGAACAAGAGGTGACCGAGACGTGAGACCAATGGCAACCCATACCACCACGCAGGGTGATACGCCAGTATGGCGATGACGAGTACGCGCTTCCAATGTGCGTTCACCGCGATGTCGCCAAACACCTGGATTGATCCGAAAAAATGACGTTTTGCCATTCGTTCACCCAGGTTCGTCGTTGAGTACACCATCGCAGGCGATCCTGTCTGTGACGCAGCGTCAAGGGTAACCGCAGCCATGGTCTCGGAGCTGATAGTCCATGCTGCTGCAAACGTCGTCGAACTGTTCGTGCAGGTGCTTGTTGTCTTGCAAACGTCCCCATCTGTTGACTCAGGGACCGAGACGTGGCTGCACGATCCGTCACAGCCATGCGGATAAGATGCCTGTCATTTCGACTGCTAGTGATACGACGCCGTTGGGATCCAGCACGGCGTTCCATATTACCCTCCTGAACCCACTGATTCCATATTCTGCTAGCAGTCATTCGATCTCGACCAACGCGAGCAGCAATGTCGCGATACGACAAACCGCAATCGCGATAGGCTACAATTCGACCTTTATCAAAGTCAGAAACGTGATGGTACGCATTTCTCCTCCTTACACGAGGCGTCACAACAACTTTTCACCAGGCAATGCCGGTCAACTGCTGTTTGTGTATGGGAAATCGGTTGAAAACTTCCCTCATGTCAGCACGTTGCAGGTGCCGCCAGCGGCAACAATCTTGTGTGAATGCTTTGAAAAGCTTATCATTGGCATATCACAGCATCTTCTTCCTGTTGGTTAAATTTAGCGTATGTAGCACGTCAGCTTCGTGGTGTAGCAATTTTAATGGCCAGTGTAAAGGGTTGCAATACTTCGCAGTAGGTAATACGCGGCTTCTAAGTTAAACACTTTACGTGCGGGCGCTCGCGCACCCCACTCACGCCGGACGGTTGGTCAGCGTTACAGCACAATGGCTGGGAGCCGCGGACAGGTGCCGACAATACGCCCACGCCATCTACAGTAGCGCCCCACCCCACCTCTGTCGCTCGGGCCTCCCCCTGGCCCTGCCGTCGGCGGTGCGGCTTAAAAGCGTAATTAACCAGGCTCCGAGGCCGCGGTGGCGGTGGCGACCGCGCCTTTTTCATACTTAGTTAGCGACTCATTTATTCTGACCTGGCTGCCCGCCGCGGCGCGGCTTCTCGCTTTGATCGCGCCGCCTGACAAGGCGCCTACAGCCAGCCGTCACTCCCTTCATTCCGCTTAACTGCCTTTCTCCTTCTGTTCCACTCCTTATCCGCCTCTGCCGAGCCAGCGACTGAAAAAGATTACACACGCAAAAGTCACCGTGTAATGTAGAGGGCCACCGTCAGACATGTTCTTTATCTTGGCCAACAATATCGCACGATCAGCTTCTCGGTCTTTGGATGGTTCTTGTTGCTGTAGCAATGAGCCACATTCTGATACCGAACTCTATCGATCCATAACCGAAAAAGTGTGATTTCGAATTACGGCTTTGTATGCAGCTTTCAGATTGCTGAGGGGTAATTTTTTCCATCAGTTTTCTGATTGGTTTGATGTGCTCCATCACGAATCCCCCTCCTGCGCAAACGTTTTGATCTCAGAGTAGCATCTGAATCCTACGTCCTACATTGTTTCATGAATGTATTCCAATCGCTGTCTCATTTCAGTTTTTACACTCTGCGGCACCAGAAGTACGATGTAGGTTATTTGGCCTGTAACTGTCTGTTAACGAGCAACACCGTATGGGAGTTAAAAGTATTCTTGCTGCAACTGCTTAGCACTTTAAATTATTTTGATAAAAAAAAGTCAATTTTATTTTGGGTCAGCCAAAGTGCAGCGACCTTTGTTTCATTTCTTCTTTATATTTTTTTATATTTTTGAATTATCACCTTGCATCCATGCAGCTTAAGGACTGTATTTACTGATGTGGTGAGCCTTGGGTTCAACCGTCTTATTTACTAGTCCCATGTGCTACCGCTTTTAAATTGTCTTTTTTTACTAATTGTAAAGCGTCTGATCTTTTTTTAGTAATAAACACTCATAGTTTGTAAACACCAACGTGAATAGTCGCTTTGTTGCCACTTACCCCAATGATTTTAGAAATTCCAGTGCAATGTTAACTATCTCAAGTTGTTCAGAACTCTTTTAATTTCTGACTCTAATCCCTTGTCGATTCCAGTTGTTCCTTCTATGAAGTCATAAGACCAGTTCCCCACCTCAGAGAGACCCTCGACGTACTCTTCCACCTATCCCCTTTTTCTCTGGTTAGAATTACCACTACACTCTTAATGTCCGCGCCCGGTAGCTGAGTGGTCGCCGGCACGGTAGCTCAGCGTGTTCGGTCAGAGGGTTACGTGCCCTCTGTAATAAAAAAACTGAGTTAATCGATCATCAACGAACTTTAACGGATGTCTTACGACGTCCGCCCCGAGCAGACTCAACGAACAAATGCGAACAAAATGAGATTTAAAAAAAAAAAAAAAAAAAGAGAGAGAAAGAGAGAAAGTGGTCAGCGCGACAGACTGTCAACGCAAAGGGCCCGGGTTCGATTCCCGGCTGGGTCGGAGATTTTCTGCGCTCTGGGACTGGGTGTTGTGTTGTCCTAATCATCATCATTTCATCCCCATCGACGCCCAAGTCACCGACGTGGCGTAAATCGGAAGACTTGCACCAGGCGAGCGGGCTACCCGACGGGCAGCACTCCTCACACGACATTCATTCATTCAATGTTACAGCCCTTGCTTTTAATTTCGCTGAAAGCTGTATTGGCCTTTCTGCTTGCTCGGTTAGATCTTATTTCCATCATTTCTTTCTCGAATTCGTCGTATTTTTCCCGCAGCAATTTCGTCTTGGCTGCCAAGCACTTCCTATTTATTTCATTCCTATGTGATTCATACACTGAAGCGCCAAAGAAACTGGTATAGGCATGCGTATTCAAATATAGAAATTTGTAAAGAGGCAGAATGCGCCGCTGCGATCGGCAAAGCCTATATAAGACAACAAGTGTCTGGCGCAGTTGTTAGATCGGTTACTGCTGCTACAATGACAGGTTATGAAGATTTAACTGAGTTTCAACGTAGTGTTATAGTCGAGGCACGAGCGACGGTACACAGCATCTCCGAGGTAGCGATGAAGTAGGGGTTTTCCTGTACAACCATTTCACGAGTGTAGCGTGAATATCAGGAATCCTGTAAAATATCAAATCACTGACGTCACTGATGCCGGGATAAGATACTGCAAGAACGGGATCCACGATGGCGGAAGGGAATCGTTCAACGTGACAGAAGTGCAACCCTTCAGCAAATTTCTCCACATTTCAGTGCTGGGCCATCAACAAGGGTCAGCGTGTCAACCGTTCAACGAAAGATCACCGATTTGGGCTTTCGGAGCCGAGGCTGACAGGTGTATCCTTGATGACTGCACGACACAAAGCTTTTCGCCTCGTGTGGGCCTGTCAACACCGACATTAGACTGCTAATCACTGGAAACATGTTGCCTGGTCGGACGAGCCTCGCTTTAAATTGTATCGAGCGGATGGACATGTACGGGCATGCAGACAAACTTATGAACCCATGGACCCTAAATGTCGGCAGGAGACCGTTGAAGCTGGTGGTGGCTCTGTAATGACGTGGAGTGTGTGCGGTTGGAGTGATAGGGATCCCTAATATATCTAAATGCGACTCTGACAGGTGACACGTACTTGAACATCCTGCCTGATCACCTGCATCCATTCATGTATACTGTGCATTACGAAGGACTGGTCAATTCCAGCAGGACAATACGACACCCCATACGTCCATAATTGCTACAGAGTGGCTCCAGGAACACTCCCCTGAGTTTAAACACATCCGCTGGCCACCACACTCCCCAGTCAAGAACATTACTGAACATATCTGGGATGCCTTGCTACATGCTGTTCAAAAGAGATCTCCAACCCCTCTTACTCATACGGATCCCTGAAGGATTACTACTTCAGTCCATGCGACGTCATGTTGCGTGTTCACGAGGGCCCTACACGGTATTAGTCAGGTGTACTAGTTTCTTTGGCTCTTCAGCGTTTATAAAGTATAGGGAATCTAAGATGAAACGGCCGGATGAAAAACGTGAACAAATCGAAAAAGAAATAATTGTCGGTAGGACCGATTCGGAATATAGGAGAGTAAAACGACGTTCGGTGGAACTAAAACCAAAGGTGGTAACATTAAGAGTGCAACAGGAATACCACAGTTAAATGCAGAGGGAAGAGTGGATGGATCGAAACAGTGTGTTGAAGGTCTCTAGAAGGGGGTGGACAAGTCTGATAGTATGTTAGAGCAGGAGTCGGTAGGGAAGAGATAGCGGATGCGGTATTAGAACCAGAATTTAAAAGAACTTTTGAAGATTTAAAACCAAATAAGGCAGAAGGCATGGATAACATTTCATCGCATTTTATAAAATCATTGAGGGAAGTGGTAACCAAACGACTGTTCGCAAATGTGTGTAGTATGCATGAGGTTGGTGATATACCATCGCACTTTCGGAAAAAACTTGATCGACACAATTTTCAAGATAGAAGGATCCGACAAGTGCGAGAAATGTTGCACAATCGACTTAACGGCTCATTTGTCCATGCTGCAGACGTGAATAACATACAGGAGAGTGGAAAAGAAAATTCAGGGTGTGTTACATGACGATTAATTTGGATTTAGGAAAAGTAAAGGCTCCAAAGAGGTATTTCTGACGTTATAGTTGATAATGGAAGCAAGACTAAAGAAAAATCAATACAATTCTTTGGATTTGTCGACCTGGAAAAAGGGTTCGGCAATGTAAAATGGTGCAAGATATTCGGAATTCTGAGGAAAATAGGAGTAAGCTCTAGGGAGAGGCGGATAATACACAACATGTACTAGAGCCAAGAGGGAATAATAAGAGTGGAAATGTCAGATCATGCCCTCCTCATATTTTGGTTCTTGTTAAAACTTGTAACGCTTAGCCGGTCCGGGGTGGACGTGCGGTTCCAGGCGCTTCAGTCTGGAGCCGCGTGACCGCTCCGGTCGCAGGTTTGAATTTTGCCTCGGACATGGATGTGCGTGATGTCCTTAGGTTAGTTAGGTTTAAGTAGTTCTAAGTTCTAGGGGACTGATGACCACAGATGTTAAGTCCCATAGTGCTCAGAGCCATTTGAACTATTTTTGTAACGCTTACACCTGTCATGTTTTGTGGAACTGTGATTTATTATCTGGTTTCAATTGTCTGGTAATAAAACGAGTCGAAATTTCATTTGCCACCAATAAAAGGTGGTAGCAAAAAAAAGGGAGAGGATTATGTTAGAATATTAAGAGGTGCGTTTTGGCCTACAACCAGAGATCACTAAACATATCGTTGTGTACTGATCTGTGTTGACCTCACATCTTGTAAAACTACTTATACTTAACAACTTAATAATTTTATTCGAGTGTTTCTTCTTGGTATGAAGTGGAGTCCGTGCTGCAAGAAAACACGTACCAACTCTGTGGCAGCCGGGCTTCTCCCAGGCGTCTCTCTCGCCGTCCATGCCTGCTGACACCGCACTCAGGCAGAGAGCGACCGCCAGCGCGAAGAAGTGCAGGGCTGACCGGGAGAAGGGCGGCACCATCTTGAAGCAGCGGAGGTGGCGGCGGCACCTGCACACACCGAGGGTACACTCTCAGCAGAGTCCACTCACATCATGGCACGACAAGTATCAAGTGAGTAATGGTTGCCGATCGTGAAGAATGCTAATAAAAGAGCATTTATCACTCGCATATCATATCCCCTATGAACCACAACCATAAGATCACTGCTCATCGCGAGACTGAATACAACATAGTGATATTGGCATGTGATGCGCTAAGTATACAGGGTGAGACCATCCCAAATATATTCAGAATGAATAAGTGTATCAAGGAGCGGCTTTCTCCAGGTTATAGAGGTGAATTTGCTGACGTTCGCAAGTAATTTCTAACGTTCATAGTCGCCGAATTGCAACACGAAGATTTCTTATGTAAGGAACTGTGTATTCCTTTCTATCCCGCATTTGAAGGAAGCTTCTAAAAGGATTTCATCCACATAACATGTGTAGAACTTAGGTCAATTCCTAAGTCAAGTATTTGCTTACATTTGGTATAATATAATAAGGTAGACGATTGTGGAACATCTTCTCCTGACTCCAGGACAGTGGTTTGCGATCCCGTTACCTTGATACTATTTGACCAAGTCCCATGCATGTTATTTTGTTGAAGTCCTCTTAGAAGTTTCTTTCAAATGTCAGAGAGGGCAGTGTCTAATTCGACGACTACAAACGATGAACATTACTTGCTAATGTCAGGATATTCTTGTGGTTACTCGTGCGCTTGAAGTCCAACGGTATGTGTTCTGCTTTCGTGGCGATCGAATAACTTGCTCGTAAACGTATAGAGACATTCAAAATGAATATGACAGTCGAAAAAGTGAATATCGTGTATGGGGAATGTCGCCAAACTGTTAAAGTTGTATGCTGAAGAATATCCCTATGGAGCCAAGCACAAATGACCTTTCTTTGCAAACATCAGAAAAAAAAATTATAGAAACTGTAAGTGCGGATAATAATTTACTCTAAGGAAACAGAAGGTTAAGTGATGAAACAAATGAAAATAACATTTTAGTTAACAAATCGCTACAACAGCAGAACACAGACTGTTGGGCTTCAAGCGCACAGGTAAACACAAAAATTTCCAGACATAATCAAGTAATTTTTATCGTTTATAATCGCCGAATTAGACACTGTTTTGTTTCTTTTTTCCTAATCGAACTATATACATTTTTGTGGAAGTTGAAAGAAGATTCTAAGAAAATTTCAACGACATAATATGTAGCATCAGGGTATCAGCGCCGCAAATCACCGTCCCGCCGTCGGGAGAAGAGGTCCCACAAACGTCTGTCCTATGTATGTAAACATTTAACTCAGGTTCTGACATCTTTCTGCCCTCTTACACCAAATCTATTCCGGTTTATGTGACCGAGCGGTTCTTGGCGCTTCAGTCCGGAACCGCGCGCCTGCCATGGTCGCAGGTACGAATCCTCTGCCTCGGGCATGGATGTGTGTGATGTCCTTAGGTTAGTTAGGTTTAAGTAATTCTAAATTCTAGGGGACTGATGATCTCAGATGCTAAGTCCCATAGTGCTTAGAACCATTTGAACCATTTTGAACCAAATGTATTCAAACATGTAGCTTGACCTGAGTTACATGTTTGCTTACATTTGATATGACAGGGCAGACGTTTACGAACCTCTTCTCCTGATGGTGGGACAGTGGTTTGCGGCGCTGTTACCTTGATACTATAAGACCAAGTGCCATAAATGTTATGTCTTTGAAGTCCTCGTAGAAGCTTCTGTTTTACCAGAGACGGAATGCTCAGTAGCTGCAGCGTGTATGCATCGTAGCGCAACTCCGATGCACCGACATATAGTTAAGGTATCCGTGTAGCATTTGCGTCTTTCCGACGTACGTGCGAAAAATGCGTGGACGTGAACTGTGTGACGTTATTAACAAATGCTTCCAAAAAGGACATTTTATTGGTTGCTGAAGGACAATCATTGGAAAATATCCATCGACATCGAAAAATGAAGTTTATGTATGAGACCGAATGTCTGTCGGAAATAACCTTCGCGATTCTACACAAGAAGCCGGTCGGTCTGGGACAATAAGTGGGCGGACCTACACATAACCCTTCCTTCGCTAGCAATGAAACCTGACATCAGCATCGGTAGCGTGCAACACATTATAGGCAAGACTTAGGCTACCGTAAAGTCTGCAGCCAGTCAGTAACCCATGTGTTGAATTCTGAACAAACAGCAAACAGGATGGCTACATCAAGAGCTTGGTGCGTTTCGGTATTGTAGGCAACATGTTCCTTGAGCGCATTCTTGCTGACGACGGAAGCGACTTGGAAATGGAAACGTCCCCATATCGTAAATGTCGGAGACTTTACGCCAACTCAAGTGGGAGACACTCAAGCATTCACCCCATTGTCTTTATCTCTCTTCATGCGATTACCACGCTTTCGATCCCTTAAAAAAGTCCTTGAAGTGTCGACGATTCCGTCTGACTACGGTGTACAGCACGTAGTTAAAGACTTCTTTACGTACCGGGAGACGTCGTTATACCAAATGAGTATCGTCAGCTGCGTCGGTAAGATGATTGCTTCAAAGCTCTATGCGACATTTTCTGATTGCCAGACACATTCTGGACTGTACGGTCCTCGAACAGAAAATTTTTGAGCGTCCGGTATTGACTGTTATCCGTTTCTATCCCAATCAGTTGCAACATTGGTCCTCTATTTCTGAGAGAAATTCTCTCCCCTCGCTGAAGCTATCTTACTTCAATTTCTTGTGCATGTGTACTTCGAATACAGCGGCACCACAGTTCACTAAGCAAGTCTTGCATGTGAACGCTTGGATGAAGCTGTCCTGTTCCGCGCCCGGCTCATGCACATTATCTGCTCCCTCTTGTTTTCTTCTTGCGCGATGAAACCTCTTCTGTATGAGAACCCCATCGAATTGGATAGGGATCTACTGACAAGAAATTACACAGTGTTCGAACAGCACAGGGTTTATTCAACCGAGTACGACAGAAACTGGTGTTTCAATATAATACACAATCTGCAGAAATGAGGTTTTAAAGAAGAGCAACTGACTACACCGATGTGATAAAGGAAACACCAATCAGATAAGAACTAGAATTAGAAAGTATAGAAATAAATAAAGAGATCACGTCTCAAGACTGAATGCAGTAAAACGCCCAAAATAATAATGCATTGTCGACCAATGGAGAAAAAAGTAGTAGGTAAACCAAGAATGAAGTGGGCAGATTAAATAGAAACCAACAAGAATAAGAGAGGTACTGAAGGATTGAACTTAATATGTGAATACCTAAGAGAAGAAAGAAGAAAAAAACGATCACATGGTTGCATCTAAACTGAGGGGGCACCAGTTTGATTAACTTTTGTCACGATAGAATCTAGTGAAATTTGAGGAATAAATAAAATTATCACTAAATGCTTCTACTTGCATTTTCATCATGGTTAACAGACGAACGGCGAACCTGAAAGTCTCATATACCTTTCGACTCATCTCTTGTTTCCGGATTAGATTCCATTTGTCAAACTTATACACTAGCCCTTCTACAACATTCCTGAGTAGATTTTTTGTCATAATCCCGGAAACACGACATATCTACTGCTAAGACCTGTTTACATCGACATACATACATACTCTGCAAAGATATTATAGGGTGCATGGCAACAGGTACCACCTATTACTAGTCATTCGCCGACCGTTGTGACCGAGCGGTTCTAGGCGCTTTAGCCCGGAACCGCGTGACTGCCACGGTCGCAGGTTCGAATCCTGCCTCGGGCATGGATGTTTGTGATTTCCTTAGGTTGGTTAGGTTTAAGTAGTTGTAAGTTCTAGGGGACTGATGACCTCAGATGTTAAGTCCCATAGTGCTCAGAGCCATTTGAACCATTTGAACTAGTAATTCCCTTACCTGTTCCAGTAACAGATAGAGCGAGGGAAGATCTATGTGTACCCGTACGAGCCCTAATTTCTCTTGTCATCGCGAAATATACATTGGCGGGAATAGAATCGTTCTGTAGTCAACCGCTGGTTCCGGTTCTCTAAATTTCTCAACATAGTTCGCCAAGCCAACGTCGTCTTCCCTCCAGGCATTCTCATTTTAGTTCAAGGAGCATTTCCGTAATACGTGTTCATTGCTACCAGTAATAAATCTAACAGCACGCCTTTGAATCTCTTCACCATTTTCCTTTACTCTGACCTGGGAGGTAACCCAAACATTTTAGCAGTTACTAAAGAACGGTTTATACTTGTGTTCTATATGCGATCTCCTTTACAGATGAAGTACACAACACTAGATTTGTCTCCAATAACCTTGGCCGTTCACCTTCACCTTCTCAACAAATGACCTTACGTGCTCGTTCCATTTCACGCCTCCTTCAACGGTACAACTAGATATCGTCATCGACTGCTTGTCACCCAATCCGACAGATCGCTTCTGTATATGGATAACAAGAGCGTGATGGGTCCAATAACTTTATAACTCTTTGAGTCGCTGTCATTCTAATGAAAAAAAACAGACATACTACGAAGGAATGAGCCAGATGTAGCGGAAATCGGTAGATGTGATGTGCACGTGCAGACAAAAAAAGGATTACGTTATCAGAAAAATTAGATGAATGATTCAAGAGAAGGAGCACAGGAACTGAGCACGTCAATAACGAATTGATCCACCTGTGGTCTTATGTAGGTTGTTATTAAGCTTGGCATTGATTGACAGAGTTATTGGATGTACTCCTGAGGGATATTATTCCAGACACTATCTAACTGGAGCGTTACATCGTCAAAACCTGAGACGGTTGGACGGCCCTGCCCACAATGCTTCAAATGTTCTCGACTGGACAGAGATCCAGCGACCTTGCTGGCCAAAGGTAGTGTTTCCCAAGCACGAAGGCAGGCAGTAAAAGCTCTCACCTTTTGCGGATGGGCATTATCTTGCTGAAATATAAGCCCAGAAATGCCAGAAAGACGTATTTGGAGTCACCCCAGACAGTCGTGGGATACCGTTTAGACTGTCGCCCGCCTATGACTCAGTTATAATCGAGCTCTCGAAAGCCCATTCATACTCACTCTATTTCTTCTCTCGCTGTGGTACACTGCCGAAAATCACGAGTGATGATCTGGGGTGCCATTTCTTTTCATAGAGGGACCAGTTTGACTGTCATCTTTGGCACCATTAAAACACAGCTGTACGTCGATGATATTCTACGTCCCATTCTCTAGCCCTCCTTCATCCCAAAATCCTGGGCTTACATGTTAGAAAGACTGTGTCCGCGCGCATACGACGCGAGTTTCTTCTACTTGTCTTCGTGTTTTCCAAACTATTTCTTGTTAGCAAGGTCGTCGGATTCTCCCCAATTGAGAACTTTTGGTGTTTTGTCGGCAATGCCCTCCAACCTGCTGGGGCTACTGACAGCCTAACGTGTCACTTGGACAGTATTTGGCCTGATAACTCTCAGGAGGACATCCAACAACTCTGCCAATCAATTCCAAGTCGAATAACTACTTGCATAAGTGTCACATATGGACCAATGCCATATCGACTTGCTTTATGAAGGTCTTTGTCTTGAATAATTCATCAAATTTTTCTGAAATTGTAATAATTTGTTTGCATGCATACACCATGCGATCAAAAGTATCCGTCCCCCCCCCCCCCCCAAAAAAACATACATTTTTCATATTAGGAGCAATTTGCTGCCACCTGCTGCCAGGTACTCCATATCAGTGACTTCAGTAGTCGTTAGACATTGTGAGAGAGTAGAATGGGGCGCTCCGCACAACTCACGGACTTCGAACGTGGTCAGGTGATTGGGTGTCATTTGTGCCATACGTCTGAACGCGAGATTTACACACTCATAAACACCCCTAGGTCTCCTTGTTCCGATGTGATGGTAAAGTGGAAACATGAAGGGACACGTACAGCACAAAAGTGTACAGGCCGGCCTCGTCTGTTGACTGACAGAGATCGCCGACAGTTGAAGAGGGTAATGTGTCGTAGGCAGACATCTATCCAGACCATCACACAGGAATTCCAAATTGCATCAGGATCCACTGCAAGAACTATGATAGTTAGGCGGGAGGCAAGAAAACTTGGATTTCATGGTCGAGCGGTTGCTCATAAGCCACACATCACGCCGGTAAATGCCAACCGACGCCTCGCTTGGTGTGAGGAGAACAAACACTGGACGATTGAACAGTGGAAAAAGGTTGTGTGGAGTGACGAATTACGGTACAAATTGCGGCGATCAGATGGGAGGGTGTGAGTATGGCGACTTCCCAGTGAACGCCATCTGTCAGCGTGTGTATTGCCAACAGTAAAATTCGGAGGCGGTGGTGTAATGGTGTGGTCGTGTTTTTCGTGGAGAGGGCTCGTACCCCTTGTTTTTTTTGTGTGGAACTATCACAGCACAGGCCTACACTGGTGTTTTAAGCACCCGCTTGCTTCCCAACGATGAAGAGCAATTCGGGGATGGCGACTGCATCTTTCTACACGATCGAGCATATTGCTCATAATGCACAGCCTGCGGTGGAATGTTTACAGGACAATAACATCCCTGTTATGGACCAGCCTTCACAGAGCCCTGACTTGAATCCTACAAAACACCATTGGGATGTTTTTAAACCCCGACTTCGTGCCAGGCCTCACCGACCGACATCGATACCTCTCTTGAGTGGAGCACTCCCTGAAGAATGGGCTGCCATTTCCCAAGAAACCTTCCAACACCTGATTGAACGTATGCCTCCGAGAGTGTAAGCTCTCATCAAGGTTAAGGGTGGACCAACACCATATTGAGTTCCAGTATTACCGATGGAGGGTGCCACGAACTTGTAAGTCATTTTCAGCCAGGTGTCCGGATACTTTTGATCACATAGTGTATGTATATTTACGGATTTCCGTCCAATTCGGATATTTCCTTTGTCGTGCGTCGTGACATTTTCTTTTCTCACTATTGAAGTGTATATGGAACCTTCCTTATCAGTCTGCAGTGTGGCATTGTATCAAACGAGTTTCGAAAATGTAAGAATGTGGGATCAGCCTGTTCCCGTAAAGCTACCTCGCAGGAAACTGTGTGAGTCGAGGGCAAGCTGTGTTTCGCATGAGCGATGATATCCAGTTCTTGCTGATTTGTGGACAGATGCCTCTCTCGCTCAAGGAAGTACGCTATATTCGTAACTGACAATTTTATCAAAAAATCTGGAGCAAACAGACGATTTTTTACTCGCGTGGGGCCATGCACCCAGCGAGATGTTCGCCATAAATTCAAGCTAGGTAATAAGCCAGTGCCAAAGAACACTGCTTGAAATGAATTCGTCTGGTGTAAATGGCTGAGAGATCCCTAATGGCAGGTTCAACCGCCCAACAGGAAATGTTTTTCCTATACCCTTCACGCCTGCAGGCACCCTTCCTTCGTGAAGTATGAGAACTGCGTGTGGAAGTATATCTGTTAAAGGTAAATGACTGTAATGGTGTGTGTGTGTGTGTGTGTGTGTGTGTGTGTGTGGGTGGGTGGGTGGGTGGGTGGGTGGGTGGGTGGATGGGTGTGTGTGTGTGTGTGTGTGTGTGTGTGTGTGTGTGTGTGCGTAGTGTAGTGTAGTGTCACGTACCCTAGCCTTGTTGAAGGATTTGTTTATTTTAGACCTAGTAACAATTGTCCCTCTGATAACATCGTGATCGCTGTTCCCTGTCTGTATACTGACACTGTCGATAAAGACAAGCCTTTTGGTGCTCGAAGGTCTAAACCATTTCCGTTGTATGTGGATTATCGAACTAGTTACGATAGTTTCGGAGCAAAATTTTGGGAGTATGTTACAAGCTTAGCTAACACCCCACATTTGGTAATATTATACAGTATTTTAGCCCCGTGGCAGGCGTGGAAACCTCTCAGCTAGGCACAACGCCATACGAAAGTACTACATAGGAATGAGGTATCATAGTATCAACCCCTGAATGAATATTCAGCCATCTGCATTTGTGTGGCAACAGAGTAGACTCGTTTTCTGTGAGGTAGCTGATGGGCTACGATCTTCTACCAATCGTCCAAAGTAAATTTTCTATCTGTGCGGCCAGAGTATATATCAAGATTTCAATTTACTGGCTTCAATATACTAGCATCAAAACATCAAATCAACCGAGGGTGGCGCACCACGCCGCGCTATGTGGGTAAGACTACTCGGCCGAGTGCCCGGAACTAAATTTCCCGTGGGACGACGGAAGCATACCGCTACAGTGCGAGACACCTCTTCTCTGGACTGGAAGGAATTGGGACCTTGACAGAGGATGAATTTTCCGTTTTCTCTTCAAGTACCACAACGCACATTGCTGATTTGTTTGTTCTTCAGAGTCTACATTCGGCTGCTTTTCTTATAGGAGTCAGTCGCGTTGGTTCCCAACAACATTGCTCACAGAAATTGCTTTGGGATATCTGTCAATGTATTTGTCACTAATAAGAACATCGTGTCAAATCGATCTGGAGCAAAATGAACTGGGGGGGGGGGGGGGGGGGGGGAGAGAATTACGTCTAAAGCATATTGTGATAGTAATGTGATTTACATGTTATCCGTGAGGGTTACCATGTAGTACGAAGCTGACTTTTCCTTACTCTTTTTTGCCTGCTGATTCCTAGAGCATTGTGTAAATTCCTCCTCCTCCTCCTCTTCCTCCTTCTCCTCGTCCACCTACTCCTTCCCCTTATTTTGATACAGGCTTTGCGTGACCATGGATATTCAAAGGATTATTCTTCTCCTCCCACAACTTCTTCTTCCTTTATAGTCTTTGTTCTGGCGTAACCACAAGCACCGGAACAGAGATGCGGAACTGAAGACCAGAGAAGGCGGCGAGGAAACGCCGGCCACTGGTGTGCGGAATTGGACCGCGCCGTGCCAAGAGCCACACCTGTAAGAAGTGAATTTAAGCGCCTCTCCTGGTAGCCTCGGCCGCTCAGATCGGCCCCGTCTATAACGGACGTTAGTGCTATGCTATCAGATTGTCATGATCCATGTTGTTGTTGTGGTCTTCAGTCCTGAGACTGGTTTGATGCAGCTCTCCATGCTACTCTATCCTGCGCAAGCTTCTTCATCTCCCAGTACTTACTGCAACCTACATCCTTCTGAATCTGCTTAGTGTATTCATCTCTTGGTCTCTCTCTACGATTTTTACCCTCCACGCTGCCCTCCAATGCTAAATTTGTGATCCCTTGATGCCTCGTTCATGTCCTACCAACCGGTCCCTTCTTTTTGTCAAGTTGTACCACAAACTCCTCTTCTCCCCAATTCTATTCAATACCTCCTCATTAGTTATGTGATCTACCCATCTAATCTTCAGCATTCTTCTGTAGCACCACATTTCGAAAGCTTCTATTCTCCAAACTAGTTATCGTCCATGTTTCGCTTCCATACAAAGCTACACTCCATACAAATACGTTCAGAAACGACTTCCTGACACTTAAATCTATACTCGATATTAACAAATTTCTCTTTTTCAGAAACGCTTTCCTTGCCATTGCCAGTCTACATTTTATGTCTTCTCTACTTCGACCATCATCAGTTATTTTACTCCCTAAATAGCAAAACTCCTTTACTACTTTAAGTGTCTCATTTCCTAATCTAATTCCCTCAGCATCAACCGATTTAATTTGACTGCATTCCGTTATCCTCGTTTTGCTTTTGTTGATGTTCATCTTATATCCTCCTTTCAAGACATTGTCTATTCCGTTCATGCTCCATATCAAGTGCTTACTTGCACTTTGTATATAGTAAGAACCTTAATGTTTTCATGTCGCCTCTCGCTAGCGACATTTGCTGTAATCAAAGGCCGTCGCTGTGGCCAAGCGGTAAGTATTGCCAATTTGCTTTCTAGAAATAAAACTACTAATGAATTTTTGTATATCATTCCGAGAACGCTGAATCAGTTAGGCAACCTATAAGCGATGAGTCGGCAAGCCCCCACAGTCTTCTCACCCGGTCTTCTCCGTAATCTTCTGTATCCTTTTCTCTTGTCTGCTCCACTGCTCTATCGTTTCGCTGTGCCTCTCTCTGGCGTCGATCTCTTGTATGTTGGTGGTAGTGTACTAGCTCCGATTTTCATTCACCTTGATCCTAAATTCTGATCACTCCTTCCTGAGTTCATCAACCCACTTGCTTCCTGTCTTTCCTCTTCTACTCCTCGTTTTTCGTACTCCTTTGGCACAATATTATATTAATTGTGATCACAAGTCCCATAAATGTTACCTTCTGCAATCTAAATGCGCATAATTTTGTCCTGATGCTCAGGCACAGTTCTTTCCTACGTCTTCGTATCCATCTCTCACCACCTCTTTTTGTTAGGGCCTAGTATTTTCCTCAGTGTTCTGTGTAATTTTTTTAGATGTTCTGCGGCATTTCATCCTACTGTTATCGTCTCTTGTGCACATAATACCTCGTCTTTCGAGGTATTCAATATTTTGCTCTTGTCATGCAATGGTGATTCTCATCCGTTTTCTACATCTTTCTGTGCCACTGATTTCTGGCCATACTGGTCGCTGTGCATTTGATTCTCCATTTTCCTTCCTTCCACCGCGATACCATTTCCGACCCTTCCTGAGCTCAACAACCTACTTGGTTCCTGTCTTTCCTGCAGTTCTATCCATTGTTTACCACACCCCCTCTGGTCCTGCTGTCTGTATTCAGCCTGATCATACGCTATAAAAATATTGCTCTTTAGTCTGACATTTCCTGATTGTAATTAGTGCTCTGCTACAGTTATTCCCTAGGTTTTCGCATCCCCGTTTCACAGCCTTATTTAGGGCCCAATATAACCCTCAGAAATTCGCTCTCGTCTTTCTTTAGTTGTTACGATCCATCCCTTACTACCTTTATCAGCCACTCCGTATCGTTTCCTTGTAGTGTTCGGGCTTTTTATACCCTTTTTATATCTCTTCATAGAGAAGGATCATATCATCACTTCTTCATCTTCTCCGTTATGCAACTATTGCTGCTGTTTCTTTGTTATATTTTCTTTCGCGTATTCAAATTATTCTTCCTTTCCCACATTTCCTTCTTGTGTAGTCTCTAATTGATAGTGTAACTCAGTGTCTTTGTCTTATTGCAGGCTAACCTGAGTCCCACTCCCCTGGCTTTCTTGCCTGGTTTATTCAGTTTTTTTTCTTTGCATACACAAGTACAAAGTTGCATCAATGTGTGAGTTCAAATCTATCTTTAATATATGACGGGGTGCAAGGTCTGTAACGCCGTGTATCGCATAATATCTTGTAAAATACTGTACGTATATCAATTTGTCGCTGAATAATATATTAAGAACTGAAAAAGACAGTAAAAATTGCAGATGTTTTAACTCTTCAGGCTTTCCCTGTGAACTAATGACATCTTGGTTTGTCGGGTGTTCTGCCGGATATCAGCGTCGTTCTGGCTCGATATTTCGGTAACGTAGCTCGTAACCTTCATCAGGTGCGACCTGAGGTTGCTAATATCTGGGAGAACACCCGACGACCCAAGATGTGAATACAGATGTCATTTGTAATACGCAGGTTTACAGTCTTCTTCCCTGTACAACACTCGATTATATCAGAAAGATATTGGCTCGGGGAAGGAGAGGGGGTATTTTATGAAGAGTAGAACAAGATGAACACAAGACGAAAGGTAACTTTACATATACGAATGTAGAGTATGGTCAGGTAGGACCTCACTGTAGTTAACATCAGCGAAAAATGTATCAGGGTAATCAGCGCTTTGGAAAACTCTTCTGACGAGTGCTGAAGACCGTCTTGCCTACATTGTCACATCACACTGCAGTAAAATGAACACCAAAGGTAGTAAAGGGAGGAAATTTCTGCAACTCGGATCGCGTTTGCGAGTTTACCATCTCCTGCGGGTACGGCAACCCGCGAAGCGTTCGTTCTATATCAGCTGTTGGAAATTCGTGACCGAATCGAATTTATTCCATTTGCTGCGGATGGAATACGTGGCGTCCTGGCAATTTCTGAAATGTCAAGCCAGAGCCCACCTGTGCGATACCAGCACATGATTTCTTCTCCTCTTCCAACACACAGAGTTTAAACAACAATAATTCTACAAAACAGTGTAACATGTATTTAATGTCACTGAAACAGCTTATATTTGCAGTTAAATGTTTAACAATTTTAGTAGTGATTGTAAATGGAAAGTAAATTCTGATTCCAACGGCTCACTTTGTACTCTAGGATTAGGCCAGTACTAAATTTATTCTTGAATCTTTGTAAGACAAAAAAGTGAGTTGACCATGGAGACTTGTCTCCAGATATTTACTGTATCGCTTCTTCTTTAGGATCTTGTGGTGGCCACTGTCGATTGATCACTTACAGAGATCAGTGTTGGATACTCTTATAAAGAGGAGGTTTACCGCGCTTTTGTTGGAAAAATGGGATTACTGGATAAAATTCTTTTGGCTACTACTTCTGGACCATCGTCATTGGATAGCAGGAGGTGTATCGCTGCGGTAATGCCAAAGATGGGGGTTAGTCTCCAGATCTCTACAACTATTGGTTTCCTTAGCCAGCACAAGTACGTTACTGAAGTCATTATCAAGGCCAGAGACCTCATGATGTTCCGCTACCGCCGATTTCACACTTTCTTTTAGTCGTATGTGGCGTTCGTGATTCTTAACACCCTCTTTAACAGTCCTTCCCGTTTCGCATATACACACCTTGCCGCAGCCACAAGTCATTTTTAGACCCCCCACAGTGTGGAATCAATCAGGTGCACCTGTTCTTCGTCAGAAAATTTCTATTATTTTATTTTGAGTGTAGGTAGAGGTCTAAATACCATTTTTCCTAAGACGCCGGAAACAAACAGTAAATTAACAGAGTGAGTAAGTTTCTCGTCTGTTCTACTAGCATAAGAAATATTTCGCTTAAAAGCCCTGTCGGCATACTGTCATAGACATTGACCTTCATTGTCTTCTTTAAAAATCCAACTCCGATTCTAAGCTGTTGTGATGGTAGATACAGAGGGCACGTGAACACAGAGGCTTGAACACTGATTGTTTCTGGGGCGAGTGATAGAGCGAAGTGCCATCTAAACGACTGCTTTTGTTAGTAAACTTTTTATACACGTTGTGTCCTAGATTGTTAGATTTTCTATATATAAACACATCTAGGAACGGATGACTGCCCTCATTCTCAGACTCCAAGGTAAAGTTGATTCTGGGATGAATTCCATTTACGAAACTGTGGGAACCATGAAACTCACCTTTGCTGTGTGACTGTGTGGCCACCGAGTAAGCAATTTTCGTCAGTTTATTCCCAAATATAAGTTACAATAACAGGCATGCTACACCAACCCGCAATCACTGTGATGCGAATAATTACTGATTTATCGAGATTCACCTGTGTGAGTGAAGAAAGACCGACACTTCATCCTACCCTCGGCTGGTTACACGGCTTTGGAGCTGAAAGGATACCACGTGCAGGTGGCCAGCGACCCAGCTGTGAAGGCATTCTGTGGGGGGCATCCACCTCGGGTGAATGAGAGTTCCCGTGGGTCCTGGTTCACCTGTACTGACGCAAGTAGTTGGTCAGAGTCCCGAGATGGCGGGAGCTACGCGCGAGTGAGCACTAGTTCCTGGCTGTGTGCCTGCATTTGGACCTTACGCAGTCAACAATTACGATGGACAGTACATAATACGATAAATCTGGTTTGTGTAAAGGGAAAACGGTAACGAACCAAAAGAGCGGCTGAAAACTGTAATCTACAGGAAAAATATCTACTCTCGTTTGCTTCTGCCTTTCACGAATTGTCCCCAGAAACAACGTAATGACCAGTGTAGGAGAGTATCCGCTCCTAAAATTATGTTTCTGACGTATAGTAGAAAAAATTATATCTCGGGGTTCTTCGACACTCATTTTTCTGGAAAGTCAGACAAAGTCACCTGCGCCTGCTGGGAGACGAAAGCCAACTAAACTGTGAGACGAGAAATATTGCGAGGGATTCATTTGGACGAATGAAAAATTAAGAAATATTAAGGGTGGCAGCTGAGGAACTTGGGAATTATTCCAGCTAGCGACCCCAGCCGCGGAGGAGAAATCTCAGCTCCAATGCTGATTTTACTTGTTAACCGATTCATCATTTTAAAGAAAAGCTTGAAAATTGAATTTTCTGTGTTGATGTATCCTTTTCAAGGGTCTGATATTTCAGTAGGCCTATTGCGTTCCACCTGAAAGTAACAGGTGCCAAATTGAACAAAATAAGGTTACAAATTACATAAAAATCGACAAATGTAAATGCGAGGTCAAATATTTCTCAACTGTACTTTCTTTGAATATTGCAGTTAGATGCTATATTTTCCCTGGAACAACATTCGAGATTTCAGCCTCGTTTCTAAAGCAGATCCGCATACCAGTTGCACGTTGTCAGATTTCTTAGAATGCAAATTCATCATTCGTGAACCGATAATGTAAAGCAAATTTCTTGCTTATAATTTTCCTATATCCTGGATTATTTGTCTTTCTTTCTCTACTTAACATTGTAAACAATATCAACATGGCACCAAATTAATACCATCTTTCCCACTAATCTAGCAAATTTTGATAATTTGCAAACCTCTGTTAATAACATATTTTGAGTGATACCAAAGAAAACAAGGAAGATTACGATACGACATACCGTCGACGACGATATCGTTAAAAATGGGGCACAAGCGTGCGATGGGAAAGAAATACGGCTGTGTTTTACAAAGAAACCATCTCGTCATTTACCTTAGCTGACACTCACTGTTTATAGTTTTGTAAACTTGTAAGAATAAATTAACAGATCACAGACATGCATTCTAAGGCTCTACTGTAGTTATTGTTCCGAATGTGGTTTCCATCATTTCTTCTTGTGTTTCCAACAAACAAAAAATTTGCTTCTTGATCCGAGCATATACGCAGTGTGATTCAAAAAGGAAGAGCAGAATTCAGTTGTTTATTGCAGACAAACTACGAGAGAGAGAAACACATTACGCATGCAGCTGAATAAAGGAAGGCTCAAAGTTTTATGTTCGCACAGACACCATACCATAAACATGACAAAACCTACGCTGCTCGAGAAACATGGAAACGGTATTCTATTTCCTCCATAGACG
Source organism: Schistocerca gregaria (assembly GCF_023897955.1). NCBI lineage: Eukaryota > Metazoa > Arthropoda > Insecta > Orthoptera > Acrididae > Schistocerca > Schistocerca gregaria. The sequence goes on along the minus strand of NC_064925.1, from coordinate 415,896,940 downwards.
AATCAGCAGATCCCTGTTTATTGAAACAACAACTTGAACTATTTGATTTCTCAGCTCTTGAAGAGCAGCTTTCATAGGTGGGACAAGGATCTTGTGGTGTAAGGTCACCTGATATGGGAGGCCAAAGCAAAGAGCAACATCTTGTTGTTCACCTCTTGCAGCGCAACCTTTTACGGTTATGTTGAGGTCTTTATATTTTCGATTCGATAATTCGGTCTCATGGTAATGATTTCTTTAATTCTTTCGGTTTATCTTAATGTTAAAGTATTTTTATAACTATTTTATCACTCTTTGTTTATAAAACAAATGTTGGTGGTTGATTCATTCTTTAATGTTTCTGTCGAGTTTTGTTTTTGTAATTTGTGTATATTCATATGCTGATTTGAATATAATTAGATATTATTTTGGTATTGATTATATTTCCTTTAGTTTAATTGTGTTGAGTTTTTGAATTTGTTCTTTAATAAATAATGCTAGAGGTTCAGTTTATTTAAGTTCTTATCATTCTAATTTTTTTTTGTTTTTAGGGTTTTAACTTTAATAATTATGCTTCAATGTTCATTTGCTAGATTGAGTCTTCATTCTTTTTATATATTTTTTTTTCGAGGCTAGATTGGTTCCTGTAGGTGAAAGAGAGGCGGGGTTCCGTCATACATAAAAATGAATTCATTGGAATCTTTGAGGAAACAACCAATTTTTCAGCACGTACAGGTATGACATGCCTATCAGAGTTTTCTCCGCAAAAAAAAAAAAAGAAAGTTCCGTAATCTTTGTGAATAGAAACGGCACAAAACATATTCAGATTTGGCGATGTGTTTCATTTTCGACGACAATGTGACAATGTCAGGATTTTGTGACACCAGATTCTTTAGTTTACCCTATAAATTAAACGTCGATTAGTCCGAAAAGATTAGTCGTTCGGAAAAAGTGTCCTCTGCCATATCCTGGAGATATGGAATGCAAACTTTGTACGTTCTGTTATAGCCGCAGGGACGCAATTGCTGCAGTAACTACAACTTGTAATGCTTCATACGCAGGTGTCGTTTCAGAACGCGCTACACCGTTGTTTGGGAAAGCTGAAGTCCCTGGTCTACCCATCTTGCGGACTTCCGAGGGCTCCGTGTAAACGCATCCCGGATACGTTCGACGTTTTCAGCAGATGTTCACTTCTCTTCAGCATGTGGAACCAACTTTCAAGAACTGTGTATGTCAGTCGTAAATTTTTAGTGCATAAGCGACTTCTCTCTGAATAAATGCTGCAATTGACTAATGAACTGATTTTGGGCAAATTCCAACTGACAAAATGATTTATCTTGTGGCGTAGTCCCCATGTTGCTACAAACCACACTGCGGCTGTGTCAAAACCTTCAATTTCCTCTAGCCAGCCAAATACGAAATGCGTTTGTGTCTTTTGAAATTTGCCTGTAATGAACAAGTGAAATCTGTTCTTTCTTTTTGAATTACCGGGTACCATAAAAAGTTCATAAAACAGATTATCACCTGAGGTTCGCGGGATAGAGGCAGAATGATATTCTATTTGTGGGTGCGAAGTATTCTCTGTGTTGTATTTGTAAGAAACTTGCCGATAAAAGTGCGGAACCCGCCAGCGCCCGAAGGCTTGCTACAGCAAAGCATGCACCCAAATAAAACCTAGTTCCTCTAAGGACATGAAGGTAATTTAACGCGATGTCTTGCTTCTCCATGTTACACTTTCTTCGCGTAGCTCCGTTAGATTCTTCTTTCCTCTGGGAGAAAATTCGCACCTACTGTCTGAATACTCGAGATTTCAATCGCGGAAGTATCATTAGGATCCATGCGTCATCCGTATTGTTGACCGACTGTCACTCAATGTGTGGTCCACCCCCGGTAGCTGAGTGGTCAGCACGACAGAGTGTCAATCCTAAGGGCCTGGGTTTTATTCCCGGCTGGAATGTGTGTGATGTCCTTAGGTTAGTTAGGTTTAAGTAGTTCTACGTTCTAGGGGACTGATGATCTCAGAAGTTAAGTCCCATAGTGCTCAGGGCCATTTCAACCATTTTTGACATACTTGTATGTTTAATGGAACAGGTGGATGCCGAGACAGGATTCGAACCTGCGATGCAGCAGCAGCGCGGTTCCGGACTGAAGCGCCTAAAACCGCTCGGCCACAGCGGCCGGTCTAATGGCACACTCTGACGATTAATAATTTATATTATACGCAGCAGGTCCCACATACCACGTTTCGCCTGTTTTAAATACACTGGGGTGACAAAAGTAATTGGAAAGCGATGTGCACATATACAGATGATGGTAGTGTCGTGCAAGCACGGTCGAAAAGGCCAGTGCAGCAGCGGAACTGTCATTTGCATTCGGGTCATTCATGTAGAAGGTTTCCATCGTGATCACGGCCGCACGAACGGAATTAACTGACTTTGAGCGCGGAATGGTAGCTGAAGCTAGACACATGCGACATTCCAGTTCGGAAATCGTTATGGAATTCAACATTCCGAGTGTTAAATGAGTGCAGATAATATCAAATTTCAGGTATTATCCCTCACCATGGACAACGCAGTGGCCGACGACCTTCACTTAACCGCCGACAGCAACGATGTTTGTGTTGAGTTGTCAGTGATAACAGAAAAGCAACAATTTTGTGAAATAAGAGCAGATATTAATATTGGACGTTCGACGAACAGTGCAGCGAAATTAGGCGTTAATGGGCTAGGGCAGCAGACGACCGACGCTAGTGCCTTTGCTAATGGCAATATGTCGTCTGCAGCGCCTTTCCTGGACTGGTAACCATCAGTTGGATCCTAATGAAAAACTGTGGCCTGGTTAGGTGAGTCCTGATTTCTGTCGGTAACAGCTGATGGTAAGGTTCGAGTGTGGCGTAGATCTCTCGAAACTATGGACCCAAGTCAACAAGTCACTCTACAGCTTGGTGGTGGCTCCATAATGTTGTGGCTTGTGTTTGCATGGAATGTATTGGGTCCTCTGGTCCAATTGTACCGATCATTGACTGGAAATAGTTATGTTCGGCTACTTGGAAGCCATCTGCAGCTATTCATGGGATTTATGTTCCGAAGCAGTGATGGAAATTTTATGGATGGCAATGCCCCATGTCACCGGCCTACAGTTGTTCGCGATTGGTTTGAAGAACATTTTGGACAATTCGATTGAGTGTTTTCACCACTCAGATCACCCGACATTAATGCCATCGAACATTTACGGGACGTACTCGGAAGGTCAGTTCGTGCACAAAATCCTGCATCGCCAAAGCTTTCGAAATTATGAACGGTTTTAGAGGCAGCATGGCTCAGAATTTCTGACACACCACCTTTTGACTGCATTCCACATCGAGCTGCTGCAGTACGCGAGGAAAAAGGGGACCCGACACAATATTAGAAGGTTGTTGTGTTGTTGTGGTCTTCAGTCCTGAGACTGGTTTGATGCAGCTCTCCATGCTACTCTATCCTGTGCAAGCTTCTTCATCTCCCAGTACCTACTGCAACCTACATCCTTCTGAAATCTGCTTAGTGTATTCATCTCTTGGTCTTCCTCTACGATTTTTACCCTCTACGCTGCCCTCCAATATTAAATTGGTGTTCTCTTGATTCCTCAGAACATGTCCTACCAACCGATCCCTTCTTCTGGTCAAGTTGTGCCACAAACTTCTCTTCTCCCCAATCCTATTCAATATTTCCTCATTAGAATACATATTAGAAGTTATCCTTAGCCAACAGCAAATATTGGAACTAATTCTGTGATTTGAAGACCGTGTAGAATGAGCGTGTATTGTATTTTGTGTGAACTAAGTGGAACCTAGCCACCTCCGAAGAAGTTGCTGCAAGTAATACGGCTTTGAAGCACAAAACTCGAGTACAATGTTAAGTTCTGCAACCACAAAAGGAAGGACTTCGCAAGTCCTCTACAGATATAAAATGAACAGTACGCAATATGTTAAGTGGCTACAGAAATGACGCGTCCTGAATCTCCCAGATACATTGTTGTGGTTTTCAATGGCTCTTATCACACAGCTCAGGAAGTTAAGCACCCATCATCTTTTCCACAGATGAATTATTTTGTCGTTGTTGAATTCATGTACCTCCCTAGCTATCACAGTGAACTACCTGGAGTCAAAATAATATAGTTAAATAGCACATGTAACAAGAAATATCAACCTTCCTTTTTTGAAGCTTTTGAGGGATTAACGCAGACCCATATCAGAGATATAACTGTAATTGGTTGAGAGGACGAGTGCACACACATTCACAAATATTGGAAAGGAATGTCGACGTCGTCAGGCTTTACTAGAATATGAAGTTAGAAAGGTTTTAATACGTGTTAATCTTGAAAGTTGTTACGAAATGGAGACGATAACACCGACCTTGTTTCATTCGCTCAACGGAGTAAAGAATTACCGAGGAGTCAAAAGAGTACACGAAAAAATCTGACTAAACCACAATTTAAGGAGTTAAGATTTACTATGGAGTTTATGAAGGTGTATCGTTCTAATTAAATATCGTTACTGGCAAGTCATAAGTTTGTACTTAACGACTTAGAAATATGCTATGTTTATATTACCGTATTTCCGTAGTATTACCTTCTCCCTCGGCAGCTCCACTATCTCTGTCTTAAAAATCAGCATCCTCGTTGCCCAGCGGTTAAATTTCATCAGATACATAATACACTTCTAATGTGTCATTTAAATTTAGTGAAGTATAAAAAAAAGGTTTAGCGGCGTTACTCTACTGACGTACTGTAGGAAGCTTGTTCTGAAGTGGAAAGAGACCGGTAATAATATGACACATGTCAAGGTTTACAGAATAACTGAAAAAGTATGCAAGCGGTGCACGCTATTACAGTTCTGTGTTATGCAGCATCATAATGGCCAGAGCAGAAAATATACGTGTCCCCCACTCACAATGTAAACATTACCTAGCTAATCTGCTCGACGTGACCGTAGTCACATTTACAAACATCGTGGGATAAAGATATTGAATTCTGCTAAACAACGCAGATGCATGAGCTAAATCGAACTGTTGAATGTAATTAAATGTAATCGCAATTGCGAATGCTGACAGCCATCAGCTGCGGAATGGGATGACGATAATGAAAATTTGTGCGGGACCGGGAGGCGAACCCGGATTTCCCGATTATTTCTTTATTCTTTTACCTTTGTTTTTCCCGGGAAAGTGCTCTACCTATTTTATATGTTACCAAGAATCGAACCCAGGTTCGCAAAATTACTGATCCATGCTCTAGACCACTTTTTTATAGCTTTTTTATTATTATTATTTTTAATGGGAGAGAGGTTTTGTTTGCTTGATGGCAAAATAGTTACTTCATTTCTTCTACCTCTTGTACATGGAAACGGAACAGTAAAAGAAAAACAAATGCATAGGTCGGGAATCGAACCCGGGGCCACCTACCTAGGCCGGCAGGGGTCGAATTCCGAGGCCTGGTCACGATGTCTCCTTCGTCCACCGAAGCCCATCACTTTTTTTTTGTTTCAATACAATAAGCAACAAAAACGAAGGAGCCATACGCCAAAAATTATGACGATAATGTGAACTAGAAGGGGCCATCTTGTCCGCTGGGATCACCTTATAGAACCGGGCGGCAAGTAACAGTCGGCCTCTTTCTCCCGTCCGTTTGACTATGTAGGCTTTCCCAAGTATTTGAATTTGTATACGTTTCTACTTAATCTGTGTATTTTTTTTCCAGCCCGCCGTCTCATTAATTACTTGCGACGTTTAATATGAAATTTTCTGGAGTATTCCACACCTGCATCTGTAGGACTGCTGTGCAGTTCATGCTCAATTGTTTGGAAGGAGGTTTGTGGGACAAATTTCATACTATTGCTCGACTGTATGGCAGAGATTTTTATATTCAGAAACCGTGTTACACCTCGTACAATTCACGCACAGCAGAACAGTTTTTTCGCTCGTTTAAAAACGGTACAAATAAAAAGTAAACGATCGTTCCCGCTCACTGTTAGCACTATTATAGTGACGCGAACTATTAGGAGTGTATGTGATACGGCTGCAGAGGATGGGTGAGAAAGGTTGGGGGAGGGGGGGGGGGGGGGGGGGGGGCTTGTCGGACGTTCTACATTTCTAGAATGAACATAGTAGTTGCCGAAATTTGCAGCTACCAACCCTCTTGTGTTACATCTTTCATACATACAGGGCTTATAGGTTGTTTATAAAAGTCGACTTTATAATAATAACTAAAAAGTCACTACATATTAATTGGAGGCCTGCACTGCAATTGAAACTGGACGTGATGGGGACGTATGAGACAGCATGCTCTACCTAATATGCTCAAGAATGTCGTACCAAACAACGGGATTTTCCAGGGCTCTGTTGATGATAGAATGGTTGGGTCAAGTGTTTGGTTAGCCCCTGGGCTAGAGACTATTTGTTCACCCAACAGAAGAATCGTCTTACTGCAACTTTCCTACAGTACAGGGCCTAAGTTTGAATATTACACATTCCATTCAGCTTAGAAAAATAGCGCAAATCGATTGATTCTTTTTGCATTATGTATGGTTTATGGTGCGCCTTATGGGGCTTATGGACAAACCATTCAGTTCCTCAGCTGTTTTTAAGAAAAAGTGAACAGCCTGGTTTTTAGCTACCAAAACAAGCCACGGATTACAAGACGGCTATCCACAGGAAAGCCTGAAATTTTCATTATATATTCCCAAGATCCCAACCTCGAGCAGGCTTGAAAATTTTCTTGATATCTTTATCTGCTTTCGAAATTCAGGGATTCATAGTTACACTACTTGTACACGTAAAATAGGCATGTAATATCCGATGTGACGGGAAACCGTTGCACGGAGAAATGCTGTATAGTGTCGCTGATATCACCAGAGAGATACTAGGTATCCCGTATTGTAGTACTAAAGCAATATCAAAAGATTTTTGCACGTGAAATCCGGTCGGAGGCGTAAAATTAGTTTGGCTTTATTTCAGTTTTGCGTAAGTAAGCCATAAAGTTCTTTTCATATGAGTGAAATGCCCTGTGGTAGCAGGGAAAAGAAGGGACCCAGTGGAGAAATGCTTGTATCTGAGGACACGAAACGCTTGTATGCTGCTATTTAATACAAGACACTGACTGAAGAGTAAGATACTATCTGCCTCATTGTCTCCGTAAGCACCTTTACAAATTTTCCTAATAATTGAGGAATGCGGACATATTGACGTTTTCTTTTTTTGTGCTGGGAGACAAGGAGACAGTGGTAGTGGGAAGAAGAACGAAAAGTAATCAATATTGGAAGATAATTGGTTCAAATGGCTCAGAGGGATATGGGACTTAACTTCTGAGGTCATCATTCCCCTAGAACTTAGAACTACTTAAACCTAACTAACCCAAGAACATCATACACATCCATGCCCGAGGCAGGATTCGAACCTGCGACCGTAATGGTCGCGCGTTCCAGACTGTTGCACCTAGAACCGCTCGGCCACAGTTGCCGGCAAGATAATTGGTCTGGTAGTATCTAAATGATATTTCCACCATTATGACCGGACTAACTTTTCTTATGATAAAATCGTGTCCGTTTGGCAGTCGAGTCAATGCGTTGTTCTCCGGCAAAGTTTCAGCAACTTTCTTACTTCAGTCGCCTGAAGATGGCAAGTAAGAAACTTGCTGAAACGTTGCTGAAGAACAGGAAATTGACTCAGCTGTCAACCCGAGAAGCTTTTATCATCGAGATACGCCGAGAAAGCCTGCTTACTCACATAAGATTCTTTTTCGTTACAAATATCATGATTTCGGCCTTAAGTCATTATCAAGTACAGCAATGTAGGATACACTCAGTCAAGATCAGTTGAACTGTGTCCCACAGTGTAGATAAATGCAAAATGACCGCAGTGAATAGACTAGTAGGTGAGGGGGAGTTACGAGAGCTTGTGGGAGTGAGATGTGACTTACATCTAGCGGTTCCGGCGCTCAGTCCGCGCGACTGCTACGGTCGCAGGTTCAAATCCTGCGTCGGGCATGGATATGTGTGATGTCCTTAGGTTAGTTAGGTTTAAGTAGTTCTAAGTTCTAGGGGACTGATGACCACAAATGGTAAGTCCCATAGTGCTCAGAGCCATTTGAACCATTTTTTTGCGAGTTACACGTTAAAAAGAGGGCAAACAATTTGGTAGGTGGTGCCCCATTTTTTAGTCAGTCTATTAAAACAGGAGCATATTAGGCGTTTTTGTGCTCAAATAGGAGTAGTTTTCAGCAGGTTTTTAATTGTGAGTTTCGCAAAATTTAATGTAATAGAATTTATCGATGACTTGGATGCTGCACAAGAATTATTTCATTTACATAGCGTTATACTTCTTGCCCATTGTCTCTCTTACATGGCACGGGATAATTTCGAGTAATTCTGGAAAGTATGTGTCGAGGAGAGCGTCGGTTGCAGCCGTGGTGAAACTCAATTTCTCGTGCTCAGCCTCGTGCGGAGACGCGTCGACTGCTGCGGTGGTGTGACGCCAGGGAAGGTGTTTAACCTGTGGAGAGCGGCGCAGACGGCAGCTGAGGGCACGCAATTACGCACTCCGGCGTACTATGCCCTCGCGCGCCACGTGCACGAGTGGACCTGCCCGGCAGGCACGGCTCAACACGTGCGTGCAGGCTCGCGGACTCTTCTTACTAGGAACACTGAAGTTGTCTCTCACTGGCTTTATTCCTCTCTCCAGTCGTTTAGTCGATTGCGACCCTACGTAACCCCATGAAGTAAAGCACGCCAATTTCTTCTGTCCTGCACTTTCTCTCGAAGACTTTTCAGCTGGAATTCACCACTTCCGTGATCCTTTGCCACCCTCATATCTTTGTACCTCTATTCTTCTCAATTATTAAGTAGCAAATAAGGTCTTCTCACGAAGGGCGCAGAGCACGTCAACTTTTGTTTGAGTATCGGACGTTCCAAGGAGCAGTCCCGTTGCACTTGTCGTAATACTGAGCTAGTCGTTCTCTTTGCTGTCCCTGGTAGTCTAAGGAGCTTCCTCCATTACCGAGATTCAAAGGCGTCTATTCTTCGTCGTGTACCCTTCCTTATGGTCTTGTTCTCACATCCTACAAATGGAAAGGCTATAGCCCTCACTGTAAGGATCTCCATAGTTAACGTTATGACTCTACTCCATAAAATACTGTCAAATTTTGACAACAGCTTCGTAAAAAGTAACAAACGTCTCTTGATTTCCTGGCTGCCGTCATCATCAGCATAAGTCTGGAAACCGACGTAACTGAACAGAGAAACTACCTCTATTGTATCTTCAGCTATATGCCATGAAGCGGTAAATATAGTTGTCATTAGTGTAGTTTTATTGACATTCAACATTAGACCAGCCTTAGCACTACCTTCTTTCAACTTCTGCAAAAGGATCTTTGTCTACACTTTCTGCCTTCAGGGTAGTATCATCTCTATATCTAAGGTTATTTATATATATCCCAGCTATTTTACAAACAGTCCTATTGGTGGAGCATCAGCAACTGAGCATTATACCAGAGGTTGAAAATACCGTTTCGGTTGTGAAGTTGTTTTATTATCACACGACCGGTTTCGGGCTCTTATAAGCCCATCTTCAGGTGTCGTAACTTGATGCCGTGAACCCCGAGCGCCGCAGTGAACGTGTGCTAGGTACGGTGCGTGGTGCGCTACCTAGTCCCTGGTCTGCGCTCGTAGGTAGCGCACCGCGCCTAGTACATGTCCACCGCGGCGCTCAGGGGTCACAACAAGTTACGACACCTGAAGATGGGCTTATAAGAGCTCGAAACTGCTCGTGTGATAATAAAACAACTTTACAACCGAAGTGGTATTTTCAACCTCTGGATAGCTATTTTTATTCCGGTTTCTTCACCTGACTCTGCATTCATCATTTTGTGCTCTGCATACAGACTGAAAAATGAGGTGGCAATCTGAAGACTTTCCGTATTCCTGCTTGAATCTTGATCCATTTAATTTCTTCATTTGTGGTTCTCACCGTGGCTGCTGGGTCAGAGCTTCATTTCCGTATGGGGTAAATGAGGTGATCTGGTGCGCCCTTGTTGTTGAGTACTTCCCATAATTTGTCGTGGAAGACATAGTCGAAAGCTTTAACATAATTAATTAAGCAGAGATACACATCCTAACTGAATTCTTTTGCTTTCTGCATAATGCTCTGAAACACAACTCCCTCACGTAACAGACAGCAAGGTGTCTGAGAACCCGTTTACAAACATATACAGGGGAAACTGCCTCAGAGTAGCGTCGTTTCATAATCCATGAAAGGCAACTGTGACTAGATTAGATTAGTTTTTCATTCCATAGATCCGTATTGAGGAGATTCTCGTGGATGAGGAACATCTCACTTTTTTTTTTAAAAAAAAAGCTAATATAACAATGCTAATAGTATAAATATATAAAACACATCATTTGTTTCTATTAAAAAATTCGTCAATGGAGTAGAAGGACTTGGCCACTAGTAAGTGTTTCAGAATCTTTTTAAACTGATCTTTATTTGTAACTAAATTTTTTATGTTTGCTGGCAAATTATTGAAGAAGAGTGTTCCTGAGCAGTGGACCCCTTTTTGAACTAAAGTAGGTGCTTTTAAGTCCTTGTGCAGATCATTTTTGTTCCTGGTATTGTATGTATGCACTGAACTGTTTGTTGGAAAAAGAGATATATTATTTAGGACAAATTTCATTAAGGAGTAAATATACTGAGAGGCAGTAGTTAGTATACCCAGTCCTTTGAAGAGGTTTCTACAAGACGTCCGTGAGTTTACTCCACAAATGAAGATATTATTGTAAGTGTCTTTATTCGCTGTGATATCACGTAACGAAGTTATAATTTACATAACGGGTGTTTTACCAGGGAACTTGATTGATCGTTTTCGACGTTACTTTGCTCCCAATATTGTAATAAGCCCTTTGTATCCTGGATACTTTCCCTGGGACGGAGTTGACGTCATAGCTGGTACCACACGTGTACTACTGGTGACAGATCGGGATATGTTGCTGGCCACAGGAGTATATCACCATGTGAACTACCGTTGTGGAAAAATGCCGCTACAATACCGTAGCATGAGAGGCAACACCCCGATGACCCATTAGGCTCGTGACGTACGGTTGTACAAAATGGTTCAAATGGCTCTGAGCACTATGGGACTTAACAGCTGTGGTCATCAGTCCCCTACAACTTACAACTACTTAAACCTAACTAACCTAAGGACATCACACACATCCATGCCCGAGGCAGGATCCGAACCAGCGACCGTAGCAGTCGCGCGGTTCCGGACTGCGCGCACGGTTGTACAGTCAGAATTCCTTCAGTTGCTACCAACTGTGACCTGAGGTCATACCCGATCAACTCCACACCATGAAGCCAGCAATAATTGTAAGAATGTGACAGCTGCACAGGTTGCCATTGGTAGTCTGGGGAGATGCAGAAACGCGATCCGTCGCTCAACACAACGAGACGCCATCCATCAGCGGTTCAAGCTTACCAGTCACGGGGCCACTCCAAACACAACCAGCTGTGACTATGTAGACTTCCCGGCGTATAACCAGATCAGATTCTTGTCGGTTCTTCAGGCGGATCAAACTGTCATCTGCACACAATATTTCGTCGGTCGACCTGGCAACCGTCATCAGGTGGTAAAAGCTATGTCCCTCACGCTGATAACTGATTCAAACTGTGAACAACGGAATACTTACATGCAGCGAACACACGAAAGCGCATGCGCTAAGGAAATGCGCAGGCGATTAATCTTTCTACATCTACATCTACATTCATACTCCGCAAGCCACCCAACGGTGTGTGGCGGAGGGCACTTTACGTGCAACTGTCATTACCTCCCTTTTCTGTTCCAGTCGCGTATGGTTCGCGGGAAGAACGACTGTTTGAAAGCCTCCGTGCGCGCTCGAATCTCTCTAATTTTACATTCGTGATCTCCACGGGAGGTATAAGTAGGGGGAAGCAGTATATTCGATACCTCATCCAGAAACGCACTCTCTCGAATCCTGGCGAGCAAGCTACACCGCGATGCAGAGCGCCTCTCTTGCAGAGTCTGCCACTTGAGTTTGCTAAACATCTCCGTAACGCTATCACGGTTACCAAAGAGCCCTGTGACGAAACGCGCCGCTCTTCTTTGGATCTTCTCTATCTCCTCCGTCAACCCGATCTGGTACGGATCCCACACTGATGAGCAATACTCAAGTATAGGTCGAAGGAGTGTTTTGTAAGCCATCTCCTTTGTTGATGCACTACATTTTCTAAGGACTCTCCCAATGAATCTCAACCTGGTACCCGCCTTACCACCAATTAATTTTATATGATCATTCCATTTCAAACCGTTCCGCACACATACTCCCAGATATTTAACAGAAGTAACTGCTACCAGTGTTTCTTCCGCTATCATATAATCATACAATAGAGGATCCTTCTTTCTATGTATTCTTCCTGCATTTCGCTACAATTTTCTAATACTGCAACTTCTCTGTATACTACAGCATCATCCGCGAAAAGCCGCATTGAAATTCCGACACTATCTACTAGATCATTTATATATATTGTGAAAAGCAATGGTCCCATAATACTCCCCTGTGGCACGCCAGAGGTTACTTTAACGTCTGTAGACGTCTCTCCACTAATAACAACATGCTGTGTTCTATTTGTTAAAAACTCTTCACTCCAGCCACACAACTGGTCTGATATTCCGTAGGCTCTTACTTTGTTTATCAGGCGACAGTGCGGAACTGTATCGAACGCCTTCCGGAACTCTAGGAAAATAGCATCTACCTGGGAGCCTGTATCTAATAATTTCTGGGTCTCATGAACAAATAAAGCGAGTTGGGTCTCACACGATCGCTGTTTCCGGAATCCATGTTGATTCCTACAGAGTAGATTCTGGGTTTCCAAAAACGACATGATACTCGAGCAAAAAGCATGTTCTAAAATTCTACAACAGATCGACGTCAGAGATATAGGTCTATAGTTTTGCGCATCTGCTCGACGACCCTTCTTGAAGACTGGGACTACCTGTGCCCTTTTCCAATCATTTGGAACCTTACGTTCCTCTAGTGACTTGCGGTACACGGCTGTTAGAATTGGGGCAAGTTCTTTCGCGTACTATGTGTAGAATCGAATTGGTATTCCGTCAGGTCCAGTGGACTTTCCTCTGTTGAGTCATTTCAGTTGCTTTTCTATTCCTTGGACACTTATTTCGATGTCAGCAATTTTTTCGTTCGTGCGAGGATTTAGAGAAGGAATTGCAGTGCGGTCTTCCTCTGTGAAACAGCTTTGGCAAAAGGCGTTTAGTATTTCAGCTTTACGCGTGTCATCCTCTGTTTCAAAGCCATCATCATCCCGGAGTGTCTGGATATGCTGTTTCGAGCCACTTACTGATTTAACGTAAGACCAGAACTTCCTAGGATTTTCTGTCAAGTCGGTACATAGAATTTTACTTTCGAATTCACTGAACGCTTTACGCTTAGCCCTCCTTACGCTAACTTTGACATCGTTTAGGTTCTGTTTGTCTGAGAGGTTTTGGCTGCGTTTAAACTTGGAGTGAAGCTCTCTTTGCATCCCCAGTAGTTTCCTAACATTGTTGTTGAACCACGGTGGGTTTTTCCCGTCCCTCACAGTTTTACTCGGCACGTACCTGTCTAAAACGCATTTTACAATTGCCTTAAACTTTTTCCATAAACACTCAACGTTGTCAGTGTCGGAACAGAAATTTTCGTTTTGATCTGTTAGGTAGTCTGAAATCTGCCTTCTATTACTCTTACTCTTGCTGCACCCTGGCGCAAGAAGAGTTGCAGAGCATCCATTGGTGAATAGTCTAAAAACGATATATCGTTAAAAATTGTTACTTATAGCCGGCCGATTATGATTTCGTTGTTTCTTCAAATCTGATAAATCGGAAAGCCACGTTTTACTTAGCGGATATCTATTACCACGGTTAATGATATTATCTGTCAGTCTGATTTTGACGCCGGCCGTTGTGGCCGAGTGGTTCTAGGTTCTTCAGTCCGGAACTACGCTGCTGCTATGGTCAAAGGTTCGAATCCTGCATCAGGCATGGTGTGTGTGATGTCCATAGGTTTGTTAGGTTTAAGTAGTTCTAAGTCTAGGCGACTGATGACCTCAGATGTTGAGTCCCATAGTGCTCAGAGCCAACCATTTTCTGATTTCGACAGATTCTTTTAAAACACAATCTCAGAAACGCGAGGCGTTTGCAGTCACTTGCGTAGCATCCTATGTCACTCTGTAAGACAGTGTTGTGCCACCGCAGATTTGTCAGATTATAATAATCGCATATGGCTGTGATGTTCAACACATCTGTCTTTGACGGTACATTTTACCGCTCTCACAACCGATTGCGCTGTGGTGTTAATGGCAACGCTCGTCTGGCTGCTGCTAGCGCCCGATTAATGCTGTGGGACTACACTATTGCAGGGACTCCATTACTCGGTCTCCAATAGCAGGCAAAGATGTGAAGGGGGTACGATGTGCTTGGTGCACAGTACGGCAATCCTCCCTTGTGCTCCATACTTAACTACTAGTATGCATGCATTTACGTTCCCACACATTCTAACATCGAGTAACTGTCACATCCGAATGCCCTACAACCTGGATATCGCACGATTCGATCACCCTGCCAAATGGACAGCCCCAGTGTGACCACTTCCAAACTCTTTCGGGTGCTGATACCTCTGTCTAACACAATTACGTGGCACCTCCGTGTCCTTCACAGTGATCATTCAACATCCGACGCTGCTCACGCCCATGACGTACCCCACCAATAACAGTAAACACGAAGAACAGTAATGCGCCCTCTCTGTCATTCTACCACAGACAATTGCAACTCTAATCATTTATCGACTTAATCACACTGCGCTGAACGTAAACGGAACAGGGTCTCTTTTTAGCGGTACAATGCGTGCACAAAGCAGTAGTTGTTATATGCTTTGAGATATCTGTGAAATCAGGGACTAAACAGAATGCTTGGATTTTAATTACAGGGGAATTAATTATAGGGGAATAAAGCCTAATCCATGTGTAAAACTGAGAAGTGCGGTTTCAATACCACATCGTCTACAGCACTCCCTGTAAGCTCTTAAATTTCTTTTCTCCTCTCGAGATCCGCTATCTTTGTTGGTCCGCAAAGGAGGAAGTGATAAACGGCTCCCGGGAGGACCATTCCAGACGCCTCTCTGCATATCCGTGGAGCGCTTACCCACAGTGTACACTGCTGAATCGAGCACCGCGAACTCGTGACGTAGGAAGTTCACGAGTAGATTCAGAGGGTCTTGTACTCGTTTACTAATAGAAACCCTAAAAATCTGGCATAACATCCAAGAGAGTGATCAGTCGCAGTGTCTTCAGCAAGGTGTGAATTTTTCTTTGACACATTTAAAAAAATTATTTCGCTCATTAACGCTTAGTTGGGATACTTCACCTATAGCGACAGAGAATAATAGATTTCACACTTTGTCTAGTTGTTCGAGCTTTTGTTCTGAAGAACAGAAGCATACGAGACATTTAGCTTCTTTAAAATAATATTGACCTATGTCATTAACAGTGTATTGGAAAATACTGAAAAGCTCGGTCTTAACAGTTAATGAGCGCTGATTCATCATTCCAAATCACTCGTTTCCACTAATCCACTGTCCAGTGGCAGCGGTGTTTACGCTACATCAAGCTTTGTTTAGCACTGACAACAGAAAAATAGCTGACAGACTCTTGAAGGTAAACGAAAACTATCCCGAGAAAGACTACTTACAAAATTTCAAAAACCGGCTTTAAATGGTGAATCTTGGAATATACTATACTGAAGCGCCAAAGGAACTGTTATAGGCATGCGTATTCACATACAGAGATATGTAAACAGGCAGAATATGGCGCTGCTGTCGGCAACTCCCATGTAAGGCACCAAGTGTATCGCGCCGTTGATAGATCGATTTCTGCTGCTACAATGGCAAGATATCAAGATGTAAGTGAGTTTGAGCGTGGTGTTATAATCGGTGCACGGGTGATGGGACACAGCATCTCCGAGGTAGCGATGAAGTGGGGATTTTCCTATACGCCCCTTACACGAGTGTACCCTGAATATCAGGAATCCGGTAAAACATCAAATCTCCAACATCGCTGAGGCCGGAAGAAGATCCTGCAACAACGGGATCAATGACGGCTGGAGAGAATCGTTCAATGTAACAGAAGTGCAGCCCTTTCGCAAATTGCTTCAGATTTCAGTTCTGGGCCATGAACAAGTGTCCGTATGAGAACCATTCAACGAAACATGATCGATACGGGCTTTCGGAGACGAAGGCCCACTGGTGTACCCTTGATGACTGTACGACACACAGCCTTACGTCTCGCCTGGACTGCTGACGACTGGAAACATGTTGCCTGGTCGGACGAATCTGGTTTCAAATTGTATCGAGCGGATGGACGTGCACGGGTATGGAGACAACTTCATGCATCCATGGTCCCTGCATGTCAGGAGGGGACTGTTCAAGCAGGTGGAGGCTCTGTAATGGTACGGACCTTATGCAGTTGGAGTGATATAGCACCCATGATACGTCTAGACACGTCTCTAACAGGGGACACGTACGTAAGCATCCTGTCTGATCATCTGCATCCATTCATGTCAATTGTGCATTCCGACGGACTTGGCAAGTACCAGCAGGAATATGCCACACCCCAGAATTCCAGAATTGCTACAAAGTGGCTCCAGGAACACTCTTCTGAGTTTAAACACTTCCGCTTCCTACCAAACTTCCAAGACACGAATATTATTGAGCATGTCTGGGATGCCCTGCAACGTGCTGTTCAGAAGAGATCTCCACCCGCTCGTACTCGACAGCCCTGCAGGATTAATGGTGTCAGTTCCCTCCACCGCTACTTCAGACACTAGTCGAGTCCATGCCACGTCGTGTTGCGGCACTTCTGCATTCTGACTGGCGCCCACACGATATTAGGCAGGTGTACCAGTTTCTTAGGCTCTTCAGTGTTAGCTCCCTACATATGACTCACAAAGGGATCGTGACGACGAGATTAGATTAATTACGGGACGCATAGAGGTACTTAAAAATCATTCTTCCCGCGCTCCGGGCGTGAATGGAACATACAGTGCCATGCACTTCACACTGGTTTGCAGAGAATAGAAGCATATGTAGATACCTGTCTGGACTTGGATTATCTCGGGTTATTGCTTCGCGTTTCCACTGCAGAATCACATCGTTGTCAACTTGGACAATTGTAAATGGGTTGAAATATCCCTGATGCATTGGTCACTCA